>NC_090269.1:48905855-50105855 GCF_040414725.1 Anabrus simplex | reverse complement strand
AGGAATAATGGAGTTTTGTGGAATGAGAAATACATTTAAGGGGTAAGATGGATTTATTACAGAAAATAAACGATCCAAACTAAATCGCCTGCAAAATAATGATCCGTATAATATGACATTATAAAATGAATAAAATGATTACAAATCAAACTAACTTGGAAAACGTTCGAAAAGATTTCAAAATTAAAAGAAACTAAAAACATCATATGAAATCAAAAATAATAACTCAAAGTTCTTGGGTTACATGGAGTCACGACGAAAACAATCTAAGTTTACGGAGTCAATCGGTTGTGATCATGCATCCGTTTATGGCGATGTCGAGTGACCTAACCACGATTGAATGTGCTTAACGTGAATTTACAATATGCAATCAAACACTAGTGAAGTTCAACTCTTCTTCTTCTTCTCCTTCTTGAAAGGTGTGGTTGGACTCATGTGTTCAACTATCTTATATAAGTACGGCAATGACATTCAAATAATATACACTGGAACAAGGTTGGTAAACTATAAGTTATCCAATAACACAAATTCTACAAGTGAAATCCGGTTCACAACAAAGATCTGGACAGAACTAGAAAAACCATCAGTCGTCAAAACAGCTTACGGGCTGTATCCCCAGTTTAGCAACAAGACAACCTAAATTTCAGCGCACCGGGCGAGTTGGCCGTGCGCGTAGAGGCGTGCGGCTGTGAGCTTGCATCCGGGAGATAGTAGGTTCGAATCCTAGTATCGGCAGCCCTGAAAATAGTTTTCCGTGGTTTCCCATTTTCACACCAGGCGAATGCTGGGGCTGTGCCTTAATTAAGGCCACGGCCACTTCCTTCCAACTCCTAGGCCTTTTCTATCCCATCGTCGCCATAAGACCTATCTGTGTCGATGCGACGTAAAGCCCCTAGCAAAAAAAATTCAGCGCATATCATAAATAAACAATCCTGATAATAAAAACAACGCAAAAATAAAACAATGCACAATAATAAGCGTAACACAACCTCCACAGTCGTCTCTGCATATCACGCCACCTGCTGGGCTAATAGCTGTAAATGTCAAAAGAACAAATCTACTCTCTAGACTTGGCTTGCTGCTTGGGAGCTGGTCATAGCTACGGAAGCGACCTTTCATTTCACGCCAGAGCTAATATTTCTCTAAACTGATTACATGACTCGCCAGCACGCTGATTCATCAACAGCCTCTCTCGTGGGCTCGTATGAACATGAACATATTACGGGGAAACTAACCTCATTATCAAATACACATATTATTCTCATTGCCTGACAAATCATTCACTGCCTCCATTCGCATTTCAATAATATCCATCCCCGTTCAAACATTGGGCTCACTCTAGCCTCTTATATTTAATACAACATTGTCAAACATGCACTCCACACGTGCCCTTAAATTCACTTATAAATCAGCTTGCATTTCATTCTCAACAAACGTGCACTATCATAAGCCCTTCAACAACAGGGCTGTAAAACGTGCAGTTGAGTTTCCCACAATAAGTGCCGTCTGGTAGATATTATCAAAATTGTAAGGACACGTTGTGAATTGCAATTACAACTAGAATTAGAACATACATCTTTCTTGGTGAAGTAATTAATTACATGGAACGGAGCATCTCTTTCATCAAAGCGAGAAGTTGGATACGTACAATGAAAGCAAACATTTATTTTTGTACAGAAGGCTGAGGATTTGGCCATTGATTTCACTCAAGCAATGTCTGTATTGAAATCAACCAAATTGTGCTTGTTTTTGGGGTTCACCGACTGATTGCGAAGCTTGTTAGTGTGTTTTTTACATAGGTGATTGTGTTGTCTTCCATGGCTGAGGTATTTTTATGACAATGTTTCCACTAAATTGTTAAGTTCATCATTGAAAAAGACGACAGCCATCTTGTTATAGTTTCTTGTTTGTCGTTGATTGTAAAATTTCTCCTTGACTTTTCGAAAGGTATATTATGTTAGTTAACAACATCTAGGTGTCCCTTATACTAACTAAGGAACGGTAGCCATATCTTGTTAGTATTCAAGCGTCATGTATTTCCAGTATGATATTCAACGTTGAAGTTAATTAGTCTCTGTTATTGGCGCCCAATACCAGCAATGTTATGTGCAGTTCCTGCAAAGTGTCGCTCAAGGAGAACGAGAATTATGTACAGTGTGACGGAAAGTGTAGTGAAACGTTCCATTTAAACTGTGCACGTGTTTCAAATGCTGTTTTTAAGGCAATGCTGTCAAATCCGGGAGACATTTTGTGGCATTGTAAACAATGCAAACATAGCCCAACTTCGTGTAAACCGTTTTCAATCTCTTTTCAGCAGAATAAAGTCAAAGCGGACAATACAAGCCTATGTGATGCTGTGAACAATATGCAGCAAATCCTGAAAGATGTCTGCAGCTCACTGGAGTTTCAGTCCAGAAAATTTGATGAACTGCTACAGCAAAACAGTGAACTTAAAAAGTGCATAGACCATTTAACCAACGAAGTGAACAACAGCAAGGCTGAAAATAGTGCTCTCAAAGAACAAAATAATCATTTGAAGGATCAAATCAATGATCTTGAACAGTATTCTAAGAATTATAATTTAGAAATCGCCGGCATACCAGTCTCTAAGGATGAGAATGTGTATGAGATCGTATCTCAAGTTGCAGGTGCAGTTGGAGTGGAAATTCAACCTGAACGGGACATTGAATATTGCCATCGACTCCCAGCTGCTACAGATAAGGATGGAAGGAAGAAGATTCCTCTCATAATTGCAAAATTCTATTCGCGTAAAACGAAAAACATGATCATGGACAAGAAAAGAAAACATGGGAAACTTCTCTGTGCAGATATTAAAGTCAGTGGGGACACAACTGTATATCTAAATGAACACCTAACAAAACAGAACCAAAATCTATATTGGCTAGCCAGAAGTATGAAGCACTCCATGAACTACAAATTCGCTTGGACCAAGAATGGGAAGATCTTCATGAGGAAAAATGACGACAGCCCCATACTGCAAATCAAGACTGCAGCTGACTTACCAGCAGCTCCTACGAAGCTGAGAGACTGAGGATTCAAGTTAGGGTATGTATACCTGAGCCAAGTGATTCATAAATATACTTACATTGAAGTTCTCTCTCGAAGTGTGCACCAAGCAATTACAAATAGTAATACTACAAATTAGGCTATGGATATGAAATCAGATCATGAGTTAGGGATTACCTTACAAGATGATAACACCACAGGCATTGTAAACACCCCTCAAGACTTGAACAAATTAATCCACTATACTGCAGGAATGAGAATTATGCACCTGAATATAAGTGGCATGATAACAAATTTTGATAGCCTGCTAGTTATGTTAAATCAACTGGACCATAAACTAGACATTATAATATTATCTGAAACCCAACTCATTAGGGATATACCCTTCTCTATTTTAGGATATAATGAGTACTTTATACCCACACAAAATTCTACACATGACAGTCTAAAAATATACACACATGTAACCATACAAAATGTTGCAATATCTGCAGTGAAAACCATAAAAGCAGCCAATGGTAGCCTACTCAACTTACAATATAATAAAGAAAGTTATTTGATACTTGCTATATACAGATCACCCTCCACAAGAGCATGGATATTCATAGAAGAACTAGGAAATACACTTCAGCAGCTACCTGCAGCCACACATTATATAATAATAGGAGATATTAACATAGACATTTTAAACCCAACTGGTCAGTATGCTCAAAAAATTAAAAATGAATACATAAACACCTTAAGTGCTAATGGTTTCATTTCATATATCAACTCTGCAACAAGGATAACCCCAAAATCTAGAACATGTATAGATCACATACATGTTAAATCGCATAGAAATAACAATTTTGAGTCATATGTTCTACATACTAGTATCACAGATCACAGTCCTATTTTTCTGATACATAAACAAACCCAGAAGCATCAAATACCACAAAAGGAAGGAAAAATAATGAACAATGCCAGAATAGATTATGAAGCTTTAAATAAAGCCTTAAAAAAGGAAAATTGGGAATCTGTCCTGAATGAACATGATGTCAACAAAGCGACCAGTAGTTTTATGCAGCTATTAACTCGACATATCTCTGAACACTCTACTAACACAAGACATGTAAGATCAAACTTCAGAAAGATAACACCATGGATCACAACTGGAATCCTAACTTCCATTAGAATAAGGGACAAATTACACCAGACAATTGTAAAGCAAAAGATAAGGTCCTCTAATAATGTCGAGATCACAAACACTATTAAGAAACATAAAACATACCGAAACTGGATAAACAGGCTCATTAAAGTAGCAAAACAGAAGTACTATTCTAATAAAATTATGTCAAGCTCAAACAATACTAAAATCTTATGGAAAAACATAAATGATATAACATGTAGAAAGGAGAAAAGAAATTCAGATATAGACAGCATAAATCTTACAGACTCACAAGAAACAACCCAACCAACTATCATTGCAGACAAATTTGTAGATTATTTCAGTGGTATAGGTTTAGAACTTGCTGACAAAATAATGAATAGCAGCGAAGAACCTAATGACACATGTACATATGATATTCATGCAATACCTCAACCACAATCAATGTTTTTTCTTCACATAACAGAAACAGAATTAATGAATTACATAGCTGCACTAAAAGATGACTCAGCCAATGGCTATGACAATATCTCAAGTAAAACACTTAAAACAATTAGTTCACATATTCTACACCCTCTGCAATATATTTTTAATCTTTCACTAATGAAAGGACAATTTCCAGACCCATTCAAAATTGCTATCATAGTCCCAATCCATAAATCAGGCGATAAGAGAGAATTAAACAATTATCGCCCAATTTCTCTCACAACCCACATTTCAAAATTACTAGAGAAATGCATTAAAACCAGATTACTTAATTACCTGAATAAGTATAACATATTGTCTCCAAATCAGTTTGGTTTTAGACCAAAAATTAGTGCTCAAGATGCAATATTCTCCTTAACTGATTATTTGTATAAAACCATTGATAACTCCAAAAGGACTATTTCTATATTTTTGGATTTAACAAAGGCATTTGATACCGTAGATCACAATATACTCCTTAGAAAACTTGAAAAAGTAGGCATTCGTGGAATTCCTCAAAATCTAATTAAAAGCTTTCTTTCTAACAGAATACAAAAGGTAAGAATCAAGGATACTCTAAGTAAAAGTGCTCAAGTAAAAATCGGAGTACCCCAAGGAACAGTATTAGGACCAATTCTTTTTCTGTTATATATCAATGATCTGTGTGAGCTAAACTGTAATGCAAAAATTAACTCATATGCTGATGACACGGTAGTCACAGTCACGGGTGAAACTTGGGAGGACACCTTCAACAGAGCTCAAGAAACCCTAGTCATAGTTCAGAAATGGCTAAACAACCACCTACTTACTTTAAATGAAAATAAAACAAAATTCCTCTGCTTCTCACATAATAAAACAATGCAACCCTCAGACAATCTAACACTAAAACTCCACATACCAACTTGCAAAAATACTGAAAGCTGCAACTGTTATACTTTACAGAAATCAATACATGTTTCATACCTAGGGATAATTATAGATAGTTATCTGAAATGGAATTTTCATGCATCAAATTTGATCATTAAACTTCAGAAACTTATTTATATATTTTACAGAATTAGAAATGTTATTTCAACAAAAGCCTTGAAGTCTGTATACTTTGCCTTAGTTCAATCACAACTGCAATATGGAATTAACAGTTGGGGTGGAATATTTGATTCACACTTGGCTCAGGTAAATACATGCCAGAACTACATACTGAAAGTCATGTACAAAAAGCCAGTGATGTTTCCAACATACGAACTGTTCCAGCAAAGCATGGTACTTAACATACGGCAGCTATTTGTACAGTCAGTGACCTTATACATGCATAAAAATTTAAAGCTCTTCTGCAAAGAACACAAGCCAAAAATTTGCACTAGGTTGCAAGACAGAACTGGAGTAAGTATACCACGCCGGAACACTTTACTTGGACAAAGAAATCTAAGTTGTCTAGGACCACGGATATACAATGCATTACCTGTGGACGTGATCAGTGGCAATCAGAATACATTGAAGAAAAGGCTATTCACATGGCTCATTAACAATTATTACAAAGTAGATCAACTTATAAATTTCCATTATAATGTTTAAATCAACGAGCACACTATTCCTCTCTACTAAGAAACCAACCTTCTCCTTAACCCATGCCCCTCCTTTCCAGCTTCTTGTTTAGGCCTATTACACCAAATACAGAAAAACAGTTCATAAAGTTACTCCAATTTAATATCACCAAAATGTTAATGGAGTAAATGATATTCACTAGATGCCATGATGTACATAATCTAGCTATTGTATTTTTGAAGCCCACACACAAGTTTACCTTATGTGGGATTCACATTGTATCTTATACTACCTTTGTATGTATATGTAATATACTGATTGTGAATAAAAATGTATGTAAATGTAAAAAAATGTAAAAAATGTAAGTGTTAGGTAGGTATTACACTTTCACATCTCTGTGTTACAGAAGTTTGATAATGTTTATGAGATAAAATATTTTACAGTGTAATACAGCATCTTTGATCACATCTAGCTGCGACATAGTTGTGTGATAAAAGTTATACTCACGATCATACCTTTGATCAAATCTGTGAGAAGGCAAAAAGAAAATGGCGGGTAATAAGTGCACATGGTCTATGGTAACCACAAAACTTCTTATTTCACATTACGAATCACATGAAATGTTCTACAATTCGAAGCATAAAGATTATAAGAACAGGAACAGAAGATTGAAAATTGACAAAAACTGTCTCTCTCTCTCTCTCGTTCTCCTCAACCTGATGATTGGTGGGTAGCATGACTGTCCTCGTCCAACGACCTTCTGTTCTGAGCCAGCTGCTTGATTAGTTGATATGGACGTCGCCCTTTAATGCCATTGAGGAACCCTGCTCTTGGTCGTCCTCTTCTAGTCTTTCCTTCCAGTTTCCCTTCAAGCAGTGTGGTGCACCATGATGAATGCCGGAGTAAGTGACGTATCCAACTACATCTTTTTTTCGCAATTATTTTCTCTAGACTGATTGTTTCTTTACATTTTTACGAGGTTTTCAATAGAGATGTTGGACTGGAAAATGAGCAGAAAGGAGAAAAAGGTGAGGAAGAAGCAGAAGGTGATACAGGCGTCGGCCTTGACTCTCCAACCCAAGCTGAGATACGGACAGCATTGAAGCAAATGAAAAATGGGAAGGCACCAGGTCTGGACAACATTTCAGCGGAAATACTGAAAGCAGACCTTGATACTACAATCAAATTGCTGCACCCACTGCTGGAGAAGATATAGAAAGAGGAAAATATACTGACTGACTGGAAGAAGGGGCTGATAGTCAAGTTACCGAAAAAAGGGTACACAACAAACTGCAACAACTGTAGGGGTATCACCTTGCTCTTCATTCCGAGCAAAGTGCTGTCGCGAGTCATTCTGAATCGCATAAAGGATTCAGTAGAAAGAAGACTTCGAAAGGAACAGGCGGGATTTCGGCAACATCGCACTTCGAATCATCATAGAAGAGAGTGTGGAATGGCGGAGTATCCTCTACCTCGCATTCGTGGACTTCGAGAAAGCCTCTGATTCTGTAAATAAAAGAATTATGTGGAAGATCCTCAAGGAATACAGAATTCCAACAAAGATTATCAACATCATGAAAGAGATGTACAAGGGGTATGAGTGTTAGGTTCTTCATGAAGGGAAACTAACAGAGAAGATAAACGTCAAGTCTGGAGTGAGACAGGGGTGTGTTCTTTCTCCCACTCTGTTCCTGATGGTCATAGACAGTGTGATGAAGAAGGTAATAGGGGACGAAAGAGGGGTGTTCAATGGGGGATGAGAGACAGGCTTGACGATCTTAAATTCGCAGACGACATTTGCCTTATGGCGCAGCGGTACCGGGACATAGAAGATAAACTGAGTAGGTTGCAGAAGGAAGCGGAATGTGCAGGTCTCATGATCAACAAAAACAAGACCAAAGAGATGAGGATTAATTCGGATGTCATGTCCAGTTTGACAGTAAATGGAAAGGAAAATGAGCGAGTTGAATCCTTCCTCTACCTTGGAAGTATGGTTACAACGGATGGGGGAGCAGAGGAAGATGTACGAAGCCGTATCCGGAAGGCAAATGGTGCGTTTGTCCAGCTGTATCCCGTGTGGAAGAATAGAAACATTTCCAGGAAGACTAAGCTTCGCCTCTTCAACAGCAATGTAAAGTCGAATTTTCTATACGTCTGTGAAACATGGAAAGTTGCAAAACAGATCAATAACCAGCTACAGGTGTTCATAAATAGATGTCTGCGTCGCATAATAAATGTGAGGTGGTCAGACATAATCTCAAATGAAGATCTTTGGACCATGACCGATCAGCAGCCGATTGACATCTAGATCAAGGAGAGGAAATGGTGCTGGATCGGCCACACATTAAGGAAGCCGGATGGAGCTGTTGAGAGTGCGGTGCTGGACTGGAACCCTCAAGGCACCAGAAAGCGAGGTCGGCCTAAAAAGACCTGGAAGAGGACGATCGAAAAGGAAATCGCAGAGGTTGACAAGACCTGGAGCGAAGTGAAGAGAATGGCCAGGAACCGTACTGTGTGGAGAAATTTCGCCAAGGCCCTAGGCTCCAGAGGGAGCAACAGGAAATAAGTCAAATATGTAAGATGCTTTCTTCAGCTCTCTTGAGAACTTCTTCATTTGTTAGCCTGTGAGTCCAGGGTATTCGTAACATTCGACGCCAGCAGCACATTTCGAATGCATCTATTCTTTTCTTATCAGCCTTTAATAGAGTCTAGGTTTCAGAGCCATAGGTCACAATGCTCCAAATGAAGCTCCTAATGAAATGCTTTCTTACTGGTAGGGATATTGCCTTGCAGGTCAACAGGCTTCTTTTTTATTGAAAGCTTCCTTATCCTGGGCTATTCGAGAACGGGCGTCCTTTTCACACATTGTTATTACAAACACATTATTTGAAGTTCCTCTTAGAAGAAGGTACACGTTGGAGGCGCCAGACAAAAGACCATTTCAGTTAGATTATATACAAATGAAGCAAAGATGCAGGAATCAGATAAAAACATGCCAGAGCTACCTAGTCCTGATATAGATAGTGACCATACACTTGTGTTAGCCAAGTGCAACATTAGATTTAAAAGAACCAAGAGATATATAAAAAAGAAGTGGAGATAGAAGGACTGAAAGAAGCAGCAACAAAGGCGGCTTTCGAAGAATGTACCAATAAGGTAGATAATGGAAGTGATGAGCCAATACAGTGGATTAACATCAAGCTAAGGATAAATGGAGTAACAAATGATCTTTTAGGAAAAAGGAAATTGGAAGCCAGAAAACCTTCGTTGACAGAAAAAATACTAAACCTAATACAAGAAAGGAATACGCTCAGGAAGGAAAACAATGTAGATGACTACAAAAGGATTAAAAATCAGATCACAACCAAATGCAGAGAAGAAAAAGAGAAACGGACCAAAAAAATCCTGAAGAGTTAGAACAAGATATAAAAAAGGGAAAACAGGATCAAGTTTATAAGAAAATCAGTGCCCTTCAGTACAAAAATAGAACCAAATCTACAGTAGTAAAAAACAAAGAAGATATGTGCTCGATGGAAAAATATACATAGAACTGTACGATGATAAGGACTTCAAGCATTACAATAAGCTAATTGAAGACAGCAATGAGTCTGGAAGAGAAATTCAAAGTCCTCCAATCATGAGACATGAATTTGAACATGCCCTTCAGAGTCTGAAAGAAGGAAAAACAACCGGTGTAGGTGACATCCCAGCAGAATTACTAAAAAATTAGATATCAATATGAAAGACCAGTTATTCAGAGTAATAAATGAATGCTACGAAAGAGGAATCGTGTCAGAAGTCTTCACGTAATGCAGAACCATCACGATACCTAAACTAGGAAGGGCAGTTGACTGCACCAATTATAGAACACCATCAATATTAACACATGCCTCCAAGATACTCCTTAACATAGTTAAGAACAGAATAAGAGGAAAAGTAGATAAGTATGTTGGAAAATACCAGTTTGGATTTAGAGAAGGCAGAGGAACATGAGAAGCAATTCTGGCCTTACGCATGTTATTGGAAAGAAGAATGGAAATGAATTGACTTAAAAAAAGCTTTTGACAATGTGAACTGGGAACTACTGTTTAGAACTATGAGGAAAATAGGACTGGACTGGAAGGATAGAAGGATGATTAATCAACTGTATCTGAACCAAAGCACAAAAATAATCATCAATCAGGTAGAAGAAAAGGCCAGGATTAGGAAAGGAGTTGGACAAGGTTGTTCCCTATCACCGTATTTATTTAATATGTTCATTGAGGAAGCTATTCAAATCACGAAGGAGAAGACAAAGGGAATAAAAGTCAATGGTGAAACAATACATTGTATCAGATTTGCAGATGACATCGTATTAATTGCAGACTCAGAAAAAAAATGAATAGAATGCTGAAAGTCCTCTCAGGCACTATGGAAATTAAAAGTAAACAAACGGAAAACGAAAGTAATGGTAGTACGGAAAAATATGGGAGAAATTAAAACCAATATAAAAATTGATGACGTCAGAATTGATCATGTGAAACAATTCTGTTATCTTGATAGTATGATAACAGAGAATAATAGATGCTTCCTATAAGTAAAGAGAAGAATAGCATTGGCAAAACAGGCATTTATGAGCAAGAAAAACATTTTAACCAGCACACACATGAATATAGATGTCAGAAAATCCTTTGCAAAATAATTTGTATGGAGTACACTTCAGTATGGAAATGAGAGTTGGACTCTGGATAAATTAAAAGGAATCGAATTGAAGCTGCTGAAATGTGGATATGGCGGGAAAAGGCCAGAACGAGCTGGACGGAAAGGAAAACCAACCTAGAATTTTAAGGGAAGTTAAAGAAGATTTTTAAACGAAATGGAAAACAGGAAATTAAAATTTATTGGACATGACATCAGACACAATATTTTCATCACTAACATACTTGAAGGGAAAGTGCTGGGAAAGAAAGGGAGAGGAAGACCAAGGATGAAGTATTTGGACGACATCAAGAAGAGGTTAGGTTGTAACAATTATATGGAACTTAAAAACGAACAGCGAATGAAAGAAAAGAGTGGTTGCATCGATAAGGCAATCGAATATTGATTTATTGCAATCACAAAAATGAGCATTCGGTAATACCAGACACGAGTTCAAATCGTATCTTATTTTAAAAGATGCGGTTCACAACAATCACCTCTAAGGATCGGCATCCCCAGACAAACGAAAAAACACCAGGTAGATGGCCCGGCAAGGAACAAAAAAGACATATGAAAGATGAGAGGTTGCCAGAGTTACGAGATAGTTAAATGTATCCAACAACGAAAAAGGTAAAATGGAGAGCAAATCTCTATAATAAACAATCAAACCGGCGTGTAAGTCGAGAACACAAGCAAATAAAAAGAAAAATAAGGGTGGTGTTAAATAGACACCCGTGAGATACGGAAAAATACAAATTTTCAAACAAATAAATCCATGCCAGCTCACTCACGCATGGTGTAGAGACCAAATGTGTGCAGGACAAAATGAATATAACTATCAAGACACGTTACGAAAGAACCTGTACTGCAAGATAAATAAGATCACTGGCCCACGAGCTTGATTAAAACTTACCAGGTCGCAACCCAAGGATCGCCGCATAAAAGAAAGACTCATCCAGTTACGATCATGACCTTTATCCAGTACCCACGCTAGATTACATTTTCATGTCGCCTCTCTTAGGGCGAAAATGAATTACACAACATTAGCGTTAACGCAACACCAACACAAGCTCAGCCAGTCATAACCACGAAGAAACTGTAGCATAGGGTCTCAATTCAGAACAACAGGAAAACACACATCATTCATAAAGAGCTATTTTCCGTTCCCACATATTGAATGATTTGTACGAAAAAACAAACGCACACAAGAGAAGCAAATAAAACCTACAGAAAATGGAAATTTGAAAAACCTGTAGAACAGGGGCTCAGTATACGAGATCAGCATAACTACGGCAAACCAAAAATTAAAATAAATACCTTACATCCCGAAGAATATAACCAGCAGATTCTATATAATCAAAATAATTGACTCTGAGCAGAGAGTCGCGTAGGGTGGACGATAAATCCATTCGATAAACCACACAAAATCTAGTGCAATCATTTTGTAGATTAACGTTTCCACATTCCTCGCATCAGACGTTGTTGTCTCTCACAGAGAGCGGGAGGCAAAAAGTGTCACAAGAGAAAAATGCTTCGTCAGATAGATATGGCATGAGAGGCCAAGAGTCAAAGAGAAGCTAAAGATACGCCATGTTTGGGAATATTACAAATTTATACGTTCGATACATTGCCGCAAAGTGAGGTCAGAATGGCGCAACACAAGGACAAAATTGGTGGGCACAAGAGGCAATCGTAAAATTTTATGCTTGCAAAAAGAAACTAAACACTTTTTCTGAAGAAGAGTTGAATGCATTAACAAATGCATTTTAGTCAATGTAGCTGCGAATGCTGTAAAGAAGACCTGGGATAAGGTGCCTCGTGAGATGCTGTTTTGTCAGAGCTTAGCCTACAAGGAATACAAAGCTTGCCCAATAGCCACTCATAGCTGTCCGCCACCGCCGTCTCGATCCTCCTATACTGCCTGCTCTATGCGAGCTTTTTTGCGACTACGCTGCGACAAAATTTCTCCGCTAGATGGCAGACATAGACGCACAATGGTCTAAACTTTTTCTAATGACGGCAGCCTACAAAACACTATGCAGTATGGTCATATGTTCACTGAAGCTCGTAAAATACATCAGTAATATTAAATATCGGCAATATTACCTGCACGAAGTCGCAGTTGGCCTCTTCATGCACAATTTAAAGATTTTCCTGGACGAAGGCTTGGAGTGGTACCGTACTTTTTGTGTTCTTGCCAACGCAATATCAAATAATAGAGGTCTTACGAACTTGGTTAGGATAATATCACTAACATTTTGCTGATGTTCTTTGACCTTACACTGTAACAAAACACATTCTGAAAGATTTTTAATATTTGTTTTACGTCGCACCGATACAGATGGGTCTTATGGCGATGATGGGATAGTAAAGGCGTAGGAATGGGAAGGAAGCGGCCGTGGCCTTAATTAAGGTACAGCCCAGAATTCGCCTGTTGTGAAAATGGGAAACCACGGGAAACTAACTTCAGGGCTGCCGACCGTGGGGTTCGAACCCACTATCTCCCGGATGCAAGCTCATAGCTGCGCGCTCCTAACTGCACGGCCAACTTGCCCGGTATTCTGAAAGGGAAGACGTCGCAAGTCCTCGTATTACGCTCATACACTTGAAGGACTTCGACAATAGGGCACATCAGTTTAAACGAACTCCTGGAGATGCTTCACCAGAGCAACAAAACTAGGTTTTGGGTATCGAACTCCTACTCTGTCTTGATGTATAATCAGTTCCATTTAGAGGTGTCGAAGCTCTAGGCAGTGAGATGTTGCTGACACAAATGTCACACTCCGTCCTCTCTTCAACAACACGAACCTAGTACCCGCAAGCTAGGATTTGATTTCTTGTTTCTAGTTTGATTGGAATATTATCGTCTGGATGTCTGAGGTTGTCCAAAATGTCTAAACATGAAGGCGTTTAGTGATTGTCCGTCACAATTTTTATCGCAAGGAATCCACTATCCTCCACGGCTTTAACCACCTTCTGGAAAAAAATCCGCAGCCTCTTTCCAGTCATTCGACCAGGCCAGGAATGGAATGAATGAAGCCCCCATCTAGCAGGGAGGATAGGAATTGTGCCAGCTGGCGAAGCCTGTCGCATCCCTCCGGGGCAATGATTAATGAATGACAGATGAAATTAAATGATATTCGAGAGTGTTGCTGGAATTAAATATCACAGGGAAAATCGGAGTATCCGGAGAAAAAACAGTCCCGCCTCCGCTTTGTCCAGCACAAATCTCACATGGAATGACCGGGATTTGAACCACAGAACGCAGCGGTGAGAGGCCGGCGTCTATCGCCTGAGCCGCGGAGGCTCCATCAAATTCTGAAATAAGGTGTAAAGGCACAGATACGAGAGTAATCTGAGGATATCCAATTACTTCCTTCATTAGGTCCTTGCCTAGATAAAGCCGACAGCCGCTTTTCTCTCAATTCTCTTCTAGACTGTATTTCATGGAGTCGTATATTTTCTGGCTGCGAACAACCTTGCTGAGATTGGCAATATGGTATACAACAGTTGAATATTTCGGGGAAAGAATCTGAAGTTTCAGTTCTACGAAAAATATACCTTGCACGAACGGAAAGAGACAAGTACTTGACATACTAGGCAATGACATGGCCATTGCGGGGGGTTTTTCCTTTCCACCTTAAAATCACTTTTGAAATATCTATAAACATAACATGATTAATTCATTTCACAGTTCTATTCAAAATATATCTTGTACGAACGAAAGTGACCAGACACGTTTACTCATTGTACAAAATAACTCAGGTTTTCATACACATTCACGCACCAATAATACAGTGCTACACCCACACTGACAGCAAAGATTGTGCGTCTACTGCTGCACTCTTACGGCGATTTTGGATAACTATTGGTAGTCGCGCCTTCCCGTGTTAAACTAGTGGCATAGAGCAGGCAGTATAAGAGGATCGAGACGGCGGTGCTGTCCGCCCTATGGATGCTATATTTGCCGCTAGAGGCGCTGCAATTCAACCTCACATGAACACCTCGGTTGGCGGTATTTCTACACGTTGTATGCTTACTGATGACGTCTACTACGAAAGTTGAATATTAATACTGGTAGAAATAATGAAGCTCAATAATGATTTTATTTTGTCCGAATCCTTGGCTGAATCGTCAGTGTTGAGGCCTTCTATTCAGAAGTCCCCGGATTCGATTACCGGCCGAATTGGTGATTATAATCACGTCTACTTAATTCTTCTGGCTCGGGGACTGGTGTTTGTGCTTGTTCCAACACTTTTCCTTTCATATTCAGACAACACACTACACTTCCAACCACCACGGGAACTTGATATAGTGATTACTAGACCTCGGATTTTTAGGTGCTAAAATGTTATTTTAACTGCCTAAAACAGATTCTCAAATAGGCTCTACAATACTTTTAGGCAGCTGCAGTTTTACTTATCTTAATATGCATTATTGAAAATACCATGTTGACTTTGCTAAATTCATTATAATTCGTTAGGGGGCATATAAAACAAATTTCACTCACCTCTTTGCTGCAAACGTCACAGAATATAATTTTACCATCAGATGTGAAATGGGTAAACTCTTGTAAATTGAGGATAATTTGGAACCTGACACTTTCGGCTTATCTCACACACTGACAAAACGGGAAAACGGTATTGTTAAAATACGTCAATTATATTACACTGGTGGATTGCTGCGTACCGTTTTGTAAACAAGGCTCTAGAAATAAAGTTCCTGGAAGTAGTTTCCATGAATTTCCTTGCCAAGAGTCAACTAGGGAGTTATGGATTAAAGCAATAAGCAGGCAAGGTATGGTACAGAAAATACGCAGACCATGTGACGGCAAAAATTAAATCACTTATTATTATTGCTCCTGTTCTGATGATAATAATGTCCTTATTCTGTTGTGTAGGTGGTACCAAAGATAAGTTATGGAACCCTAGTGACCGGTCCGTCGAGTGCTGCAATGGCATATATTGGAGGGTATTTGGTAAGAGTTGTCGAAGACCACATGCCAAACCAAGAGTGTGTTGATAAAATCAGTACATTAGTATTCAGAGTCCATCTCAACTAACGTCGTTAATAAAAATCAAAGGCAGAGGTGGTCTCACGTCTCAGGTATCCAAAGCCAAGTTTTGTTTCACTGCTAATGAAACTGGGGCAAGTAAGGGACGAAATGTTATCGGTAATACTGTGTAGTCCAAAAATAGCACAAACATTAACCGAAATACTGCCACGTGTTGCTAAAAATCCTGTTCTACAGTGTGGAAAAAGTGATTATCCTGAGGAACTAAGCGGAATAATAGGCCTACTGCAGAAGTTTCTGCGCCCTTCTGTCACTAATTACGCTAATGGCATGACAGATGAGTATTGCCGAGAATAATTCTCGAGAAGAAAAACAATTTATGAGAAGAAAATATCAAGAAAAATTGTTAGTCTTTCCTTTTCAAAGAAAATCTACGGCGCGGTAGTAAAAATATCTAGTGCAGACCTTATATCCTTTTAAATGACACATACATTTCGACAGTTATGTGTGTTATCTGAAATGAAAATCCACAGCTGAATTGAACTCCTAGGGGTAAAAGGTGAACATTTATTATTTACTACTTCATTCTGCTCAGTAACATATATAATATACAGGAAGTATAGTGTAGAGGTAAATTTGTGCAGGTTTTAACTCCCGTTAGCAATGCTATTGAGTGCTGATATGAGGTGGTATACTAGCGCTGCAGTGGTCAAGACGAGCACTGCCAGGCGGACACTGTTTCTGAAGAGAACACTGCGAGTGAACAGGCTTTAGGTCAGAGCTTCAAACGTTTAGTTTACATCATGAACAAGTGAGTTTCGCTAGGAGACCTTCAGTGAGGCAGTGCCGTACTGTACCAGGAATGCCTATGTCCTGGCACATCATATTTATAGTTAATAATTTATTAAAGAATTGCTAATCTCTAACATTTGGAAACAGCGTGCCGAACGAATAATCTAGACTCAGCTGCTCGCTATGGGAGTGAGAGAGACAGCGCGACGTCACAGGGCACGGAACCGGCTCGGTGACGTAATCGCCACGTGCTGAAGACGCACCCGTCTTGAATGATCTGGAAACTTTTTAATATCTGCTTAACGACGTAAGCTACAAAAATATGAGGTACACCAACGTGAAGCTCGTACTTGAAAAGGAAAGTAGGCAAAATTTGGAAGAAATCCATCTGCTAGTTTCAGAGATATCGAGGTGGAAACAAAACCATATTTTGCTCGCTTCGAGCAGCAAGCCAGGCAGCTGCAGGTAAAGCCAGTTGAAATATGCAACTCGACCATGCGAGAGGGTGATATCGACGTGTCGCGCTACGCGAAGTTTTCCGTCGGAGTAATGAAAGCCCTGCCGTACGGAAAGACTTAGAAAAATTCGGCGAATAGTAACGCGAGACTTATAAATTTCTGCCGTATGGTGGCGTTGTAAAATTTTCAAGGTGTGTTTAAGTCGATCCCTGTGTAAGACGAGACTTGTAAATTTCAGCCGTGTTGTGGACTTGTAAATTTTTCAAGGTGTAATTAAGTTGCACTCTGTACAATACGAGACTTATAAATTTCTGCCCTGTTATCGACTTGTCGATTTTTCAATGTGCATTTAATTCGAACTCTGTCATTCTCGGACGTTGAAAAGATTGCGTGTGACGATGTGAACTTTATTATTGTCGATGCATTTCCAAACTTAATGACATTTCTACGTGTGTTCTCACATTGAACTCTGACTTTGTATAACTTAGAGTGTTGTGATAGTCAGAAACTCAATAACCATTATAGTCGAATGTGGACAATTTTCACAGATATAACGAGTGTTTTGAACTATGCTATCAGGTAATTGAGTAAACCTTAAGGAGATATTATGTCATTTATAGGAAGTACGGACTTAAGTAAAGCTAATTAACATTGAAAACTCACTTAAAAATTGTATTGGTGGTTTCTAGAGACTGTTAAATACGTCGTGTATGGACTGCATTTATATTCGATATTCCCATGAACTGTGAACTTTACATTTCATTTCGAACTTACTACAACGAGTTCTAAACGTCACGAACTGTATTCAGTGTAAATATCTCGCATTGCATGAACTGTGCCTTTAAACATTCTTGCTATTTAAAAGTATGCTAGTATTTTAATAATGTGAATGCTTCGAACTGTGACAGGTGTTTCTAACATTTCCGACTGTAATCGAAACAGACTTTCAACGTATTAGGTCGTGTTACGTACATGTAGTACGTGTTGAAGAGATGTTAAGTCATCATCATCAACATCATCATCTGTTTATCCTCCAGGTTCGGTTTTTCCCTCGGACTCAGCGAGGGGTCCCACCTCTACCACCTCAGGGCAGTGTCCTGGAGCTTCAGACTCTTGGTCGTGGGATACAACTGTGGAGAATGACCAGTACCTCGCCCAGGCGGCCTCACCTGCTATGCTGAACAGGGGGCCTTGTGGAGGGATGGGAAGATCGAATGGGATATGCAAGGAAGAGGGAAGGAAGCGGCCGTGGCCTTAAGTTAGGTACCATCCCGGCATTCGCCTGGAGGAGAAGTGGGAAACCACGGAAAACCACTTCGAGGATGGCTGAGGTGGGAATCGAACCCACCTCTACTCAGTTGACCTCTCGAGGCTGAGTGAACCCCGTTCCAGCCCTCGTACCACTTTTCAAATTTCGTGGCAGAGCCGGGAATCGAACCCGGACCTCCAGGGGTGGCAGCTAATCACACTGACCACTCCACCACAGAGGCGGACGAGATGTTAAGTACAGAACAAAAATGGCCAGCCGGACACCAGTGGGATCCGAACCCACAACATTACGGTTGTTCTCTTATTCAAATTCCGCTCACTACGCCCCTCGAAAAAATGGCGATGCGAAGGGCATCTATCCGTAAAACTGGGCCCAAGGTTGCGACAGTGTAGTTAGGCCCCATAAAATGTCGTCTTTGAGAAGGGAAAGCATCTGTTGTTAAAACTGGGCTCTGTCTAGTTAGGCCCTCCAAAATGGCGACGGGAAGAGCAACTGACCTTAAAACTGGGCCTTGTGTAGTTATGCTCCTCCAAGATGACGGCGGGAAAGGCGTGTGGCCGTAAAACCAGGTTCGGCCGTATGTGCCCCTCTGGTGGGGGAATCGAAATGGCGATGGGAAGGTCATCTGACCGTAAACCTATGCTGTGTGTAATTAGACTCCTCCAAAACTGGCGATGGGAAAGGCATCTAACCGTAAAACTAGATCCTTTGTAGTTAGGCCTCACCATGACGTTAAGCATGCTCTTTTATTCGAATGCCCCTTTGACCTACTACTGAAGATAACGTGGACAAAATCCGCGAATCCCCGTTGACCTACTACACATGATGGCTGCGGGAAGGGCATCTGAACGTAAGAATGAGGTTAGGCCTCTCCATTAGGTTAGGCTTACTCTCTTACACGAATCCGCATTGCCCAGCCACTCAAGATGTCGTCGCGAGAATCGCCATTGCCCGACTACAAAAAATGGCGTCGGGAATGGCATGTAGACGTAAAAGTGAGGTTACGCCAATGCAAGATGGCGACTGTTTTCGTCAGGGAGGACATCTGTCCTTTATACTAGGCCGTATGAGTTTAGGTCCCTCCAAGATGGCGACTGTGAGGTTGGTCACGCTCCCTTATGTAAAATCTGCGAATTGCCATTGCACTACTACTATACTAGGGGTCAATGACTTCGGGTCAGCACCCGCATAGTTACACTACTAGGGGAGCCATCTGCGAATTCACGAACCGTGGACTATCAATCAATCACTACTGATCTGCATTTAGGGCAGTCACCCTGGTGGCAGATTCCGTATCTGCTGTTTTATTAGCCTTTTCTTAAATGATTGCAAAGAAACTGGTAATTTATTGAACAACTCCCTTGGTAAGTTATTCCAATCCCTAACTCCCCTTCCTATAAACGAATATTTGCCCCAATTTGTCCTCTTGAATTCCAACTTTATCTTCATATTGTGATCTTTCCTATTTTTAAAGACACCACCCAAACTTATTCGTGTACTGATGTCCTCCCACGCCATCTCTCCACTGACAGCTTGGAACATACCACTTAGTCGAGCAGCTCGTCTTCTTTCTCCCAAGTCTTCCCAGCCCAAACATTGCAACATTTTTGTTACGCTACTCTTTTGTCGGAAATCGCCCAGAACAAATCTAGCTACTTTTCTTTGGATTTTTTCCAGTTCCTGAATCAAGTAATCCTGGTGAGGGTCCTATACACTGGAACCATACTCTAGTTGGGGTCTCACTAGAGACAAATATGCTCTCTCCTTTACATTCTTACTACAACCCCTAAATACCCTCATAATCATGTGCATAGAACTGTAACATTTATTTATAATCCCATTTACGTGATTACCCCAATGAAGATCTTCCTTATATTAATACCTAGGTATTTACAATGATCCCCAAAGGAACTTTCACACAATCAACACAATAATAAAAACTGAGAGGAATTTTCCTATTTTTGAAACACACAACCTGCTTTTTATCCCCATTTATTATCACACCATTGCCTAATGTACATCTCGCAACATAATTGAGGTCATTTTGCAATTGCCCACGATCTTGTAACTCATTTATTACTCTGTACGGAATAACATCATCTGCGAAGAGCCTTATCGCTGATTCCACTTCCTTACACATATCATTTATATATATAAGAGAACATAAAGGTCAAATAATACTGCCTTGAGGAATTCGCCTCTTACTCATTACAGGGACAGATAAAGCTTCACCCACTCTAATTCTCTGAGTACTATTTTCTAGAAACAGAGCCACCCATTCAGTCACTGTTTTGTGAAGTCCAATTGTACACATTTTTGCAGTGGCGGCGCGTGACTTTCATCACTGGGGGTTCAAAAGAAGAAAAAATTGCCTCCCCTCCAACCTCTCCTCTTCCCATCTCCGCCAGCTTCTCTTCCATCGTGGGCCGTAACCTCCTAAACTAAGATGACATAAGTTCTAGAAAGTGATCAAATACAAGAGGAGCAGAAAATACGGTAGGCCTACATGCCGAGTTTTACCACATGCAAAATAAGAAATAACTGCTTCATTGAAGTCCGCAGAGTCTCGAACAAAGTTCCTTTCAATTGACAACATAGCAAGAGCAATAAGTCTATCCTCGGTCATTGTGCTGCGCTAGAAAGTTTTTATTCTCTTCAGGGTAGAGAAACACCTTTCTGCTTCCGATGTCATGGGAATAGTAACAACTATATTTAAAAGTTTTCATTGGTATTACCTTGCCGCTATTCTTTGCCTCAATGATTTTTGAGTTAAGTTTCTCTTCAAAAGGTAATTATTCCAAAGAAGGCAAATTAATAGGTGTTTAGAAAGT
Source organism: Anabrus simplex (assembly GCF_040414725.1). Lineage (NCBI taxonomy): Eukaryota > Metazoa > Arthropoda > Insecta > Orthoptera > Tettigoniidae > Anabrus > Anabrus simplex. The sequence goes on along the minus strand of NC_090269.1, from coordinate 50,084,632 downwards.
AATGATATATTTGGGACAAGATATTAATTGGAATTTGACAGTTTAATGTGACTTTTGGTAGTAACGATGCTTTTCAACACTAGCGCTAGTTACGTGCACTATTCTCTGTTGCCTAGTCAAATTCCCGTAAGGCCAACAGATGGCAGGCACATACCCCAACCCCAACAACACGACTAGCTAGTCTTGAGACAGTGGCCTATTGCGCATGCGTAAAGAACAGAGATCCGTTTCTGCGATATCCTGGTCTTGCCTTAGTGCTGGCTTTCGTCCCCCCGCACCCCGCCACTCCCTTCGCCTATGTACGGACGGAGAGATCGTCTTTGCAAGGGGGTTCATTCCAGACAAGTATCCAGCCACAGACCTTGCGCAGCTCACATGAATTGAAAGCCAGTACGAGTATATTACGGATAGAGGGACTTAGCAACAGCTTCGAGATTGACAAGGGAGTTATGAAAATTACGTAGTTGAGTACAATTGGATATAAACTGGAGGTTCATTGCTCCATTGCGCTATACCAGAAACCGCCACTGCATTTTTGCCATTAGTCTCTCATGATCTACCCTATCAAATGCCTTAGGTCAATCACGATACAGTCCAATTGACCTGCTGAATCCAGGATATCTGCTATATCTTGCTGCAATCCTACAAGTTGGGCTTCAGTGGAATAACCTTTCCTAAACCCAAACTGCCTTCTATCAAACCAGTTATTAAGTTCGCAAACATGTCTTATATAATCAGAAATGCTTTCCCAAAGCTTACATACAATGCATGTCAAACTGACTGGCCTGTAATTTTCAGCTTTATGTCTATCACCCTTTCCTTTATATACAGGGGCTACTATAGCAACTCTCCATTCCTTTGGTAAAGTTACTTCATACAAGCAATAATCAGGCAAGTACTTCAAATATGGTACTATATCCCAACCCATTGTCTTTAGTATATCCCCCGAAACTTTATCAATTCCAGCTGCTTTTCTAGTTTTCAACTTTTGTATCTTACTGTATATGTCATTGGTGTCATAGGTAAATTTTTATACTTCGTTAGTATTAGTCACCTCTTCTATCTGGACATTATCCTTGTAACCAACAGTCTTTACATACTGCTGACTGAATACTTCTGCCTTCTGAAGATCCTCGCATACACACTCCCCTTGTTCATTAATGATTCCTGGAATGACCTTCTTGTAACCTGTTTCTGCCTTAAAGTAATTATACATACTCTTCCCTTTTTCACTAAAATTTGTATGACCACCAATTATGCTTGCCATCCATCATATTATCCTTTGCTGACTTCTTTGCTAGATTCAATTTCCTAGTAAGTTCCTTCAATTTCTCCTTACTTCCTCAGCCATTTCTAATTCAATTTCTTTCCAACCTGCACCTTCTTCTTAGTCTCTTTACTTCCCTGTTACCGGGCGAGTTGGCCGTGCGCGTAGAGGCGCGCTGCTGTGAGCTTGCATACGGGAGATATGGGGTTCGAATCCCACTGTCGGCAGCCCTGAAGATGGTTTTCCCGTGGTTTCACATTTTCACACCAGGCAAATGCTGGGGCTGTACCTTAATTAAGGCCACGGCCGCTTCCTGCCAACTCCTAGGCCATTCCTATCCCATCGTCGCAGTAAGACTTATCTGTGTCGGTGCGACGTAAAGCCCCTAGCAAAGAATCTTCCCTGTTATAATATAGTGGATCTTTACCATTCCTTACCACCTTTAAAGGTACAAACCTTTTTTCACATTGCCCAACAATTGCTTTAAACCCATCCCGGAGTCTGTTTACATTTGTATTTACCGCTTTCCACCGATTATAGGGTTCAATGACCGCGTGGTAAAGTGCTGTTTCAACCCCCATCGATTCTGAACCGCTGTTGCTACACAACTTATAACCGACTTTTGACATATTTAAGGTTGTAACAGTGTTTCAAAAGTTATTTGTTCCAAAATATATCACTCGTGTGTATTGTGAACTATAAACAGTGATCTATTTGTCTTATAACATGTCAACTTTCAGAAATACATCGGACGTGATCACAGAACTGAGAATTGCGCTACCATTTATGATTGCCATCATTCACATACGTTTCTGAGGAAATGATTTCCTCCAAAAATTTGTGATCTTTCAAAGCGACATTTTTACCGTTTGTTGCTAGGACAGCTGATACAACTGTGCTGCCTAATTCTGTAGAAATTCTATTATCCCGTGTTCCCAACGTGAAAAGCTATATTTTCTTTTGTCACGTTGATGTCCTACGTAAGCTCTGAGGCTTCATAATTGTTTATAAAAGTGTTATATATTGTACTGCACGTTTATATTAAATGCTGAAAATTTTGAATTCATAATTGTTCACAAATGTTTCATGTACCTACTGTACCGTACCTATTGTGTGTTTATTTTATTAAACACTAGCTGATGTACCCGTGTTTCGCTACGGGATTCTCAGAGACTGACTTCGTGGATTTCTTAACCTGAAATCAACATAGGTCATTACAAAAACGTAAGTATGAATGTAGCGATTAAAAGCAATGCTATCATATAAAATACTCGAACAAATGGAAAGCCGCACGTTTTATCACTTTTAACGAACAGTGCTGCGGTTAGCAGGGAGTAAAGAATACAGGGAGCTGCCCGCTACACTACTCTCTGTGGCTACCGCTTGAAGCCAACGGCCACGCCCACCATGGTTACCAAAACATGGCTATTCTTACGTGGTGGACATATACAAATTAAGACATTTTCTCGGGAGCAGGGAAACTTCGAATCGCATAATTACGTACAATCGTTTTCAAAATAACACGGCGATTAGCTGTAACAAAATTTTCTGGCAAACATACCTGTTAAGGCTTTGTTTTTACATAGTTCTAAGGAAGGGTTTCTCACGACCCGCGGCCTTAAATCTACTCTCTTGCTACTTGACTATCGGTACTATAAACCGAGTACCGTTATCTTAAAAACAGGACATGCAAATCTTCATCAGATATCAGTCAAGATAAGGAGTAGGCTGTTAATAAGGGCATACCGCAATCTGAATGTTCGAGCGGAATGCGCAATTAATCACCAAACTAGACTTAGCATTATTGCTTTCTACATATTTTGGAGTGGTAGTGGCGGTCATTGTTTTAATAGGAAGTACAACTATCAATTAAATCATTCTCTTACATAAGTGGGAACAATGCAGGACTCAGCTAAGGGCCCCTTGGACGCCAACCCACACTCCGAAGATAAGAACCCTTTAAGGCCCCCTTAATTGCCATTTACGACACATGGTGGTGATTATTGTTTTAAGAAGGACTACAACTAGGCAACCATTCTCTGTTAACACTAATCAGAGAGAAATGAAGATATCAACCAAAGAAATACAAGGGCCATGATGGGCGAGAAAATGAAAGACTCCCTAGTCCTCAAACCTCTTTTAGCCTCGGGATTAGAAAAGAACAAGAGTTGACCATCGGAGGTGTGACACAAGTAAGTGGAAGCAATGCCAGGATTCAGCTAAAGGCCCCGTGGTTGCCAACCCATGCTCCCAAATTGACAGCTCCTGGGGTCCTTTCCAGTCGCCTCTTGTGAAAAGCAGGGTATACCATGGGTGAACACCTCCACACAGACTTTTACGACAGGCAGGGTATAGCGTAGGCCTTATGTTATCATCCTCACCCATAGGGGGATATATATTTTAGAGGTGGTGGTAGTGATTACTGTTTCATGAGGAAGTACAACTGGGCAACCATCATCTAAGTTTATTAACACTAATTGTATGTTTAGTCATCAGCCCGAAGGCTGGTTGGATCCTCAACAGCTTCGCCATCAGCTGTAATAGATGGCCTAGGCATCACTGAAGAGGAGTACCAGGGAAATGAGGAGTGAGGTAGTTTCCCGTTGCTTTCCTCACCGAGCCTGAAGTTGCTATTACATATCAGTCTGCCAAGCCCACTGAAATGCATGCACCAACCGACCCTATGAGCAACAGTTTCACACCATTCATAGCAGGGACTGGCTGCATAAGAAATGGCATTACTAGCATCGCTCATACCTCAGTCACTTTCATATTGTCAAAGCCAAGGTAAGACAGAGACAGATCAATGAAAGTAACAAAATTGCTCTAGCCTATACCAGAAGACATAGTGCACTGTAAACACTAGGTCTCACTAGGAAAGGCACTAACACTAATTAGGAGGAAAAATGTAAGGGATCCGACACTTCGAAAAATTAAAGTATCGGCCAAAGGAATACAAAGGCCACGAAGGATGTGAAAATGAAATACTCCCTAGGCCTCGATACCGAATACCCTTGGAGTCAGAAAAGAACAAGAGTTGACCAAGGGCGGTCGAATAGGATAGATGAAAGTTAGGAGCCTGGCACGAGTAAGTGGAAGCAATGCCAGGACTCAGCTAAGGGCCCCGTGGTCGCCAACTCACGCTCCCAAGATGAGAGCCCCTGGGGCCCCTTTTAGTCGCTTCTTACGACAGGCAGGGGATACCGTGGGTGTTATTCTACCTCCCCCACCCACAGGGGGATACATAATTTAGAAGTCACAGTACTAACCTATATACATTTTATCCTACTGGCCTTGGAGAAGAACAAGTTTGTTGTACAACTGCCTTTTTGAGGTAATGCAACTGACAAATGATTTGGTAAAATGCTTGATTCTTGCACTGAGGTAAGTATCAACTACAGCATGAATCAGGTGGGACAGATGATTGTCAAAACGCTCAAATTCCATTGAGTGATCATTTAGGCACCTGAAAAGTTCCATAGTTAACAAATCTTGGAGGATGTTGATCTTGAGTTTCAGGATCTTGCTGCTGTTCACTGAAAGACCTCCGGCAGTACTTCTCCTGAAGTGGGTCTCACATATTTTGCATATTTTGAATACGTCATTAGAAGGATATACAAGAAATCCTTTGTCTTTATAACATATCAGGGACTTTCTCTGCCTATCAGGATCAAGTATAAATAAGGAATTCACACATGTTACACACCTTAATTTCAACATTAACTTTCTAGCCACAAACCCAGAAATATAATAGACAACATTTTCAGCACAAAGTGACAATGCATGAGGAAGAAACAAGTAATCATGCTCTCCATAATCAGGAAGGGCAGAATACTCTACATTCTCCATAATCTCATTAGCCTTTGTAGTCACATTGATTAACTCCACAGGTTTTGGTACTGGTACAGAAGAAGAAACTGACATTATTGAAACTGCTGAAAGAGGTAAACAGTTACCATTTCCAGTAGTGCCTATCTGAGAATTTACCAGCAATTTCTTGTATGCTGATGAAAACTGTTGAGCAGTAGGGTTATTGTTCCATCCTCCTTTGAGACGGATGCAAGCAAAGAATAATTCAACATGATCTTGGCTCAGTTTATGCATAGGCAAATACTTCAGAGGGGCACTACTTGACAAAACGTGTTTTTCCACTAATACTATCATGCTCTTAATACAGATCTGAAATCCTAAAAATCCAACTTTCCTATTGGACTGAATAATGAAATCTCCACTTGTGCTGCATCTGAGCTTACCAATATATGAAAATGCATCATTCAGAAAACTTAAAATATACTCCCATTGCTCAGCACATGCTGCTTTTTTCCATCCAACCTGCTTCAATGATCTTGAGTTTAGAATGTCATACAGATCATTGAATAACATAATGAACTTCACAGTTGCTTCTGAACCAAGAAATAAACTCAACCTCAGCACTTTATTACAAAAGTCTATGGCAGTTGCACATGATTTGCTTAAAACTTGAGCAGCCAAAGATACTTTCATTTTGTTCTGGCCAAAATTGACATGATTTGAACTCAGTTTGTTCCCTAAATGGAGACCTTCTTTCTCTTGCAAATCAACCAACTCTTTCACATACTTCCATGAAATAACCATACCATCACCATCAATAATAGTTCCCTTTTCACCAGGGCATTTCTGACAAGCTTAAGCATGTGAGGAGGATCCAGTAACACTGCAATTTCTTCTTCCGATATAGGATGCTTAAATGTGGTACAGAAATTTGCTGAAGAGAAATTACAGCCAAGCTGTCTTGCCATTCCCATGTTAGAGGCTAGCCCATCAAAAGTAAGAGAAACTACTCTTACATTAGCACTATGTAAGAGGGTAAGGCACTGCATAACCAAATTTGCCCTTTGAGGGGCATCAATTGCATCTACAAAGAAATACCCAACTGGAATTTTCCATTTCTCATTAATACATGTCAACATAAACACCAAAGCATCTTTTGCTATTGGCAGTTCATCATCATTTACTTCAACACCCATATTAACATAACCATGAAATGATTTGCCATCAAAAGTCACTTGCCGCCTAATAGCCATCTCATCCATGGATAATGCAAATAGTAATTCATGATCACTGTGACTTACTTTCTCTTGCAATGTTTTTATGGCTTCTGCAGTAAACCCAGGAACACCCTCAATTTGTTCATACCACTTCGAGAGTGTTCTAGGATGTGGGAGACACAAATTAAACTGCTCTCTTACAAAACTGTAAGCTCTGGGAGAGTAAAAGTGCAGTGTTAGGGCAAATGCTCGCAATTCTTCTGAATATTTACTAGGCAAACTTTCACTCTGAGCTTTAGCCAACTGTCTATTTAGAAACTCTTTATTGGGAGCAGCAGCCTTAGCAAGAATATCGAGAGCTGAATCATTCATAAGATGATTTTTTCTGAGTTCTTCAATATTAGAGATTTCAGTTCTCCTACCTTCTTCCTGCTTCTTCTGACAGTTTGTCGCAAGACTTTAATTTTCTTCAACTGTCGTGCTTCCCTTTCTTGTGCTTCCTCAAGTCTTCTTTTATATTCACTTTTGGTTGGCGAAGGAACTGAGGACTCATTTCCACTGGCAGCAACTGGCTCAGGTCTTTCCGTGGGAGGAGGACGAGCATTTGTTTTCTAAAATGAAAAGAATACTTGGGTAATTATGACTTAATAAATAGTATTATTATACATTAATTTTATATCATACTATTATGATACATTAATTTTATATAGGTAGAATTTTCACTAATATGCCAACTTACATTCTGTAGGTAAGAAGGGAATGCTTCAAAAATAGTAGGTACTGCATTCTCCTTCAAAACCACTTTCTTCATGGACCGATCAAACAATTCCGGTTTGAAATGTGCAGAACATATTCTGGTGTAAGGAGAAGGTATCCAATTTTCCCTTCTAATGGCCTTAATCCACTCTGCTCTCCTTTCTTCATGAACAGGAAATCTGAGGAAATATTGACGATAAACAACAAGTCTAACCTAAAAATTCTTACGAAATGCGGACGGTGCTTCTGAGACTCAGAAATACTAGCAGAATAACAATGGAAGTAATATAATGTACTGTACTACATATTACAAGCCATACTTAGAATCTTACCTGTGAAATGTTATTCCAGGAATATTTTTGGATTTCCGATTCGTGCAACCGTACGCACAACACGACATTTTAAGAGCTACAACATCAACTAAATATTAGTATCTCTTAAGATTTAGCGTGTCGTACACTGTTTGCATCTGAAAATTCCAGCAATTACAATTTTCATTCACCGTATTCACTTCAATGACCTGGGATAAATTTGACTATCATAAAACAGCATTCGTTCTCGCGCCTATTTACGACCACGCCCCCTATGTAGACCACTGTCATTGGGCTTCATTCTCAGAGCTCCAAGGCATCTCCCTGTATTCTTTACTCCCTGGCGGTTAGATTGCGGTGCCAATCTAATAGTCCAAAAGTTCCAGAGCTGGGATGACCAGGCCGCAAATTGCCATGAACACTCATCTGCCATTATTCCGCTAAATATGCACACTGTTCATTCCAATCAGTGCCTCAGAGTAGGGATTGAATAGCCCGAATGCTATTCAGATCCAGTGTGTTACGTACCAGTAGTATCAGAAAATGTATAAACCAGGGGAATGGCATGCTAAATGGCTGTTACACTCTGTACGACTGGGCGAGTTGACCGTGTGGTTAGCGGTGCGCAGCTGTGAGCTTGCATCCGAGAGATAGTGCATTCGAACCCCATTGTCGGCAGCGCTGATGATGTTATTCCGCGGTTTCCCACTTTCACACCAGTCAAATGCTGGGCCTGTACCTTAATTAAGGCCTAAGGCACTCCTAGCCCTTTCCTATCCCATCGTCGCCATAAAACCTATCTATGTCGGTGCGACGAAAATCAAATAAAAAGTACTCTGTACGCAGCAATAATCCAATCTACCGGAGATGAAGGGCAACAGATGACACAAAGCACATCACGACAAGCAATGGTCAATGTAATGTTATTGTTGATCAATGTTATGAGCTTTCTGTATTGTAGGCCTTCACATTTAGTTTTCTTTCGACTCTGTGATTTGTAAAATATTTTATACCATAAACTGTAGTTTCTTATTCTCCGACTTTACATACCGATTTTCATTAAATACTGTTTACCCATTTCTGGTTACTCGGCGCTGATATGGACTTAGTAACAAAAAACCCAAAATCATGAATATCTTTGTGATCATAGCCAGTACGGTAACAATGTATAATACATGAATAATAGGAAATTTAATACTATATAACCCTAGTTATGTAGCATTCATCGATTACACCTCTAATAAGAAATATTTGAGAATTACATTTCAGGCCTTCCCCTAAACTACCATTTTACTCAGCGTGAATAAAATAATTTACAGCCTAGACTATAGCGACTTATTTCCTGACTTTGCATACCGATTTTCATCAAGACAGGACTACTAATAACAACAATATTTGAGAATTATATTCTAGGCCTTCCCCTAAACTACCATTTTTCTCAGCGTGAATACAATTATTGATAGCCTAGATTGTAGCAACTTATTCCCCAACTTTGCATATCTATTTTCTTTTAAATACGACCACTAATAACATAAATAGTTGAGAATTCAATTTTAGGCCTTCCCCTAAACTACCATTTCACTCAGCGTGAGTAAAATGATTTATAGCCTAGATTGTAGAGGCTCATCCCCCGACTTCACATACCGATTTTCATTAGACCACTAATAACATAAATAGTTGAGAATTCAATTTTAGGCCTTCCCCTAAACTACCATTTCGCTCAGCGTGAGTAAAATGATTTATAGCCTAGATTGTAGAGGCTCATCCCCTGACTTCACATACCGATTTTCATTAAATTCTCTTCAACAGTTTTCTCGTGATGCGTGTACAGACAGACAGACAGACAGACAGACAGACAGACAGACAGACAGACAGACAGACAGACAGACAGACAGACAGACAGACAGACAGACAGACAGACAGACAGACAGACAGACAGACAGACAGACATTACGGAAAAATAAAAAGTGCATTTTCTTGTTACTATGGACATGACCGATACAGAAATACCATTCTGAGCAATGTACAGACAAAACTCTTATTTTATATATATAGATATATAGATTTGAATTAGATTATTCAGATGTTTTTGTTATTCGGACGCCCCCTAGTTCCAGTTGATCGGGATAATCCAGTAGGCCTACTCATTGTAGTTTTCTATGACTCAGCGTACAAAAATTCGATTTTCGAATATGTTGGTTACTTAACGCACCATTTCCAGAGGCTTCCGCATATTTAACATTCAAAGCTATACAAAAACTGCGGTCATGCCATTATTTAACAAAAGGGTCAAATGGGACCAGAAATAAAAAAGGACAATTTGGCGTTCCGTTTGAATGTCATGATTCAAAGGGATGACAGTCGGAAAAACGGGTCATCTGGTCACCCTAGTGTAACATAAATTAGTAAAACTCTATACACCGTTGTGGTTGACATTAGTGAATAGTGTTCCTAATTTAACAAATAGAGAAAATGCCACCTAAGTATACGCAGCATTACGATTTAGAGAAAAGAGTGGGAATCGTTGATGGTAAAGGGCGATTTCGACCTGTTTCTAGTGATAAATCACAAAACTAAGGCATATTTCAAATATTCTTACCGTGAAATAAAATGCGATAAACATAAAAGAGCAGCCTATTCTTTCACCTGTCGGCGTCAATGCAAGGTCCACCCACAGTACACGGTCAAGCTCATTGGGCGTACGGGAGGCAGAGGGTAAAACATCAATATCTACGTCAGAACATTGTATTCTACTCGCTACTGACCATTTGTCAGAGCTCAGTAAATGTGCTTTCTCGGTCAGTACGGTGCATTTTCTGACATTCGTTTGCACTGCACCAAGTATCCAAAAAATTATTCAGAAGGTGTTGGCACCACATTTAACACAATAAACACGGTGCCCGAGCATTGTTCGGGCTCCCTCAATTACTGCCATATAGGCTACGGTGCCTAAGCAGCGTTCGGAGTTGGTTTTGCTAAGTAATAAATTATCACATGCAGGAAATACGTCCATGTCACTTCTGGTAAACTTGAATGAGAGATTACAGGTCCGCATACTGATGCTAGATTTGAGCAGTGACCCTTGCTGGATAGAATACGAACGCTTGATTTTAAGAGTAACAAGAATGTTTATATAATATTTTTATTAACAATTTGGTATTCGATCTGTAAGACCATGCTGCCAGTTCTGTAACAAGAATGTTTTCCGCGTGTGTAAATTTCCCCCTCCCCCGGCTCCTTCCTACAATGGCGTCAAGGTGTCAGCGATAGCGCAATAGAAACCGTAATAAATTGTCAATCACATTTTTTTTCTCATCAACTATAGTAATACTACGTTAGATGTAAATATGAACAAAATGATTAAAACATTATTTGAAATAAAAATATAAGAGTTGAAAAATGTGATAGAGATATTGGTCCCCTTTAATATTTCAGTGTCAAAAATCAAAGACTAAAAGAGTTCAGTGCTGATACAAATAATTAGTTTCGGATTCAGTAAGAATAATTCATTTATCTCAAAAAGTGTTGCAATTATAAAGCTTCAAAATATGGCTAAATTGCTCAGTACTCAGTAATACAGTACAGCAGTTCCTAACACGGTACAAATAGGCTAGTGTTTAGTAGTTTAACAAAGTATCCTCTTTGGTTTAAAGTATTAAGCTAGGGATTGGTTGCAGTGTTGCAGATATATAAATCAGAAATTCAGTCTGATAACAGATCAGTCAACAGACATTACCTGTTGTAAAACTTCTGGCCGTTAGTGTGCGTTATTTATATTGCATGAGCAGTATGAGACCATATTTTTCAATAATTAGGCGAATTTATCTAGCCTTTTTTTTAAGCTATTTTAGTCTGTAACTTTAGCCAGTTTTAGCTATAATTTAAATGCAATATAGCGACTTTTTGTATTCATAAGTTGGTCACGCTGCCCGCTTGTTTACTATCAGTAGAAGCATGTTTATGTTGATAAATATTAGAAGTGAAAAAAATATACCGTGTTAGTAGTTTATATATTTAATGGTTAATAGGTGTGTACAATATAGTCATTGTTTTTCATTTTTATAATCAAAGCAGAATTTGTTTATTTAGTTTTCTGATGTTTGTATGTTTTCGTTACCGGTATGTAGGTTACGTATAGGAAGGGTCATCGGTTACCTATGAAGATTTAGATCATTTCACGGCTTTGCAGGAAGATGAAGCTTCATAATTTATGACAGATGATGAAAATTCGTAAGTTTTTCCCATGCGTGTTCAACGCAATAAATTACAACAATCTAATTTTAAGTTACCTACAAATGTACAGAGGTTAGGTTATGTTTAATTAGAGTACTATTTCATGTACCATTGACTGACTGAGTTTTAGGAACCGGTGGATCAGTCCCTGTATAATTTTGTAATGTGGGAATGAAGCTTTTTCTTTTAAACCGGTATTGTGAGAGTTCCACCTCTTGATCATTTTTTTCAGTTTCAAATAATCGCCTTTATATTCACATGACAACTCAAGATTTCCATATGATTCATTTCATTTTATAGGTTTAACCGTTTACTTGTCAGAGGAAACTTTTTATATGATCTGCAAATTTATAATTCGTAATGTAGGCCTAATGGATTGGGAATAACGAATCCAAGAAGACTGCAGGAGTACTTTTACATCACATGAATGTAGCGGGCAAAATTCAAATTCCCAGTCCAATTTTTTAAAGTTGTAGATGCTATTTTAAAGGTTAGGCCCCATTCACAATGCAAACGTACCCGTAAACTTAACGACGTAACGTAACCGTAAAATTAACGTAAAATTTGTGGTATTCACAATGGAGGAACGTAACATTAATGTAAAGAGTACACAGCAGCCAATCAAAACACTGCCATGTTATTTAGTACGGAAGTCAGGTTTTGGGCTATCTCGCAGTTTTATATTTCAATAACTCGATGGAATCAAACAACGTGGTAGCGGAATCCATATTACTTCAAACATCTATTGCTTTGCTCCTGGGAGCTGTGTAGGCCTACGGTACCTGAAAAGGCGATCTAAACAACTGTGCAGAAAATGGGTTCATCCCTTGAATGAAAGGTTATCTCAGGGCGATTTCGGTAATCTACTGTAAGAAATGACCCTCTTCAGTTCGTTTTGGACATACGGGTGAAACCTGAACTGTTTGCCTTTCTTACGATTTGCTTCCCCTTTTGTAATAAAAAGAAATGTGAAAGGTCTCCTTTACCGACATCTATGACCCTATCTATCACACCCCGATGAGATATTTCGATCTATTTATTTGGATGATATCGTTTTCGTAAACTAGTAGTCTGTCATAATGTTAAGAAATATACAGGAACACTGTTTTATTTATGACAGGGATATTCTCTCGTCCGTTTGCCAGCGCTGCGAGCTTGTCTCCCGCCATTTATTGTCAGATTTCATTACTACAGGATATTAATTTCCACCTATTATTTTTCGGTACAGCGTATTTGTAATTCTTTTTCCTTCTATCATACATAGCCTATACACAAATATTATTTTGAAAGAGAATTACAACTGTTTCGTCGAAAGAAGTCATTATATCGTGCACAACACACAATGTTTACCTCTGCTCTGATTGGCTGGTTCTTAAAGTTAACGTAAAATTAACCGCAAGAGCTTGGAGTTTGCAATCCCTTAATTTTACGGACTCGCAGTTAAGTTTACGTCGGCGCATTGTGAATGGATCCATTAGATAAGATGGCCGCTAACTTCTAAGTTAACGTTAATTTTAAGTTTACGTTACGTTACGTTTGCATTGTGAATGGGGCTTTAGGTGGGCCCATATTATAAAATCATTTTTGTGCATGTTGACCTAAGTTGTATGAATGTTCAAGAAATTGCATATTTTGTGGGTTATGCTATACTAGTAACATTTTCCGTGTTCCTGTTGGCTGGAGCAGTTTGCTATTGTCTCTAATAGAGCTTGCATCATGTGTGGCCACAGGGCTGCCACATTCTGTGAAAATGAAACTACAAAGTTTGAAAGTGTTGTGGCGTGTGCCAGATGAATCTGCAATGTGAATATACTGTGCAGGGACATCATTTAATTTATTTGTGGGATTCTCACTCGCCCGGTTGCCTGCTTCACGTGTGTAGTGCTCAGTGTGTTGTTCCAGTGCCATTTTCATTACGTGAACGTGTGTATATACACAATACCTCCATAAAGTACAGAAAATCTTGTGCGAAAACACGCGCTGGGCACATTACGGCAAAGTGCTTGGAGGGAGACAGGCTCGCAGCACAGGCGACTGGGCGAGTGAGAATCCCCAGAATATATAAAATAATGTCCCTGCATTAAAGCGTCTTGGCATGTGCCAGATGTATCCGTGACGTGAATATATTAAGTACAGAAGGAGTGAAGTTCACTGATTTTTTAGCCAGGCCAATGGTCTTGTCACCAACCAGTGGTATAAACCAGGCTTGCTCACACAGGGTTTTTAAATGACGGGCACACATCATTTAAGTGGGCGAGCGGGTGACCATTGTGCATACTTGAGCCAGAGTGATGATGTGGTTATGTCACGGCCGTGAAGAAGGTCCATACTGAGCGAAGGTCTGCCAGTCGGACTGGATCATTGCGGTGATACCCTAGTTCAAAATGGAGGCAAAAGCAAACTAATGAAAAAGAGAGGGCCTCGCCAAATCTAACTGCACAGAGCCAGTTGGAAGAACAGTATATATATATATATATATATATATATATTTTTTTTTTTGTATGCAAGCAGGATTGCATAAAAAATGCTTACGATGAGGGCAGTCTATTGTATCGAAAAGGTATGATATAGAACGCCACTACAAAACAAAACGTGCTCATTCATATGATACTGTTATACCGTAGTGACTGATTGAATAAAAATTGTTGAAAGATTTAAATACTATTTTCGGAAATTCATTGAACAGGGAAAGTGATAAAAATACTAGATCATTGTGTAAAATCAAGCATAAAACTATTTAAATTATGCAATACATTTTACTGAATGGGTAACAGGAATTTTGCTTTTGTTGGTGGAAATTATGTCATGGTGGTGGTGATGGTGATTATTGTTTTAAGAGGAAGTACAACTAGGCAACCATCCTCAAAAATTATGTCATTCTCAGCTAAAAAGAAATTGCAAATCACAGCTTGCATGCATCAGCAGACAGCTGCTCAAAAAAAAAAAAAGAATGAGTGCATGGTGTTGTACCAGTTCCTCGCAGAGATATATATATAGATATAATGTTTGTTGTGCATATCGGCAGGGTTTTTATTTACATGGGAGGTGGGTTATCCTTTGATAATAATAAAACTAAGTCTTATCTTCTTCTTCTCTCAGTAAATCTGTCCTTAGACAGATATCAATTGGATGTCCTCCATTTCTCTCTGTCCTGAGCATCTTCCTTCATTTTCATGTAACTTCTTCCTCTCTTCACATCTGTCAGCATTCCAAACTTTCTTCGTCCTCTCCCTCATTTTCCTTCAACTTTTTCCTCCATGATTCTCTGTAGTAGACAATTTCTACATAATATGTGACAAATCCAGGATGTTTTCCTCTTCTGTATCATCATCATGAAGTTCATCTCCTCTCGTACCCTGCTCAGCACCTACTCATTTCTCACTCTATCGTTCCATTTCATTTTCCTCATTCTTCTCCATAACCACATTACAAAACTTTCTAAATCATTTTGTTCTTTCCGTCTGACTGTCCATGTTTCAGAACCATAAGTCTTATACTGTAAAATATTAAGTGCAAGGAACATGCAGTACCCTGTGCTCATTCCAGTTTTTAGTTACTGTACATTGTAACAAAAATTGTAACATGTCACTTTTCTTTGAATGTGTGATTATGGGAAAATAAAACAAGGTCTGTTAACATCGAGCATGATATAAATAAAACACAAATATTTGGAAGAGCATTTGCTTGCGTTTATAGTTCATGCTGTAATCCAATCAACATTCCGTTGAAAATGATGCAAGGAAAGCTTCATTGTCACAATTGAACGTCGCTCCTCCTGTGCCATACTGAATGTGTGCACTCACTTGTCTGTGACATATGCTCGGCATGTAAACTGCCTGCATGTACGTCAAGCCAGCCTGGGCACACTGAGCTAGTGTCAATGGGCGCCCAACTGAGCAAATCTGGTCTAACCATTTGAGCCAAAACTGTCGCAGAGGATACTAGAGGCCTGTGGGCCGCTTTGCGTCTCTGACCTGAGAGCTTAAACCCACAGGCCCCCTCTGATTGCCCCCAGACCAATGGTCTTGTGACTAGCCTGTAGTATAACCTATATGGACCAGTGATCATGTTGTTAGTGTATAATCTAACCAAACTACGTCTATGGTCTTGTCACTAGCCACACCTATGTTGGCAGCCTTGTGTGGTGTATTATTACATTGTGCAATTCGTGCCATGTTGGATTTCTGACCTCTTATATTTTGTGGTCTTGTTTTAGGTAAGTTATTCTGGTGCAGGATTTGGAATGGTAAGGGGCAACTGTTGTACCATGGAATCAGAGGTGAGGCTTTTTGCAGATGATGTTATTCTGTATAGAGTAATAAATTAGTTACAAGATTGTGAGCAACTGCAACGTGAACTCGATAATGTTGTGAAATGGACAGCAGGCAATGGTATGTTGATAAACGGGGTTAAAAGTCAGGTTGTGAGTTTCACAAATAGGAAAAGTCCTCTCAGTTTTAATTACTGCGTTGATGGGGTGAAAGCTCCTTTTGGGGATCATTGTAAGTATGCAGGTGTTAATATAAAGAAAGATCTTCATTGGGGTAATCACATAAATGGGATTGTAAATAAAGGGTACAGATCTCTGCACATGGTTATGAGAGTGTTTAGGGGTTGTAGTAAGGATGTAAAGGAGTGGGCATATAAGTCTCTGGTAAGACCCCAACTAGAGTATGGTTCCAGTGTATGGGACCCTCACCAGGATTACCTGATTCTTTTTTTCTTTTCTTTTTTTTTTTTTTTTTTGCTAGGGGCTTTCGTCGCACCGACACAGATAGGTCTTATGGCGACGATGGGATAGGAAAGGTCTAGGAGTAGGAAGGAAGCGGCCATGGCCTTAATTAAGGTACAGCCCCAGCATTTGCCTGGTGTGAAAATGGGAAACTACGGAAAACCATTTTCAGGGCTGCCGATAGTGGGATTCGAACCTACTATCTCCCGGATGCAAGCTCACAGCCGCGCGCCTCTACGCGCACGGCCAACTCGCCCGGTATTACCTGATTCAAGAACTGGAAAAAATCCAAAGAAAAGCAGCTCGATTTGTTCTGGGTGATTTCCGACAAAAGACTAGCGTTACAAAAATGTTGCAAAGTTTTGGCTGGAATGAATTGGGAGAAAGAAGACGACCTGCTCGTCTGATATGTTTTTTGACATTTTTCACATGCTCTATTGGTGAAAAATATCGAATTCCCTCCATGGGAATTTAGAATTTTCCATTCGGAATTGCTAGGCGGGCAATAATTCCATTGTGGAGATTTATCTCCCGTATGCAGTTATCAGACTGTGCCTCTTATAAGGGCTTTTGATAACTTCACCTGCATACACCCCAGCATCAGTGGGTAGGGTCTGACACATCCCACTCTGACGAGTCTAGTGTCAGACCCAAGACGAAACGCTGGTTAATAGAGCAAACGCCTGAAAAGCCTTACATCTGAAATGTTTTTTTGACAAAAGTGGTATGTTCCGAGCTGTCAGCGGAGAGATGGCGTGGAATGACATTAGTAGAGGAATAAGTTTGAGTGGCGTCTTTAAAAGTAGGAAAGGTCACAATATGAAGATAAAGTTGGAATTCAAGAGGACAAATTGGGGCAAATATTCATTTATAGGAAGGGGAGTTAGGGATTGGAATAACTTACCAAGGGAGATGTTCAATAAATTTCCAATTTCTTTGAAATCATTTAAGGCTAGGAAAACAACAGATAGGGAATCTGCCACCTGGGCGACTGCCCTAAGTGCAGATCAGTATTGACTGATTGTTTGAACACTTATTGCATTTTTAAATTTTTGGTTATAACTTTTTTAATCCTATAAATGCTGACAATGTATATTAAGGTTTGCACTATAGCTTCCTGATGAACTTCTTCTGTTTTACAGTCGTATTAAGGGTTAAACAAATTGTAGCGTGGTGTGAAGTGTTCCATGGTACAATGTGATCATGTACCATGGAACGTAGGAAATATAGATGGGAAATAGCTGTAAATAAATATTTGAAATACATTTAGAATTTGGAAACCAATTTTGTTGTTACCATCAGTCATTGCATGTGGACAGTTCAATCAAGAGGCCATAGTTCATGAGTGGTATTGGGGGGGGGGGGGGGTGCGGGAATGACTGTTACAATGCTTGAATTAGATTGCTATATCGAGAGTTTCCATTCTGAGATGATTTGTTCAGAAGGAGCTTTAAAGGTGCAATGAGCATGGAGTTTCCAGAGTCTAAACATGAGGAAAGATAGTAGCTGCAAAATGAATAAGACAGAGGGGGGTGTGATGTCTGCAGAATGTGACTGTCTCTTCACAATTACTGTGGCAATGTTATTAGTGTTTGCCTGAGATAATTTTAAGCCTTATAGGCTTAAACCATACTGAGATGAGCTCATTGTCATCCACCAACAACAGAAAGCGTTTTGTTGGGTGTCCAGTTGGCAATTTTGCCCTGCGGTTAACATCTCCTTGATAAGTACTATATGATGTGTCACTACCTAATATGTTGAAAGTTTATTTAGAAAGCATGTGGTTGTGAAAATTAAATTTTCATATAGGACGTTTTCTTCATTTGACCACCCAGATGAAGTAGCAGTACCAGGTGTCGAAGAACACTTTCAACATTGTTAAAACTGGTCATCGTGCTTAAACTTTTGAATCTTGGGGTTCTTATGGATACGTCAGGATTTCATGAATCCCTTCATACATTCCTTTCCAGCTTTTTCTTGCTTATTCGATGGTGTGGGTTACTGTAGTCACGTCCTAGTTCGTTAACCATGGACAACGGCCGAGTGGCCTAGTAAGTGGTTTTGAGTGTCAGGATACCAGTTACCGTGGACTGGGAGTGGGCATCTTGGACATATTCTGAGTCATGTCCCTCCTTGTGCTCAGCGGGCTAGGACTTCATGAATTTACCAAGCTCAGAACATTTTAAGCAAGCCTCAGACCTATGGGAGTAACAGAGTCCCACTCCCATTTGACAGGTGAGAGACTCCTTGGAAACAACTTGGCGAATGAAATGGAATTCGATGGGGAGCTATCAATATTAATGGGGCTTATGGAAGAAAGAAAGTCGAACTGGATGAGTCAGCAAAGAAGATGCATTTGGATATGCTAGGAGTAAGTGATGTTCAGGTAAGGGGAGATGACAAGAAAGAGATAGGAGATTATAAAGTGTACTTGATGGGTGTTGGAAAGGGAAGGGCAGAGTATGGGATAGGGCTGCTTATCAGGAATACCATTGCACGCAACATAGTTTCTGTTAGGCACATAAATGAGCGAATGATGTGGGTAGATTTGGCAGTTGGAGGAATTAGGACGAGAATTGTCTCAGTGTATTCACCATGTGAGGGTGCAGATAAGGATGTTGACAAGTTTTATGAAACATTGAGTGACATCGTGGTCAGGGTCAACAGCAAGGATAGGATAGTACTAATGGGCAATTTCGATGTGAGAGTTTGAAATAGAACTGAAGAATACTAAAGGGTGATTGGTAAATGTGGGGAAGATATGGAAGCTAATGCGAATGGGGAGCGTTTGCTTGACTTCTGTTCTAGTATGGGTTTAGCAGTTCCGAATACCTTCTTCAAGCATAAGGCTATTCACCGCTACACATGGGAGGATAGGGGTACCAGATCCATAATAGACTGTATCTTAACCGAATTCGAATTCAGGAAATCTGTCAGGAATGTACGAGTTTTCCGGGGATTTTTTGATGATACAGACCACTATCTGATCTGTAGTGAACTAAGTACCTCTAGGCCTAGGATAGAGAAATTGAAATCTGTCTGCAAACGAATAAGGGTAGAAAATCTCCAAGACGAGGAAATTAGACAGAGGTACATGGATATGATTAGTGAGAAGTTTTGGACAGTAGACAGTAAGCAGGTTTAGGATATAGAAAGAGAATGGGTGGCATACAGGGATGCTGTAGTAGAAACAGCAAGGGAATGCCTAGGAATAACTGTGTGTAAAGATGGGAAAAGGCGGACATCTTGGTGGAATGAGAGTGAGAGTGAGTGAAGTGAGAGCTGCTTGTAAACGATAAAAGAAGGCTTATCAGAAATGGTTCTAAACAAGGGCCGAGGCAGACAGGGATTTGTACATAGATAAAAGAAAAAGAGCAAAACAAATAGTTGTTGAATCCAAAAAGAAGTCTTGGGAAGATTTTGGTAATAACCTGGAAAGGCGGGGTCAAGTAGCAGGAGGGAAACCTTTTTGGACAGTAATAAAGAATCCTAGGAAGGCAAGGAAAAAGGAAATGACAGAGTTTTGGATAATTCAGGTGAACTAATCATAGATCACAAGGAATCACTGGACAGGTGGAGGGAATATTTTGAAAATCGTCTCATCGTAAAAGGAAATCTTCCTGGTGGTGTTGCGAACAACCGAGATCATGGGGAGGATGAAAATTATGTTGGTGAGATTTCGCGTGAGAAAGTAGAAAATGTGGTAAATAAAATCAATTTTCATAAATCAGCAGGAATAGATGAAATTAGACCTGAGACGGTAAAGTATAATGGGAAGACAGGGATAAAATGGCTTCATAGAGTAGTAAGATTAGCATGGAGTGTTGGTAAGGTACCTTCAGATTGGACAAAAGCAGTAATTGCACCTATCTATAAGCAAGGGAACAGGAAGGATTGCAACAGCTATCGAGGTATCCCATTGATTAGTATAGTAGGGAAAGTATTCACTGGCATCTTGGAAGGGAGGGTGCGATCAGCAGTTGAGAGGAAGTTGGATGAAAACCAGTGTGGTTTCAGACCACAGAGAGGCTGTCAGGATCAGATTTTCAGTATGCGGCAGGTAATTGAAAAATGCTACGAGAGGAATAGGCAGTTGTGTTTATGTTTCATAGATCTAGAGAAAGTATATGGCAGGTTACCGAGGGAAAAGATATTCACCATACTGGAGGACTATGGAATTAAAGGTAGATTATAGTAGCAAACAAAATTTCATTTCTGCATTACAAAGCATACATTTACTAACTGTTTACTTTTGAAGCTAAAAATTTTGTTTTGTCTACAGTGTTCACACTTGTTAACATAACAGATAACTACCATCTGTGCTACCTACTGACATTTAAAAAAAATTTGTTTAAAGTTTGCTAGAAAGCAGCACAAATCAGAATAAAAATGTGCCAATATATACAAGGTACAACACTCTCCACTACCTATAACTTTGCTTGAAGTGAGTGTAGAAAGATGGTAAATGTGGTGATTCTCATTTTTAAGGTGAATAACCAAGTTTTACTGTCCCTGAATGCAACAAACCAGAGTGGTGAACAAATACTTGGTGAATCAAAGGAGGTCATCTCGGAGAGAATTCAAACCACACAACTTTACAAGTTGTCAGGTAAGATATAACATCACTCATTTTTGTGTATCTTACCGTGTTTAGGGTAAGAGTATATTTCACAATTAGGGCCACGTAGCTGTGAACTTGCATTTGGGAGATGGTGGGTTTGAACCCCTACTGTCTGCAGCCCTGAAGATGGTTTACCATTTTATTACTTTAATTAAGGCCATAGCTGCTACGTTCCCAATCCTAGCACTTTTCAATTGTTGCATCCCCAGGAACTTTCAGTGTGTTAGTGCAAAATTAAGCCACTACCAAAAGAAAGTTCATTTGTAGGGCACTTATCCAAAACACCGTCAACAGCCCTGAAGATGGTTTTCCATGGTTTCCTATTTTCACACCAGGCAAGTGTTAGGGCTGTACCTTAATTAAGACTATCACTGCTTTATTCCCAGTCCTAGCCCTTTGCCATCTTTATGTTGCCGAAACCTTCAGTGTGTGAGTGTGACGTTAAACAACAAAAGAAAAAAGAAATTAGTGTACCTTCAGAATTATATGAACATAACAAGCTTGTTCACAGTAGACAGAAGCTCCAGATATATTTTGAAAGCATCTAGATGTACATGATAAATAAAAAATATCCAAAGCCTGAGTGGACAAGAATATACATATATGGGTCACACACATCATTGATACCACTGGAGCTGGGGTGTACTCCAAATTGTTCTGTCAGTACGCCTGGGCTGTTGTACAATATACTGGATGCCCAACTTGGATGTACCCTAGAAATATACACATTTCAACTAGCATTTAACAACCTTATGTACAGTTAGGTATCACACGAAGGCTGTAATTCTACAATGAGTTTCTCTCATCGGTTGGCCAGAAGGCGCACCCAGCTTATCTGCTTCCCGTTGACTCGTCACTTCCCGTTACACAGCGTAGGGACAGCATGGGAAGGCCTGCACTTCCCAGTCCAGATCTGTGCTTATAATTTGTATTAAGGGTTGATCTGTCACTCCAACTTTTCTCAGGTTGTCAAGTATTATTTCAGGGTATAATTCTCATAATGCCTCCACATGTGTATACGGTAGAGGAAAGGGTATTTATTGTTTGATAATTATGTGAAACAGAGTCATGTAGGGAAGTCATTAGGCGATTTGTAACACAATTTCCAGGTGTACTCCCCCCCCACATAGAGAGACTGTGCAGAAACTCATAAACAAATTGAGAGGAATTGGTTCTTTACTCAGTAAGAAGCGAAGTGTTCAAAAATGAGGAAAAAGTAAATGTGTGAAATCACGGAAAGGTCAGAACGTACACCTACAAAATCTCTAAGTCAAATTGGACAAGAAGTTGGGGTTTCGAAGAGCTTAGCATGGCGGGCTGCGAAAATGTTAAAATTGAAACGATGCCAGAAATGTGTGGATGCAGGAGGAGAACATTATCAACATCTCCTGTCATAAGGTAGGAGCTTATTTTCTTAATTTTAATTACCTCAAGTCATGCACAGATAAAGTGAGCAGAATGCTGTCCGTGTTGATGTGCCGTGGAGCGGGGAGTGATGAGTCAACAGGAGGCAGGTAAACTGGGTGTACAAGCCGGCTGACCGATGAGAGAAACTCACTGTATCTGACTAGAGCAGTCATTCAGGCTCTTATCAAACCACTCTTCAGTGCAAGCAATCGTAACTGATATAAAACAAGCCCTAAAATACCTTACGAGAAGAAACTCAGATATGGTGTTCCAACCTTCTCATGTAGGAATTGAAGGAATGAGTCAGCTGATTTATTTACCAAAAACAGAACACAAGTATAACTCACCCATTAACCCATTCTGCCTGAAGTACAGAAAAAGCTTGTTCAAAGAAAAATTATGTAAACTTGTGAAACAGAGTTAGTAAATAAATAAAAAGAAAATAATAATAATAATATTATTATTTGTTTTACGTCCCTCTAACTACTTTTATGGTTTTTGGAGATGCCGAGTTGCTGGAATTCAGTCTCATGGGAGTTCTTTTACTTGCCAGTAAATCTACTGGTACAAGGCTAATATATTTTAGCAACTTCAAATACCACTGGACTGATCCTGGATTGAACCTGCCAAGTGGTGGTCAGAAGGCCAGCGCCCCAACCGGTATATAATGATAAAAAATAAAAATGTGGATAAATATTCTACAAGAAAACAGGCAATTATTCAGTAGCAAACAGAGGAAAGAAGTGGTGGCCAACTTTATGTTAACAGCGAGTAATGATTGTTTAGCTGAACATCTCAACAGAATTGGAATACTACCAACAAATAAATGCCCTAACTGCAACACTAGCATTATAATATTTTACCATTTTCTGATCAGCTCTAGTTTGAATGAAGACTCTCAAAGTGAAATATATGTAAATTGCTGATGAAGAATTGTGAACAGGCTAAAAGTATTGACCAAAATACATTCCAGTTTAGGAGACTCATAATGACAAACCAGTTGCAAGACTGAATATAGATAATGATATAGTAGCCTATGTTAAGGCCACGGCCACTTCCTTCCCACTCCTAACCTCTTCCTGTCCCATCGTCGCCATAAGACCTGTATGTGTCGGTGCGACGTAAAGCAACTTGTAAAAAGATACAGTTTTTTAAACATGTGGTATAATATGAAGTGTTGTACAGTAATAATCATAAACAGAGAAAAATATAGAGGAGAGGAAATTATTTAAGAAGGTCTTTGAAGGAAATATAATGCCCTAGTTCAGTAGTAAGGCATCTTAAAAATGTAGATGTTGAGATATAAACAAGGACATACAGTGTAATTCTTACTCTTTCTCATTCTATACTATGATATCTTGAATTCAAGTGTGTTCACACCCTGAGTACAATATCCTTGTGTTTCCTTAATACATTTCCTGAATTACAGCATTAAAACTAAATGTTTAAATGCTCTTATCTCAAAACAATGTCTTAGTATTGAGCTAGGGCAGCAGTGTATGGGAGAAAAGATTGACACTGAAAAGAACTATTTTGATCTTTGTCTGTCAAAGAAGATATGAGACTATAGACTGTCAAGTGCTCTGAAGGGGAGAGAATCTATAACAAAGGTGGTACATCAGGAATAGTTTAATGATTGAAGGTAAAGAGCAAAGTGATGGTCAAGATGGAACCATCTGACTTGGATGTGAGGTTAAACTGATTTGTAATCTCCAAATTTACAGGGCATGCACTTGTATATCTCTTAAAATCCATAGCAATTGAGGTTCGCAAGCATTATTATTAGATACATCTTTTGATGACTTAAATAGCGAATGGCTCATCAAAAGATACACTTTGGAAACATAAGCTTAAGAGGATAGAGAGCAGTTGTGCTGTTCACATAGGCTGTGCTTCTATGTTGATCATCCATGGGGTCAGTGGGTCCCATATAGAGGAGCACAACGTATTTCTTTTCCACCTATAACAGAACTCTGTATCTCACAGCACTGTTGCCTGTCAAATGCCTGAAAATTAAAACCTTACCCAGGTTGATGGAAGGCTCTACTCATGAATTAATTAACAAAACAGACTGTGGATTGGTTTATGTTGGCCAAACATGTAGGAAGGTAGCAACAAGGGTTACAGAACTTCGCAGGCACTTGCGTCTTTGCCAGCTAGAGAAGTCTGCTATGGCAGAACATGCCATACATAATGACCATCAAATAATTTTTGATGCAACTTCTGTCATTTGTAAAGAGAAACATTCTATTCCTAGAATCATTCGTGAGGCGATAGAAATTGCTAAACGCCCGAATAATTTTAAAAAAGGTGATGACTATATACTGAGTAGATCATGGCTACCCTCCATAGTTAACTCGTCGACATCTTTCTCCGTAACTCTGGAGGTCCTGGAATGAACTATATTTCTAACAGAGTCTCTCTATTTTGAGTCTGGTTACTATGGAGTGACAGTTGCCATTTTGCTTTGTTACTGCTCTGAAGACGATCCTGGTTGCAGGATCGAAACGCGTCAGCTGGTATTTAATATTTCATGACCTTATATCCCCAAAATAATTATCATAATGTCATTTAGTGGTCGTGGAAGTCTACATATTAAAACAGACTAAGTTGTGAAAAGGAACAAACAAATGACAATTCAAGACATATATAGAAAGATAGAACATATGAAGGATACCAGTGCAAAACCTGCAAAATGTATAATTTATAGTTTTCTGAAAAACGAGAAAAATATATAGCAGCATAACCATTAATATTAGAATTGATTTTTATTATTTGTATTACCTTCGTTCTATATTCACGGTAGGTATCATAAGATTAGTTGTAATGAATTGATAGAAATTTATATTTTGATTTTACATTAGACAGATTTTGCTACAGAGTTCATACAAATCATTTAAAAAATAATCTTAAAATGCCAGTTTAGTTTTCATATTATTTCAAATTTACTTCTACAAAGATAGACGATAGTAATAGTGATAAATGCAAAATGAACAGTACTTCACATCTTTGGATACTGTCCAACTATGTGTAATGCACTTTGGATACTGTCCAACTATGTGTAATGCACCTTAGATCACTTTAAACAATCTGTGCACTAATATCAGAACCTGCCTCTGAATCACATGGTTCACAAGCAGCATGTGGGAGTTCATCTTGTATATTCCCTATCTCTCCATCCATCACACCTTTGTAATATGACGAATCAGGGACATCCCTCTATGAATCCTTAAATTATATTTTCAGTAGCATCTTCACACCCTCATTTTTGTTGCTGAAACAGAAATTCCAATGTGGGATCTCTTTGACAAGATTCATGTAAAAGTCTTCTAGGTGTAAGGCTCATCTCTAAATGTGCAACATGATATCTTTGGAGTGTACAGACCAGGAAAGGGTAGCACTGATGCTGATTCAAAATTATTTGATAAGATAATCAGCTATGTTGGAAATGATATGGAAAGAAATGTGATAGTAGCAGGTGATCTCAATTTACCAAATGTCAATTGGGAAGGTAATGCGAACGACAGGAAGCATGAACAAAAAATGGCAAATAAATTAATATGGGAAGGGCACCTGATTCAGAAAGTGATGGAACCAAATAGAGGGAAGAATATCCTGGATGTGGTGCTGGTAAAACCAGATGAGAACTATAGGAAACCGAAGTAATAGATGGTATTAGTGATCACGAAGCTGTTTTTGTCATAGTTAAAAATAAATGCGAAGAAAGGAAGGTATTAAAATTAGGACTATTAGGCAGTACCATAAGGCTGATAAAACAGGCATGAGGGAGGTTTTGAAAAGTAACTATGATCCGTGGAAAATGGTAAATAAAAATGCTAACAGACTCTGGGATGGGTTTAAAGCAATTGTTGAGGAATGTGAAAATAGGTTTGTACCTTTAAAGGTGGTAAGGAATGGTAAAGATCCACTATATTATAGCAGAGAAGTAAAGAGAGAAGGAGGTGCAGGTTGGAAAGAAATCGAGTGAGAAATGGCTGTGGAAGTAAAGAGAAATTGAAGGAACTTACTAGGAAATTGAATGTAGCAAAGAAGTCAGCTAAGGATAACATGATGGCAAGCATAATTGGTGGTCATACAAATTTTAGTGAAAAAATGGAAGAGTATGTATAGGTACTTTAAGGCAGAAACAGGTTACAAGAAGTTCATTCCAGGAATCATTAATGAACAAGGGGAGTGTGTATGCGAGGATCTTCAGAAGGCAGAAGTATTCAGTCAGCAGTATGTAAAGATTGTTGGTTACAAGGATAATATCCAGATAGAGGAGGTGACTAATACTAAAGAAGTATTAAAATTTACCTATGATAACAATGACATTTACAGTAAGATGCAAAAGTTGAAAACTAGAAAAGCAGCTGGAACTGATAAGATTTCTGGGGATATACTAAAGGCAATGGGTTGGGATATTGTATCATATCTGAAGTACTTATTTGATTATTGTTTGCTTGAAGGAGCTATACCAAATGAATGGAGAGTTGCTATAGTAGCCCCTGTGTATAAAGGAAAGGGTGATAGACATAAAGCTGAAAATTACAGGCCTGTTAGTTTGACATGCATTGCATGTAAGCTTTGGAAAAGCATTCTTTCTGATTATATTAGACATGTTTGCAAAATTAATAACTGGTTTGTTAGAAGGCAGTTTGGGTTTAGGAAAGGTTATTGCACTGAAGCTCAGCTTGTAGGATTCCAGCAAGATACAGCAGATATCCTGGATTCAGAAGGTCAAATGGACTGTATTGCGATTGACCTATCTCAGGCATTTGATAGGGTAGATCTTGGAAGACTACTGGCAAACATGAGTGCAATTGGACTAGAAAAAAGAGTGACTGAATGGGTGGCCATATTTCTAGAAAAGAGAACTCAGAGAATTAGAGTAGGCGAAGCTTTGTCTGACCCTATAATAATTAAGAGGGAATTCCTCAAGGCAGTATTATTGGACCTTTACGTTTTCTTATATATATATATATATCAATGATATGTGTAAAGAGGTGGAATCAGAGATAAGGCTGTTTGCAGATGATGTTATCATATACAGAGTAATAAATTACAAAATTGTGAGTTTCACAAATAGAAAAATTCCTCTCAGTTTTAATTACTACGTTGATGGGTTGAAAGTTCCTTTGGGGATCATTGTAAGTACCTAGGTGTTAATATGAGGAAACTTCTTCATTGGGGTGATCACATAAATATGATTGTTAATGAAGGGTACAGATCTCTGCACATGGTTATGAGGGTATTTAGGGGTCGTAGTAAGGATGTAAAGGAGAGAGCATATAAGTCTCTGGTAAGACCCCAACTAGGGATGGGTCCAGTGTATGGGACCCTCACCAGGATTACTTGATTCAGGAACTGGAAAAAATCCAAAGAAAAGCAGCTTGATTTGTTCTGGGTGATTTCCGACAAAAGAGTAGCGTTACAAAAATGTTGCAGAGTTTGGGCTGGGAAGGCTTGGAAGAAAGGGGACTAGCTGCTCGACTAAATGGTATGTTCCGAGCTGTCATTGGAGAGATGGCGTGGAATGACATCAGTAGACGAATATGTTTGAGTGATGTCTTTAAAAGTAGGGAAGATCGCAATATGAAGATAAAGCTGGAATTCAAGAGGACAAATTGTGGTAAATATTCGTTGATAGGAAGGGGAGTTAGGGATTGGAATAACTTACCATGGGCGATGTTCAATAAATTTCCAATTTCTTTTCGATCATTTAAGAAAAGGCTAGGAAAACAAGATAGGGAATCTGCCAACTGGGTGACTGCCCTAAATGCAGATCAGTAGTGATTGATTGATTGATTGATTGATTGGTCTTTCCTTTCTTTAAAACATTTTGCACTACCTCGAGATGACCATGATAGGTGTTTTCTGCCTTGACAAGAATGGATTTCCTTTTTTCACGTGAAGAATATACTTCCGCACTTAGATAATCAGAAAGCCAAAGCTGAAGACTTTTCATGACATTGTTGATTTCTGCCCTCCAGTCATAAGGAAACCCATTCTGTACCCATTTCCCAAACAGTTCCAGAATGTTTTATACTTATAACTTAGTCTTCATGCTTTATTATTTCATCCATCTTCTGTACTTCCTTCTCTATATTTTCTATATATCCAAAACACCTATCAGGTGGAATATAAGAGTGTTCGGGCACAGAGAAGTTCATCTCAACATGAGAAAGAGAAGCAGGAGCGTTGGTGTGAAATCATTTTGAAATCATCCCGATCATGGTCTGGTTTCTGTTCTGCCCTGCAAGCCATTTGAGAAAAATCGGAGTGCTTTCACACTTTCCAAGCACAAATTTTGTGTGCAATGGTACAAAGCAGAGGCTATCTCGTTAGAGCTTTTTGCACTTTGGTCTTCTGTCCATTTGTAAGAGAACACATTATTTGATCCAAGTCTTCCTCCGGGTAGGATGTTATTCACAGTAGACCAGGCAAGTTGACCGTGCGGTTAGGGGCGTGCAGCTGTGAGCTCGCATCCGGGAGATAGTGGGTTCAAACCCCACTGTCACCAGCCCTGAAGATGGTTTTCCGTGGTTTCCCATTTTCACACCAGGCAAATGCTGGGGCTGTACCTTAAATAAGGCCACGGCCGCTTCCTTCCCATTCCTAGGTCTTTTTTGTCCCATTGTCGCCAGAAGACCTTTCTGTATCGGTGCGACGTGAAGCAAATAGCAAAAGATTCACGATAGTAAAATTATAGTACAACAACTGCTTACTGCAATAAGCAGCTTGATCGGCAACCCTAGATAAGGGCTGGTTTTCCTGACATCAAAACACCAGTGTCACAGTGTGGTCTTCGTGTAATTTCATAAGGTTGTAGTAAGCTTTGGCTCAAGTAAGATGAACTTTAACTTCTCTGTGTAGCTTGTCCTGCTCTGAGGGATCTTGGGTTCTTTTCAGAATTCCTTCAAGTTTAGGAAAGTTAAACACACATCCGTTGCAGGCATCCCAAATCGTAAGTTAAAGGATACATTGAGAACGTTCCTGAAGTAATGAAGATTCACACGGAATTCAGGAGCACATTCCTTGTCATACATTTGGTGTAGTTTGTGCATATTTAGATTAGCAGGCAAATATTGTCTCTGACATCCTGCCCTGTAATAGTCAACTTCTTTAACAGCCAGTTCCTCTATGAATATTTTCACGGCCACTCTCTTTCTCCCAAATATGATACGATTTTCTATCACCTCCATGGCATTCAGCTCGCATCTGTCCAGTGTTATTAAAATGAGAAACAATTCCCTCCACACGCGTGTGTTGTATATTCAGTATACCTAGAAACGCATCACAATACACAGGCAAGAAATTCTTATCAACAGTTATCACAAAGTAGTGTGCATATAGACGTCTCTGTCGAGTTGTCTTACCCTCAGCCCATCTCAGACATGAGTTGCAGTTGCTTGGTCAAATGAAAATAAAATGTTTTGTTGAACTGACAGACTTCTGCTTTTGTCAATTTGTTGCATTTAAAAGCCTTAGCTTTGGTTTTGTGAACACATGCCAGACACTTCCGTGGCTTTGTGCTGGACCTACAGAAAAAAATGCGAACATAAGTAATCTTTCAAACTGTGTGAACTATCAGCCTCATGACAAAAAAGGGGAAAAAAATATCTCCGGGACTTGTAGACAGTGGTCTTGATGTTCCCTCCATAATTTAACAACCTCGTGCTAATTGTGGTCTGCAATACTGTCTGTAATGTCCATAATAATGCAGCTAATCTTTTGATTGTAGACCTTCAACAAATTCTGACAGTTTGCTCCTAATTTGTAAGTGCATTTAAGCAGGTTTTGATATGGATTTTTGTTGCTTGCCTTGTGCATTAAGCAGGTTTTGCAGTGGAGCCTCATTTTCAACAGCCTTTTAACATGGCTAAATAAATGAGTGTGATACAGATGTTCGCGTACTGCAGTAGCTTATGTTCCGGACTTCCAGACACCAAACCCAAATTGGCCAAAATTGCTTTAAGCAGGTTTTGATATGGAGCCTCTCATATATTAGAAAAAGCAGAACAAGTCAATTTAAGGAAAGGAAGCAACAGAAAGAGGAAACGAGGACAAACATGAAAACACAGTAGGACAGTGCATTTTCAGGCACTGCCTGTCGTGCATGGGGTCTCTGCTCGTTAGTCCCAGTTCTTCCAAATCCATTTCTCCTCAGCACCTGACAAGCTCATTTCTGCTTTCCAGCTTCGTCCAGAGGGGAGATTTGTATGTTCTTCACAGATCTGAGAAGAAGCGGATGTAGGAGAACTGAAATGGGAAAAAACTAATCTGTGTGAAGATGACAGTGTATGTAGACATGAAGATTGTCTTTGATATTGTGTGTTTTATTTTTGTCTTGGTCTCCTATTTCTGCTCCACAGTGGGCAAGATTTTATACTGAATTTAGGCTTATTTTCCTATGTAACTGTTGAACTATAATTCATGTACAAGTGTAAATACTATGTCTGAAGACCAGCAAGGTGATAGTCTAATTGTAAACTTCTCATAGAAACTATATGAGACCATCTGTGAAACTAAACTACAAATTTAGAAATGAATAGTCCTTCTGCTATAATAGTCTTTCCTATCTACATTGTGTTCTGAATTTTCCTTTCAGGTCTGTTCTTCTGGTTGGCAGCTGTATGGTCCTCAACATAGCATCATACCGAAGAAGAAATGGACTTCAGCAATAATGGTGAGAATCTGTATGTTGCTGTACTGCATTAGGATGCAGAAGGCAACGGGAAACCACTGCATTAAAGATCTTGAAGGATATCCATTTAAGTTCATATAGCATGGCTCTGTTTAACGTGCAGTTATCATCCAAAGTTTCTATTCCCCCATTCGGAACACCGGGGGGGAAATGCTTTGAAAACTGATATGACTAGAAAGCCCGGCAGTTTTGGAAAAGATTACGACAACAAAGTTCGAATTGAAGGACATACGTACACAACTACACTTCAGAAGATGCTTTCCATGCTGCTACATCACGTTCGGAGCTGGCTATGTGGACCGCCAACCTCCACTAGGAGAAGGCGCCTTAAGAAGAAGAAGCAGGTTTTTGGATTGTTAGTCAATCACACACTCACTGTTTACTGATGATTTCCAGCCAGTGTGGCTGGAACTGGGGAATTGCCTGCCTTTACACCAAGCAACTCCCCATCTAGACCAGTGCACAGTCCATTCCTATTTTGTCCAGTCAAGCCCATCTGTCAGACTGGACTAAACTAGACTAGACTGGGCTGTCCTGAAGCAGTCATTTCTTAAACACTTTCAACACTACCATATTTTAACATGGACCCTGGCAGTGAACTGGGTCTTTTTCATGAATTTTATTACATTATTACACAACAGCGAAACATACTACAGTAGAACCCCATTTATCCTAAATAAAGGGGGGCAGGGCCACTTCGGTTGATGCATTTTTTTGGATGACACATGGTAAATATTTTCGGAAGTTAAATGTCGAAATAAAAATGCATAAATTCTGTTAAGCAAAGGTGCATACTGTATATTAACATTAAAATATTTACATAATATCACTCATTGTATAAAATCGGTGATTTTCTTCTGAATTTTCTTGGTGCAGCGCTATCATGCAGCTATGTCGCGCCACTGTTTAATCAACCGTACATCAGCTGGTGTAGATTCATTGCTTTGTTCAACAAAGTGCAAAGCAATCTGAAATAATGAAACAATTTTTTGTTACTACTGAACTCTGAATACTGTATACAGTAATTTTATTACATTACTGTAATTAAAGCGTGTGGTACTGTATTTTAATAAAAATTCAAAGTCAATCTTACCTCCAGTGCATTAAATCCATCATCTGCAGTAACTCAATTCTTAGAACTGCTATTGTCAAGGTCGGAGTTGTCTGCATAATCTTCATGACAAATAATACAGTAATAATAATGATAATAATAATAATACAGTAATAATAATTCCTGCTTGTTCAAGAAAAAATGTATCATGGAACGAACTAGAGGGTAAGAAACTGTTTTGTTGTATGCTACACATGCATTCTGGCATAAGTCATAATATAAAAATAGGGTTTGCCTATTAGCTCTCAGCACCTATAACAAGAGAATTACTAATATCCACGGCTAAAAACGAGAGGGTAAAAACAAAATATTAAAATACAATTTTGCAAGAGCATTTCAGTTAAGCGAAGTTCAGTTAGGCGAGGTTCTACTGTACATACCTGACTTTTGTATGGTATGAAGGTGCTAATCAGGGAGTACATATCTAAAGTATTTTAATTTTACTAGTCTTATGAAAAACATAAAAACATGTATGAGAAAGAATCTTTTACATTAAAGTTTTGCCAATAAGCCTGCTCAAACAATAAAAATGAATCATTTAATGTGGCTATTTAAGCCACAAATAAACACAATTGCATTTGAAATACACATTTCACCTATTTAGGGACAGTTTGTTTTGGTATAGTATGCACAGTCGAACTTTGCACTCCTTGCACCACCATCTACTTTCTTTTCGCGGTACAGGTGAATCATCAGCCTGCGTCTCTTCATCTAAATGGAAAAATAAGCCCAAATTTCTGAAGAGGGGAAATATTTCTATCATGTGTAATCAGAGTAAAGTAATGCAGCTAAAAAACTTGCACTTGAAAATGATGTAAAAAATAAAAATCTTGCCCGAACTATCACTTGATATGTTATCTGGTTTATAAGCAGAGTATTCATCACTGTCATCTATTTCTGAACCCACTTCTCCCGATGAAATATCCAAGATATCATTGTCATTCAGGCAGTGAGGACATGTTTGTACAGTAACACAGCTGACAGGTTTGGCACTCTCAGCTCCCAGCAAATCGAGTGCTTCTGTAAAGGTCACGGCAAGGAGAAACTACCCTTTTTATCGTTTAGGTTTGAACTTCCCAATAACTGCTGCGTTCTAGTGGACACTAGATAAACTGACACCTCCGAGCAGGGGACAGGAACCGTGTGGGATACATGCAGCTGCCTACAAACACACATGAAAATCACGCCCGTATTGTATACGAGCGCCGTCCACAACCAGCCTGTATCCCATTCGGGAATAGTGTTGGAAATGTTAATTACACTTCAGCCGATAACAAATATCAGTTCCTCAAGTAACTTGTAAGATAAGTAAAATAGACAAAGACAAATACACATTAAAATACGATTTGGGTTACCAAATATGTCGAGTTAAAATGCATGATAAAATTTTAAGAATATTCTTAAAATGCTGGAGCACAGTCGCTTTTTAATTCTGTTAAAATGAAGATAAAAATGTTTCTAATGGAACTATTACATGTGTTAACCAATTTTATCTTCACTTTAACAGAACTAAAAAGCAATTCTACTCTGGCATTTTAAGAACATTCTTCAAATTTTATCGTGCATTTTAACTGGATGTATTCGGTAACCCGAACCGTATTTTAGTGTGTATTTGTCTTTGTCTATTTTACTTATAAGTATTTCGGCTGATGATGTCCACCAAGAAGGACATAATATGTTCCGACATTTGTTAATTCCTAATTAAACAAAAAAAAAAATTAGTATTGTTAAGGTGAGACCTTTGACTGTACCTTCAAAAAGTATACTAACGACTGTATGGGCTTTGCAATGAAATTCATTTTTTGCAATACCTACATTGTATTCTAAATTTTCCTTTCAGGTCAGTACTTCTGATTGGCAGCTGTGTGGACCTCAACATAGTATCATACCTAAGAAGATAACACTTTTAGAAGAAATGGGGGCCGATGACCTTTGATGTTAGGCCCCTTAAAATAACAAGCAAGCAAGAAGAAATGGACTTCAGCAATAATGGTGAGAATCTGTATGTTCAGTGTTCCCCCCAGAAATTTTTGTAAGCCGGGTGGCAGGAATTAGTAGCCGGGCGGGGAATAGGCCCTACAACGTAAAAAAATTAATATTATAAAATTTCAATTTATTCCCCTCGGGGCATTAACAGTAATATCAGACAGGTAAACACTAACTGCAAAATTGAATTATTTTAGTGTTGTTATCACGAATAAGACACAACAGGTTATATTGAACTTCAAGTGTTCTGCTCGTCCATAATCACGTAACACTGGGGCTTACCACTCTGTTACTGTTGAGTGACATACAGTTGTGTGACATGCAGAATCAAGTGCCTGCATGCAATTCCACGCTGATGGAGACATCGCTTGTACACGACATTACATGACAGTCAAGCTAAACATTTAAACTCTGGTGTAACGTGCAGTTATGCTGACAATAATTAAGATTTATATAAATGAATAATTTTACAGTATTTACATTTTCATTTGGAGAACTCAGTGACTCAGTGTGTATTAATATTATGTAACTAAGCTCATATGTAGGTTTGTTAGCCAGGCGGTCTGTGAAAACGGCAGGGTGGTGCGCCCATTAAAAAGGTCCTAGGGAGAACACTGATGTTGATGTACTGATGTAGGCTTTCATAGCCATCTAATTGATGTCTATAGCAGGCTTTTGGGTTGTTAGTCAATCACAAATTCTCACTGTTTACTGACGATTTCCAGCCAGTGTGGTTGGAACTTTAGAATTGGCTGCCTTTACACCAAGCCACTCCCCATCTAGACCAGTGAACATTCCATTCCTATTTAGTCTAGTCAAGCCCATCTGTCAGACTGGACTACCGTATTTCACGGCATAATCGTCGCACTTTTTATACCAAAATTTTCGAAAAAAATTGTAGGGTGCGACCATTATATGATGAATATTTAATACCAGTATTTGTATTACTCAAAAAATGTATTTATAACTAAATTGTATTCGATACAAATTTAAGATGCACGTAATACTCGCGTTTATACATCAAAATAATTAAAATAGTCTAAAACAAAATTCATAATTTTTCGCAACAATTCGGCGAACGTTTTTCCAACCTGAAAATAAAAATGAACGTATTAAGTTAATTTGTCATTAATTTGAGTATTAAAGTTAAAATATTACACTTGCAAAAAATTATCGCTTTGTTGTGAAATGCGGACTTACCGGTACGCAATTTATTCCAAATCTTCGGTGTCGCTATCGCAGGTTTCGCTATCTGATGCGCCGTCCTCGCCTCTGTTAATACCAGTATCAGATTCTTCGTCTCCCTGCCACACTGCGTCATCTTCGGAACCGTCTAGTGCATTCGAAATCCCAGTCCTTTTGAAGCTCTTGGAGACTAGTTCAGGTGGTATAAGATCCCAACTCTTCTTCACCCACGAGCATAACAAGTCCAAGGGTGGACGCCTGATATTTCCTGCGGGCGTCAATTGCTGATTGCCGCTCATCATCCACTCGTTGTAAAATCGACGTAAGTTGTCTTTAAAGGGTTTATTAACACATACGTCTAGTGGCTGCAAAGCAGATGTTAGGCCACCAGGAATGACTATCTGTCATGTCTTATTTGTAGTAAGAATTTGCTTCACTTCGTTCACGAGGTGACCTCGGAAACTATCTAAAACAAACAGAGCTGGTTGTTTTAGTAGTGCACCAGGTCTTCTATTCCACACAGTTTTAACCCAGTCCAGCATGAGTTCTACGTCCATCCAACCCTTTGGTTGCACTCGTACATGAATTCCACGGGGAAACTGTATATTCTTAGGCATCGTTTTCCTCTTGAAAATGATGTAAGGCGGCAACTTTCTCCCGTCAGCTGTAATGGCTAGCATTGCCGTGCATCGCAACTTCTCACTACCGCTGGTTTTCATTAATACACTCCGTGATCCTTTTAGCGCAATAGTGCTGTTGCGAGGCATATCAAAAAAGATTGGAGTCTGATCGGCATTACCGATTTGAGAAAGCAAGTACGAAGTTTCCTTGCGCAAACGTATGACAAATCGGTGAAAATTTACAATCTTGTCCGTGTAATCAGCAGGCAACTTTTGGCTTAGTGTTGTTCTCCTTCGCACTGACAGATTGTGTCGTCGCATGAAGCCCTTAATCCACCCACGAGTCGCCTTAAACTGAGTTACCGGTATGTTGTGTTTGCGCGCTACCTCCTGTCCCTTAATTTGTAACATTTCATATGATACACTGCAGCCATTGTTACGTATTTCACTGACGTACCTAAACGCTTCTTCGTCAATTATAGGAAACTTCCCTGTTTTAGGACCTCTAAACGCGCGTCTAGAAGGGTTTGTGCTTTTTAGCTTGTTTTTTTACTTTCCGCCAGTCACGCACCAACTTTTCACTCACAGAAAATTTTCTTTCTGCAGCTCTGTTCCCGTGCTGTTCAGCGAAGGCAATTACGCTTAGCTTGAAGCCCGCAGAATAGTTTCTATATTTACCCATAATCGCTTATAAATGCTTCACACGTTAATGTTTTGCGATATAAATGACTTTCCGTAATTGTTCACTATTAAAACAAATTATTTCTGCAAACACCCAAAACACAAATTAAAAACTTAAATTCTCACGCACACATGTCTACAGTAATCACGTAAATCTGAAACAAATAAATGCATCTGTTATCTGTCCATTCCAGAGCAGCCAATACTGTTAGGCAGCAAGGAAGCATGCAACAATTTATCAGTTTAGCTCGTTGGTTGTGACACACTACTGCGCTTGCGCAAAGCTCGCAAACCGGAGCTCTAGCTAGCGCGGTGTAGATCTACTGTATAGTTGACTGTATTCCGAGACGTCAGTAACAAACATTCATTTTTTTCAATTTCTCGTAAACATACGGTAATTAGGTTAATATTTCTTCCCAGTTATTGATGATTTTACATTACATTACTGACGAGTTTATAAAATAAAACTTTAATAGCATTGGATAATAATTATCTTGACTGCTTGGATAAAAGTTTTCATCCCATGCCCGGACACTTATGACGTAGTAGTAAGATAAGAGTCTAGCGATGACAGCTGAGACATCGTAAATAATTCGGCTGAATAATTCCGTGGAAATCTGCGTTATCGTCTTGGATTTCACTTCGTGCGCAATAACACAGGAGCTGGCCCCATGGTGTAGGGGTAGCGTGCTTGCCTCTTACACGGAGGCCTCGGGTTCAATTCACGGCCGGGTCAGGGAATTTTACCTGTATCTGAGGGCTGGTTCGAGGTCCATTCAACCTACCTAGCCGGTATTTCCTGGCGACGTTGCCGATAAGCGATAACTTACAGCCTTACGTATTTCAAATGGGAACTCATAATATGTAGGTGGTGAATGAATAGTACACTGTCTCGCGACCACGTTGTCAAACTGCCGATAGTCTACCGGTAAGCCATGTGTTGTACATATACCGGTATTATTTATTTATACGTTGTGCAACATGTCGCAAACGTGACTGTGTTGCCAAATTGCCCATAAACCATACACGTATTTAAATTGCGCATTCATGTGCAACTTACGTTGCAGTTCCATTTACCTTTTAACCAGATTAGTGAACAAAATTTGGACGTGCGACGATTATGTAATTAAAG
This sequence comes from Anabrus simplex, assembly GCF_040414725.1. NCBI lineage: Eukaryota > Metazoa > Arthropoda > Insecta > Orthoptera > Tettigoniidae > Anabrus > Anabrus simplex. The sequence continues at coordinate 50,046,856 of NC_090269.1, read as the reverse complement.
GTTTAAAGTCCGATTTTTGTATTGAAAATAAAGGATGCGATGATTACGTGGTGGCGACGATTATGCCGTGAAATACGGTAAACTAGACTAGACTGGGCTGTCCTGATGCAGTCATTTCTTTCATTACAGTTCAACTGATAACAAACATCAATTCCTCGAGTAGGGAGGAGGAGACGATGTAGACAGGTGACTGGGGTGAAGCATGTGGTTTTACGAGACTAGAGTTCGGTATTTTCACAATCTCAATCCCGATTTATTGGACAAAGAAAATAAGTATGTAAGTTTCTTCTGAATGGACTATGTATTATTCATGAATCCGGTTGAATTGCTATGATGGACTCCGTGCTAGTTCACAAAGAACAGCGGGAGTAAAGTACAAGGTACTTTGCACTGGTGCCCTTGATGGTAAAGAGACAAGACTAATGCTGTTATTACTTGCTGCTTGATATGGTTATATAGTTAATGTTAGAATAAATATTACAGTGTGGATAAATTCAGTCCATTATTATATGTGTAACAAATTGAGTGGCATCGCATATTAATGTGCTATGGCTACGGAGCCAAACTCTGCATTCGGTAGACGAGTGAGTTCGAACCCTACTGTTGTCTGTCCTGAGAATGGTTTTGTGTGGTTTCACATTTTCACTTCCAGGCTAATACCAGGAGAGTTCCTATTCATAGGTTGCAGGAGTTTCCTTCTTCCACCTTAGCCAGTTCCATTCACCATCGTTTATTTCCTGTTCATTAGCTCTCTAACTGATGGCATTAGGCAGGGCATCCGGCCGTAAAAACATACCATGTAACTTCATCTCGCTTCATGCTCGACTCCTTATCAGGAAACGGGACTAAGGGATAGACATGCAATATGTGTGTGCTTATTACAGTCAACATCCATTTCAGAAGCAGTATCTTTCCATACATTGTCAATCACGTTTCTATTTTATGTGGTGAATATGATGTTACCATAAATATTTCTATGTGCTCTCACTAATTCCATAAGTTTATCATATTGAATCCCATTATCATCACTGATGTCCAGATGATAGTTTTGAATGGAGGAAAAATCACGTGTAGAGATTACCTCATTCTTAATGGAAAACCTCTAAAAATTGTCAATCATTTTAGGCATCTTGGAATTACCCTGCAAACTACTACAAAGTAATTTAGATATCATATTCAAGAAAGAACTGCAGCAGTCACAAGAGCAATCCCGACCATAAAGAATCTTTCATCTCTGTCCTTAGATACAGCACTGAGACTTTTTAACAAAACAAAAAAAAAAAAAAAAAAAAATAGAGGTGAGCTGCATGTGCCATTTCAACCACATACCAGCCTTCCTGCCATTCTTAAATTTCTGGCAGTACCGGAAATTGAACCTGGGCCCCCAAGGACAGCAGCTAATAACACTAACCATTACACTATGGAGGCAGACTCAGCACCACTATATCTCTAATACTACTAAACTGATCTGGGATCGTCTAAACCTCAGAGATTTTGAATTACAGGTTTTCCATCGTGGTTTTTTAATTTTTTTATTAGGCTATCATTGCTGTTATTGTCTGGCTCCTGGGCTAAATGGTAAGCATACCTGTCCTTGGTTCGGAGGGTCTAGGGTTCAGTTCTGAGCTGGGACAAGGAATTTTAGTACATATGCTTAATATGATTCTTCTAGTTCAGAGACTGGGCGCTTGAGTTCATCTTAGTTCGCTTCTCTTCATATACATACAACACACCACACTATTAACTACCACAGAAACATGCAACAGTGAATACATCCCTCCACAAAGGAAAGGCATCCAGCTGTAAAACTGAGCAAAGTCCCTGTCACGTGCTGACCAAAAGCTGGGAAGACGAAGATGCAAAAGACTGTCATTGTTCTCATTGTCAACTCGCTAGGATTTTGTTCATGTTGACAACTCGTACCAAAATGATTTGTGATTCCTTCCACACTACGCAATTTTTTCATAATTTTTGCAGTTACCTTCTGATTGGTGATTTCCTTACCTTCAAAACTTTTGATATGTAATTGGCAAATTTGGAAGATTCGTATGCTTGAGATTCTACCACTGTCTGAGACTTGATATTGTTTTTCTTTTATCACAAATGCATCTGATTTGAATTTTATCAGGAAAACGAGAATCACAAATAAAGCATCTATGTAAATGTTCCTTGACTTTTCTGAAAATAGACCCCATCCACTTTACAAGTTATCCCCTGCTTTTAGATTATTCAAAGAATCTTTTCCTTGCCTGTAAACCAGACTTACTCCTTGAAATAAAACACAAAGGCATTAGTTCTTGTTGTTAAAAGCACAGTACCGGGCGAGTTGGCCGTGCGTGTAGAGGCGCGCGGCTGTGAGCTTGCATCCGGGAGATAGTAGGTTCGAATCCCACTATCGGCAGCCCTGAAAATGGTTTCCCGTGGTTTCCCATTTTCACACCAGGCAAATGCTGGGGCTGTACCTTAATTAAGGCCACGGCCGCTTCCTTCCAACTCCTAGGCCTTTCCTATCCCATCGTCGCCATAAGACCTATCTGTGTCGGTGCGACGTAAAGCCCCTAGCAAAAAAAAAAAAAAAGCACAGTAGTCGTGATTGAAATAGTACAGTATCTACGACAGCTTTAAAAAGAATACATGCACAAGCAAATTTAGTTTGTGAGTTGAACATGATTTCCACCATTTTAAAATAAAAAAGTATGAAGCGTGTTTTTTAAGTAAGGTCCGTTTTGTTGTAGACACTAGTAGTTTGCGCGCATATCGCAACGAGCGTGTGGTGTCGTGTATTGGTATGCCTCGGGAACAACTGTGCTCAGTTTCAGCTCTGTAGCTAACCTGTATGGTTCTGTTCTGTGCTTTCAAAATGTTTAAGACTATCAACTCACCCGCCGTGTGTGAGGTTCGGTCAGTGATACGGTTTTTGTCAGCTAGGAACCTGTCTGCTGCAGAAATTCATCGACAGATTTGCGAAGTGTACGGTGATACTGTTATGGGTGAAAGCAAAGTGCGTAAGTGGATACGACAATTCAAAGATGGCCGTGACAACGTCCATGATGAGGACCGCTCCGGTCGCCCTTCTTTCATTACAGACGATTTGGTGGCTTCAGTTGAAACGAAGATTCGTGAGAACAGGCACTTCACAATAACAGGTCTCTCAAACAAATTTCCTGACATATCGAGATCAGTGCTTTACAACATTGTTTCTGAACACCTGAAGTTTAGGAAACTGTGCTCCCGTTGGGTCCCGAAACTCCTAACAGAGGACCACAAAAACCAAAGATTTGAGTGTGCGATTAAGTTCTTGACTCGTTGTGACGAAGGAGGTGGCGGCTTCTTGAGTCAGATCGTAACTTAAACAAAACATGGGTTTCGCATATCACGCCCGAATCAAAGCAACAGAGCATGGAATGGAGACACACACACTCACCTGTAAAAGTGACGGCCAAACAGACTCTGTCCCAGCACAAAATCATGGCGTCGGTGTTTTGGGATAGGCATGGTGTTTTGTTGGTCGACTTCATGCAACGAGGAATCACTATCAATGTGGAAGCATACTGCCAAACCCTGAGTAAGCTACGCAGAGCGATTCAAAACAAAAGACGCGGCATGCTGACAAAGGGAATTGTTCTTCTCCATGACAATGCAAGACCTAACACTGCAGGTCAGACCCGCGATTTATTGGACAGTTTTGGCTGGGAAGTTTTAGACCACCCATCCTACAGTCCTGATCTTGCACCGAGCAATTACCATCTGTTCCTCCACCACAAACATCACCTCAGTGGCAACCATTACAATGATGACGACGACGTGAAAACGGCAGTGAACTCTTGGTTATCGGAGCAGGCGGCATGTTTCTATGAAGAGGGTATTTTAAAATTGGTTACGAGGTATGATAAGTGTTTGAACAAACTGGCAACTATGTCGAAAAAGAGTGAAGTATGTACTTTCTGAAAATAAATTTACTTGTTTGAAATAACCTTTCATTGTGCACTTATTTTCAAACGGACCTTACTTAAAAAACACGCCTCATATTATATTGCCTTGAGACAGTTCACAAAACTGAATCTGAAGCACAAGTGTTACCAGAATTTTGCTAGACTGCTACAATATCCTCTTTTTATTCACTTCAGTATTATTATGGAAGGATGATTGAGATATATGAATAGTTTTGTAACAGTGCTCTCTTGAAGAAACGTCATGACACACCATCATTTGTATTTTGTTAGTCTACTAACATTGAAAATTTCTCTACAGTGATATTTCCATTTTAAGGGACTATTCTGGTTATTTCCCTCTCCCCTTTTATCTTCAAACTGTTCTGGGACTAACTTTTGCTTATATTCAGCAGTATTTGATGGAGTCCAAAAATACAAAAATTCACGAGATTGTAATCAGGGCTCTTTACCAGTTTTTATGTATCAAGTACACAAGAACCTCATTTATCCAGATTAAGTGGGTTCGGAACTGATCTGGATTATTGAAAATCCGGATAATCTGGAGAAAAATTAAAAAAACAATTCAAATATTGTACATTTTATATAACCTATTTAAGTTGTACAGTAATACCTTTTTCAATCATTAAAAAAAATAAGAACATTTTTCTTACATTTATGACTCTATTTTATGCACTAAAATAATGTGTGAGTTTTTGCTGTTTTACATTTGTATAGCATTTGCGGGCAGCACGATCACGAAGACATTTTACTAACATCAGTTCTGCTGGTGTGGTTTCAGTCTGGGATTCTAAATAGGTCATCAGTTTGTCCAGCTGCATTGTTGTCTCTCCGTGGGTCATTGTTTCTTCTGATGGAACGCTGGTTTCATTTTCAAATTCACCATCACTCTCGTTATACCCTGCCGAGGAACAAGAGGCAATAATTTCTTCATCTGTCATTATGCCGCAGCCTGATTTACAGTATTTTTCAACCAATCATTTACGTCATTCTCGCCTACGTCCGAGCATCCAGGAATACGTGCAAATGTGTCAAGGAACTCAGAATAGTCCACAACTTCACAAACCTTGGTAGTAGATGCACAGATAGAAGGCCATAGATGTTTCCAAGACGTTTTAATTGTCATTTCACTAACTTGATCCCATGCAGATGCGATCTTAAAAATAATGCTTTCATAGTTATTGATTTCAATACCGAAATTAAACCATATCCCCCCTCTTCTTCAATCAGTTTGCTGAGCAGCTGCCTCCTGTATAACCGCTTGATGTTTTCCAATACACCCTGGCCCATTGGTTGCAACAGAGTTGTTACATTAGGTGGCAGAAATGTCACTCGGATATCACAAACTGACCAACTCTCGTACTCCCGGATGCGACGGCTCATTTAACACGTTGAGTGTCGAGCCGATTTTGGCACACTATTCCACTGGTGCCAGGCATGTTTTTGAATAGTATTCCACTGGTGCCAAAGCAATTGTACGCGTTGTAGTCTGTTTATATAATCTTGGAATGTATTTATATGATGTACTAAGTAAACTTTATCTCACCATACCAAGGTCATGTGTGATGCCATATGGTGTCACATCAATTTTTACGAAAGATAAAATATAGCGTGATGCCATATGGTGTCAGAATTTTTTTGACATGGAATTTGCAATACAAATTTCAAATACGGGAGATTTATTTGCTAATTCAAATTAATGTAATATTTATGAAAACCTAGTAAAATGCAAAATGAATACCTATGTGAGTCCCAGAGCACACTGGCCCGGTGTGTAACATCTGGTAAGGGTCCCAGCTCAGGGTTACGAGTGAAGACCTCAACGGAATCTTTAACGGAGAAGATGGACTTTGGAACGGTGGAGATTGCAGAAGAGGCAGCCCTGTACTTGGGGATTAATACGAGTACAGCCTGCTGCCTTGCAGGTTGATAGGGGACTATCAAAGGCTAAGGGAGAAAACCTCGACAGAAATATCCTCTCTCGCCTTAATTGGCTCTTAAAGGGCACTCTTTTGTCCTTGAGTTGGGAAACTGGCTTTGAAGGCGGAGGAACCACAAAGGTGGTCAACGGCATAAGGATGTAGAACGCACTGGACAACGACTACATTAAAGGCCTGATGGCAAGTCCTAGTAATCATTATGGCTATGCTCATGACGAAATTATCATCATCCGGAGTAAGTTCCTTAGTCGGATCTCCGGGAGGAACAGTAGTGAGTACAGGCATGAAGAAAATCAAGTGGCAAGAAAAAATTAAAGTGGCAACCTGGAACGTGAGAACAATGAGCCAAGGAGGAAAAATACATAATACGATTAAAGAAATGGATAGGATGGAGTTAGATATACTTGGTGTTAGTGAGATGCGATGGCCGAATACGGGAGATGTTTCCATAAATAAACATAGAGTGCTATATTCGGGTAGAGCTGATGGAACGCATGAACATGGAGTTGGTGTAATACTTTCAGCGGAAGTAGCAAGATGTCTCAAAAGTTTCACACCCGTATCAGCCAGAGTAATGATGTTACAGCTGAGTGCTAGGCCTATTGACATAAACATAATACAAGTGTATGCGCTTACAATGGACAAGGAAGATGAAGAGGTAGAAGAATTCTACGAAAGCATAAATGGGATTTTGGAAAACCTTAACAAACATAACCTGACAATTGTGATGGGAGATTTCAATGCGAAAGTGGGGGAAGGTAGGACATCAGACATTGTAGGACCGTTTGGACTAGGAGAGAGGAATTCCAGAGGGGATGATCTTGAAAGTTTTGCGATGTCAAATGATTTAGTGATCGTGAACACTTGGTTTAAACTCCCACCTAGAAGACTATATACATGGAAGTCTCCAATGGACAAACCTGGGAAATGTGTGAGAAACCAGATTGATTTCATATTGGTAAATAAACGTTTCAGGAACAGTTGCACCGCAGTGAAAACCTACCCTGGTGCAGACGTCAACTCTGATCACACACCACTTGTTGGAGTTTTCAAAGTCAAAATGAAGAAAGTGAAGAGGAAGAACAGGCAAAACTACAATTTGAGGAAAATCAAAGACCCAATAGTGAAAGAGAACTTGCAAGTAGAACTTAACTTGAAGATTATCACAGAGGAAAACATCACCAGCAATAATGTCAAATTAGAATTAACTAAACTACAAAATGCCGTTCAGCAAATAAAAGAGAAGTACATGAAACCAGAGGAGAAAAAGAGAAAGTCATGGATGACAGATGAAATACTGAACCTAATGGAGAAAAGAAGAGTCAGTAAAGGAAAACCTGCAGAATACAGAAAGATAAATGCAGACATCAGAAGAAAGATCAGGGAGGCAAAAGAAAAAGAAAAAGCGGAGCAATGTGAGGAGATTGAGTTATATCAAAGTAGGTATGACAGCTTCAATGTACACAGGAAAGTAAGAGAAGTAACAGGGAAATACAGGAATGGCACTGGTGGAAAGTTCATAGATGAAGCCGGGAACTTGATGGTGGATTTAGAAGACAAGAAAAAGATCTGGAAAAAATATATAGAAGATTTATTTCGTGACACTAGATGTGCTTTTACACAAAATACAAATGAAATAAGCGGCACAGATATATTATAAGAAGAAGTTCAAACAGCCATCAATTAGATGAAGGACGGAAAGGCAGTGGGACCAGATAAAGTAGAAGCAGAGTTCTTAAAACTGATGGATGAACATCATGTAAAATGGTTGACCAAAATTTTCAACCAAATTTATGTATCCGGGAATATTCCATCGGAATGGCTCAAATCAGAGTTCATCACCTTGCCAAAAAAGCAAAACGCAAACCAATGTGGAGATTACTGCACAATAAGCTTGATGAGTCATCTCTTGAAAGTGTTCTTGAGAGTAATACACAGAAGAATATACGGACTGTGTGAAGATCAGATAGCCCCTAATCAATTTGGGTTTATTAAAGCAGTAGGTACGAGAGAAGCTTTGTTCAGTGTGCAGGTCCTCTTTCAGAGATGTAGAGATGTAAATAAGAATGTATTTGCTTGTTTAATAGACTACCAGAAAGCCTTTGACTGTGTAAAACATGAAAAATTGATAGATATATTGAGAAATATTGGAATGGAGGAAAGAGATCTGCGAATCATCAAGATGCTGTACTGGAATCAAACAGCGGTGTTGCGTGTTGAAGGAGAACACACCGAAGCAGTCAAAATCCTGAGAGGAGTGAGGCAGGGATGTATCTTGTCACCTATACTATTTAATTTGTATTCAGAATACATATTTAGAGAAGCCTTGGAAGATATAGAAGAAGGAATTTTGATAAATGGAGTGAGATTAAACAACATCCGGTATGCTGATGATACAATTGTATTTGCTGATACTATCCAAGCGCTACAATCACTAATGGATAGAATTGTAAGAGTCAGCAGCCAATACGGGCTTGAAATAAACACCGCAAAGACAAAACTCATGGTTATAAGTAAGGAAAATATTTCCGGAATAAACTTGGTTATAAATCAAAAGAGTATAGAAAGGGTAAAACAATATACATACCTTGGAACCATAATAAATGAAGACTGGGATTGCTCACAAGAAGTCAAGGTACGCATTGGAAAAGCAAGAAGTGTGTTTCAGAAAATGAGTAATGTGTTTAAAAGCCACAATCTAACTTTAGGGACTAAAATTAGACTTCTGTACTGTTATGTATTTTCTGTTCTTTTATATGGTGTAGAGACATGGACCTTAAATAAAAACACAGAGAAGAAGCTGGGAGGCCTTTGAAACATGGCTTTATAGGCGGATCCTCAGAATATCTTGGACCCAGAGAATTACAAACGTGGAAGTAATGAGAAGGATGAACACAACACCTCAGTTGATCAAGATAGTGAAATGCCGAAAGCTGCAGTATCTGGGACATATAATGCGCAACACAGATAGATACAACCTACCCCAAAAAAATACTCCAGGGGAAAATCAACAGCAAAAGAGGTCCTGGAAGGAGAAGAATATCTTGACTTGACAATCTTAGAGGCTGGTGCAATATGTCATCAGTTGAACTGTTCCGCGCTGCCACAAACAAGACGAAAATAGCCATCATGATCGCCAACATCCGAAACGGATAGGGACAGAAAGAAGAAGAAGAAGAAGTTTTCTGATAACCTGAAACAATGAAAGTATGAGTCTTGGCACGATTGGCGGGCAGTGACACTCGCATTGCAACATAAGCATTAGACTTTAAACAACAATTAACCTTCAGTCACTCTTTGTTGTGGAATGATTCAAAGCACTTCAGACAAAGGTAAGGTGTGTCAGGACAGGTTGTGCAGACAGTTGACACCCTTTTTGCGGCAGAAGCAGCAGCCTTTCTGCCCATGACCTTGCAGCAGCTGATAGCAGCTTCGACATCGACCTCGAGCTTTCCTGCAATATTGAAAGGAAGAAATTATAATAATTTTACAATTAGGAATAACATCCTGCGGAAGTGCAGTAAAGTTGAACTTGATAACACTTACCTGGTACATTTCTGTCCTGCCGTCTTGTTGGCTTCCCCAAGGTAGTGGTTCTCTCTCTTAGGAGTACGTCTAACAGGGTCGTTAGTTAGACAAAGTAGAGTGCTGACCACGTTCCTTCGAAACTTCGCAAGAGACATTTTCCGATGTCCAGTAACCGGCGTCTTATTGTACAAAAGCAGTGCATTTACAACGGCAGTACCGAAAAGAATGTCATCTGCAACTTTGTGGTACCATCGGATGGTTTTCCTCATTGCAGTGTGCTACGAAGAAAGCGTGTCTGCAATATCTATTCCTCCTTTCATTTTATTGTACGTTATTACCATTTTCGGTTTAACCACATCTTTGTGTTTCCTGTTCTTTTTGCCCGTAGCAATTACTTCATTAGAACATTTGGTTGACATAATCAGCACGTCCCTCTGATCTCTCCACTTCATCACTGTCAATCCATTTCCATTCTCCATTGCAATGAGTTCTCCCTTCTTAAGCTTTGCATTTACAACATCCTGTGGTAAACCTTTTCGATTTTTCCTAAGTGTGCCAATAAAATGTGTCTTATGATCCAGTAGCACCTCAGCTAACTCAATTGACGAGTAATAATTGTCGGTGCAGAGAAACCGGCCACTGTCCAGATACGGGTCCATAAGTTGCATTACAACTTGAGTAGCCATGCTCAGTGTATTCTGAGCATTAAAGGTACCTTTACCAGCGTATACTTTAGTTTTGTAGATGTAGCCCGTGTTGTCGCACAGCTTAAATTGTTTAACACCGTACCTGTGTGCCTTACCGGGCATAAATTGCCGGAATGATAAACGACCCCTCCACGGAATCATTGATTCATCAACTACGAGGTTTTCATCTGTAGTTTTGACACTCTTGAAGTTCATATGCATTATATCTAACAGTCGCTGAATCTTGTGCAACTTTCCAGCTGAAGCATCGTTGGGACCAAAGTGCCAGAATCAAAGTAGTAACTGAAAACGATTTCTTGTCATTGCCTTACCAGCTACACTAATTCCATATACAGAAAACTGGCTCCAGTAATTTGATAATGAAGGCATTCTTACAAGACACATCCACAATCTCAAACCTATAAAAACTTTCATTTCCTCCTTTGTAGCATCTACCCACTCCTTCAAACGACTAGACTGCTTAATATGCATAGAGGCTAGTGTTTGATTTGCATTGATATTAGTTTGTAGTACCATCAAATCAAGAACTTCGTCTGTTAGGAACTGTCGGTAAAACTCATATGGTGTGGCTGTAGAAGTATCAATTTGAAGATTTAGATGCTCCTGGCTTGTAAATGGAATATCTTTCTGTGCCCCTACACAAGGACCCCAGACATCATTGTTCACATGATTGTCTACACCATTACCTGCACCGTCGCCACCTATAATATCACTATCAGTATCGCCATCGTCTTCAGCATCACTCCATACATCCGTCATGTTGTCACTGTCACTGCACTCATCATCACTAGCGTTATATTCACTGCCATCAACACTTACATCTTCCTCTCCATCAGAATCCATCAGTAATTCACAAATATCCACTAACTCTCTTCTTTGCACGTTGCTTACCATTTCTATTAAGATTATCGCCAATATCTTCCATTTTTTATATTTTCACACAACTATACAAACTGAGTGATAATACGTACGTAAACGAGGAGTAAACAATGCCTGGCGCGCTTTCACCTGCGACAATGACCAGTGGCCAGTCAGTAACTTCGGAAGAATACTGTGGCGCCACATGGTGGCACACAGTAAAAATACTTAGCTGGAATAGACCCTGAAGTTCGCTCTTCAAGTAGTACCAATTTTACACACATAGATGTCACAGCTGATTATCTACGGCGCATCCCCTGAAACTCTACTGTGCCGCCGTATGGCGTCACGCCAACTCTGATTTCAAGAACGGTGTGCCGCCATATGGCGTCACGCCATCTCAAATTTGAAGACCATCGTGACGCCATATGGCGGCACGTGGCACCCAACATGTTAAACAATGTTTACCGAGCGGCGTAGCTCTATATGCTGAAGCACGTTAGTAATGCATTGCATTCAGAAGAGCGTGGGTTCGAATCCCACCTCGGTCGTCCTGGGAATGGTTTTCCACGGTTTCCCTTTCTTAATTCCAGGTGAATGCTGGGACGGTACCTTTAATAGACCGTGGCCGAATTACTTCCAATTCCTGTCCTTAACGGTCCTTGAGGGAAAAAACATTAAGAAGAGTTGACCCTGTAAAAGAAATTCTGTACAAGTAAAAAAACCTTTTTATTAATTTCGATCCGGATAAACCAGAAATCCGGATTAATGAGGGTCGGATAAACAAGGTTCTTGTGTAAATAGTATAACATGAATTGCTCTTTTCCTGTTCATTTGTGGATAAAATCGGAGCAGTGATCCTGCTGTATGGCTGCGTGCCTTGACCACTTGGGGCCACAATGTTTCTCTGGAAGTGTGCAGTGTTCACTTTGATGTTTTGTATTCTTTTGCAGTATACTAGTACTGTATAACTAAATCCTGCAACAATCATGGATCCCTATTGATATCTTTCTATAATGGAATCGATTTCCTTTTAGTTTTGACTTAGTTAATGTATAACTGTGGAGTTCTCACTTTGTCAAAACTAACACAGGATTAATAAAATTAGAAATTACATGAAAAGAAAAACATTTAATAACAGATTGTATCTGAAAAAGATAATATGCTCTTCTTCTTTTAACTAAATGTTTTTGTTTTTTTTTTTATTTCAGGTAATGTATCATTTTATTAATCCTGAATTAGTTTTGGCAGACTGAAAAACTTCAGTGTTATAGGTTCCCTATTGAAATAGTCTTTAAACACTTTTCTTTGATACTGCAGTAGATAATGGTACATATTTTGCTATAGTCTAGGTAAAGCATCTCATCAAATACCGTATTTATGCGAATAATCCCCGCATATTTTTAAAAACATTTTGAGGCACGAAATTGCGGTGCGGGTTTTATTTGCGTCAAGGTTACCAACACTCTCCTGGCTCACCTAGTTTTCGATGCTGAGTGTATAGTTATGCTTTGTGCAACCGTAGGGGAAGGAAACTGTCCCCATATGTCATATTTAAACGGAAAACATTTCAGACTTTTAATTCTAAACTGACTTTACATATTTTAAAAATAGTACCATATTTTACAGAGTAATTTAAATTCAAAATTTCTTCGCGTCACGATAGAACGCATTTTTCGGAACGTGCAGGGTAGCCTTCCACACTTTCACTTACTTTGGTGTGTCTATAGTGTGTTTCATAGTTGAAAATGGAGTGAAATTGTAATTCTTTTGTATTCAGCATTTTAAGGAATGCCACAATATCAGAAACCATGAAAACTGGTGAGGGTTGGCATTTCTGAATTATAAAATGGCTGTTAATTCAAAATCACATAATTGGAAGTCCAATTTCTGTATTACAAAGACTTCGAATTAATAATGTTTTACTGTATCGCAAAACTAACATCAGATTTCGCCGGTGTGTCTATTTCAAGTGTTTACATTGCACGAAAAGAATTATGCACCACCGGTCATGTTACTGTCCAGTAAAAAGATATCACGTGTGAGAACTGTTTTAGACGTAGAGTGTGACGAACTTGTAAATACTTTAGGAGAGGATTCTAGTGATGCAAGAGACAATGAATCTTCCCATCTACAGGTAATGAGCCTATTGCAAGTTCAGATTAATGAAATACCTGTCACATAAGTAGGCATACTTGCTCATTTTAGTGGAAAATATATATATATATTTTTTTGCTAGTTGCTTTACGTCGCACCAACACAGATAGGTCTTATGGCGACGATGGGACAGGAAAGGGCTAGGAGTGGGAAGGAAGCGACCGTGGCCTTAATTAAGGTACAGCCCCATCATTTGCCTGGTGTGAAAATGGGAAACCACGGAAAACCATTTTTAGGGCTGCCGACAGTGGGGTTTGAACCTACTATCTCCCGAATACTGGATACTGGCCGCACTTAAGCGACTGCAGCTATCGAGCTCGGTAAAATATATTTCATAGCAGTGATAATGTATTTTTATCATCTCAGGCAAAGCAGCTATATCCGTAAATTTACATGTTCATATTTGCATAAAGACCACGTGGACCTCGTGGAGTGATACAAAATGTTTTTTTATGCTTATGTTACTCTTTCGATGGAAGGAATTTTAGTTCATTTAATTTTTTTTTCAAAATGAGCCTTCCTAAAATGAAGGTGCGGGCATTATTCGGGTAAATACGGCATATGACAAACTTCCACTTGTCACCCACCATTTGGCACTCATACTGTTTATGGTATTTGGTCTTACGTTCTTTAAGGGAATGTGGCTCAGCTGATACTGTTCTAATCAGGTGGCCGAGGTTTAAACCTTCGTGGGCGGTGTAATTTATGGCTGTAGACGGCGAAAGAAATTTTTAAAACGCATTAAAAAAGTTGGAAAATATACGAAAACCATGAAAATATTCCCAAATTAACCACATACCTTCTTTAAGAGTGGAAACCCAACTTTAAATGGTCTGAAGACAGACTCTTGGCACAAGGGACACTCCTTTATATGTTCTGACAGCAATTAACTTTCAGTACATGTCTATCTGTTAGTCCCATTTCCTGATATATGGCCGGGGATGAGGTGAGATGGATTTATGTGGCATGTTTGTATGGCTGGATGCCCTTCCTGACGTCAACGTCAGGTGAGGAGATAATGGAGATGAAATGAATGATGGTGACTGAAATTAGGTAAGTAGGTGGAAGGAAACGGCTGTGGCTTATTAGTAGGATCTCTCCCGGCATTTGCCTGGAAGTGAAAATGGGAAAATCACAGAAAACCATTCTGAGGACAGCCGACGGTGAGGATCGAACTCCCACGTCTCCTGAATGCAGAGCTTGGCTGCATAGCTGTAGCACGGCTACTCCTCTCGATGCACATCATTCCACTATTATAAAATATATAGAGAGAAAACTACTTTCAATGTTGTTTTGGTTTCATTTTGTGTCTTTGTTCATCAAAAAGTGAAAAATTAGTCAAACAATAGTCGCAGCGGTTGAACTCACTCTCCACACAAATAACATAAATAATAAATATTCTACAGGGTGTGTTTCAGTGTCAAAGTTTGATGGCAACATTGGTCCTTGATCAGTATTATGAACAGGAATAATAGTCATAGTTCCAGGACTATTATTACTTACATTAGATCCACTCTGTCACTAGCAGGGTCACTTGTGTGATTGTTGCTCTCAGATGACTAGAGAAAGAAATTTCATCTTCAGAGTCACATACACTATAATCCAACACTTCTTTGTCTGTATCATCCATCATTGACACCCTATCAGTATCACTGATCTGTTTTTGCGACACCATTTTATCGAAAAATACGTAGTAATTACGCACACGGAAAACTGCATCACACAATGTGTGTATCCCGCATCTCCCAATAACAAGAGAAAAAATATTGCAAATTACTGAGGGGATTTTCCTGATCAGTAGAGCTGAAGCAACAGCTTCTGCCATCTATGAGCATATTTGTGTACCTCCTTGGCTAGTAAAGCCACGAAATTCAAACGCAATATACACTGTATGTATGTATATATATATATATATATACAGGGTCTCTCATGCAGTATAAACTCAGACCAAACGCACGGTGTTTGTACTCTGCACTATGGCAGCTGCAATATGGAAGGCGCGCGCATAGTTCTTTCCCTTGCAAGCAGCCTGCACATGTTCGACCTGGCAAGCATGAGTCACCAGTCCGAATCTCTCCTGGTAACATGGTAAGACAGTTATCATCGCAAGACCATATTTTTGTAAAAGTTCTGGTTTCATCGTAATGGTCATGTGGACAGTCATAATTCTCGCTATTGGTGTGCAGTAAATCCTAATGGTGTTTATGAAGTCGCTCATTATGGTAGGAAGATTGGTGTTTGGTTTGCTGTTGGTGCAAGACGAATAATTGGGCCTATTTTTAAATTTATTTATTTATTTTCATTATTATTTTTTTATTATTATTATTATTATTATTATTACTTTTTTTTTTTTTTTTTTTTTTTTTTTTTGAGATAGGTACCAAGATGTCATTTTGACACCGTTCTTCCATCAGTTAACATAAGAAGAAAAATCGCTTGAGTGCTTTCAACAAGACCCCTGCTCATACAGCAGAAGATTCCCTTCTTACAATCTCGGAAGTGTTTGCAGATGGAGTGATCAGTGCTGGTCTGTTTCCTCCTCATTCTCCAGATCTAACAGTGTGTGATTTTTACTTGTGCGCTAAACTGAAAGAAAAAGTGTATCAAAAAAATCCTCACACATTGGAGAAACTGAAAGAAAATATTACAAATGAAATCAGAAGAAACATTACAGTGACAGAACTTACTTGTGTCAACCAGAATGTGGTTAGCAGATACAGTGCCCCTATAATCCAGGAAGGACGACACTTCCAGCTTTTATAAGGTACTATTTCATATAAGATTATATATACTCTTAGAGCAGGGTGGCCGCTTGCAACATAAGTTCGGCTGAGGCAGGTGACGTAGCACAGAGTACCAACACTGTGCATTCGGTCTTAGTTTATGTGCGAGACCCTGTATCTGTACTCCTTGGTCATTTATGATTCCTAGAAAGTCCTTCCTGGAACCCGTTTCTGCCTTCAGGTACCTGTACTTCATTTAAAAAAATCAATCTCAGATGAAAGGTTGTGGTTTTCTAAAGATAGATATGAAGTTTTATGTAAAAATTCCTTATGCTTTTAGAGATATTTACATGTTAGTGACATCTTGCACATTTGTGATGGGCATGGCTACGTGGCAGTGGATGCTAATGTACAGCGGCAGACACTTGTGTGTGGTTTCTCTTTTAGTCAATTTCGTATAACACCAGCTGCATAATAATAATAATAATTCGTGTGGCTACTTCTAGCCGGGTGCAGCCCTTGTAAGGCAGACCTTGAAATGAGGGTGGGCGGCATCTGCCATGTGTAGGTTACTGCGTGTTATTGCGGTGGAGGATACTGTTATGTGTGGTGTGCGAGTTGCAGGGATGTTGGGGACAGCACAAAAACCCAGCCCCCAAGCCACTGGAATTAACCAATGAAGGTTAAAATCCCCAACCCTCTGGACTGAAGGCCAGTACGCTGACCATTCAGCCAACGATTCGGACACCAGCTGCATGAATGGTATACGCGTAGCCCCTGCCTGTATGCATGGTTTAATGAATTGTCTTTGAGAGCTTTGAGCTTCTGTTTCCAAGGTTTCTGTTGTGTACTCCTTGGCGCTAGTAGCAGTTTGTTTTGAAACTTTCCAGGTGTTTCTGTTACATTGTGTTGTGAATAGTGATCATAATGCCTAAGGAAGGAAATGTAGCAAGATGGAGAAAGAGGAGATTTGCTGGAAATTGCTTTTCCAGTCAAGAGTGAGGTGTTAATGGCAATGTTATTACTGAGGTAGCGAGTACATTTAGTGCATCAGTGAGGGAACTTGGGCCAGAGGTTTGGTCTCCTTTTGTCCCATGGGCTCAGAACCTTGGTGTGGCTATCGATGAGCTGGATCAGAGGGGATAGTTAGTACTTACAAACACAAGCTCTCCATTCTTAAATTCACAGCCAAAATCCAGAATGAATTGGGGTAGCTCCAATAACCTCGTATACAGCTCGGATAAGCTAAAGAAATATTTTATAGCTTTTCATACATTAATGTGCCATTATTTGAATTTGTGCACAAAGGTATTAAGACTGGATTTCATCTGCAAACGCTGATGATTAATTGTATAGACAGTTGATAGAACCACAGTGACTATCCTTGTACATTAGAGATCAGCAGCAGAGTATGAGTTTAGTGTTTCTCGTTGTCTACTCCTGAAGCTAAGGCATTGCTGTTAGTCCAGGAGCAAGCCTGGTTACCTCTTGTAAGTTTAATGGAGTGTTGAGGCCATAAGTTCAAGCTGTAGTTGCATGAGAATGACAAGTCTGATGCAGACGGTATCTTATTCCTTAGTGGTGTTGTACTTGATAGGCATGCCCAGTGGGCAACAGTGTGACCGCGCTTTCAATAGGGAACATGCATGATCCGGGGTTTTAATTAAAAATATGCTAATCTGATTCAAAATTTCATGCAGAATTCAAAAATGTGATCAGAATGTACAAATAATAACTCCAAACGTGATAAAAATCTACGAAAATGTCACGTCACGCAAGCACGCGATCTCATTGGTCTGACGTCATCGTACAGGTTGACTGAATTAGCAGACGAAATAACACAGTGTGCTGTGAGAAGCAGGATACACTTCGCGTGTTTCTACTTTACGTTAGTGTCTAGTATGGTTAAATTCGAGGTCTATACATTGGATAATAATCTGAGTGGTATATTTTAGACTTAAAATGAGTCCTGCGCAGACAGTGAGGCAGAAAACTTATAAATGGTGTAGAGTTCCGATGTGCAATAGCACATCGCATACCATACCAAACAAATTGTTTATAAATGTTCCAAAGACGCTAAAACTAGGAAGAAATGGATTTTGGCGAGCCGGAGAAATGCTGGTGATATATCGGAAAGGTTTACAGTTTATATATATATATTTTTAAATATTTTAACGTAAGATGTATTTGTTTGAATTTTCAAATCACTTTTCCATGTCAGCTGTTCTAGTGGTAAAACTTTAAATTGTAATGTATAATGCTTTATTTAAATGCTTCAATTACGTCTTGGACACGAGGCTGACGTATTTGAGCACCTTCAACTACCACCGGACTGAACCAAGTTGGGGTCAGAAGGCCAGCACCTCAACAGTCTGAACCACTCAGCCCGACTTGTGAAGTCATATTTATCTTTATCATGTTTAACTTTTTCCCTCCACAAAGATATTTAATTCTCTTTCATGGGCCCTGGAAGTGGGTAGGCCAGTTGTCCCAACCATAAATATATACTTTTTTGGGAATGATAGATTATAGCCCTATAGTACTATGATCTTTCTTTCTTTCCTTCTTTCTTTCTTTCTTTCTTTCTTTCTTTCTTTCTTTCTTTCTTTCTTTCTTTCTTAATCAGTTTATCCTTCAGGGTTGGTTTTCTCTCGGACTCAGCGAGGGATTTCACCTCTACCACTTCAAGGGCAGTGTCCTGAAACGTTGAGACTTTGAGTATGGTGATGAAACTGGTGAGGAGGGCCATTACCTCGCCCAGGCGGCCTCACCTGTTATGCTCAACAGGGGCCTTGTTGGAGGATGGGAGGATCGGAAGGGATAGACAAGGAAGAGGGAAGGAAACGGCCGTGGCCTTAGGTGCCTGGAGGAGAAGTAGGAAAATACGAAAAACCACTTCGAGGATGGCTGAGGTGGGATTCGAAACCCTTCTACTCAGTTGACCTCCCGAGGCTGAGTAGACCCCGTTCCAGTCCTCGTACTATTTGTTTTCAACTTTCATGGCAGAGCCGGGAATCGAAACCGGGCCTCCAGGAGTGGCACACATTAACCACTACACCACAGAAGCGGACTAGTACTATAATGCTACCTATATGTTTATGTTAGTGCTGAAATCCGATTTCTTACTTTACTAATGCTGAAAGCCCGAAAATGTAATGTTATTCTTTAATAGGGGAATCAGTCTAGAAGGAAATGTTGAAAGTGATGTGATATCTATCCAGGTTCGTTGTTATCCTAATACTATGGGTTACAGTACATTGCACGTATATAAAAGACGCCACTTACAAACTTGCTTGTTATCCGCGAATTTCTGCGGCCACAAAAGTCACATTTTTCAAGAATGATGACATCTACACTGGGTAGATTGTCTGACTGTGCTGTTTCGAACCTTTCTTCTGTCATTTCGAAGTTACTCGCGATCATGAATAATAAACAATCGGCTTTTAGCAACGGCTGATGCACAACGGCTGGTAGAGCTCCATGCGGTACTGGATCGTGACGTCACAGCGCGCCGCTTACGTCAGAGGCCGTTTCACTCGCCTTGCGGAAAGGCACTATTAAACATTTTTTTAATGGTAGAAAACAAGGCAACATACCACAATGTAATACGTTTACGTACTATTTCATTGGTGTACTTTTCAAAAAAAATATTTTTGAAAATTATGCATGTTCCCAATTGTGGCTTAGTTCGGAAGGTTGGTGCGCATTGCAGTGTCTTGTGCCGTGTTTAAAATTTCATAATACAGGAGACCATCATAGTCAGGATAAAGCTGAAACCCTGATGGTTTGACGTGCAAATTACCTGATGTTGTATATTCAGTTACAGATATGGGTCAGATGAGAAAAATGCTGCAATCCATGCTTCGGACAGAAAGCTTACAAAATTAATGCATTTTTACAGTAAATGTTTCAACAATCCCGGATCCCATCACATTCAGCACGTAGAACGCTTTTATAAAACAGGTGGTATTATTTACCTATATTCATCATCTTACATCTCTATTTCTAGATCTGAACATTGGGATGAGTACATAATAAGAGTTGCCAGGAATCAAACAAAGACATCCCCCAGAGTATTCAAGTGTACTGACCAAAGTAATACGGCAGCTTTCTTTGATGTACTAAACTTTACTGGCAGAATTTGCAATGCACAATAAGCTGTAGAATACAACTGCACCTATTTAAACTTCTTTTATTAGTGTACTCTCAATTAATATTGGATATTGAATCTTACGCACTAGTTTTAAATAATTTAAAACACATACAATATACAGTAACAGCAATAATATCACTTCATAATATCTATGGTTTTTTTTTTTTGGTGACAAGGAAAATATATCAAAAAAGAAAGGTAATGAAATGTATAAACTAATATAAATATCTACATGATAATAATATTCATTGCATTTATTTCCAAATCTCAGTGATAAACAGAGATCGTCATTTGGAACACATTTGCATGTTCAATGTGTCCAAGTACACTTGTCAACCCTTGTGCTCGCTCTCCCCTCCACATAGTTCAAGACTCTTTATACCCACTTGATGAGCACACACGTACACAAACAGGTCAACATCTGGCGAGTATACGGGCATAGGTTGAGTACGGAGACAGGCGAGTTGACTCTTTGCAGATATGGGTTTGAACAAGTTCGGAGAGAGGAGTATCGCTCCATTTGGTGAAGTTTCGGTGGGCACGAGGAGCTGGTTTTTCTTACCACTAATGGCAGTTTTTCGACATGCTCAGCAGCACAGAATTCAGTACTTTCAGTGGTATCTGATTCCTAGTACATTTCGTAGATCACTGTTTGAAACCAGAGACCTTTGTTGTAAATAACATGTTCCAGTAACATGTACATACTGTATGTCTTTCCAACTGTTAATATGTTGCCTCAATTTTTTTTTTTTTTATTTCTTCTATAAGTGGTAAAAAACTTCTAAATATCAGTTGAGTTTCAGTACCATTTCACTGTTATACAAGCTTCCTCTGGATCCTGTTAAAGAAAGACGTCTAGATATGCCATATGCAACACTTCATTGCAGCTTACACCAGTCGCAGTCGTCTGCATATATTCCGAGCTGTCACACTGAAGCTAAAGTGCAATGCAGTATGAATATTTGGAATGAAGTGTTTGGTCTCAAAGTAAGGCAGTAGGTTAGTGGTATATTATCAGTCGGCTGACATACTATACAAGTAATCATCACCCCAGGCAATATAAAAGTGGAAGTAGTAGACCATTGCCAGATTCTTAGCAGTATGGAGAAAACTGGAAATAATTCATTCTCATTTCTAATTCTTCCTAGGCCAGACTGCTGAAATTTTACCCTAGAAAGGGGTTCTTTGACATACCAGAAGATCTTCACTGAAACATTGCCAGCCTAAGTATTGTTAAGTGACTCATCTCAATTGTGTCGATATGTACATAATTTTTTCCTTTTAAATGCACATTTTGTTTATATGCATAACAGAATTATATAAGAATAACTAGCAAATGTACCCGTGCTTCGCTACGGTATTCTACAATGTATACGGATATCTAAGTAAATTGCTGTACATGAAGTGAATAAAAGAATTTTAATTTCATGTCTCTTGGCGTTATCCGAGAAAAAGCATAGGGAGGCCCGCAGACGTTGTTTCCAATGTGAAGTACAAGTTGCAGAGTTGTGATGATAACGACAGGTCTACTTGTCTGCCGCAATTCACTATGTGTAATGTCAGTCACATTTTGATGGGTAAATTTGTTTATAATCGGGGGCACCTATACCTAATGATAAAGAGAATCAGGTAAAAGAGTTTTTTTAAAAATGCACGCTCCCTTGCCTTCTGCTAGTCAAATCAAGAAGGGAATTATGCATTACAATGGTACACAGGCGTTGGAGAACTACCCTATTCCTATTGCTAGTTAAAGTCGATTGGGGAGAACTGATTACAACAGCAGATGCCCTCCTGCTGAGAGTTACTATTGATTTGTAAAGTATTAATTACAATGTAAGACACACCCCTTTCTAGATCGCTACAAATCAACTTAAATTAATAAATGTAGATCGACATACGGAAGTATATGCATGTTCACCTTCATTTACATAATAACTGCTGCTAAACGGTGCAGTCATATTGAAAAACGGATTGTATAAAAAGACGACTCTGGCCCCAGTTAGCTATCTAAATTGCTGGCTCTATGATACTTCCTTGTATCTCATCTATTTAAAGGCAAGATCATTTTAGAAACGTTGAATAGGGTGAAATTTGTGTAAGGTTTTCACACAGTGAATTACTTTTCAGATACTTACGCGACAGCTTCAAACATAGAATTTGTCTGGTGGGACAATATTCGTGTAGAATTTGATGATCCCATCTTTCCTATAAGTGAATCAAACCATCAATTATATGTGTATAAAGTGCAAAATTTACGTAAATCCAGAAATAGAGCCAAATTTAACATAAGGGGTCGAGATACGACAAAAAGTCATAGGACCAAAGTTGTAGATCACTCCAAATTGAACGGAGATTGTGACATCCGTTTTGTAATACGACTTAACGTTTAGCCACCAAATACCTCGAAAGGAAGGTCTGCACTGTCATTAAAATTGCCCCCATATTTCGATATTTTTGGGGGGTAAAAAAGTATCTTTAAACATCTCGTAAATTTTCCATCGGTTAAGGCAAAAGGCTATAATTTTGCCAAATTTCTATTTTCTAACTTGTCTGAGAGATTGTACTGCCATCTTGATATGGGGGAGGGGGTTAAAAATTAGGACTTTCAGGAAACTTTTAAGCCCATGAAACCTATAGGTTATCATTCAGGATAAATATCACCGACTGTGTCCTTGTGCAGATTTGAAACTCCCAACGTGTCCCTCTCAGAGAATTTTGAGAATTTTTGATTTTTCTAGGAATCCTGAAGTCATCAAGTTGTCTGGTACCAAGTTTCTAGGACGCCTAGAATGGTCTCATTAATTCATGTCTGTTTTCATTTTTATGCCTTAATTTATATATGTATAGGACAGTATATATAGATCGTGCCAAACTGACTTCAATTTATTAATATGGATTACATATTTCACCCGCTTCCGAAGTGGTTCTAGGGGCGTCTTACTGCCACAATACGTTTTCCAGGTGGAAAGTCATACTTGAAAGTCATACTGGAACATACACACGTCTATTACCTTGGGCATTCTTGACAATTTATTTCTTCACCTTTTCTCACCCTATTTGCCAAAGGGGGCTGAAGCTGGACTTTGAAAATCCGGAATATTACTATTCATCTCAGCGACCCGGAAAACTATGGATTAGGCAGTATATTCGATTATTATTATATCTCACTCCCCCTCCCCCTAAAGGGGGTTAAATTTGAGTTTAAAAAAATCGGGAGTGTTACTATTCATCTCAGCGACCCCGAAAACTATGGCTTCGACACTATTTTCTATTATTTTTAAATCTGAATTCCCCCCACCAGAAAGGGGGATGAAGTTGGACTTGTAAGATATCCGGGGTCTCACCATTCATCTCAGCGACCCCAGCAACTATGGATTCAACATTATTTTCGTTTATTTTTATATATCACTCCCCCCTTGCCCCCCACCCCAAAGGGGGATGAACTTATAAAGTATCCAGAGTCTCACTATTCATCTCAGTGACCCCGAAAACTATGGATTCGACACTCTTTTTGATTATTTTCATATATTACTCTCCCATCGCCCCCTACCACGAAGGGGGCTGAACTTGGACTTTAAAAAATTCCGGAGTGTGACTATACATCTCAGCGACCACGAAATGTATGGATTCAACAATACTTTTGATGATTTTTGTATCTGAGCCCCCTTGCCCCCCTGCCCCTAAGGTTCCTTGGGATGTATTACCCCCACGTGGTTTGTCTCCTGATACTAAAAATCCGGAGTGTCACTATTCATCCCAGCGACCCCGAAAAGTATGGATTCGACACTATTTTCGTTAATTTGTATATCTGACCCCCTCACCCGCCGCCCCTAAGGGTTTCTGTGCTGTCTTACCCCCACGTGGTTTATCTCCTGATACTAAACATCCAAAGTGTACAATTCCCCTCTGCGACCCCGAAAACTATGTATTCAACACTATTTTCGTTTATTTTTATATATCACTCACCCCCTCAAAGGGGCTGAACTTGGACTTTAAAAAACCCGGAGTGTCACTATTCATCTCAGTGACCCCGAAAAGTATGAATTCGACACTGTTTTCGTTAATTTGAAAATCTGACCCCCTTGCTCCCCCGCCCCTAAGGTTTCCTTGGCTGTCTTATCGCCACGTTGTTTGTCTGCTGATACTAAAAATCCGGGGTGTACAATTCACCTCGACGACCCCGAAAACTATGTATTCGACACTATTTTCGTTTAATTTAATATATCAGTCCCCCCTCATCCCCCACCCAAATGGGAACAGAAATTTGACTTTTAAAAAATCGGGAGTGTCACTATTCACCTCAGCGACCCCAATAGCTACGGATTCAACACTATTTTTGATTATTTTTTTACCTGACCCCCCTAATCCCCCACTCCTAAGGGGACTAGAGGTGGCTTACTCCCACAGTGCTCATCTCCGGGTAGCAAATAATAAGTGTTCAAAATTTGATTGAAATTGCTCCAGTGGTTTAGGAGGAGATGTGTCATTTACATACATACATACATTTTCGTTTATTTTTATATATCACTCTCCCCTCAGCCCCCCAAAGGGGGCTGAACTTGGACTTAAAAAAACCCGGAGTGTCACTATTCATCTCAGCAACCCCGAAAAGTATGGATTTGACACTATTTTCGTTATTGTATATCTGACCCCCTTGCCCCCCCACCCCCCACCGGCCCTAAGGTTTCTTGGGCTGTCTTACCCCCACGTAGTTTGTCTCCTGGTGCTAAAATCTGGAGTGTACAATTCACCTCGACGACCCCGAAAACTATGTCTTCGACACTATTTTATATATCAGTCCCCCCTCACCCTCACCCAAATGGGAGCAGAAATTTGACTTGTAAAAAATCGGGAGTGTCACTATTCACCTCAGCGACCCCAAAAACTATGGATTCGACACTATTTTTGATTTTTTTTTTACCTGACCCCCCCTAATCCCCCACCCCTAAGGGGGCTGGTGGTGGCTTACCCCCACAGTGCTCGTCTCCAGATAGCAAAGAATAAGTTTTAAAATTTGATTGAAATTGCTCCAGTGGTTTAGGAGAAGATGTGTCATTTACACACATACATCCATCATCAGTCCCCCCCCCTCGCTCCCCACCCAAATGGGAGCAGAAATTTGACTTTTAAAAAATCGTGAGTGCCACTATTCACCTCAGCGACCCTAAAAACTATGGATTCGACACTATTTTCAATTAATTTTTTACCTGAACCCCCTAACCCCCCAACCCTAAGGGGGCCAGAGATGGCTTACCCCCACAGTGCTCGTCTTCAGATAGCAAATAATGTGTGTTCAAAATTTGATTGAAATTGCTCTAGTGGTTTAGGAGGAGATGTGTCATTTACACACATACATCCATCATCAGTCCCCCCTCGCCCCCCACCCAAATGGAAGCAGAAATTTGACTTTTAAAAAATCGGGAGTGTCACTATTCGCCTCAGCGACCCCAAAAACTATGGATTCGACACTATTTTCGATTAATTTTTTTACCTGACCCCCCAAACCCCCACTCCTAAGGGGGCTAGAGGTGGCTTACCCCCACAGTGCTCGTCTCCGGATAGCAAATAATAAATGTTCAAAATTTGATTGAAATTGCTCCAGTGGTTTAGGAGGAGATGTGTCATTTACATACATACATACATACATACATACACACAAACATACAAACATTCATTTTTATATATATAGATGCTATCGTTAAAATTGCTTGTGTCTTGATGTGTATCTTTTAAAAATATTTTCTTCTCTCACAGCTTTCCTGACTATTTCTGGAATCATTGAAGTATGCTGCTGTGAATTCGTTTTATTGCCCGTTGGTTGCCTTTCATGAAGTCAGCGTCCAAGAACATGCTCACACAACTGCTAAATATGTTTTCTCTTAAGGTAAGTGCCTTGTATCTTATCCAGGAATTGTTGTAAACGTATAATGATGAGATGATGATGATGATGATGATGGTGGTGGTGGTGGTGATATTTGGACATTTTTGATGTCTTGATGAGGGAACAAGGAATTAGCATGCTAGAGTTATACAGTGAGTTTCTCTCATTGGTTGGCCGGCAGGCGCGCCCAGCTGATCTGCCTCCCATTGATTCATCACTTCCTGTTACATAGCGCAGTGACAGCACAGGAATGCCCACACTTCGCAGTTCAGGTCAATTGCGTAGAATGTGCATTAAGTGTTGGTCTGTCACACCAACTGTTCTCGAGTTGTGTATACTTTGGGGTATACCATATTTATGCGAATAATCCCTGCATTAAAAAAAAAAAAAAACAGGCACGAAATTGGGGTGCAGGTATTATTTGCGTCAAGGTTGGCAGCACACTCCTGGCTCACCTAGTTTTTGATGTTGGGTGTACAGTTATGCTTTGTGTAACTGCAGATGGATTAAAACTGTCCCCATATGTCATATTTAAACAGAAAATTATTCTGACTTTTAATTCTAAACTGCATTTACATTTTTTTTAAAATAGTATTTTACAGAGTAATTTAAATGCAAAATTTCTCTGGTGACTATAGAACACGTCTTTCGGGGCGTTCCGCACTTTCACTCACTTCGATGTGTCTGTAGTGTGTTTCATAGTTGCTAAGTCAGAGTGAAATCGTAATTCTTACACCACAATATCACGTAGCAGACAGTGTGCAGACAAGAAGAATCCGTGAACACTGGCGATGCCGACAGTTGGCGATAATGCGGGGCTCATAATTAGCCTATAATCAATTAGTATACACCGAACAATATTGTCATTGCCTATGAAACTGCATTGTTCTTATTTTACTGCCGAGCCCAGATGGACTTACGGTTTTAAGGAAGGTGGGGTCAGTGTACTGCGTTAACAGTGCAGACAGAAGCGAAAGACTTCCTCCATTCACCATAGGAAAGTTTGATAAGCCACGTTTTAAGGGCGTTGAGCACTTTCCATGCAAATACAAGGCATCTAAAAATGCAAACAGTACAGTAAACCAAAAAATAAAGCACTTGTACATGGGAGCCAGCATAATTTGTCCTTGGTTTTGAATCTTGTTTTTTTCTTTCGTTGTGTAAGGTTATGTTTGCCAGTGATTTATCCAAGTGCATTATTTGAATAATGTAAATGCACCTTGTTGGACACATTTCAGAAATAATTTTTTTCCGTGGCATTTGAAAGATTTAAACTGTGAATCAAGGTGATTACATTCGTTAATGGGTCTTAAAATACTTTGTGACACAGCAAGGGTTGGCATTTCTGAATTACGAGAGAAATGTCATGGTTGGATATTGTACAAGGATAGAGTCACTTTCCTGTGTTGCATTGCAGGCGGGAGTGAGATACTTCTTACTTCCTCCCCTCGTAATAGGAAAGTTTGATAAGCCATGATGATTTAAGGGTATCGAGTACTTTCCGTGCAAGTACAAGGCATCTAAATTGCATACAGTACAGTAATGCTATGAATAAAATACTTGCTTAGGGGAGGCAGCATCAATTTCTCCCCATGTTTGAATAATTCCTAGGGGCCGATGACCTTCGATGTTAGGCCCCTTAAAACAGCAAGCATCATCAATAATTTCTTTTCCTTTTTCTTTCGTTGCTTGAGGTTATGTTTGACAGTGAGTTATCCAAGTTCATTATTGGAATACTGTAAATACACATTCTTGGATACATTTTGGAAATAGTTTTTTTCCATGACATTTGAAAGGTTTAAGCTGTGAATCAATATTAATTGCATCTAGTAGTGGGTATTAGAATATTTTGTGATGTGGCACAGGTTGACATTTCTGAATTACGAATTGGTGGTTAACTTGAAATCACGTAATAATGTGGTTTTACTGTATCGCAAGACCAACATCCGAGTTTGCCGGTGTGTTATTATCCGAGTAAAAAGAGACCGCATGTGAGAAGTGTTTTAGACATGGAGTGTGACGAATTTGTGAGTAATTTAGGAGAGGATTCTTGTGATGCAACAGACAGCGAATCTTCCGATCTACAGGGAATCGAGCCTGTTGCAAGTTCAGATTAATGAAATACCTGTCATATAAGTAGGGCTACTTGCTAATTTTCAGGGCATTTTATAGCATTGATAATGTATTTTTATCATCTCAGGCAAAGCAGCTATATCCGTAAATTTACACGTTCCTATCTGCGTGAAGACCATGTGGACCTCGCAGAGTGATATGAAATGTTTGTTTATGCCTACTTTACTCTTTCGATGGAAGGAATTTTAGTTCGTTTCATTTTTTTCAAAATGAGCCTTCCTAAAATTAGGGTGCAGGGATCATTCGCGTAAATTTGGTAATTCTCATAATGCTTCCACATGTGTACACGATAAGAGAAAAGGGTATTTATTTACGATAATTTTGAGAAAATAGAGTCTTGCAGGGAAATTGTAGGTGATTTGTGACACAATTTCCAGGTGTACGCCCTCCACATAGAGAGACAGTGTGGAAACTCATAAACGAATTGAGAGCAACTCTTTACTCGATAAGAAGCGAAGTGTTAAAAAACATGTACTTAACGAGGAGAAAGTAAATGAAATCACAGAAAGATTAGGACAAATGCCTACAAAATCCCTAAGACGACTTGGACAAGAAACCGGGGTTTCAAGGAGCTCAGCATGATGGGCTACGGAAATGTTAAAATTGAAACCATAAGATGATGCTAGGAATGTGTGGATGCAGGAGGAGAACATTTCCAACATCTCCTGTCATAAGATATGAGCTTATTTTCTTAATTCTTAATTACTAATTTTCTTAATTTTAATTGTTATCTCATGTCATGCACGAATAAAGTGAGCAAAGTGCTGTCCTTGTTGCTATGGTGAGGAGTGATGAGTCGACAGGAAGCAGATGAACTGGACGTGCCTGCTGGCTAACCGATGAGAGAAACTCACTGTACTTGACAATTGCTGTTGTTCTCATAGTCTCAAGACCTCCAGATTTATATGGTATCTAAACCATGGAGATATTTCTATATTGGCTGGGATTCGATCCATGGCTACTTTGGTTACAAGTTTATGGCAATATCACTCAGCTGTCTTTCTCTCTCAAAGACTTCCATAGACTATAACATACCAAATCTTTGTGATTTGTGGTGTGGATTTCATGAATATTGCTGTCACATTGACACCATTCTTGACTGGAGTGTTCCCTTAATATTGAAGGCTAATGTAAAACTGACATGCTTAGTTTGGATTCAGTTGTGCTTCATTCCAACTCTGAAGAGTTACATTTATATAATGTAAAATTTATTATCTCATCATAGCATCATTATTTTTGGAATAACATAAGGTGGATTTGCATGATTGGGATAAGGAGGCATGGGCAATCTCTTTGAATTGCAGGCAGAATGCAGGTCTTTTATCTTTAGAATGTAACTGATCCATGGACCAGATTGGTGTAGGAATGTAGTGTTATTCAGTAGCTCCCCACCATGATTCATTATAGCTGAAGTGAGTGAATGATGGCCAGCAGTCGTGCATGGAAACTGAAACTGAAATAGCTTCTGTGATCATTTAGCTGCTGCTCTGAAAGAGGAAATGAGACTGTCCGAACATCTCTCCAATCATCAGCAGAGTACCAGTTTAGTATCATACAGTCCGACATGTCTTAGAGAATTCAAGTCTAATCAGCAATGATAGTCCATTCTTTGCATATGTAATATTACGCCCAACTACAACTTATTATGAATTCCTTGTCCCTTTCGCGGGGTTGGGTATCTCAAACGGAGAGCGCTAGCCTTCTGACCCCAAGAGAGCAGGTTGAAGATACTCAAATAAACTGGCTGTATTTCAGTAGATTTACCAACACATAAAAAACTCATGGGGGACAAAATTCTGACATTTCGACATCTCTGCAAACCTTAAGAATAGTTAGTGAGACTTGAAACCAGTAACATTATTTCAAATATCTGTACTTTAGCTCATTGTGGTGCAATGTGCTTTGAAACACAATTAATATGTTTTATGATGTAATCTCTGTTTCTCGTCCCTTTATCGACATGCTCATCACTTTTTCAATGTTGAATCATACATCAAATTTACAAGATGCACTATTTTCTTATAAAAAATTGATAGCACCCACGTTAAAGGATGCTGTAAACTCAATTGTTTACATTTTTTCTCATAATTGTACATTTGGTCCTCTCAGCTGCACGAGATACTCTTTAAACGCTCTCTAAACACACTGAAATTAACACAAGTTGTAGCGTAGCTGCTTGCATAAACCTGACTGACAAAGACCTCAAATTATTTTGTGTTATTATTTATACCTATTTATGTGATGGAAAGGGAACAAGAGAAGTGTAGGAAAGCCTGCCTGATGACCATGATTATTAACACATGGGTGACGGGCCCCGAGAAATCTCGTAGTACGCTCGCCAGCAGTAGGTGACGGGCCCCGAGAAATCTCGACATTGCTTTCGGTCTTCCTGTGACATCTCTTGACTATAACTTGAACTATTTCGGACGTGCACATTGAGTAGAATAAATCGTAGATGTATATCTGCCACTTTTCTTTTATTCACGGCCTCTTTTATTCTTTGATTTAGTTTCGAAACTTCGACTTTCTTTCTGCCGGTTCAGTCAATGACAAGATGAAGCGCCCGCGGAATTTGGTGTTAGCTGACGACGATATTTTAGAAGAATTATATGGAAATAGTCTAATGAATTAGTGGAAACTGAATGTGATAGTGAGAGTGGAAGTGATATTCAAGCCTCTACAGGCCATGATTTACCTAGTGTACTTCTTTATTCAAGTGATTCTGACGATGACAACGATGTAAACATTAATGATGTGTTAGGAATTGACGCTGAAGATGGTTTTGTAAAGGCAGATCGACTACTACTAGGGGCATTGGAGAGTACCATACCAACTTTAAAGATAAAATATTGACTGGTTTAATATGTATGTACATTTTTATAATCAAGTGCACCCTGGTATGCTTAGTAGAAAAATGTCCGGTCCACAGGGTATGTGACAAGCTCAAGCATCTGGTCAGCAATGTGTTAAGGTGTCAAGTCTTCATTGTCTGACACTGTGGTTGGTTCGATCCCATTGATGGAAAAGATGTCACCATCAGAATGTTGGCCAGCAGGGGAGGAAAGGTGGTGGTATACAGTTCCTAATTAGTAATTACTAAATTACATGACAAAGATCTGGCCCTTTCCTACTTATATTTCTTCTCTGTGTTGTACTTTTCAAAGTAAATTCCAGGATAAAGTCCAGGTTTCTATGTACAGGTGTTGCAAAAATACAGTTTTTTTTTCTTCCTCTATGTATTGCAGTTTCTGCAAATGACACAATCTTTAGAATTTCCCTTGGCTTTAGACTATATCCGGCAAGATGCCCAATTCTGTCGTTCTTCATTGCTGGTTGATGCTCGTCCTCTCTTGTTGACATTTCCGTTATGGACATCACCAACCAACTGTCATATGAGTTGTTTCCTGTACTGCATTTGCCTCAGTGGCTTCTGCAATTGTGATTTTGTCTCCATGTTTACTAGTAAGAAGCTGTTTACCACATAGACATCCAGCAACCAGAAGAAAAGTATACCACCTTTTGTAAGCTTTTCCATAATTGTATATTGACATGTAGTAATCGAAGATGTCCATTTCTTCCATATAGTCAATATAAATCATTTCAGGCTTTGAAATAGGATCAACATCTTTCCTACTTTTATGTGCATATTTCTGCATGCTGCTGTTGTGTCCTGTACTCAACAGTGACAAAATCCTCTTGTCCTTCCATGAAAGAGCAACTACTTTATCTTCATTCCTATATGCCACAACATCATGCTTCGTCATCTTCTTCAAAGCCTTTGACTTCATTTGAGTTGCCAGTTTTGTCCTGTTGGTGTTCACTGTTCCCGTTGTGTGAAAACCTAATTTTGACTCGTATAGAATCTGTCGTAGTTGTGGAAGTTAGCAGTACCATTGATATTCTGAAGCATTCGTTGCTATAACTGAAGAGCAATTCTTGATTTGAACGGCTAATTTGCATGTGTTAGTGCATTTGGTGTGGGAGAACTATAGTATGGAACTAGCTGATGTACCCGTGCTTCGCTACGGAATTCTAGTATACACGTGAGCAAGATTGTATTAAATTGATTAGCTCTTAACGTTGCCCTAGAAACGCGACGGGGAAGATTTTTTTTTTTTTGCTATTTGCTTTACGTCGCATTGACACTGATAGGTTTTATGGCGATGATGGGATAGGAAAGGTCTAGGAATGGGAAGGAAGCGGCTGTGGCCTTAATTAAGTTACAGCCCCAGCATTTGCTGGTGTGAAAATGGGAACCACGGAAAACCATCTTCAATGCTGCCGACAGTGGGGTTCGAACCCACTATCTCCCGATTACTGGATACTGGCTGCATTTCAGCGACTGCAGCTATCGAGCTCGGTATGAAGACGGAGTTAGGGAATTTTCACTGTAATGGTAGACCCACTTGCATACCATCAGTCACAATCAGGTTGGGGAGTTTTCCTTATAATTGTAGACACTCACTCTCCACCTGCCATTTTACATCCTCAGAAAGACTGTCTTAGAGGTTTTCCCAACTGAAAGGAACATACATTACAATGACGTCAGTAGGAACGGCGCGATTAAAAGCAATGCTTTCACATGAAATACTCGATCAAATGAAACACCATATATTTTATCACTTTTAACGAACAGGACTACACTGCCGATCTAACAGTCCAAAGTTCCAGAGCTGGAATGACCAAGCCGTAGACAGCCGTGATCCGTGAAGACTCTTCGTCTTTTTTCGGCGGGGAGAGGGTCGAATAGTAGCAACTCCCGGGCAAAAACTATGCCCTTTTACTAATCTGTTTCCTAGGAGTACCCGATGAGTCGGAAAATATCAATCCACTACAATGGCGGTGGAAAAATTATCTGAAACCCCCTCTTCACTGATGACTTGGAATAAAATGAATGTAGAATTTAATAAAAGTGAAGAGGAAGAAGCTTTTCTTAAGAAATGACTCTTTTCAGGGTTCAATTTTGAGTTATTTAGTGAATTGCAGTGTTATAAATTGGAATAGGCCTAAATTGTTATTCTAGACCAGGTCATACTACTACTGCTACTGCTACTACTACTACTACTACTACTACTAAGTCAGCCTCTACCGAGCTCAATAGCTGCACTCGCTGAAGTGAGGCCAGTATCCAGTAATCGGGAGATAGTGGGTTCGAGTCCCACTGTCGGCAGCCCTGAAGATGGTTTTCTGTGGTTTCCCATTTTCACACCAGGCAAATGCCGGGGGTGTATCTTAATTAAGGCCACTTATTCACTGACTTTGAATACCAATTTTTATTAAGATAGGACCACTAATAACATAAATATTTGAAAATTAAATTTTAGGCCTTCCCCTAAACTACCATTTCTATCAGCGTGAATAAAATTATTTATGGCTTAGATTGTAGCGACTTATTCCCCGACTTTGCATACTGATTTTCATTAAATTCTCTTTAGCCGTTTTCTAGTGATGCGTATACATACATACAGACAGACGGAGAGAAATTACGGAAAAGAGAAAAGTGCATTTTCTTTTTACTGTGGACATGGCTGATACAGATACCATTATTTTCAAATTCTGAGCAATGTACAGACAAAACTCTTATTTTATATATATAGTTGAATGAGCATAAAACCATTGTCTTCGAGTATGCAGGTACAAATACGTGCAGTCCCAACTTAGTGGGTTTTTAGTGATTGTAATACTTGGAAATGATGCATTCTTTGAATTCCACTGTGCTTTCATCTATAGAAATATTACGCCCTGGAACATAATAACTTCACTTCCAAGAAGTCCACTACATTATGTATTTTGTCTCCTGTGGTTCTAGTAGCAGCAGGACTAAGAGGGCACATTTGAAGCATCCAAAGGAGGTTAGAAAATGGTCCCTGGAAAAAACTTTTTTTTTTTTTTTTAATGTGTCTTTACAATCTTCAGAAAAATAATCCTTCATACCGGGTTTAGAATTCATGCCCATGTTGTGTATTCATGGTAGTATTCTAGGATGGGGGCATGGGATGGAAAATACTACTTTGAGAGGTGAGATATATGAATGTTACCTAAAAGTACTTGTAGAGGAGATGCATGTACATTGCCAGTGCTAGAACGCCACCATCTCTCCTCCAAAAGAAACTTTCTTTTGTAACCAAACACAAGAAATCTCCCACTATTACCATAAATGTCCGCTGAACACTCACTGTCATTGGCTGCATTTCATAAACATGGTGCCCCTCTCATAATTCAGGGCAGTTAAGACGTGATAGCCAACTTTGTGTCTCTAATGCATCCAAAGAAAACGGTCATAATCTCAAATGAGTGAGAATCCACTAATCAAAATGGGTGGTTTCTTTACAAAGCAGAATGGTAAACTCTCTGACCATTGTCTGATTCACTGCCATTTGCATCGCCTTCATTCTTGCTTTCAACTACATCCACTTTGCTAGAACTGTCATTTGCACACTCAGAAACATTGAACTCACTCTCCATAACAGATATAATTCATCATTGCTGTGTCAGTTTCATCCAAAAATCTCCCTATACAAGTGAACTAATACTACCGTGACAGCACGCTGCCATTTTCACAGCTAAAACAGCCAAAACCAAGCCCCATGGCACAACAGCCCCAAAGGACCATGGCCTACCAAGTGACCGCTGCTCAGCCCGAAGGCCTGCAGATTATGAGGTGTAATGTGGTCAGCACGACTAATCATCTCGGCAGTCATTGTTGGCATTCTAGACCAGGGCCACCATCTCACCATCAGATAGCTCCTCACTTGCAATCATATAGGCTGAGTGGACCTCGAACCAGCCCTCAGATCCAGGTAAAAATCCCTGACCTGGCCTGGAGACGAACCCTCGGCCTCTGGGTAAAAGGCAGGCATGCTACCCCTACTCTGCAGAGCCAACATTTTCACAGCTGACTAACGTAAATAACAACTCATTCTTTATTTAGCTGTAAAACTAAACAAAGTTAAAACAATAACCACAGATGGCAGCACACACATAATAGCTTTGCATGTGAGTATCAGCTGGCAAGTATATCCCAACAGAACAGAAAACTATGATGCCAGGAAATGCCTGACAGTCATCCGCTGAGTGTTAATATATGATATTGATTAGATCAGTTAGAAGATAGAAACAGAGATGTAACTCGGAACAGTATGAGTCAGACAAATGCATATTGACACAGCATGGAAGAAAATGGCAATATGAAAGTACTAAATGGAGCATTTGCTGTTGACTGGAGGAAAGGAAGATTTTACCCCATATTTCAATTGTTTTGTGCATAAATCTTTCATTTCCATCTAACTAGCTATCTTTTTTTTTTTTTTAATTGTGCTATAATTCAGAATTACCTTGTTTAATTTCTAGATTGCCCATGCCTGCTTCTTTATTTAGCATGTAACAGGAACTTCTGTTTTGTTTGGTTTCATAAGTCTTTACCAAAGGCAAATACCTGTAGCTGATTTGCTGTAGACATTTTTAGAAATAATTTTTCAACACTGTAGTGTCGTATATTACATACTGTTCATAGAATTCAAATGAAACAATCGTAAAGCTTTTAATGCAGTATTCATCAAGGGGAAAAATAGTGGTTGCAGTGGCTTCATGTGGGTTGGAAAAAGAAGCATTGCATTTTACCATCATTATTTATGCAGTGTAATGTAACATTTCATTCTAGATTCTTTTACTTGTTTGATATTTGAAACCTCTGTTTGTAGGAATTAATTATGATTGTCTTTTATATGTAAAAGTAAAATGTTTCCTTTTCAACTAGTCAGCACATACAACATTATCTGCACAGTTTAATTCAGTAGTATGTAATAATAACTTAAACTTATCAGCATCAGTTGTATAGATCCCTCTTCTAGGATAGCCAAGAGTGGAAAATTAACCCACTTGTCTAGGCATACTCAGTTCCTGATTTTCATATTTGGTTTCAAATCATGGCTAAGCCAGGAATCGAACCCTTTCAAATACTGTTGTACTAACTATCTAAGAACCCATTAAATACAAATTATTTTAAACAAAAGTGAAATTCTGCCTACCACAGTCATGTTTGAAAATTTATTTCTTCTAAACATACGGTCAAAAGTTTCCGGACGTATACAGTGAAAAATATATTTGGACTGCTTTCATTGTGCTTTGTATAATACTGTATGTGCAAAGTTTGATAATTTATTTCAACATCATTTGATGATCACTACAACTTGCCTTATTAAGGAATAAATGCAGACAGAAAGTAATGACTGTATATTCATCTGATATCTTTATCAGCTATCCTCAACGTCAGGCAAAATTTTCAGATGACACACTGCTCAAGAAAGAAATTTGGTTACTTTTTATGTATTCATACTTTCTTGGTATACCTCCATATTGAAATGAAAAAGGCATGAAATTAAAACAATAGAAGTTTTGCCACTTTTCGCATGGTTAACGTCTTCACAGTGACTTCTAATACTTTTTTCCCCCTCAGAAAACGAAAAAAAATTTCATACTTTTGACAATGTGCTGCACATTCTCATGAGGCAGACATCCCTACTCTTCCAAAAGGAGCATCTTCCAGGGCTTTTAGTGTTGGCGGGCTAGTTGGCAGGTGGATTTCCACTTGGATGCATTATTCTAGTTTGTCTAAGACTTGTTCGATCAGATTCAAGTCGAGATATCAGGATGGCCACTCCATTCGTTGCACTTGGTACTCTTGCAGGAATTTGCGATTGACATTGGTATCATGTGCTCTAGCATTATCATGCATGAATAATGTGTTTATTCCAAGTTGCATCATCTAGGGAATCAGATGTGATAGGAAGATCTTATCAGTGTACCATCAAGAAATTAATGATCAGGAGATCAGTTTTTTTGTGTCAAGATTTTTGCCTGCCTACACCATAACAGATCCACCTCCACAAGCAGTGGTAGATTGTACAGCTGTCAGATGAAATCACTCCCCATATCTTCTCCAGACTCCCTGACTCCTGCCATGATGGTCTCTGTCCAATGCAGATACTCGAGTGGGATGTTGGGATCTTAAATTGGCCTCTGGAAGTCTGTTTCTGACTGTTGTCACTTACTCCTCCTTCAGAAGCCTGCTGTAGGTCCACCTATAGTGCTGCTGCCCTGAGTTGTTTGCATTTGGCAACCTGTGCCAGGGCACCAGGAAACACTTATAGTCTCCTGGAAACGTTTCCACAAATATCAAATCTCATTCTGATTAACCCCTAGCATTCTGGCAACGTACCTGTGCGAGTAACCTTCTTGAAGCAGTGTAAGTGCCTAAGTGGCTTCATTCGACGACACCTGCTTCCCTTGTTGCCCACTTCAGTCTGCACGATCAGCCATGACTTATAAACGCTACACTCTACATAGACCAACCTTTGTACACACTTTGAATTGAGGACTCATACCTTTCAGCTGTTACTGACACCTCCCAAACATCCGGGTGGCAGTGCAACCCTCTGTTATGAAATGGGGCATGTTATGTCCGCAATAATCATATCCCCATCCCACTATGCATTTGTACAATGTAGTTAGGGACATCTAAAGACGTGACCAAATTTCTTTTTCGAGCAGTTTATTTTCAATAAAGATAAAATAAATAGTTCAGCTTGTAGCAAGTAGTATTCAGTAGCAGTGACAAAATCCCCATTGTCATGAACTTATATTTTAATATATTTTACATTCATTTTAAAGGAATTTACTTTCTGTAAGTACTACTGAACATAATGTGATCCAAAAAATACAATGACTCAGAATTAACGTATTGGGATAGCCTAACTCAGGGGAACTCTTCATCAGTTGAAGAAAGTGGATTCTGATAACAGAAATAACTATCACAGGAATGGAGTTACTATAATCATTGATAAGCTTCTTGCTAGGATAATTGCTCTTCAACTGCAAATACTAAGAGTAAAATTTAACATAGTTCAAGTCTGTACTTCAACCGCTGATAAGAGTTAAGAAGAACTGAAACAGTTCTGTAATGAAATTGAACAACATTACATAGCACAAAATCCTGGGATATCATAATCATCCTGGGCAATTTTAATGCAATACTTGGAAAAGGACATGAGGGTGACTTTATAGGAGAATATACTCCGTAAACAACATAACGGAAAGGATACTTTTCTCTCGGCTACAAGACCCAACAATCAAAGAACAACTTGTAGAACAAATTAATGAAGAACTTAATAAAATCAAGAGAGATTGCCCATTGACGTCAATGAAAAATGGAACTCCTTCAAGGCCATACTTCTGCATACAAGTCAAGAGACTTACAGTGAGTTACATTGTCATGATTGACTGATAAAATACTGCAATTAATAGAGAAGAGAAGATGGTGTAAGAAACCTAGACAAATATGCCAAGATAAAAAGGAAGATTTGAATGTCAAAGGAGAAATTGTATACAGAAAGGGAGGTTAAAGAATTAATATCAAAAATGAGTCTATAAGAAAATAAAAAACTGCTTGATAATCATTTGATAAAGGGGAATATATAACTTGATAGTTATGACATCATCATAACTGATAACTCGAGGAAGACTAGAGATGGAAATAATATATTAAAGAGCTTTTCAAAGATGAGAGGCAAGAACATCATGCAAATGAAGATATGGGTGATGAATGTGGTCTGGATAGTTGTATGCCAGTGATGAATATATGTGGCTCTGAGAGCGAAGAGCTGAATGTGGGTCTCATCAACGACTTGGAGCTGCCCCGCATCAGGCTTCCTATCTCATCGCTGAGTCAGCAGCTGTGTAACGTGATGGAAACATTTAAACAGAAGTTCAGCAAATGTCACTAGTTTTGAATCAGATTTCACTATCTTTGCATCTCCTTTTACAGTTAAATCCTAGATGGAGTACAAGTTTAATCATAAACTGAAG
This sequence comes from Anabrus simplex, assembly GCF_040414725.1. Lineage (NCBI taxonomy): Eukaryota > Metazoa > Arthropoda > Insecta > Orthoptera > Tettigoniidae > Anabrus > Anabrus simplex. Next base: position 50,007,963 of record NC_090269.1, on the reverse strand, counting down.
GAAAAAGTTTGTTGTGCACAATGCTATTAGTATTTTATAAAAGCTTCTCATATTAACCTTTATCGGGTGAGCGGTTGGAATATCAACCAGAAAATTACCCTTCAAAAAGGACGAGCGATCAGTATATCACCTGCATAATTTATCTCGCATTTTACTGTGAATTCTGGCTTATGAAAATTATCTGCTTGTTTTGTTACTAATATGTGAGTCACTATAACGTTCAATGCTGTGAATTATGGCTTCTGAAATTGCGCAGAAGAATTTGGCGGCTGCTTTTCCCGCTATAAATAAAGCCGTTAGTTCCTTAAAAGTAGTGAACATGGCTGGATATGCGAGAGTGTTGCATTCTATTATTCAGGACGAAGTGCGGGAAATTTTGATGGACTCAGATTCAGATGAAGATGTATTAATTGTATCTGAATCAGAAGAACCTAGGAACAGTGTTGTGTGTGGAAGTGAGAGTGAAAGTGATGTGGGTGATTCAGAGTGGAGGGACAGACTGCCCTGAGACAAAGCAAATGTGCATGTGTTTACCAGCCGTCCCCCTGGATTGTCTCGTTAGGGAATGAACATTTCAATCCAGACTCGCCTCTACTAGAAATTTTAAAATTTATATTTACCGATGAACTTTTTGAATTACTTCTTGGAGAGACAAACCGTTACACATTTCAGACTTTAGATGCAGATCTAAACAGCCGGGAATTCAGATGCATGAACTGTACTGTTTCTTGGTCATAATTGTACAGAGAAACACACTGAAGGATTACTGGTCTACACAAGAGCAGTATTAACACTCCTTTCTGTTCGAAGATAATGAAACGTGACCACTTTCTCCACATTCTTAAGGTTCTATATTTCAGAAATAATGACAACCCACCCAACAAAACTGACCCCAGTTACGATCAACTTTGGAAATTATGAAACGTATTCAATTACCTCAGTGACAAATTTTCTTCCATGTACAACCCAACAGAACAACTAGCAGCTGATGAGTTGATAGTCTTATTCAAAGGCAGAGTGATCTTCAAGGTGTAGATATAAAAGAATAAACAGAAGCGGTTTGATATGAAACTGTACAAGCTCTGCTACAGAAATGGTTACACATACAATATGACGGTCTACCTTGGGAAACAACGGCAAAATGCCACAGCGAACATCAGTTGTACACATGGAACAGTTCTGCAGCTAACAAGGAAAGTAGAGGGTGTAGGCCATAAATTATTCATGGACAATTACTTTTCCTCTTCTGATTTGCATGGAAGGAAGGTAAACAACTGTGGCACCGTCTGACATAACCGAAGGGACATGCCGAAAAATTTCAGACCTAAAGATTTGAAACTAAAGAAGGGAGATATTAGCAAAGTGAAGGGAAACTTGCACGCCATAAGCTGGAAAGATAAGAGCAAGTGTATTTGCTAACTAACAATCAGTAAACATTTTACAGTTATCATTTTAATAGTTATAACGTGTCTGGAAACTTCTGACTGTCGTTAAGGCCCTTTGAGGATATCTGGCCAATAATCTTGGAATATTATTTTATCTGCTGGATAAGTCAAATTATTTTCAGTATTCTGTTGTCAATATGTGTTAGAAAATGGAAGTCATTAACTTACTTTTGTACAAACATGTGAGAAATCAGATAGTTTTCAAATCTCTTCAAGTCTCACTATGATCAAAGGCCTTCTGTTTCAATTACCATTTGAAGTCTGTGAAGAACGTAAGGCATGAGACGAACAATGCATTGCTTGCTCTCGGTAACCTCGTCCCAAACATCAGTGGCCAGTTCCCAAAGGTTATCTTGTGATCTTGAGATGGGTTCAGGCCAATTCTCCCTCATGACAAGCTTTGTCTCAGTCCATAAGTTGTTGATTGGAATGAAATTTGCAAAGAAAATAGTTCATAAGATTGATTTTGTCCTGTTTGGCGAACCATCTCTGGACCATATTTCTCTTCCACATGCGATTACATGAAGCTGAAAAATACATAAGGTGAATCACCTAAAATTTTCACCCCAAATATTTCCGAAATGGGAAGTGCTATTGATGTGCCGCATCTATAGAAATGAACTGCAAGTACAAGTCATTTGGTTCGGGTAGATAATCCATTGTCTATATGTGATATTGGACAGACAAGAGCCTGAAGTATAAGCCTAATAAATTTTACCACATTTAGAACAGATTTGACTCTAAGAACATCCCACTTTGTAGTGCTGTATTCTATATACTGTATGTCGTAGTTGTATCTTATTAGAGACTACAGATTTCTGCGTTTGGTAAAGAGTTGTGAAGCAATTGGTATGGTATGTAGAGTCTTACATAGCCTGAGAGACATTCTGTTTGACAAAAGAGAATCCACCATAAATGTGGGTATAGTTTCAGCTTGTTGGATGTTAAATTGCTAGTTATGACTTCATATTTATTTACTTTTTGAATTACGCTCTGTACAGTACAATACTATGTACAGTTTGAAATTTAAATATTGTATAATGATTCCATATATACAGTACTGTAAACAATATGGTCGCCTTGCTTTGTCATGCAAAATGGATCTGATGGAATTGGCATTGTAACACACAGGACAAAATATTATTTAGAAATACAAGTTTCCTTCATATAGAAAATTAAGTCAGTAAGAGAGTGGCTTAAATCCCACTCTGTATAAAGAACTCTCTGAAATGAGTTCTTTAGCAAGGAGCTTACTTTCTCTCTCTTAACTCCAGCTCCTGTAGGACCAAATTCCTTTGGAAATAATGTTTTATTTTGGCATTTAATACATAGCTGTCAGTAGTTCTGCATATGTCATATGTCTTATGAAAGATCAGCTGCATAGAATTATTGGTTAGGCACTCTCCTTCTACACTTTAATGTTGTGAAAGTAATCCATGCCTAATTGATTGGCATTCAAAAATGCATTAATACAGTAGATTGTGGTCAGTAGATTTAGTGGCATGTTTAAGCAGCCAGCACACAATTATGGCACTCTGATCTCTTCAATTGGTATAGATTTTAAGAAATACTAAGCATACAGCATTATTATTTGCATTATCCATGTGAATTCTGTATAAAGAAAACCAACCCTCTTTACATGACCATCAATACAATGATCATAGATTCTCTTGCCTTATGTGGGTTATGAAATGTAGGTATGTAACTTTCTCATATTTTTTTAAATCCCACATACATCAGCTAGGATTCAAATTATGGCTGCTTGGATGAAAAGTCCATGTCAATGTTGCTGTGTGTCTTCTTCTTCTTCTCTTCAGCTGTATGTCGTCTTCTTCTTCTTCTATTCAATTTGGGCTAGTATGGACCATGGAGTAACAACTTCAGTATTTTGGATTTGTATTCATCCTCTTCCACCCTGCCGGGCTAAGTTGCTCAGATGGTTGAGGCACTGGCCTTCTGACACCAACTTGGCATGTTCAGTGTACTTTGCAAAGAACAGTGTGATACATATCACATAATGAAGTGCATGAAGAGAACAGTCTCTCTGAAGCAAGTTTGCTCTGAACAAAGTGCTCCTTAAGCGAATTGTAATTTAATTGATGTAATATGTAAATTTTGCACATTGTGCGCAATAAAATTTATTATTATAATGGTATTTGAAGGTGCTCAAATACGTCAGCCATAGATCTACTGGCACGTAAAAGAACTCCTGTAGGACTAATTTCTGGCACCTCAGTATCTAAAAGGTAGTCAGTGGGACGTAAAGCCAATAACATTATTACTCTTCCACCCTTGCCTTTGATGTTCTGCCAATATTGCTTCATTTGGTCGCTTATTCATTTCTTGTGTTCTTCCGAGAAAACCATCGTGGGTGGTTTCCTTCCCTTTTGCTCTCAAAAACCCTTGAAGTCTGATATCATGTCTGAAACAGTTTCTTTTCTGAATTTATCATACTGTTTGATACTCATTTTCTCCATATCTATATGGGTTTCAGTGAGCCACCTAGGAACAACTTTCTTTCCTTCCGAGTTCATCAGGATCTTTTGTGCAAGTCTTTCATGGTTCATTGTTAAGAGATGCCCATAAAATTGGACTAGTCTTTTCCTCACAGATTCCACAATTTGTTCCGTTTCCTTGTACAGTTCTCTGTTTGGCCTCAGTCTTCATTGTCTGTTAACATATCTAGGCCTTAGAATCTTCCTTTCCTTCTTCTCTAATTGTTGGATCAATCCTCTGCTTGTTAGATTAATTGTTTCTGCAACATGCAATCCTCGTGGTTTAATCACTGCGTTATAACGTCTAATTTTGTTCTCAAATTAATCGACTTCTTGTTGGTATGCCAATTCAATCTTTTGTATTCTTGCTTTGATTGCTTCCTTTTCTAAGCCATTTCTCCAAGATATTTGAAGCTAACTTATCTTTCCTTTGTCTGTGTTCCTGATTTTTGGAGCCAATTTTATATTTGTCATATATTTTGTTTTCTCAAATGAGATCCATAGACCAGTCTTCATAGCAACTTCTCTGAGGATGTTGATTTTTCTCCTGGCTGATTCGACATAATTCACAAAGATTGCCAGATCATCTGCAAAGGCTGTGTGTGTTACTATGGTGTCTGTTTTAACGTACACATTTCAGACTTTTTAGGGATGGGATGAGAAATGAAGCAGGTGAACATTTTAAAGAAAATTCAATTCCAGTAGTTAGTAATTTTTGAAATTATTTCCTGTACAATATGGAATGCAGACTCACTTTCCTTGCAACACTGGCAGGTAGGGATGGGAGTTCTTCTTCATTGAGACTTTTGAGGCCAGCAATCAAAATATAGAGTAAAATTGAATAGCACTATGCTCTCTTTGTGCATGTGGAATTCGCAGCATATTCAACGCGGGACTCAAACACATCTTTTTTAGATTTCTGTGTGTAAAGAGTACCATATATTGTGGATCTTCTTTGCTAATGTCGGTATCACCATAACTAATTATTAGCAAAAAGAAACCAAGTATAACAAAACCCAGTATAGGGGCTCTTTGAAAACAGACAAAATATTATCTGCAATTAAATACCGGTAAATAGTGAGCGTTGTCATTCCCTCGAATATTTTGATATAAATACTTAGTATTTAACTGGAGAAAAAGGTGGAATGAAGTAGAACAGAACGTTGCTCAAGCTACAAATGCAGTTTGCAAAGCAGAAGGGCTACTGGCCGATGCTCGACTGTTTTACGACGTTTCATCACGTCCAACATATTTTTGCTTTTGAAACTAATACACTGGGAATAGCATGTTCATTCTTTTCATTTGGTAGTCATCTATGTGCACTGAAAATATTACTTTCAGTGTACTGTATTATGGATCTTCCCATCCACCATAAAGCAAAAGCTGAAAATGGACAGATTCTTTGAGATGCCTCAAGGGTTGACTGGAGTAAATCAGTCCTACAACCTTTCTTCTCCCTTGCACATACGTCTGTGCAATTTGCTCATTTGCTGGGAATGGAGATGAGTATACTTCCTGATTCATTCCATTGAAAAAAATTGCAAATGCATGCTTACTCTTCTTGAGAATCTCACAGCATGTATCTTACCAATGAGAAGTTCCCATTCCTATTTGCAAGCAATTTATGTAGTGGTAGATATTTGGTCGTATACAATTGGTTTTTTTTTCTTAAACACCATCTAAATTTATTTTGCCCTGTGTGTTAATGGTGATGTAGAATGGTTAACATTGAGCAATTTTATGCAGTAGCTGAATTGGAGATGGGCTTTGTAATAAAATTGTTGAAGTGTGTCAATAAAATATGTTTGGTGAGGTTGTAAAGAAAAAAAAAAAATGTGTAGGAAATATAACAATGAGCAATTATAATGCAGTGGTATGTAGTTACAGGAGATGGGCTTCAGTGTTTTTGTAATGAAAAAAAAAAAAAAAATGAAAAAAAAACTAAGTCCAAAATGTAAACAATGTGTTGTGAATTTTTGGCTGATGAACATGTTAGTCTGTTAATCCCATTTCACTGCATTATAATTGCTTTGTTAACTTTCCTACATTTGAACTAGATACCTGTTTAATTACCTTTGTATATCTTTTTCTTTTTTGGACAGGAAACTCTTTGATTCATAGAAGTTTCGACGCTGGGGCTGGACACTTGAAATGAGGTGTTGGACTTAGGGTATATTTTTAAGCACTTTTTTCAGTAAAATTTAGAAAATTGCATGATTTTTTTTTTTTTTGTTATTTGAACAGCTTTTTCTTGGATTTTATTAATTTTATTTTTAAATTTTCTTGTATAGTAAATCATTTTTTAATTATTGAATTGTATATTTTTTTTAACTGTAAGTTGAAAAATAATAAAAAGAAAAAAAAAATCTAAGTCCAAATTGTGAATAAACCTTTTCAGTACAAAACTAAATTCAAGGATTGTTTTTAAATAACCAATTTAGTAAAGACAGGAATGAATATTCAGGATTATTGGCAGGTAAGATAATACACAATGATGTAATGCAAGTCCAGTTTATTACGTTTTCTATTAGCCATATTACAAAGAAATACATCACAAAATACACCAATGTATTCACCATTTGACAGCAATTTTGAAACAGAACTTCATAAGAAATAAACTGCTAATAAATGACTTGACAAAAATTCTGGAAGCTAAATATGATACAACCATTAAGATTTATATAAAATATGTTTTAAAAAATATGAAGGCAATTCAATCCAAGTTCTCAACTGTAATTAAAGCTGCACCTGAACATCATGGCACCAACATTTATTTACTGACCTATGCTAGCAGAAAAGAAATAAGACAGTTTGCAACCAACTGAAATCCTTCAGAGAGAATGATAAATTCTTTCTGCAACAAATAACCCCATACATAAGTGCCATAACTTCCCCACTGAGCTCTACCTCATCAGAAAACTGAGCTGTTCCTTGCAAATATAATAAACTTAAAATTATAGCTTAGTCTCTACATACCAAGATAGAAAAAACTGAAGTACAGAAAGGAAAAATGAAAGCAAAACTTCATGTTAAAATAAGTTTTAAAATTTACTGCAATTCTCAGCTGCTTAATTATAAACATTAATTTCAATAAAGAATAATATTTAACCAGAAGGAACCTTGAACAGTTCATTAACAACCCTGTCCAACACCAGTCAAAGCAGTACAGAACTTTCCTGTATCAGCAATAACAACACAAATAGAAACTGGCTAAGGCCTGCAGTCACAAAAACAATTAACATTTCTTCACTAGTTAGTACACTGCAGTTCATGAACTCTTCCAATGATAGCTCTTTGCTTCTGATAAAGAATGCAAGCCCCTTTTTTTTCTTTTCCTGGAAACAGAAGAAAAATGTTTTAAGTTTTATGACTTAAGGCATTATAAACATCTTACATTAAGAAGTATTAAGGAAATATTAAAAAACCAATTCATTAAGGGATTATGAATATGTACACTAGTGCACAAAAATTGGTTAACAGCATATTTAATTTTATACACTCTTAAAACAAGGATATTCCTGAACAGTAGGTAGCACCTGGCCAAAGAGAAGCTTTGAATCCTGCTACATTCATCCCATTTCAAAGAGGATGTTAAAGAAAATAAACTTACAAAAACAAGTTTGTGCACTCATACATTACTAGAAGTAATGGCTCATCTCACCACAAAAATTAGTCCCATACAAGATATTATATGAATATGCTACCCAGTGTTTTAAAGTTTAAAATTAGACAGCTTGGCTCAAAAAGGAATGTAATCATCTTGATCCAATACATCTCCTTAGCCTAAGCACCTGAAGTCTTTCACATAACAGGTTTGAATCAAACTGTCTATTCTAAAGTTACAAGTGATGTAACTGTCCTTTTAGTAATATAAAAAAGAATGGGTAAGTATTTTTTCCTAACCACCACCACCCCCCACCCCCCCCTGGGCTTTCCAAATTCTTTGAATTTTCCACAGCATGGAGTCCACTTAGTTACAGAAATCATTCTGGGAGAAATCTTTCTTGGGCCTAAGAACTTCATCCCACAAGTCTGTTCTTTAGTGGGTGGTCTATACTGATGCTGAGCCTCCTTTGCTTTGACCTCATACATTCTGTGACATTTACACCACACCACACCCCACAGCACAGCACCTGACACCCTTGAAAGGGCCTTGGCCTGCCCAGCGACCGCTGCAGAGCCCGAAGGCCTGCAGATAACAAGGTGCCGTGGTCAGCACGACGCATCCTCTCTGCCGTTATTCTGAGCTTTCGAGACCGGGGCCGTCATCTCACCGTCAGATAGCTCCTCAATTCTAATCACGTAGGTTAAGTGGACCTCGAACCAGCCCTCAGGTTGAGAGAAAAGTCTCTGACCTGGCCAGGAATCAAACCCGGGGCCTCCGGGCAAGAGGCACGCAAGCTACCCCTACACCACAGGGCCGGCTTCTGTGACATTTAGTCACACCAAAATAGATATGAAACTGATTTCAGGCCACTTCCTGAACACAAGAACCACTTTGGTGGATGACCCAGATGGTTACCCTGCTGGAAAAAGAAATCCTTCCAGACATGTTTGACAAAAAGAAGCAATGTGTTCTAATATATTTACAAGCAGTTAACCAACTATGGATACACTCAAACACGTTAATGCTATCATACAAGATTCAGCACAGCACAAATGGAAGACTCAATGGGCAACACACATTTTTAATAATTTTGACTCTAAACCAAAAGCATTTCCCTGGTACATTATCAAGAAAGATCTAAAAGAAATGGGTCTACAACCAGAGGACACACAAACTAGACTTTTTCAGAAAAAGACTTGGGACTTTCCAGGATATGAAGTCGACAACTGGTGCAAAGTGGTCGGATGAACACTGCGCTCTGCACTGAGCTAATTAAAACCTACTAGATCAATCAAAAGCTGAGTTAAATTCTAGTGTGTATAACTTAGCTTATCGTGGTCCCCAGTGGGTTGATTAACAAATAAATAATAACCACTTGTCTACATTTAAGGCAGTCACCCACATTGTAGATTCCTTATCAGTTTGAAATAATGTACAAAAAGACTATGTAAACATTTTGAAAGAGTCCTGCTATTCAAGATTAATATCTCAACCCCAATTTACATTCACCCACCTGATGACAGGCTCCACAGCATGCTCTTGTCATGGCCACCTTCCCATCAGCCCTCCAGCTATGACTATTACAACTCAAAAGGTTGGCCCCTCTCAATCAGTGATAGTGTGTTGGCCTCCAGATTATAAGATCTTCGTTCAAACCTGCCAGAGAAGAGTGGGAAAGTCCATTCAATGCTTCATGTCATGTCTGCATCTCTGGTTCATCTTAGTAAAGATGAGATCATGATAATCAGATTTATGCAACTGAGAAGAGAATGTAATAAATGAGATGTTTGTACAGTAACTGAAATGTTACATGATAATGTACAGTATATACCACTGCAACCAAGATCAGGGGCCTATTCCACAAAAGTATGGTCTTTTACATTACAAGTAAATTCTCTAACTAGTACAAAACAGATTTTTCTGTTCCACAAAAGAATTTTCTATACTTGTATTTTACTACTCCATACTTACAAATTACCAGTGAATTTTTATGGGTGTGTTCCACAAAAAGTACTAGTACTTTTAACTTACTAGTGAATTGGGAAGTATTCTGTACCAGTGAAAGGACATTAATACATAAATGTACTAAGTGCTATTTAAATATGTTTATTTCAGATACATTTTGATAAATATGTGGTCTAGCAGTAGTGAGTGATGAAAATGAAAATTACTATCTGTACAGGGAAAGAATAAACATCCAGTTTAACACTATTTCAATACAATGAACATTTTAGGTTAAGCACAATACAAGTGGAAGAACTTTTGATAGATATTGGGCATAGGTTAAAACATCCTACGACCAAGCTCGATAACTGCAGTCGCTTAAGTGCGGCCAGTATCCAGTATTCAGGAGGTAGTGGGTTCAAACCCTGAAGATGGTTTTCCGTGGTTTTCCATTATCACACCAGGAAAATGCTGGGGCTGTACCTTAATGAAGGCCACAGCCATTTCCTTCCCAGTCCTAGCCCATTCCTGTACCATCGTTACCATAAGACCCTCTGTGTCGTTGAGACGTAAAGCCAATAGAAAAAAAAACATCCTATGAACAGAAATAAATCTCTCTGCTAAACAACAGTGGGTCACATCACTACATTGGCTAGAAAATATTGGCAAGTACCATTGTATTGCAGATATGCATGGGATGGCAAAATCTTCAGTCTGTAGGTCAGTGCATTCTGTGGTAGCTACAATAAATGATATGTTTCCTCAAATTGGCTGTTGGCCTGAAAATACTGAACAAACATGTTCCAAGGACATTCCTGGAATCAATGAGCAGAATATCTCTTGCATACATCCAACTTTTCCCAAGTCAAATATTTCCATCCAACCATTTATTTTGCCTTGTTTCTTCAGACTCTCACTGAATGCACCAAAAGAAATATTTTTCCTTCTTTATATTTCCTTCAAAATGAATAACTTAATTTCTCTTGACATTTTAACAATTCATGCAGAGTTTACAATTTCATAACAAATTTGGCGGCCAAATATCGTTATTAACAGCAACTAATTCCTAATGACAGGCGAAGATAAGTCAGACTATCGTGGAACATATGCAAGGATCACGGAAGAACAAATTGGTGATGACTAATTTCTTATCATCAAAGAAAAACTGAAAAATAACATCGTAGCATTACGAAATTCACAGGAGTATTAGTTCTTTGAATCTTTTACAATATTACAATAAATGAGGCAAGCATAACCTAATTCAATGAATGGAATACGTAGATAAACAGCTGATTCATGCTATGACGTATGTTTATTGATATGTCATCACTTGTAAAACTTGTAACAATTCACTGGTAATATAAAAGAGGCTTTCAATCTTGTGGAACAGAAATGTACAACTCCATACATTACAAGTTACTAGTGTGGGTTCTTGTAATGTACAAGACCATACTTTTGTGGAATAAGCCCCAGGAGAGCATGCTACCACTAAGCCAACTAGACACAAGCTCAAAGCCATACATGTATTTTTTGTCATTGTCTCCCTTTCAAACTAGGAAGATACTTTGACTACTTTCAACAAGATGCAATCTATTTAGCCTTTGTTGTGATAGAATTTTGCATTTTACACACTGGTACATGTATTGAATAAGATGGAATAACTAGACTTGCTGCTATTACTAGTCCCTCAGTCTGCAGAAACTTTTAAACAGTGCTTTTTATTCTTGGTCATGCACTACTTGCTTCTAGTACTGTACATTCCTTAATAAAAAAATGTCAAATTAACATGGGAAGTATGCATTGTGCTAGAGATTGCCCTGAACATCGCTTATCCCTTTCCTAATAGAACTACAAGTTTATTAGCAAGGTATATACTAATAAACCAGCTAAATTATTTCAAAAGACCACCAGACAAAATTCCAAATTTTGAGATTCATTTTTACAATAGTCAAGTGTATGCAACCCACTTGTTCCCATATCAGAATCATACACTGATAAATAACACACACAGGGACTATGTGGAAGATCTCCAACTCTAAGATTTCCACAACCTTGTCATGAAGCTGGACATCCACTAACTCATGACAAATACAGAAAGTAGTAATATTTTGGTATGGCATGACAATATCCTCTAGAATTACATTAGAACTCTTCTATCCTGTAAACAAATCATTCAGCCTCACCAAATCTCAAAATACATCACAGTGGATCCATCACTGGGATAAGCTCAAGATTTATTTTTTAATAAGTTGCTCAATATTATATGAAGCAAGACCATTAAAATTAATCAACATGGGCAACTCCAACAAACAAATTGAACCATTATGTTATGATTGTACTCATTTTTTAGTTATTACAATGTAAGAAGCTTTTACACCTCATCTTTAAGAAGGAAGCTATTCGTTTTCAGTTAATATAACTTTCAAGTTTTTCATCTCTGTCAAAACATTCTGTTGCTAAAACACACACACAAGGTTATCTTTTATGTTTCAATAGATTGAAAAAACTAGGAAGTTATAAAAATTTAATTCCACTCTAAATGATATTAGAGTATGTACTATATATATCCAGTTAGTGATTTAGATCAAATTTTTCTTTTGCTAATGATTTAACAACACACCAAGTTTTGTAGTTTTCTAGTAACCATGAGACAGAAGGAAGCAGCTGTGACTTTCAGGTAAAGCTCCAGCATGTGTCTGGTAAGATGATTGTAAACTGCAGGAAACCATCTTCAGATTAATGGAGGGGTTCAAACCAACCATCTTCCAAATTTAAGCCTACAATTGTGTGGCTCGCACCAAGTCCACCTCTACGTTTGTGGATTGAAGGTTCTGCATAAACACCAACTAGGAGGTTTAACAGCATCTGTAAACAAAAATACAAATAGCTATCACCAATATTTTTTGAACAAGTTATGAAGTATGAAAACTAAAACAGAAACATGCTGTCTTGCAACATTTTAAATTTCTTGAAAAGGATAATCATAGCAGATATTAGGCCAAGTATCATGTTACAATCTATCCATCTCTTAGCTGGACATCCACTAATGCTTCCTCTGGGCTGGTATATTAAGATTTGAGGTTCTTTCCCCTTCCATTCTGTTTACATTGTCCTTCCACCATCTAAAGCCTTATTCAAGACTTCACAAGAATTGTCAATACTTCACAAGTTTACTCATTAAATTGCTTACAATACTTGACAAGTCTTGACAATTCTTGTGAAGTCTTCAAAAGTCTTGGAAGAGTATTAGAACATGTTCTAATCAATGAAAGAATTGCCAAGTCCTTGACAAAATTGACCAATGGAATTCAAGTATCATGAGTGCCATTAGGCATGCTGGGATTGCCAGGACAGGAATCAAAACTACAAAAATCTTTAATGTTAATTATGAGGCACATCCCTGCCTATATTCAGTGGACTCCCTAGAGTACCACAACAGAATGAATATAACTGCATTATATGAAGATATTCCGAGAGAAAAATCTCCAGGAAGTGGACAGCTTTTATGTTTATTACTGTGCAGTAACCTATAAGTAAACACTGTCAGTCATGATCAATTTAGGATCTTTGCTTATATTATTATTAAATATATATTATGTTTTCATGTAATAGCATACGGATTTCTGTTTCAATGCTGTAATTTTTATTCACTTAATAGGAGTAAATGCAATATGTATGTATGTATGTATGTATGTATGTATGTACAGTTCGTCAGCAATGCCGCTGGTGGGATCCTCAACAGCTCTGCCATCAGCTGTCATAGATGGCCTAGGCATCACTGAAGAGGCGTACTAGTTACGGTAGTGAGGTAGTTTCCCGTTTCTTTCCTCACCAAGCCAGAGTTGCTTCTACATAACAGTCTGCCAAGCCCACTGAAATGCATACACCAACCGACCCTATGAGCAACATTCACACCATTCATAGCAGGGACTGGCTGCATAAGGATTACTAGCATTACTTTCATATTGTCAAAGCCAAGAATAAGACAGATCTGTGAAAGTAACAAACTTTCTCTAGCCCATTCCAAAAGACATAGTGCACTGTAAACACTAGGTCCTGCCAGCAAAGGCAGAAATGCAATATAACCTCTGCAAATTATATGGCAGCAAATGCATTGCAAGAATTATGTTGAAGATTCCTTTCAAAAGAGTCCATTCAGCACTCCAAGATGTGTACTCTGGTAACAAATTGGCATTTACCCTACAAAATTAATTAAAACTCAGCCAGACACCCAAGAGATTCAGTTTACCATCTAGTATGCCTAGAGTTACTAAACAATTACACTAGTCAAATTTCAACTTTTTGTTTGCCACATGTACAAAAAGGGGTCATTTCAACTAAATTGAACCTCCTGAATATGAAAATGACAGTAAAATCTTCGTAATTACAGAATTGAACAGGATTCTGGCAAAAGCTACAAAATATTTCACTATGTTGGCATGGAATTCTAATCTTGTCATTAATATACTACTAAAAGTATTCACTCTGGTCATAAAATGTCGATTTCCAATTTATTAGGCCCTAAATAAAATTCTTTATTTCTTAATTTCTTGAACCAATTTAATCTCACTAAGAAATTTTAAAATAGAGCCTAAAAGAAAGAACAGCATTGTCAAAATTAAATATGAGCAGTACCCGTTATGATAGCACTGAAATATGCAGCTATAAGAAAATACCGGTGTATCACAATTACAACAGCTATTTTAACACTCGCAGTTTTACTTCCCTTTGCTGAATTGTCACTAACTAGAAACAGTAATTACCTAACACATGCACATCCCATCTACTTTGGTATCTATTCTACATCTGCTGAATCTTCTGATGGAATCTCTCAGTGTTCATCACTCAGAGCTCCTAAATTCTCAGGGGAAAATCCAGGTGTGAATGTAGAACATGAATTTTTAGGGACATTCTACATCCCAGATTTTGTTAACTCAAGTTTCTGAATTATCTATATCAAGTAAATAATATTACATCTATCTTGGGGCTAGTTTCAGCCACTCAGTGGCCATCTTCAGCCAAAATAAAATTTAAAATATTATGGGCTAACTAAAACATATGTATACAAGACAAAGGCAATGTTGCAGGAATAATTATAACATTAAAATACATATAAAACAAAAATTATGGTTGTGATCTTGGTCATGTCTTTATAGAGTTGGGACCTCAAGCAATGAAGTAAATCTCTATAGTGAAATGTACAGTATCTAATGTCTGCTTGTTTCCATGGCCTGCCTGCTTCCTTCAGTGTGTCAGTGTGTGTTCCACATTAGATATACTGTACATTTCACTATAGAGATTGAATCATTGCCTGAGGACTTAACTGTGCTTAAAGACATAAGATCACAACCATAATATTTTTGTTTTATATATATTTTAATGTTCTAATTATTCCTGCAACATTGTCTTGTATACAAATGTTTTAGTTATCACATACTAATTGATATTTAAAAATTTCATGATCCATATTGAAGTGGGATTACAATAATTGAAATTAAGAGGGTTCCTCCTATTCAATACAAAGATATTAATGTGAATGAATCGCATATCGTTCACGTGAGGTACTAGTTTCGGCACTAAACTTGTGCCATCATCAGCCCAACAAGTCAAAGCGGTCAAACAATATAACTTGAGAACAACTTTAAAACTCACAAAATATAAAATAAAATGTGGTACATGATATTGCATTTCAGTTTAGAATCCATTAAAATGACTACTCCGTTGTATACCCATGGCAGTTTGTCCAGCTCGTATAGGTCTTTAGTTTTTTAAATCTTAAAATTATGCTGTGGAGTTTAATGTCTTATGAAGTTAACACTATGTATGTTCTGTACTTTGTTTTTTTTTTTGCTAGTTCCTTTACGTCGCACCGACACAGATAGGTCTTATGGCGACGATGGGACAGGAAAGGGCTAGGAGTGAGAAGGAAGCGGCCATGGCCTTAAGGTACAGCCCCAGCATTTGCCTGGTGTGAAAATGGGAAACTACAGTGGGATTCAAACCTACTATCTCCCGAATACTGGATACTGGCCGCACTTAAGCGACTGCAGCTATCGAGCTTGGTGTTCTGTAGTTTGGTTCCAAAAAATAAACATGCATATGATGAATTTGGTTAGATCAAAAAAAATTTAAATATCAATGAAAATGCCTACCAGCCAAGAGAAAAGCCTATCAATATATGGGTTTAAAAACTAAAGTCACCAAATTGGGCCAAGATATTAGCTTCTTGAAACAATACATTATACACAATTTAATACCGAACTATCTGAAAGGAACGATCAAAAAACATCGTTCCACACCACATTCTGTCCGAACCCAACAAAAACGAACAAAATTTGGTTGAAAAACGATTATATTTAAAAAAAACAATTTTAAACAAACTTTACGAGACTCACCTTGAAGGAGCCAATCTGCTTCCTGGCATTCAATGGGTTATTTCTAAATCAGATTAATAAAAAACTGTTTGACATACTCTCACAAAAACAGTTTACATTAGAGAAGAAATTAGCGGCATTAAAAATGAACAGAACTGCATCAAAAACTCAGCCCAAAGAGACCAGTTTGCAAAGAAACTTATTCGAGAATTTCCATCCTCCTGTAATCAATATTTCGAACGTAATTTTAACCACGGAAGAAACCAGCATTTTAGCAAAAGGCTGAAAGCATAATTGGCCCAATATGAACAAAATAAACACAATCACTAAATTATTGAGTCGGAAGCTACAATCAAAATGCCTCTAGAAGATCAAGATGAAATTAGATTTGAAGTAAAAAGAAAACTAGATATGTTCAGTTCTAATAACATAAATAAAAGAAATCCCCTATCAATTCTAATGTCAATAGTTTTACCTCTGAACATAACGTGCAGAACTCTAATAAAAGAAAATTAAAAATAACAATCTAATTGTCACAAAAGTGGATAAAGGAAATTCTACAGTTATCGTGGACAAAACTAATATATCTAAAACCAAAGAATTTTTTTAACAATAGCACATTTACAATAATCAATAAAGATCCTACACAGAAAACACAGCGACAATTAAAACAAACATTAAAGAATATATCTTCTTTTTACAGATCAAGAAAAATCTAAACTATTAAATATGAATCCAGGTTTACCCCACAGTTAAAGCCCTCCCTAAAATACATAAAATTGACATTCCTATCCGGCCCATTATTAACTATAAACCCAGCCCTCTATATAAAATTGCACAATTTGTTCAATGATTTTTAACTAAGAACTATCAATTTCTCTCAAAAAATCCATCAAAAACACCACCGAACTAATTGAAAAAATGAAGATATTTAATGTACAATCCAACCATACCCTTCATTCTTTCGACATAGCAAATATGTATCCGAGCATACCCACAACCAAACTTTTCTCCATTATTGAAAATAACGGAAACAGAGCTCTCTCAGCAAATTAGAAATACAAGATTTTATTTCTCTTCTGAAACTGGTCATCTACAATAATTTCTTTAAGTTTGATGAAACCATCTATCAACAAAATGGACTGGCCATAGGATCACCCGCATCAGGAATTCTAGCATTTATTTAGACTTTCTGGAATATAAAAAAATAGCAAAATTTTTCCAAACATCCTCATGTGGGCCAGATATGCTGACATATGTCATGGATAAAGAAATCAAGAATGTGACCTCTACCCTGCAAGAACTAAACAACATTGATCCCCCCCCACATCAAATTTACACTAGTAATTAATTTTCTGGATTTAACTATTCTCAGGAATCCATCTGCTTTTTCATATAGAATCTTCAGAAAACAGACACAAACTGCCAATACTATTCGTCAAGATTCCATACACCCCCAAACACAAACGTGCAGCATATAATAGCATGGTTCATGCATTCACGATACCTATGTCTAAAAAAGACCTCAATAGCAAATTCAACACTATAAGAGCAATCGCCAAATTTAACGGTTACAACAGTTCATTTATAGAAAAGATAATCAAATTTAGACACCGGCCTAAGACTGCTCTCACAAAAGAAAAACCTAAAACTACCGTTGCATCTACTTTTACATTGAACGACGATGTCCATCAAATCACTAATCTCCTTCGAAAACTGAACGTAAAAATTTTCTTCAGAATAATAGGACTTCAGAAATTATACACAATTCAACATCAGTCAACACGTAACAGATTTTCTAAATCCGGAATCTATAGATTCAAGTGTATCGACTGCAGTGCCTCTTACGTAGGACAAACAGGACGCAGCTTCACAACCAGATATTCAGAGCTCGTCAATGCAGTAAGATGTAACAAGTTTTCTGCTATAGGCCAACACATTCACAACTATGATCATAAGTTCACTGATATACAACATGATTTTGAGATACTTCAAATAGCAAACAAAGGGCCAATCCTGAACATTGTCGAAAATTGCTTCATTCATTGCGATCAATATTTCAACCCTAACTATAATTTAAATGAAATTCCTGAGAAATCTAATATTCTTTACGATCTCTTAATTAAATGATTAAGAAATAATAGACCGCCTAAAAACAATTTGATTTTTCAAATCATATGCAGTATATATCCACATCATTTACCCCACTACCACATCCTTCCGCTCCACCTCAGCTCCGTGACAGTTTCTCTGCCTCTACCCCTCCCCTCTCTTCCCCTCCGCCTCGCCCCTTAACCTCATGACCGCATCCATCAGTGCAGCTCCGTCCGCTGATCACTCAGGCTGCTCAAGGTAAGTTTGTAGTTGTCTCATCTTTTCTAGACTTTTCTTTTTAGTCTTTCCTTCCTACCTTTTGCCTAATTCGACTTAATTTCTTCTCCATGTTCCAAAACCCATATTGAAGTGGGAATTAATTCTTTGGATCTAACCAAGTTCATCATATGCATGTTTATTTTTCGGAACCAAACTACAGAACACTCGTAGTGTTAACTTCATATGACATTAAACATAATTTGAACAGATTTTTAAAAAATAAAGACATATACAAGCTGGACAAACCGCCGTGGTTATACTACAGTCTTCATTCTAATGGATTTTAAACTGAAATGCAATATCATCATGTAGCATATTTTATTTCATATTCATCTGTGTGTTTTAGGGCCGCTTCACACTAGGCGATGAATTGGCAACAGGAATCTGCAACCAGCCGCCCGTGCTTGTGAAACATTGTTTTAAATGGAGCTCTTCACACTGGGCGACTCAGTAACCGAGCTACAGAAAGAAGCCCGGTGACTGACGTTGCAGTAGCTCACTGCCGCTACTGGTCGCCGAGGCAAATTCCGCAACCCCAGCTGGTGAACCAATGTTTTGTATTGGAGTCTTCACACTAGGCGACTGTAGCGCAGCTACTCATCCTCTTTGCGTTCCATTCAAAACACCCTTCAGTGTCATTGTGCATTTCAAGTTCCTTCCCGTTGCATATTCCGTTTTAGAATATTACACGCTGTACTAAATATATTACATTCAGTATGAATGATTTAATTATATAAACTGAGCAGCGTCCATCTGGAACTTAAACTGTGACGAATAGGCTATAGTAATGAAGTTAAGAGAAGTGCATGGTATGAAGTAATGCCACAGCTTTTCAGCGACTAAAGAAAGACCATCTCAGGAGAGGAACGAGCTTTGTAATTAAAATATTACAAATATAAGCGACAACACTTATTAAATGTTCAACATAATTGAGATTTTGCTGTCCGACTTGTTTGGCTGTATGCTCAGCACAGCGTCCTTCGGTCCAGAGGGTCCTGGGTTCGATTCCTGAACGAGTCTGGATTTTTTTTACAATTTGCTTTAGGTAGCACCGACACATACGTCTAATGGCAATGAGGGTACAGGAAAAGGGATACGAATGGGAAGGAAGCGACTGTGCCCTTAATTAAAGTACAAGGATAACCTCCTTCAGGACTGCCTATAGTGGATTTTGAACTCTCTATCTCCTGAACGCAAGACGATAGCTCCGTGGCACAAACCACGCAGCCGTTTGCTCAGTCAGGGATTTTAATCTCGTATGGTTAATGCCACTGCCTCGGGAACTGGGTGCTTTTGTTCGTCTATACACACCACACGCAATAGTAAATACATCGCTCCGTAAAATTGGGTCAGATACAGACCTCAGTTGATTGGGAAAAAAGTCAGGCAGAATAGGAAGATAATTGAGAAGATTTTGTCAATACAAGGGCAGGCAGGAAATTTTTTGTTATTAATTAAGTTGTGGAGAGAAGAATATTTAAGGCACCTTGTTGCGAGCATTCTTGATTTTACTTTTAAAATGAAGGTTGAAGGGAATCAACCAACAATTTTTAAAATTAGGCTGTACGAACAACTATAGTACCGTCTTCTCAGTAGTCTACAGAGAAAAGTGAAGTACCAGTAACTATAAAAAACTTGGTATCACATGAATCATGGGATAGTTTAAAGTAAAGTCCTTTTTCCAAACTATCTTTCATCATAGATTGTGAATGAAACCTACGAAGCATTCATTCTTTCTTTTTGACAGTAATAAGAGCAGCAAGAGAGACTCCTCTGCCTGAAAACTCTTTACAAAAACTGTCACTAGACTGGGAAGGCGGCTAAGTAGCGTGACCGGCTACCGCACAGCGACATGGAATTCACCTGAGCTACTCTGTAGCCGATTCCTGTCGCCTAGTGTGAAGCGGCCCTTAAAGTTGTTTTAAAGTTATCTTGTGTTTGCCCGATTAGACTTGTTGGCTGATGATGGGACAAGTTTAGTGCCGAAACTAGTACCTCGTGAACGATATGTGATTAATTCATGTTAATAAATATCTTTGTATTGAATAGGAGGAACCTTTTTAATTTCATTTATTGTAATCACATACTAATCTGTTCAATTTTATTTTGGCTGAAGATGGCCACCAAGTGGCTGAAACTAGTCCCAAGACTGATATATTATTTACTTGATATTACTGTATTGAAAAGGTAAATTTATTTCTTAAGATTGATTTGTGGCATGTCTGATGAACACATTCCTGCACAGTCTCACCAACTCTCACTTAATGTATAAGAAGGTTTAGGAGGAAACTATGGCAGACAAATCTGCCTCAAATTTAATTGAATTAAAAGATCAGCATACCCCTGTTCAAGTTAATCAAAAATCTACCAATGTTCTGAACTGTTAAATGAACATAGATCATGTTTTAAGTGTGATAATTATCCTACACTGAAGAAAATGGAAATTGCAACACCCAGAAGGAGTGGTGCTACATTGCTGCAATTGAACATGCAGGTCGAGTGTTCAGTTGTGCTTCGACAATTACACTTTCAGGTCCCTCTGATCGCAAGTTGAAACAATGCAGGATGTGCCCACCACGAGCTGCAATACATTGATGAATTCGTCAAGCTATGGAGTCAATAAGGCCCTGGATCGCTTCCTGAGGAATTGTGGCCCATGCTTGCTGCACTGCACGGGTCAGTTGTTCCAGAGTTGTGGGTGGCCGAGGACGGTTGGCCAGTTGTCGACCCATCGTGTCCCACACATGATCAACAGGACTGAGGTCCGGGGATCTGGCGGGCCATTCTAAGGTTGCGATTTCGTGGAGAGCTTCTCGAGATGCGTGCAGTGTGAACCCGGGCATTGTCCTGCTGAAACATCCCATTAGCAATGTTCGCCATCATAGGGACAACCACTGGATTGAGTACCCTATCAACGTACTGTCAAGCAATCATAGTGCCCTCAGCAAGCACTAATTGTGATTTCACATTAAAGCCAATAGCTCCCAGACCATAATGCTTGGCGTTGGCCCTGTGTGCCTCTCGACAATAAGATCTGGGCGGCCCCTCTCCCCTCTCCCCGGCGCACACGATTCCGGCGATCACTGCGGGCAAGACAGAAGCGCGATTCATCACTAAAGACGACCCTATGCCATTCGTTGACCCACGTCTATCTTTCGACACCAGGCCAGCCTTACACGTCACTGTTGTGGGGTCAATGGAACACCTTCTGCAGGGACACGGGCTCATAAGCCAGCTGCTCGCAGGCGATTCCCAACTGTTTGTTGTGTAACGTGGGGTGCCACAGCTGCTCGAATTTGCGCTGCTGTTGCATGGGGTTCCACCCGAGCCATCCGAATGATGCGGCGATCGTCTCTCACAGTTGTCTGTCGCGCTGGGCCTGTTCCAGGTCTACGAGTGTGGGTACCTTAATTTGACCACTGCTGCCATACACGTACCGTAGATGCCTGTCGGCCAACACGTACAGCGACAGTCCTTAGCGATAATCCAGCCTCACACAGCCCAATTATCCAAGCCCTCTCAAACGGCGACAGTTGTTGATAGCGTGCTCTTCTCTGTCGTCGAGGCATGTTTGACAGGGATTACTTCACTGCACAGACTGCAAGTCAACTACGCTACACCAGAGTCCGTATATGGAGTCGATTCCTCCACGACCAAATCATGTGGGGAGACCTGTAGCAACAATCCAGTGGGTCTGAAACTTTGATCATTTACATAACTACATGGCATTGTTCCATATCTTGAAAATCAACACAGACGACCAATGCCTTCATGGTGTTGCAATTTCCATTTTCTGAAGTGTATTATAGTGTGCCATTATAAAAAATTAATTTGCAGATACTGTAACTCCCATCTGGTATCTTGTTGCAATGTGGGAGCTTGCATGCCTAAGTGATCCTGAGAGTTATGCCAACAGGAACATAAGCTCCTGGCAGGGCTTCATAAACTGGACAGTTCAAAGATAAGCCAGAGCGTTGCCTACAAGATATACAAGGTCAGGAAGTGTACTGATAGAAATGCGGGTCCTAAGTAGTTTTAGGAATGTCCGCTAGAGGTCTCGATATTGTGCTATGCTGCTCGCCCGAAATACAGTCAATAGTACATGTTGGTTTTTAAAAACTTAAAAAACTACAAATAATGAAGTTAGGACCACCTAAATGTGATTTAGAGTGATTGGATATAAAGTAAAGCAATTTTAAGTGATATTTGGAATTTTTTAGGCAAAGACAAGTGCAATAAATAATACATTAACATTACCTACAATGATCACTGCTTGTATCATTCACATTTTTAAGATATTCCAACTTAAAGGCTTTTTCCTGAAGTTCTTTTCCAAGTCATGAGCATCTAATTTTATGAGCTTCATTGTCAAATATTGGTTTTCAAAGTTTTGTAATGAGTTACAGTCAGTGCTCTCCGACCACTCTCGTCACATTTGAATGCCTCGAACTTTGAAACAACAAAACCTTAAGTTTTTAAAACTATATTTGCATTGCCCAGATAACGTAAGGAGTGACGCGTAAAATTCAACATATTTTGCAGAAAGTAAAGAAATTTCCTTGAGTAGCATAATGCTCCACAATCTTTCATCCTTATGAGGCACATCAGTTGACTGTCAGTAGTGGCCGAGGATATTTGTCCCATGCATGATTCACAATCTGAATATTCTTCCATAACTCTAACAAGATCAAGATAACCACCTATCATGGCCAAGAAAGACAACTCCAGAGTGACAGGTTTCTCTGAAAAGGCATGGTGGCATTCTTAATATCAATAGCACCTAAGATAATATAAAACTTAGATATTTTAGGCCTATTAAAAATAGTACGTCTGAAAGAAAATACAATAATCCAGTACTGATTAGTTAGCTTACCTTCGAGCGTCTCATCAAGTAATTCCAAAGCTATTGCTGGTCAAGATTACGACGATAGTGTACTCTGGGCTTGAGACATTTCATCTTTTATAAGGGATCCTAACGTTTCCTCCACGCATGTCAAATTCATGGCTTCGTAATGGAACCTTCCTTTAATGAGGGATATTATTCCAGTTTCTCCATTCGAAAAAAACCAAAATAATTCTTAAGTGTCCTGATGCTGAAGTCTGAGGCGGTTAAGTGATCTAATGAATCTGTAGCACATAATGTGAAGTCTCAATATTTAAAATGTAAATTACAGACACTGGATGACATCCCAGATGACCAAAGGGAACCTAATTTGCCCCCTTCCACTTCTCTTAAAACTGGATCGGCAGGAAACGATTGAAATCTCCAATGTTCTCCTTTCTTTGATGAATTGGACTTATAGTGCAATATACAATATTTTATAGTGTATATGAAATTTACTGGAGTTCATCAGCACATGCAAGGACTGTTTTTATGCTCAAAACTAGCACACACTTTCTGGCCTTGTATATCTTGTAGGCAACGGCCAGACTAAGAGGGATACCCTAGTCCTCCAGGTTAGGAGTTGATCATGAGGCTAACATCTCCATATTGGAAAGAAAATCAAAATAAATAGCTACGAAATTCAAAGACAAGAATAGGCAGAGCTGGGAATTCAAACTTTCCGATTACTGCATGAAGTTTACATAGTGATCTTTTATATTTCAGGCATACTGATTCCAGAACTGAAGTCAATTTTTCCCTATCACATCAGATATTTGTGCAAATTCAAAACAAAAATTTGATAAATATGCAGTACACACACATGCAAGATTATTATTACATGTAAAGAATGCTTTTTTCTTATTTTCACCCATCTGAACACTCCTATCTTACACTGGTATACTTATGAACATAATATAAAGACATGTAGTGTATTGTTTATAGATCTGTAGAAAAACAGCCAAATGGACCAAAATTTACCACGCATTAAGCCTCATAACATACTGAGAATATCTATGGTTTCAATTCTATTATTCCTACCTTAGTATAAGAAACTTTGTCTTGCTTTACGTGTGTGAGGGGTAGTTGGACCTCCTCTCTTTAGTAACTAGCAGTAATCTCCCAGCATGTTTTTGTTCCATTTCCCTTTATATCTGTGTTCCATTTCCTGTAGATCCTGATGGAACCTTTCTCCTTGCCCTTTGCTCAGCATTCCTAGGTTCTCAGGGAATGAGTCCAGATGTGAATGTAACGTGTGCACTTTGAAGCTCATTCTTCAGCCTAAATCTTGGAGGAAAGAAACAAGAAATCTATCCACCATTTGTTTGTAGTCCGAATCCTTTGGGTTTCCAATAAAGTTTTTGACCACATTCTAGAATGCTGTCCATGCCGATCGCTCTGAAGCGCACACATCTTGAAAATTAGCATCAGAAAGAAGTTTAATATCTGGACCTGTTAAAATACCCTCCTTGATTTTGGAATTATTGATGCCAGGGAATTGATGACAGGTACTGAAAGCATTCGTCTTCATTGTTTAGGGCCTTAAATTGCTTCATAAGCCCTACTTTGATATGAAGCAGAGGTAACAGTATTATGCTCTTGTGAACAAGAGTTTCTGGTTTTATGTTTTTCGACCCTACAATCCATTGTCTACGTGGCCATTCTTTTTGAGACCAGTGATGTAACCTTGCTTGACTGTCCCACTCTCACAAAAAGCAGGGGTGCTTTGTGTAACCTCCTTGTAAACCTAACAGAATACCTATCACTTTGAAATCACCACACACTTGCCACTTGTGTTCCTGGTACTTCAGTTTACACAACAGCATCGAGATTTCCATATGTTTCTCGCATAACTGAATGAGCAACGGGAATGGATGCAAGTTTGTTTTCATTGTGAAAGACTCACTTCAAACTATCCTTGGAGGAGTCTATGAAAAGTCTTGAGTCAATAGGGTCATAGTGTGGTGCTTCTAGTTTTAAGATAACCTCTGGAATGATGTTGCAGTAAACCAAGACTCCCTCTTCAGAAAAGAAGGGTGTAAATTCTTGTTCGCAATGTCTGTACCAATAGTACATCGTCCCTGGTGCCAACTTGCTCCTTTCACAAAGTCTAGACCCGAGTAACTCGGCAGATTCCTTTGTAAGGCCAAGATTCGAACGAAGTCATTTAATGTACTTTGTTCGAACAGTCTGTTCTTTTTCAACACATTCAGGGGAGAAATCAGAGTTAGTGCTCGCCATTTCTGCATCAGATTCACAAGAGGAACAATCCTGTAAATGTTCTGGACGCTGTGGTAGTAGTGTATCAGGGCCATGAGGAACGGGTAAAATTGCAGATAGAGTATTGCTTAGATACACTGTCACCTTTGTTGCTGCTGTTAAATCCCTTCACATTCACAGAACAGAAGTAGCAGCGGGTACTGTGATCTGAGGGTTCTCGCCATACCATTGAAATACCGAATGGCAACACAGTTCGCTTACAGTTCACCCATTGCCGTAACTGCTCCATACAGGTTCTAGAAGCCTTATGTGGTACCCATGGCTCGTGTTGGTCTCCAAGTTTCAAGCCGAAGTAGGCATAGTAGGCCTTTTGCACGAACTGTTATATTACGCCACTATCTCATTGGTACGAAACTTCCACATACATAGCAGAATGTATCTGGATTGTTCTTGCAGCCACGTCATGGGATGTTGATAGATGCAAGTTCAATAAAAATATTAACACAATAAGTCGCTCACATATAGAATGCTTATGAAGACAAATCTCTTCACTAGCAAGTAAAACAACTCAAGACTCTTGCGGACAAAGCAAGACGAGAGAATGACTCCGCTCAGCCAAAACCGCACGTTGCCGGCTATGTTTTACATAGTTGCCGGTTCTAAACTCTTGAGCGTGATAATACAGGACTACGAGATGGCTGAGGACGTTAAAATTAATAAAAGAATAAGGAAATCTAAATTAAAGCAACACACTTCCTAACAATGTAAGAAGTGCATTAGTGTTTGTGATGAAATAAATGTAATATAGGATTGAGAAAATGTGATGTGAAGGGGAAAAATTAACAGATCCTGATTCAGGATGCAGAAGTCATCCTAAAAAGCAATACAGGATGGTGGGAATGAACCATCGCAGGGCAGTATAATGTTAAAAATTAAATAACTGGAAAGGAGGTTCAACCTATTCAATACTCAAAAGAAAGAAACGCAGCAATCACATTTCTATTTAAATGGGACCGGTTTCGACCTTAGTCTAGGTCATCATCAGCCATAAAAAACATGTAAAATGTTTATGAATGTTGGAGGTCAGTTTTACACTCTGTTAGGCACAAAGACACGACACCACATTCTATCCTGCACAAAATCACAGAGTGTAAAACTGACCTCCAACATTCATAAACATTTTACATGTTTTTTATGGCTGATGATGACCTAGACTAAGGTCGAAACCGGTCCCATTTAAATAGAAATGTGATTGCTGCGTTTCTTTCTTTTGAGTATTGAATAGGTTGAACCTCCTTTCCAGTTATTTAATTTTTAACATCAATAATTTCAATACGGAACAATGAAATTTTTATCTTTAAGGGCAGTATAATGGTAAACAACCTGTGCAAGGAAATGGAAGATGCAAACTGAAATATGATTTGTATATAGCAACTTGGAATGTACAAACCTGGAATAAACTAGGAGCTCTAAACAGATTGAAACAAGAAATGGAGAAATACAATACTGGAACAGCAGTAATTCAGGAACTCTGAAAAGAAATTGTGTTTTTGGAGGTGGTTACCAGTTAAAGTTGGGTTGCATCAGGGGTCCTCACCGAGTCGTTACATATTCAACCATGTTATGGATGTCTTATCTGATGGTGTTTGAACTAAAAGCACCGTGGTGCATGATGTTTGCTGATATTTTGTGGAGCACCAGTAGGACAGAATTGGAAGAGAGGCTGGAAAAAATTGAGAAAATCCTTGGAAGACAGAGGCCTAAAAATTAATAGAAAGAAAACCAAATTCTTGTGCCTCAGAGGTGAGGGGAATGAATTGTTGGAGATGGTACATGCTTAAAAACAGTAGATGGTTTCAAGTATTTAGTATCTTGTGTGTCCAAGGATGGCAACCTAAACACAGATTAATCAGAGAATGCAGTCTGCCTGGATGAACTGCAAAAGAATGTCTGGCATCCTGTGTGACAACTTGGCATAATGGTTAAAGGGAAAGCCTACAGAGTGGTGTCACTAGAATGGACTGCACCAAAAATGAGAAAATCATAGGAACAGTTAAAGTGATAGAAGTATCTAAGTACTTAAGAGAAGACTGCTATGGTATGGACACATTATGCAAAGGGATGAAACCTATGTAAGAAGGAGAGTGATGGATATGACTAGATGGGACTAGAAATAGGGAGACCAAGGAGAGGTGGACAATGTACAAGAAGATCTGAAGAAGAAATTAGGGGAAGATGTGAGTGATAGGATAAAGTGGAAAAGACTTGCCAGAAACATAGACCCTGCTTGAAGCTGGATAAGAGGAAGTGGTAAATATAAGATTCTGCATAGTGGAAGAGCTAGAGGTACAATAGGTGGCACAGGCTTTCTTGTGAATGCCAGATAGAAGTCAGCAGATTTCAAGCCTGTAAATGAAAGAATGTGTACTCAAAATGAAGGCCCATTTTTTCAATATCACCTTCATGTGTGTATTTGCACCTACAGAATATTCTAAACAATTGAGAAGGAAAGTTTACGTGATTTGTCAAATCATTGAAACAGACTGAATGATTTTGGCACAGGAAAAACTTGGTGGTGGTTAAGAGTACATGGTTCCAGAGAAAGAATATCCAGAAAACAACTCGATATTCACCAGATGGTGGTAGCACCTTTAATCAAATAGACCACATATCAATAGGAGATATTCATCCATTATCCTCTAAGTCGACTGTAGGGGGGGGCTGACTGATTCAGGCCATCACTTGGTACAATTAAAATACAGACAACGTATTGCAATTTATAGATCTGCGAAGAAAGGGAAAGCTCCAAGGAGATTATGGTCTCAAAATTGAAAGATGAGGAAACCACCCAGGAATATGAATCCAGGCTGGAGAAGAAATTCAAGGCTAAACAAAGCTGGGCAGTGGAAAACATTTAAGCAAAGTGTACTTGTGAGGAATGCCTTGCAGGAAACTGCTGATGAAGTATTAGGAGTGGAAGAAAAAACTGAAAGACAAGGGTGGTTTGATGATTGCAGAAGAACAATTGATAGAAATAAGGCAAGGAAGAAAATGTTAAGCAGGAAAAAATCCATGTAGAGGAATTTAGGAAGAAAAGAAAGACTGTAGTAGAAAGAAAAAAGCAAAGAAAAAATGGATTAGGCTGGAGGAACAGCATGACAGTCAAGAATTTGGAAGTTCTATGGGAAAATAAAGGACTTGCAGAGGTTTTCAACCATGTGCTGTATTCTGTAGAGATAAAGGAAATATGATCAGTGGAAGAGACCAGATACTTGACCAATGAGCTGAATATTTTAGTGAATGGTTGAATGTGGTTACAGAGACATCAGAAAAGAGGAAGAAAAGGATAAACAACCTTGACAGGATCGTAGGCTAAATTTAAAACCAATACCTGCACCATCCATAGAAGTAGTGAAGACTACTTTAATAATAAGGCTCCAGGAAGTGATAACATTTTGACTGAGATGATTAGATAAAGGGTGAAAAGCTGGCATATCCTGTTCACCAGCTAATTGAGGAAGTTTGGGAAACAGAACAAATGCCAGAGCACTGGAGCTTAGCGATTATTTGCCCAATTCATAAGATCAAGCAAACTGAAAATTATAGAGGTATATCTTGGCTTAGTATGGTTTATAAGGTCTTAGCCAAGGTTTTGTCTGAGACCCTCCACCAGTTGAGCAGATACTAAGAGACTACCAGAGTGGCTTTCAACAGGTTAGAACAACAGACCACATCTCTGTTAGGCAAATAATGAAGAAATGTTATGAATATAATATAGATTTACATCTCCTGTTTGTGGATTTCCAGCAGGCCTACGATAGTGTGAAAAATAGGAAACTGTATCAAATAATGGTGGACATGGAATTCCCAGCTACATTGATAAGACTTATACAAATGAGTCGAAGGAATACAAAATAGTTTAAGTGGAAGGAAATCTTACTAAATAATTTGAAGTAAACCAAGGTTTGCAGCAAGGGGATGTATTATCCACTCTGCTCTTCAATGTGGTTCTGGAGCATGTGATGAGAAAGGTGGAGGTCTGTAATACTGTTTAACCCTGTAACTCTGAATCTCACCTATGCTGATTATATGCTTCTTCGAAGATTGAAAGACATAGAGGAAGGACTGGACAGATTAGAAAAGGAGGCAGGAGAAATGGGAGAGAGTGAACACCAAAACTCCTGCATTTGTTCTCATCTAAGAGGATCATAGTTACAGAAGAAACTTAAAATTAAATGGGATGAACTACAAGAGGTGTGGGAAGTTTAAGTATTTATGAGTGTTGGTAATGAAAGATAATGACATGAAAGAGGAAATAAAAGCAAGGATTGCTGCAGGTAATAGGGCTTACTTAGCTTTACTGAAAGTGTGCAGATCACACAACATGACAGTTTACTGAACAGTAATACAACCAGTGGTAACTTATGGTTCTGAAAGATGGACAATGACCAGAGCAGATGAACTGTTGAACAGATGTGAAAGAAATACTGAGAAAGATTTTTGGTCCAGTGAATAAAGTGGAACAGTAGAGAATAAGGAAAATAATGGAAGAGCTCTATGGACATCAAATATTTTATCTGAAATAAAAAGTAACAGATTAAGGTGGTAGGGTCATGTAGAGAGAATACCAGATGATAGGTCTGTTAAACTCTTGAAAGGAAATCCAGGTGGCAGAAGATTGAAAGGAAGATCTTAAAGGGATGTTCTGGATGATGTGGAGAAGATTTAAGAAAGATGGGAGTAAGATGAAGGAAGCATACTGAAGATCATGAATACAGTATTGTCAGAGGCCACAGCCCTGCATGGACTGTAGTGCTAAAGAGCAAGCAAGTAGATACTGTAACAAAATTAGGCATCTCTAAAGTGTTCCTGAAGAGAAAATAGGAAGTATAAAATATGATTAGAAGGTTACTTCCATCCAGAAATCTGAAGCATGGCATATTATCGAAAAGCCTATGAACGCAGAAAATGCCACTTACCTTTTCAATATACAGTCATCTCTAAATTCGAATAAGAGGAGGGTGCAGTTGGATGGGCACTGCATAGAAACCAAAATTGATTCAGTGGTGGTGAATTTCTTTTAAGGGGTAGTCAAGGAGCTGGATACTCTACAATAGGAAGAACAATATGCTTGTGGAATGGGAAGACAGTTCTAAATCCATCTAATGTTATTCTGCAGGAATTCTCAAAGAAAAAAAGTGCAAATTTACCATTACTAATCATGAAAAAAAAATATAAAATTGGCCTAGCCTGTTGGTCCATCACCCTGTGGGTCAGAGCAGTAGAATATATCCATGGTATCTCCTGCCTGTTTTAACAGGAGACTAAAAGGCACTCCAAGGGTTCTGAATTTTAGAGCATAGGTTGGAACTCCACAGGGCCCTTAGCCAAGTCTTGGCATTTCTTCCACTTATGCCAGACTCCTTTCATCTATCCTATCCGACCTCCCTTGCTGAACTCTTTTCCCAACCCCAAGAGTATTACAGCATTCTAGGCTTAGGCAGTCTCAATTTTCACACCCTTCATGGTCCGTTTCTTTCTTTGATGGATACCTTCATTTTTAAAGTGTCCAATTCCTTTCATTTTTTCCCCTCTTATTAGTATTAATAGAAGATTTACCAGCTGTACTTCCTCTGAAAACAACCACCACCTGTTGGGCCACAATTTGTTTCACTAAATATTTCAGTTTATAAAAACAATTTGATTCTGTGCAGTGATGGCCGACCTCAAAGTTATTAGAGAATATTCTTCCCAGACAAGTAGGTATGTTCTAGGAGGAAATCTGTATACATAGTAATCACAGAGAACAACATTTAAACATACACCAGAGCCATTTGCTGTTCTATCGAAAGTAGAAACAACCTTACAGAAGATACAAGAAATGTTTGTACGTACAGAGCAATGTGACTGGACCACACCAATTGTTACAGTCTTAAAAAGGAATGGAGACAAGTGTGCAAGACTATTGAGCAGAAATAACAAAGTTTTTTGAAGTTTATCTAGCATAGTTTTGTAAGAAGCTTTTGTTTCTGAGAGGCTGGACTGTAGTAAATTTTGGAACTCATTCTCCTAGAATGTAAGTCAGTGGAGGAAATATACTCTTGAAATAGTGTACCTTTAGAGCTACAATGCTCATTTCTTGTAAACTGTGTCGATCTTCTCAATTGTACCTGATTTGACTTTTTAAGTCATTGTTATTGTGGGAGTTGATGAGCTCTGCTTGATATTAGAGTTCTTTTTCATAGCATCATGCACAGTAGAGTACTTTTTACATTTCACTGCTTTTCTTACTATATTGTCATGTAAGAAATAATAATAATAATAATAATAATAACAATAATTGTACCGGGCGGTACACCTCCACGCCGCTAATTCAAACTTTGCGCCAGTTGAAACTCCCCTACTGGAGAAAGTAGGAACTTTATCTAAGGTGTTAATTTTCAAGTTTCTCAGAAGATGTCACTACTTGGAAATTTTGAAGTTTCTGAACTGGGTCGTTTTTGACGTATTTTTGTTTTTCCTGTAGTAAGAAGTGTGAACATTCTCTTCTAGAGGACACTACTGAAGAACTACAATGGTGCACCCTAGTGCGAAGTGAAGGAACTATGTTTTTGGAGAAATTTTGAATTCATAAGTTTGTTCTTTGTTAAATTTCTTTCAGTCATTGTTTAAGTTGGCAATATTAACCCTTTCTTTCCCCTTGTTTTGAATTTAGCCAATCCCGAATTTCTTGAGTTAATTTTCCACCAATTTTGTGTTTCTTCATATTGTGTAGAGGTTTTCTTGGTTATCCAATAAAATGATTGTGGGCGGGTGTTTTCATTCCTGAAACGCCTCTAACTTTCCACGAGAGTATATAAACTGCTGATTTTCGGGTCTCTGCGCCACTTCTGTAACATCTTTCAGTGTGTAAAGTACGTAGCAGGGGGCGGGAAGTGCCTCTTTCTTCAGGCAGCAGTTCATCCACAAGGTAATGGCCTTTGAATAACTTCTTTTCTTGCTAGCTCAGCAGTTTAACTCTCGGGGCAGGTCCGAAGCCTTTTCCATGTAACTTTCCTTTAATAATGTAAAGACACTCGGTGTCAATTCTTTCTGTTTAACTACATATTGGGATGGAGAGTGCTTAACCCTCTCGAGCTCCCACTCATATTGCATTGAGGTGAACTTTTCATAACCTTTCTTCCTTAACGTAATGTAAATTGTTTCCTTCTGTAAGTCACCTCTTTAGTATGGGATTAGCCCTTGCATTAACGGCCTAGTGCCAAGTAGGTTTTAAACAAAATGTATTAGGAGTGCGGATCGCCTCCTCTCAAGTTGGTATTTTAGAGGCCATGTAATTAACCTTTTCTCACTTAATAGGCCTCAGTAGGTTGGGTATTTTACCCCTGTGTTTATGTCCTTAGAGGACAGCTTGAAGGTGGAATTTGGTGTGGCCTTTGACAGGCTTAAATTTTGAGAGCAAGTTGCTCTTTCTTGAAAATTTTGTTTTCTGCGCACCTCAAGGAGGCTTTACTGTGTAATTTGGAGCAAGTGCTCCTGGGCATGAATGGGGTTTTCTGCCCCTCTGTTAAAACGTGTTTTGGGGTAAAGTTGGGCTAATTGCTCAAGAATTGTGAGTTCGGGGCTCGAAGCCCAAATCCTGTAAATACTGTAATTGTACTGTGTTGCCTTGCTACTCTGTACCTGCCATGCTTGTTATTTCTTGATTTTGCAAAGAAAATATAACCTTGTTAAATTTTAAATTAACTTTAATTTCGTAGCCTGAGACCTATTCACCCCCGCACCTTCTTTCACCTCTGCTGTTCCACAGATATCTCAGAACAATAATAATAATAATAATAATAATAATAATAATAATGGCATAATTTTATCGGTTGTTTAGTGTCAGACATAGAATCGTAGTGCAGGTGCAAAAAGTCCAGTGCAATGTTTAGAGTTTGAATTAAATGCAGATCAAAAGAAACCACTTTTCCCTTTAAGAAAATCAAACAAATATGTCTGTCGGTCATGGCCATCCATCAACGGCTGCTAATTTTAGATGACCATCAGTGATAAGACATAGCCAGCACGGTTGCTAGGTAAGACTACCTGACCATCGCTCCATGCCTTACATGACAGCCTGTACAGTTGCTAGGGTTACACTACTATCACACATTTTGTGATGCTAACTTCTGTAACTTAAGTTTTCAGATGTCCACCAGCCATAAGACATATTTATGTCTAAACAGGCAGAACTAGACACTTCGTCTTCCACGAAAGAAATGCACACATAATGGGCGGAACAAGTCCTTTCGTTATTCGCAGGAGAGTAATGGGCGTGACTAGGTAACTCGTCACCCACATCACGATAATGGGCGGGACAAATTAACTTTTTCAGTCAAAATATATTCCCCGCTAAGAATGTTCGTTTCTCAGTGGAAACTCCTCAGATAAGAGGTCAATCCAGGCTCTTGCCGTGCACTTTAGTGATTAGGAACTACATGCCACCATCTCTCCTACCAGACCAGCAAACATTGTGATGGTGAAAAGTATTTTTTGTTTCTTTTTTTTTTATATTTCATATGTCACAAATTTAAAGAGTACTCTAGGAGAAAGCATATTGCAAATAAAAAGATCGGTATCCTGTAATCCACTACAAAATTGTCTACAACCCGTGGACATTTCAGACAATATTCATTTTGGACCACTAAATGAATAGGCCTTTGAGAAAAGACAAGTGCTACAAACTTGAGATTCTAATTGTGGACTTTGGCAGTGTTAATTTATACTTCTCTCCAGTACAGGTATATAATATTGGTCATTGCACTGACAATCTAGAAATGAGTGATGTCTGAATTTGAGGAACCGTACCTTACACAAATGAGATGGAAGCAAGACGCTGGGCAGGTTCAATCCTGGCTCAGTCTGGTGGTATTGAAAGGTGCTCAAATACGTCCACCTCGTGTCTGTAGATTTACCGGCATGTAAAAACTCCTGCACGACTAAATTCCAGCATCTCTGGAAACCATAAAAGTAGTTAGTGGGACGTTAGAGAATGAGAATTATTATTATTATTATTATTATTATTATTATTATTATTATTATTATTATTATTATTATTATTATTAATTTGGTGGAAATTATCTAAGGAAGTGGATGAGATGGTTGTTACCGACTTTTCTTGGATCAGAGGTGAAAGAAGATTTGGGCTGGAATGGGTCTATCTACAAAAGTCAAAGATTCATTTAAAACTTTAAAATAATGGTTATATTCCTTTTCAAAAAAATGTTAACAAACAATATTTCATGTACGGGTAGTCAGATACAAAATAGCGATTTTGATACAAGAATAGAAAACCCAAGGATTGGTAATTTACAAGTTTTGAGCTTCAAGCTCCAAATTTACAAGTTCCCAAAGCTGATAATGTTGTGTTTAGATAGATAAGGAGAAATCTCGCTAACAATTTTCAAGAACCCTTTGCTCCAACAGTTGGAAATTTATGGCCTTCGCAAGGCACCACTCAATATTACAAATATTGAAAGAGCTTACATGTTCTCCCAATTCAACCAAGGAGACTGCACTCCCAACCCTTACAGCCTGATTAAGGCAACCCTTAAGTTTACATTAAAGATTTTGAGCTTCTTGGCTCAATAGAATTATGTTTCTAGGCCTCTCTAGGCACAACCTACAATTTACAAAGCCAGATTAATTACCTTTTATATTACACAGGGTTATCTAGTACCCATACTACCAGGCCTTCATGAAAAGGAACAGGTTATATTACTGGCCCAAACAAAATGTATAGAGGCATACTTGTGCTCCTCAAAATCAGAAATTAAAACCCTACTTGGGCTTGTGGCCCAACGATGCAGAGGCTAATCCCACATTACCGACATGACTAGGACCAGTTAATTTAAGATTTACAGGAGAAAATCATTACAAAATCGTAGTCGCCTCAGGATAAACTGAAGGGGAATTTGAGAGGGTAACACTTTCTATCCCCAATTTACAGTTTAAGTCTTTATGAAATTTTATATGAGAAAGAAGAAAGTTTACATTTTAGAAAACAGACTGTTACATAGTTAAAGATTAGAACCTTCCCCTCGAGTCAGCTTGCAAGAGATAACTACTTAGATTGAAAAACTGTTGGCCATCACCTTAGCTGATGTTCTGCCTGCCAAAGATAGAAGCCCCCGCCTCCTGCCTGAATACACACACTCAGTAAGATGACCAATAAGATAACTTGAAAAAGCCGCATCTTTTATACCCGAGTGGAGAGTTTGAGAAGGCTCTGGACTAAATAGGACACACCCTCTCATTTTATTGGATAATCAAAAGTTATAAATAATACATAATAAATAATAAATAATACATAAATAATACATAAATAAATAAATACAGAAAATTTGCCATTGACCAGACTCAAAAGCTGGCAGGATGAGAAGAAAGTGTTTCAAACCTTGAAGTACCAAAAATAATGAAAGTTAATTCAGTTGAGAAAACCTATAAACACAGAGTGCATGACCTCAGTTCTTTAGTAGAGACATCTATGGAGAAAAGTGCAAACTTCTAGTGATACACCAAAACAAAACAAGGAAATACAGTCAGTTCAGGAAACTAACATATTCCTGTTTTTTAGTAGTGACCATCTGATCATTGTCCCAACTTCATGCACTAGCTGTTTCAAGATTTGTTCGATAGATAGCGTTCCATAAGGCGCTTCTTTTAAATGTGTGGGGTTGAGGTGTACCTCCTGGTACAATAGTCATGAAGAAATTAGCACTCGAGCCTAATCATGGAATCAAATCAAAGAAATAGTGGATAAATTATTTCTTGATAATCCAGAGAGAATTGATGGAGGAAAAGATCCAGAAAATACGCCACTTTACATCCAAAGAACGGACAGCAGCTATTAACTCTTAGGAACAAGGCAGCTCCTGGACCAAATTTTATTCCAGCAAAAGTACTAAAGGTGATAGCTGAATTCTTCCTGAACTGCTGCTGAGAATGTACAATCACTGCTTGAAAGCACCCACTTTCTGTAATCTCTGGAAAATAACCCAGTTGGTTTATATCACTAAAGGTAAAACTGGAGGTTCTAGACCTCCATATATGTTGGATACTGCTGGGAAAGGACTAGAGAAGTCCCTACAACCCAGAATACTGTCAACAGTTTACTTAACTGGGGATCTGATTGTCGATATTGATTTCATAAGGGTCAATCAACAATTGATGCAGTCAGAGAAGTAGTGAACATAGAAGAAAGAGCACAATCTGACAAGCATTATTCTAGAAAAGCAATGCTTCTTGCGACCTTCGATGTAAAAAATATATTTAATTCGGTAAGATGGAGTGATATGTTTTAAGCGCTCCAAGAAACTTAAGTACCAGAGTACCTTACGTACATATCAAGATTATTTGAGAGATCGTACCTTAGTATATGATGCAGAAGATGGTCAGAAAACAAAACGGCTCACAGCTGGAGTAGCGCAAGGGTCTATTCTTGGTCTAAATCTTTGGAATATTATGTATGATAGAATATTATGGCTGAAGATGTAAGACTTGTGGGCTATGCTGATATGACTGCTCTGATAGTAGCCCATAATCTGGAGATGGCTGAACTGAACCAGATGATGTGGCAGATAAAAGAATAGATGATGAATCACAGTTTGGAATTAGCATAGCATAAAACTGAAATAGTTCTAACAAGGAAAAGGATTAATTTTCTTGTGCCTATGCAAGGTGGGCAGATAGTCATTGAAACATCTACAAGTACAAAGAACTTAAGTGTAATGCTCGTTACCAAGCTCACTTTCTGGAACCATCCTCAATGACTGCGCTGAGTAGATTGAGTAATATTAAGGGTCCAAAATCTAGTAAACAGTGGCTTCTTGTGTTGACTGTCCAATCTATTCTTTTATATGGCTCTGAAAT
The DNA here is from genome assembly GCF_040414725.1 of Anabrus simplex. Taxonomy (NCBI): domain Eukaryota; kingdom Metazoa; phylum Arthropoda; class Insecta; order Orthoptera; family Tettigoniidae; genus Anabrus; species Anabrus simplex. Next base: position 49,970,710 of record NC_090269.1, on the reverse strand, counting down.
TCGGACTGAATTTTCGAAGTTTGAAAATTATCAAAAAAGAATGGTGGTAGCACAGCGGAGAGCGGCTTTATGAATTGCATGTGCATATCATACGGTGTCCAAACCTGCAGTTCTCACAGTAGCAGCAGTAGCTCCTATTGATTTATTAGCTTTTTAACAGGAGATTTGGCATACTCCAGGAGAGCTGGGAAGGAAACTGGCAAAGTTACACAAACTAGTCACAGAATGGAGCAGTGGCAACCGAGATGGGAAGGCAATTTATGAGGGAACTGACCAAACAGCTGATACCATCTATGGTTGAATGGGTAGACTGAAATCATGGTGAAGTAAATTACCGTATAATCTTGAATATCACCCGCCACCGAATAAGACCCGCATCCTTATTTTTAAAGAAAATGTTTTTAAAAGTGAAGTCAGAATTATTTACAATCTTTGCTAACACATCAAATGATTAGAAAATACAAATAAAATTAAAATATTTCCAGAATGAGTTCATTCATCATCATCAGTACCAACTTCGGAACTTTCATCACCATCACCTTCCCACAAAATGTCATCGCTGCCATCCATAGCATTAGAAATGCTACATTTCCTGAAGCTCTTCCGTCTCCAGGGATACGATTCCATGCCGTCAAAATCCACGAATACAGCAGCTGAACTTCCGGGCACTGAACGTGACCAGTTGGAGTCAGTGTGTGATTATCAGCTGCCATCCATTCTGTAGAGCTGTTTCAAGGCTGCTTTAAATGGACGGTTCACGGAGACATCCAGCGGCTGTAGCATAGACTTCATACCTCCCGGAATGACTGCTAGGTCTGCTTTCCCATCCTTGATATGTTTCTTCACAGCGTCTGTTGTGTGGCCGTGGTAACTGTCGAAAACAAGCAAGCTCTTTGTCCCAATAATGCACCAGGGCGACGTTGCCAGATACACTTTACCTAGTCTCCCACAAGTGAACTGTCCATCCAGCTGAGATCTGACCATAACACCAACGGGTAGATTTTTTAGGAAGAGTCTTGCTTGAGAAAAATGAAAGGCGGTGATTTGGTTCTGTTGACGAGAATATACAACATTACCATATACCATTGTTTTTTCATTACCACCTGTTTTAATGGTAACACTTTTTGCACCCTTAATATTCACAGTCCTGTCGCCTGGCATTTCAAAGTAGACTGGCGTCTGATCATTGCCAATTTGGAAAAGCAAATATGCATTTTCCTTCCACAACCGAATTATATAATGCTGAAACGAAAGTAACTTCTCGTCGTAGGCATCAGGAGAACTGAAATTAAAGTACGCTTTCATACGCTCAACCCATTTCTTTTATATAAATTACAAACCCATCCTCAGATTGCCTTTAAACCCTTCCACTGAAAGTTCCTTTGTGATCTCTACTGCCTTTAGCTGACATTTCGGTTGACACATCCCAATTCCCGTCTTTCTGTCACATATTTATAAAGTTTTTTCAGTTTCTGGAAACTATACACTGTCCACGAACAGCTCTACAATCACCACTACATGTTAATAGCACATTTTTCTGCTTTCTCCAATCGCAAATACACGACTTGTCAATATCGTATTTCCTACCGGCAGCACAATTCCGATAATTTTGGCTTCCCGAACTTTCAGTTTTTCACTCGCAGTAAAAGATCGCGAACGGTTTGTGGAATTAATGTTGATACTCCGAGAACATTCACGAGACTGATGCCAAGCGCGGAAGTAGCGTATACCGAGAGCAGAGAGAGCATTGTTGCCAAGCCGCGCCGGCGGTGATACCCGATTCACACGCATTCGGAAAGATAATTTCTGAAAATTTTAAATAAGACCCGCACCCAATTCTGGAAGCGATATTTTCGAAAAAAAAACATTGCGGGTGGTACTCAAGATTATACGGTACTTTACACAATTCTTGACGGGACATGGATACTTTTGAAGTTTCCTTCATAGAATAGGATGAGTGAGTAGCCCAATGTGTATTTACTATGGTGACTATGTATTCATTTTTTTTTTGTATGTGACCATTGGTTATCACAACAAAGATGTTTTAGAGGCTGAGCAGGGAGATCCAACACCAGATAACATTGTACACGTTATGCTGCAAAATCAGGAATCAGTGCAGTATGTGGAAAGTATATTGCATCAAAAAAAATTCCACCAACAGGACTTGAACCAGGTAACCATGTGATCAGACCATATACATCAGTGCATAGTTCATTTATAGTCTGGACTTAATGTTTCAATGCTGTTCTGTGCAGCAGTGAACGGTCTAAGGACAATCATCGTAATTCATCATATTTTTGCAGTCTCAGCAAACTTTTGCCAAGTCAGCATCAAATAACTGAAGCTACTTTATGAAACTACCATTAGGTGCATGCATAATTCTGCCAGGGAAAGTTAGTCTGCTTGGTACAATGAACAAGATGCCCGTCAATGCTTAAAACAGACAGAACCCAACACTCTGGAAGAACACTATAGAGAAATCTAAAATTCCCACTCTGAACCAAAGGAGTTTTAAATAGGTACCCTGAAGCAAAGCGTAACTATGCAAGCATAAGCATATTTCAATGGGAAATTTTTACCCAAAGATGTGAGACAAATTTGCTTAGAAACAAAACATTAATAGGGAAGAATGTGTATATTGATCCCTAAATTTGAAGAATGTGAAGGACCTAGAGTTCACCTATTTATTAATATATCACCATGCAATTCCACTGGTTGAGTGTGCATCAAACTTTTTAAAAAAAGTTATTGCAATTTGTACATGCAGGCAAAAATGCAAGAGTACCACTGGTCCTTACATATGACTGAATCACTAGTATTTTTCCCAATCTCATGAATTACCATCACTAAAGTATACTTTTAATTCAGTTAACAAATTTGCTTAAAACTCCATTTAACATGCAGTACTTTCATTCCATGTTGCATGAGCATGTTCAAGATTCTGCAGTATAATTTCTCCTGAAGTCTAGAATCTTGTTTCATAGATGTATTCGGTATGGCTAGCCACATTGCCTGTATGCCTTCCAAAGTAAGTGACGTATTCTCAGTTGGATGATAAACACCACAACCAGGGAGGACAAGAACAATGCAAGACTTTCTGAAGTTATTATGAAGTGCCAAGTAGCATCTGTGGAAACTTCTGTAGTACTGGTATTTAAAATCAGGATTTATGTACAGAATGTATCAAAATTCAGTACTCTAATTCTAGTAAGGAGAAAAATTTTTAAAATTAAATAAGCGTAGGAAGGAATGAAAATATTTAAAATTTTTATATCATTGAGAGTACGACTACCAGGCCTACAATGAAATTTAATTGTAAAATTTTACAAAAGCTGTTCAAGAGTGTCATGCTTCAGTACATGATTTGTCTTCCTCTGTCTGCCTTACAAGTTCGAAGACTCCAGGCATGTGCTGTAGAGACTATGCAATCTGACCTCTTCCTCCGATTGCTTGTTGGCACTGCCGTAAGCCTATACTGTTCCAACGCTCTGCTCTAAATCTTACTCCATGTTGTCACAACTCTTGACACTGCATTCTGATACAGTGGCATGTTTATGCAATATTCATGGTTTTGAAGAGAGAGATTTATACCCTTACTGCTCAGTTTCAATAATTCAGTCTCTTTCTCTCATCCCTGGAAATTAGAGCCTTAAAATTTGATACACGCTATATTTCTATTACCAGTATGTACAGCTATATTAAAAATGTATTAGCATTTGTAATGTTTCTATAGTTTCCAAAGATAAGATCGAAACATTAAGTCAGCTACCGATACTAAAAGTTCAGTTTATTTTGAAATTTTGAGCAATAATGATAAATCATCTTCCAATGAAAGTTTTGCGACCAAAATTAACACTCATTCAAAAGAATATTTTAAAGAAATATACTTCCAAACACCTTGTAAATAGTGTACCTGCTGCTAGAAAATAATGGATTTCTTAAGTGCCATCCATCATGTATCACTGTCACTCTCATAATGAAAGCCTTTTTGAAAAGAAAGGCTTTTTAAATGAGAAAGTCCATTTTGATAATCCCACCTGCACTTTCATTAAGCTTTATAAAATGCCATTAATAAATCATTTTAATGAGAGTAAGAAATATAAAGGTGAAGAACAAATTTATATTTTATTAGTCAGAAATAGAGCATTTCAGTTAAAAAATTTCCTGAAAATAAATTTTGTAGTAGCTTACCATGTTCTCATAGGTGAGAGAATCTTGTGGGCAGACTACTTCATTTACTGATGTCAACTTCAAACATCCTGTGGAGTACAGTGCAGATGAGGAAACTTTCGAACTGGACTCCATATTGACAAGATCCATTGGAGGGATTAAAGGGCAAATCTGTAAGGAACAGGAAATATAGAAATGAAAATCGTCTTGCATAAAAAGTCAATGTATACAACAGGGAACCAATGCCACTATCTTTATGGAAGAAATTTAAATGCCAGAATGATCATTTTAAGCCCAATATTTTACATCATAACTGAGCCCCTAAAGAGGAAATATGTACACAAATGCACAAAAATTGACCATCACAGAAGATTACTTTCTTTCAAAATCCTGTTTTATGAAATGAGATTAACACATCATGCAGTTGATAGGATTCCAAGCATCTCTTCAGCCACTAGCTATCAGTAGTTTACAAATATTACAGTTTTGAGAACATAGAAAATCCAATATTGCTGTGCTGGCCAATTTGTGTGGTTGAGTACATTTTATGAAGAAACCTGAGCAGGCCCTTTGAAGATCACTATCAAACTTTGTATGGCTTATTGTATGCTATGATCTTTTGTAATTAACAAGAATTAAAATTATTACACAAAGAGGAATACATTCAGTTATCTACTAAATTTATTGAATTATTATTTACAGTTAAGTTTAATCACGATCTCTTGCAATCATTACTCCCAGTCACACACACACACTTGAAGGGGTTGAAAGATTTAGTCTTAGTTATTTTCCTTTAGGAACTGTGTTTATTATGAGATGAACCACTTAAAATCAAAGTCAAGAAATTGAGAAGCTGAGAGGAAACTGAACTTGAGGTGGAGACAAGAGCTTGAATACAGTAATACACCAAAACATCTGTGTGAAAATATATTGATTCTTACTTTCCAAACACTGCAATGACAAAGCAGAAGGTTTGCACAATCAGCAACTCCTCAAAACTAACAGGTATATCATGGGTTGCCCAACTTCACATTTTCCACACATCAGCTAAGGCCCTTAGATTCTTTGTAACAGAATATGCAGCACCTATTTAGAGTAATTCTGCTTATGCAAACTAAGTGTAGTAATGAGATGGTACACATTACAGAATGCCTAAAACCATCCCCCCTATGAAATTAATATCCTGTGACAGGAATAGCACTATATGCAATCAGTGGCATAACTACACACTTTCAGGCTCCTGGCAAATTTTAGGTGCCCTCCTCCTCTCCTAATTTTTCTAATGGACATCGATTATTTTACAATGTGTAACAATGTTTGTTATACCCTGCATATTTGAAATATATAATTACAAGCTATGCCCTGATTATTTTGAATTTAATTTCAGCCTAATATTTTTAAGTTGCTTAAATTTAAAAGCCTTGAAAACAAAAATGGTTCAAGTTACACCTTCCTGAGAGAAATGATTGAAAATTAGTAAAACATTTTCAAGATTATGTTTCCTATAGTTTAATTATGCTTTTGCTGGTGGGACCTAGTGTTTACAGTGCACTATGCCCCGCTAGAGCAATCTTGTTACTTTCATTGATCTGTCTCAGCTTTATCCTTGGCTTTGACAAAATGAAAGTGACAGGTATGAGTGATGCTAGTAATGTCATTCCTTCTGCAGCCAGTCTCTCCTATGAATGGTGTGAAAATATTGCTCATAGGGTCGGTTGGTGAGTGCATTTCAGTGGGCTTGGCAGACATATGTAATAGCAACTTTTGGCTCGGCGAGGAAAGCAACGGGAAACTACCTCACTCATTTCCCAAGTACGCCTCTTCAGTGATGCCTAGGCCATCTATGACAGCTGATGGCGGAGCTGTTGAGGATCCAACCAGCCTTCGGGCTGAGGATTAATACATACATAGTTTAATTGGTACTGCTGCACCCACGTTTTCAAACTAAGACTAAACATTGATCACAACATCAACTGTTAAAGGGGAAGAAATTTTATACACCAACACTTATCAAATTTGATGTAAGGTAAGGATATATTCTGCCTGAAGGCAGGCCTGTACCTCCACAGAGGTGCGCCTGAGCTGGAGTTCATGTACAGTAGGGTGGCCAGTTCCTTTCCCCTGCTCCATTCCCCTACCCCCCCACCAACAGCGCATGGCAACCCATCCAAATCTTGACCACGGCCAACGTTACTTACCTTTGGAGATCTCACGGGATCCGGTGTTTCGACACAGCTACGGCCGTTGACACATTTGATATAGACCTCAAAAATGCTCGAACCTTAAAATTTCTTTCTTAATTTCACCTCAAGTTATTTATTACTTCTTCAAAGTAAACCTTTCTAGCCACTAAAATAATAATAATAATCAACTCAGACAACACTTGATATATTATGGCATCAGACAAAAGAACATTTATTCGTACAGGATCTCATAATCGCTAGTCTTGACAGCTCGTCGTGGTGGCATCACTTCTGTATGTCTAGTGGTAGATAATTTTTCAGTTCTTCAGTGAACTTTAGCAAAAGCCCTGTTGCTTTAAATAAGTTCATGCTCTTGGATTGAAGTGTGTTTGACAACATTGATTGTCCACAATATTTCAGTGAAAGACTAGTGTGTTAACTAGTAAACTTTCAATATGCTTTTTCAGTGATTCTGCTTCATTTTTTCATCTGGTTTGGAGTTTAATATTAACTTACGAAGAGTCTTTTGAACATCACAAAATTTTCCTTAAAAAAAAAAAAAAAAACCTCATATCTTCTCGCCCATTGAGTTGAATTAACTTTCTTCGTCCAAGTTTGACAGTAGACTACTAACATCATCTCACCACTTGAAACTATATCTGTTAAGAACATACAGCCATTTGGTTATATTTAAAAATCTCTTTTTCATGCATCATTGACCAGAGCAATGTACATATATAGCGCTCGGCTTAGTACTGTCAAAAACATTTCAGAGAATTCCCTTCTTTTCTCTTTCTTTCATAATCTCATTGCCTAAATACAATGTAGCCTGGTCCTCCCCTAAATGAAAACCAAGAAATGATTAATTTTCAATGCCCTTGGTATTCCTTTCTCATCTTCCTGAATCACACAGAAACATATCGACATTTATTTTAAAGGTTTTATTCTTGTGAGAATCTAATAGTCTGTTTAGAAAAATTAATTCTACTTAAGTGTATGAAATATATTGCCTCTGGTGGAATTATATCTCATTTGTTGGATCAACACAGGACTTGATGGCTTCTACTGAGGTCATACAATGGCTAGAAAATTTAGGTCTTAATCTTTGAACACTTTTTGCTTGCACGGTGGTTTCAGCTGTTATAATGCATATATTTTGTACTTATAATGTATATTAGTGCTTAATGTTTATGCATGTTTTGTGTAATGTACCAGATGCTAATAACAACACCCAGAACCCTTCAAGATAAAGAATGGAGTCAAACAAGGGGATGGACTTCTTTTCAATTATATCTTGGGAAAGGTAATCCAAGAATGGAGATATTCACTGAACAAAGAAAAGGTTTTGATTAGGCCCTGAAAACAAAGGAGTGTATGTTGACTGTCTGGCTTTAGTGGATGATTTAGTCATATTTGCCAACATCAGTTCAGCAGTCGGAAAGGTAAACCTTTAAGAAACAGCAGAGAAAGGACTACAAATCTCCTTTGAGAAGACAAAATACATATCAGTTATGGCCCAGAATGGATGTTAACAGACCATGGAAAGATTGGAAGAGTCCAGAAATTTAAGTACACAAGAACCTCTATCCTGATCAAAAATAATAAAAATGTATTTTTATTTGTACAGTATTTCTTTTACAGGGTCAACTCTTCTTGGCTGTCCTTTCCGCCAAGGATAGTTAAGGGCAGGAATTTGAAGTAATTCGGCCACGGTCTATCAAACGTACCATCACTGCATTCACCTGGTATTGAGAATGGAAAACCGTAGAAAACCATTCCCAGGACGGCCGAGGTGGGATTCGAACCCACGCTCTTCTGAATGCAAAGCACTAATTCACTGATGGTGGATTAGGAAAATTAAACTTGCACTCCATCAGAAGAAACTGACTCGTGGAGAGGCAACAATGCAGCTGGACAAACTGATGGCCTATTTAGAATCCCAGACAAACCACACCAGCAGAACTGATGTCAGTAAAACTTCATGATCTTGCTGTATCACGCTATACAACATGAAAAAACCAATACATTATTTTACTGCATGAAACAGTTTTAAATGTAAGAAAAGTGTTCTTATATTTTTTGTCTAATTGAAAAAGGTATTACTGTACAACTTATATAAATTGATTATATAACATACTGTATTTGTTTTTTTAGTTTTTCCAGATTGTCCGGATAATCTGGATCACTTCCGGTCCCATTTAATCCGGATAAATGAGGTTCTTGTGTACCTGGGTGAAGTAATCTAAGAGAACAGGCTAGAACAAGTAGTGACCAGTATCCACATCCGGAAATTATGGAGCGTTCCATTTGACTAAAAACATAATGCTGAGTTTCAGTCAAATTAAGACACTACTGCGCTGTTAGACCAGAAGGCTTATATTCTTCAGAGATCCTGTGCATCAGTGGCGTATGCTGCGATCAAGACGTGGGCTACCACTAGACTTAGGTTACTCCTTTTTGATAGTTGGTTTAGTGAACGTCAAGCCTTAAGTGTGAGTCACTGGAGTAGTTTTCTGTGTTGATGCTGTTTCAAAACTTACTGCCTTGACCTCTTCCACTGCCAATACTCAACACCTGATCAATGGAAATGGTAGCATTTTTGCCTTTGGCTCGATGGCCCCAGTTCAATGCTCAGAATCAACCTTGTACTCTTAATTTCCCTCGCTTCGGAACTGGGTGTTTATGACTTCATTCATTGGGTCATTCTTCTTCATTGGGTCACCACCAAGCCTTTCCAGAGGCTATGCACAACATTATTATTATTATTTTTAATATTATCATCAAATGAACATATGTAATTTTACAGCGTTACAAGCGGTCGTACATGGCACACGTCATTCACTGGTTTATTAGGTTTCTCGGTAGATCAGTGGTGGTGGCCGACCCATGATCACGGGTTCGATTCCAAACAGAAGAGAATACTAAACCTGAAAAATGCATTTCATTTTAACAGATCTACATATAAAAAGAAAATTATATTACTCCTATAATAGCAGATATTGCAATGCCTTCCTACAAAGATGTAGAAGCAGACGGGAGTGAAATACTAGCACTCTTATCTATATAATTAAGTCAGAAGTATGAGGTGTGGAAGTATGTGTGATAAGGAATGCATGGAGGCTCTCTCACTCTGGTTAGTAGTGGTGATTTGATGGACCGAAGCTTTGCACACCTATCCCCTTGGTCCCCTCACCTATCTGATATACAGCAGTAAGCTGCGATGGGCGAGTCGAGGGGAGAGGGACGTACTGCCGGACCTGCAATGTCGGCCTCTGAAGCGTTGCACTTAAAATTACGAGCCAACGCTTTCTCTCATTGCTTTCAAGTTTTGTAAATGTGTCAGATGCTTTCATTATAATGTGCTTTAAGATTTCCATTGTCTCATTTGATGTTTGAGCTTCACCGAGAGCCTTGGTAGCCCTCAGTATACGCCACTGCTGTGCATGAATCAATAAGGACATGTCAACTACTTGAACGAATGCAGGCTACAATGGAAGATGTTTGGAAACACTTGGGTTGACAGGCAAGTTCGACAGAAATCCAGTAAAGAAGTATACAGAAAGATTGAACAGGTAGCTGTTTTCTGGGCACATCTTTCTTATGAATGAGTGGCTCACAAAAATTCTGGAATTTTCTAAAACCAAAAGGCATGTAAAAGTTGAGATTGTTCCAAGAGTGTGAGAAAGATCTGAGAGAGGTGGGCATTATGGAAGATAAGCTCAATGACAGGGTTAGTTTCAGAAGAATGGTGAAAAGCTATCAGAATTTTATGGTGGAGACAGAACCCAGAAGACAGAGGCCCCTTACTAAAGAGCAGAAAAAATTTCTAATCGATGGGTTCAAGTGATACTGGCATGATGTCAAAGCTGGCAGACAAACAAGATGGACACTGAAAATGAGATTGGTTCTTAATGCGCAGTTCATAGACAATCTCGGGGGGGGGGTTGAGAAGAGAAAAATACCCAGGTCAGGTACAGTGTCTACAGAGTTCAGCATGCAGAAAGAAAAGTGGATGAAAGAATACTATTTCAAGACCTCAAAATGCATTGGATGTATTACTTTCGTGTAGTCCAGTTGCCACCCCAATGTAAGAAAATTGCTGCAAATTCACAAAATAGCCAGTTTCTACAGCTACCCTAGAAAGACCTTTCTACTCAAATACCTGAAAAGTTATTTAAGGACCACCACCAGTCAAAACATACCAGCTGGTTGTCTTTGTGCATCACAATATTCCTTGGGTTCTGGATGGTGCGATGACCAGTTCCTCATGATGCCAAGGCGTGGAACCAGTTGCTTATAAGGTATCCTGAAATATATTGCTGGTAAGCAATGAAATAGTTGTGATAGAAATTTCAAGATATAGCAACTATAATATTTGTCCCTTCAAGTTTGTTTAACCTTCCCTCCCACACCTGCCCCATATATCCTGCATACACCCTTGTAAGTACTACCGTAAAACGGGGTAACTTCGGCCACTTTCTCGTACATTTTTTAAATTAAAATCTGAAATATTCCCTCTAATTTTTTGAAAAGAATAAATAAAGTTCTGCCATGTTTGTTCTTCATTTTTAAATATTAACGTAATTCTAATTGTTATTCAGTAATGGATTATGATTTTCAAACGAGTGGCCGGAGTTACCCAATGTTTTGGGGTAACTTTGGCCACCATATAAGTAACTCAAGAAACTTAAGTTTTCTTCGATGTAGTGTTGCTTTGGCCATTGTGAATGTTCTTTTAAAAACCTGCAGAACACCCAGTATCAACAATCGCAAACAAATTAAAACAATTTGTAGTGAAACAGATGTATAGTGATCAAATTCACATTTTCCCTAAAGAATGCCTTTACTGGCAAGATGTAGTGTTTACAGTATACTGTCTTCTGGTATGGGCTATATCAAATTTGTTACTTTCATCGACCTGTCTGTCTCATCCTTAGCTTTGACAACATGAAAGCGACAGGTATGAGCGATGCTAGTAAGACTATTGCTTATGCAGGCAGTCCCTGTTATAAATGGTGTGAAAATATGTCATAGGGTCAGTTGGTGCATGCATTTCAGTGGGCTTGGCAGACTGATATGTAATAGCAACGGCTGGCTCAGTGAGGAAAGCAACAGGAAACTACCTCACTCATTTCCCTAGTATGCCTCTTCAGTGACGCCTAGGCTATTTATGACAGCTGTTGGCGGAGCTGCAGAGGATCAAACCAGCCTTTGGGCTGAATACCCAACATACATACCTAAAGAAACTTATTTAGCTTAAGCATACAAGCATTGTATGGTATTACAAATTACATGTTGCATTGCATAAATATTTTACAAAAGATAAATAATAGGTACAAAAATCATGAAGCCCAATTGTATAGAGAGAAAAGGAAATCAGAAAAGAAGCAGCCTTGTAGACTGTCCTCATAATACATTGTCTTCTAAATTAGAAAATATCTGAGCCATCAATCAAGTTCTTAAATGTGTATCGTCCATGTCAACTGATATCAATCCATTATTGAAAATGGACACCATCTTTCCCACTCCCTTTCGAGACAAACTTCCCCGTTTATTGTTATTGTGCCTTTATTAATCTCTTCTAGAGCGTTCTTGCAGTAAACAGGATTGTAATTAAAGTAGCCACATAATGTTTTCCTGTATGTTCTTGGCATGACCAAAGTTACCCTGCAAGAGGAAAACTTATCACAAAGCTGTTCCCTGAAAAACCTATTTGAATAAAATGCATCAAACTGTGTTGATCATTTACCAGATGCACTTACATTTTGATCCCATAAACCACTGGAATGGAAAATTGAATGCTGGGGCTAGGGAACAGTGTTTTCTGTTACCAGACAAGACAATAGCCAGGGCTGCGAAAACAATCTATTCTCTCAACAATGAGCCCACAAATGTCCTTTGGACTGCCAAGTATTGATAGAGCATTCTATTGTATGTGCATTTTAGTTGTTGCAAGTGGTTCATCTTTTTCAGTACAGGAGGCAGGAGAAAATAAGTTATTCGTCAGTGGCCGAAGTTACCCCACTTTACGGTACTTTCAACCGAAGAGCCTATAGTAAACATGTAACAAGTAACACGATCTTTGAATGTAGTTTGTACTTTCATTCGTGTTGGTACAAATGTATACATTTAATAATTGTTATCTATTATCTGAGCTCCAGTAAATATCTTGTAATAAATGAGATTTCAGTCATCTCAACCTTTTACAAAATCATTTTCATCGCAATGTAACAGACCCCTTCATTCAGAGAATGTCCACTCATGTTAGAGGGGGAGGGTCTTAGATAGGTTTTGTTGGCCAAGAACAATTTGACCAACAAGTAGTCAGTTCCAGGGGGCTTTCAGTGTTGGGGACAATTAACAGGCCAATTTGTAGCAGAAGTCTCAATTCATGGATCAAAATTCACAATTTTTATTTGACCATGTTAGGGCACACCCTGTAGAAGAGATGCAATGGCGCGACCAGCATATTAAGCGAGTAAGGGCTACCAGCTCAAATACAGGGTTGGTTAGAGAAGCAAGTCCAAAACAAACCATTAAGGATTGTCATGTTAAATTGGAACATTAACTGCACAAAAACACAGACTGAAAGCCTGAAATGTCATGTGGCCAGACTGTCTCCAGGACAATTTTGGAAAAGTCTACACGTAAGAGAAAGGTGTAAATGAATCCACCACATTATCACAAATGCCTAGGAAGTTTCATCATAAGCCTCTGCAGTAATGTTGCATTAATACATATTCCATTTGATGTTTCTAGTCATCAGCACCTAACCCAGTGGTAATATCTTTTACATCTATGCTCTCCACTAGTAGGATGTGGTTAGGTGAAGGATCAATGTTAAACCAAACTTAAAAACTTCGTTGTGGAGTCAAGAAACCTGTGGCACAACTCATTAAAGGACCTTGCCAGCCAAAATAGCTGCTGCCCAATCAAATGGTCTGCAAGTAACAGTGCCATGTGGTCCATGTGACTACATCCTTTTCCATATTTCAGTGCCTTCATGACCGGGAGACTGGTGTCTAACCACTGAATTTAACAGGCACATTAGAAGCACACAAATTGGGTATATTTTCCACATGCTTATTCAAGTTTTGTCACAAATATTACACTGATTAGCAATTTAGGGACAGCTGCCATTTTGAAGAATGGTTCTGTGGCACTGGCAAAGTATGCTAGTATCTACTGTTACCAGTGGTAACAGTTTGAAAATATAAAAATCTAGTATTGTTTAATATTAACATTTAATATATTTGTTTCTTCACCAGGATGTGTCCCAAGAACTATTGTCAAACCTGGGAGAGAGACCAAATCCAGGCAGTGGATACACATTGAATCTCTTCTAACAGCTAGGAGAGTATTACTGCGTCTGCGCCAAGCAAAGCCCCTTTTCTCCGAAAAAGATGTATCCTACGTTCATGTTACCACAGCAAAGTGGTAACAAGTTCTTACTACGTTGGTGCTGAGCAGTTCTGTCTGTTCTTTCCACCACACTCAATAGTTTATTTTAATAATTTGTGTTATTTTATTCTATTATAATATGATGCGACTTTTCTTGTTAAAGTATGAATTTATAATTTATATTTAATTTGTCTAAGGTAAGGATAGCATATAACACTGCACTACGTATTTAATGTTAAAATGAGTGCTGTTGCTTCCACCTCTAAAATCTCCTTGAATTCCTCAGAGAAATGAAAGATAATGCTGACGAATAGGACAGTGGGATGAGATTTCAAGCCAAGTATTACTATGTTATCCTGCAAGACAAGATATCCATTTCCTATTAAATTTATTTGCTGAAGTGCTCCCTCAGTCTAATGTTCTGTATCCAATACTTAAAATGTGATGTTGGATTCTGTTCCAAAGAGATCCAGCACTTTAAATAATTTGAAACTATGTGGTCAAAGTTGTAAGACAAGGGGCAAGTGCCAGATAATTTGTTTTATAGGAATGAAGAAAACATTGTACCTCTGAATGCATTTGGAAATAACATGTCCCTGCAACTATCAGACATTTTCTGATAGAAAAATGAATTTCCTTTGGTTAATTGCGATTGCAATCAATAGTACTCTGTAAGAAGGAAGTCTGCTCCAGACGAAACTATCTTTACATCACTCCATTTTTAGACCAACTTTGCTTTAAGTCAGCAAAAGCTGGGTGGACTCAGGACATCATAAGTTAAAAGTGACAGACAGGTGGTGGTGGTGGTCATTGTTTAAAGAGAAAGTACAACTAGGCAACCATCCTCTATGTAACACTAATCAGAGGGAAAAAAATTGAAGGGACATAACACTTTGATAAAATGAAGATATCGGCCAAAGGAAGACAAGAGCCACGAAGGGCGTGAAAATGAAAGACTCCCTAGCCCTCGCAAACCTAATACAGTCGGGGTCGGAAAATAACAAGAGAGGTCAGATAGGATAGATGAAAGTGAGGAGCCTGGCACAAGTGGAAGCAATGCCAGGGCTCAGCTAAGCGCTCCATAGTCGCCAACCCATGCTCCAATTTGAGTCCCTGAGGCTCCTTTTAGTCATATCTTATGACAGGCAGGGGATACCGTGGGTGTTATTCTACCACCTCCACTCACAGCAGGAAAGTAGAGAAAATGATTGCTGGTACAAATAGGTGGGAACAATGGCAGGAGGGTACTCTGAATGAGATAGAAGGCTAAGTTAGGAATGAACTATGGACGAAGCTGTACGCATAAACTGGTTTTGGTGGTGGGGATCATGTGAGGCGAATGGAGGACTGATTACCTAGGAGAATTGATGGTGTTACGGAGAGTAAAAGAAGTAGAGCGAAACAAAGACTATGATAGAGAACTAAGTATAGAACTAAATGAGGCCACAACACTAGCTGCAAATAGAGGATTGTGGTGACAAGTAAATTCATAGAGGCTTGCAGACTGAACACTGAAAAGCAAAATGGTCTAAAATGATTTATGTATGTAATTGATATTAACTAAAATAATTTCATGAAGTTCATGAACAGTGCCTATCAGTTGTTAGTGAAGATCTCTGGTGATTTATGGATGAAATTCCAACTGCATAAAACTTTAAACTGAACTTTGCCCTCTTTATGAAATCAGACTTGATGAAAAGTAGTGCATATGACATCTACCAATATTTGCAGACCATTTGTATTAATGAAGTATATCCAGAAGGAACAAATTCTCATCCCAGCAACTAGCACTTCCATTGAAAGAAGCTTCTCAGAGCATACACACCTTCAAAAGAAATTCAAAAGTATAGGACAAGCCCTCTGCACTTAGATTTAGAAAAAAAATTCAGAGTAACTTAATGAAGCCTGATTTCTACAATGCTGTAGATAGACGTTTTAGATGCCACAACATGCCATCGTATCAACCTGAAGGATTAAATATTGAGGTAAGCCTTAAAGCTCAGTTAGAAATTCCTTTTAACCCTTATGCTTATGAATGCACGAGTATCCTGCCATATGTTTTGCATGATGTGAACCATTTTTAATTAGTGCAAGATCAAGTTTGCTATACCTCTAATATCTAAAGCTGAGTTCTGACAGTTCTGGAGAGAGGTCTGTTTACTGCCTGCCAGGGCAGGATAAAGGGACTGGGTTGTATGGTTGCCATGGAGATGCATCTTCTGGCCAGCTCATCTTTCTTGGAGTTGCCAAACCTCTCACTTCTGAGTTCCAGATGTATATTTTGTGTGGCTAGACAAGACATGGGTCAATGCTGGCCATAACAGAAATAAGGGATGGATTAACAACTCAAGGGAATGATCCCAGGAAAAAGTAGACGAGGAAAACTGTCTGCCATGCGGGATCAGCGGATAGATTTGTGACCGACGCATTACTGCTCTTCAGATCCCGGAAGACTGGCAATTACCATGAAGAGATGGACCACAACAGATTCTGAAAGTGGTCTGAGGAACAGATACTCCCAAACATCAAACCAAACAGCCTGATAGTGATGGACAATACTCCCTGCTACAGTGTCCAGCTTGATAAGGCCCCAAAAAATGCTAGTTGGAAGGACGAAATGAGACTGGTTAGTTTGTCATGGAGTCAAAGCAAACAAGGAAATGGCTTAAGAATTCTTCTAGGCCTCATTAGGGAAAAGGAATCTAGAATACCAGTGTATCACATTGACGAAATCGCCAAAGAGCAGACGCATGACGTCATAAGGCTGCCCCTGAACCACTGCCATTTTAACCCTATCGAACTAATATGGTCTTAAGGGTTTTGTTGCAGTAAACAAGTGATTCACCCTGGCAGAGGTCAAAAGGACATCTGAGTGAATCAATCGAGTAACCTCGAAAGACTGGAAAAATGCAGTTTCACACCTGGAGAATGAAATTAAGCTGGCTATAGAAACCTGTAATACAGTTGGAAGGTTCCTCTAGTTCTAGCTCCTATTCAAGCCCTGACAACAGCAGCAGCAGCAGCGAGGAGATGGAAGGGATTGAGCCACTACAAAATGATTAAAAACCCTGTCAGTTGATTAGGCCTACTGGGGATACCACTATTTTTAAAAAAAACGCACCAGGTACTCTACCGCTGGGTGGTGTGGAAAAGAGTACACATGATTTATGTCCCCCCTGTCCCCCCCCCCACACACCCTTTTTCCATTGAACTCACTTTTTCTTATTTGTTTTAAGTCATATTTATGCCAATAACCCTTTCCGACTGTGTACGCACAATTGTGCGGGTTCGTATTTTATTTATCTCTGAGCTTATTTGACGTTTTCTTGGCGCTAGACCGGACTGCAGTGCATGTGCAGGACATGTAGAATGTACTTCAGTTTTTATTTAGCGCTTGACCACCAGGGGGCAGGAAGGAGTTCAAAAATACAGTTCATCAGCAAGATGGTGAGAAGCAGTAATGCCTAAAATAAGTATTTATTGCATTCATATTAATCTAGAAGCTCTACTGAATATCAATATTATCAATGAAGTGTGTAAATTGTTTAGCGAATATAAATTGTGAACTTACATTGTACGTGAAACCAATAGGTTTTGAATGTTGATACGCAAAAGTGTGCGGGCTAGGTTTCCCTGCAGGCAATGCACGAGTGCTGGGTGCTGCCACCAAAAGACTGAAGGTAGAACTCTTACTCTACATAAGAAATGTAATGTATAAGATTTTAATTGTTTAAAATACATTGTTCCACACTGTAAAATAGAACATTTGATCATGTACATGTGTATATTCACATGTACTGAGCTGAATTTTCTTATTTATTTTTTGTAAGTAGTGAATCAAGTCCTGACACGCACAATTGTGTGGGTGCTTTTTCTCAGATGTTAATTTTTATTTTGTAAAATAAACTAAAAATATGTATTTAAGAGCATTTTAGTCAGTTTTTGACGTACAAACTGAAATTCACACCGCCAGTTTTCTTTCAGGTCTGAAAGGGATAAGGTGTACAGAGAAAGTATAGGACAAAGGGCTTGTTGAATGATTTGTCAGGCTATAGGTACCACTCCTTTAAAAGAATGTTGATTTTATGTCCTGTAGCACTTGGAAATACCACCGGACTGAGCCAAGATTGAACGTGCTAAGTTAGGATCAGAATGCCAGTGCTTTACTGTCTTAGCTTATCAGGCCGGTCCCTGTTCAAGATAACAGAACATAAGACCAAGTGAGTCAGTCTGGCCAGGTAATCAACAGATCACAGCGGTCTGAATGACCGATGATGCTTGTTTAAAGGGCCTAACTTCGAGGTCATCTGCCCCTAATGGTACGAAATGAGACTAAATGAAATGACAAATTAAAAGCCCAAAAACATCTACTGATCACAATTCAAAATGTGAGGATGAAGAATGAATAGATGGATGGATATGAATTTAAAGCGATCAGTGGAACCAACCCACAGTGCCTCTCATGCACAGAAGCTGGCATAAAACAATAGTATTACTGACCAAGGGACTGCTTTTATAGCACAATACTGAATCTATACTTGTGGTCGAAAGGGGTCCAAAATCCAAGTCAGCGACCCCTCACAATGGTACTTTTGCTAGGAAAGTAGAACCATGGTATTTGTCATGTTGCAGTACTAATCAAGAGTAGCATAGACTCGATATTCCACTCTTTATTGTACTACTCACAGGTAATAAAATTCGCACATGTATTAGAGACCTACGGTGTTTCGCACATTGCGGTGCCTTTTTTAAAAATTGCTATTCGTTATACGTCGCACAGACACAGATAGGTCTTATGGCGACGATGGGATAGGAAAGGCCTAGGAATGTGAAGGAAGTGGCCGTGGCCTTAAGGTGCAGCCCCAGCATTTGCCTGGTGTGAAAATGGGAAACCACGGAAAACCATCTTCAGTGTTGCCGACAGTGGGGTTTGAACCCACTATCTCCCGGGTGCAAGCTCACAGCTGCACGCTCCTAACCGCACAGCCAACTCCCGGTGCGGTGCCATTTACAGGCAATGCAAACCTATGGTGTTTATCACATAAGTGTACTAACCACAGGAACTCTTACTATCCCGTGGTGTTCCTCATATAGTGGGTACTAATCACAGGCAAGCCAGAACCATGGGTTACCTCATCCCATGGTGTCGCTCATATAGTGCTATGAGTCACAGGTACTGTAAAAGCCATCACGCTCTTGTTTGCTACTAATCACAAGCCTATTTGGTACCCCACATAGTTGTACTATGCAAGTAAAAGCGACCCCTGGTGTTCCCCACGTGGTGGTCCTAATCACAAGTAGTTTCATGGTTCTAATTTGATCATCCCTTGGTCGCCCCTTTTAGTCGCCTCTTACGACAGGCAGGCGATACCGGTGGTGAATTCTTCGTCTGCATCCCCTGCCCACAGGGGGCTGAATAACCAAGGGAACAAGTGAGCCGGAAGCAAGGGGTAAGAGGAAGGAATACTGGAATGTAGCAACATCGTGAAATGACTTGTGCAATGTTCCTCCCTCCAACCCTAGCTGTGAGAATTCATCTTTAGTTATTAGAAATATAGTTTCTCTGATGCTCAATATACAAGTATTATGCGCATTTCATCGTTTTCAACTTATGTTATCTTATACAAAGTAATATAATTATCAAGCATACCACTGTTATGAAATTGCATCTGTACTACTAACAAAAAAGCTGCAGTTTACTCTCAAGGAGGAGTAACCTTTTTTCAAAACATCACGCATCACCACTGTTCTGTAGTATTGTAATGTGTGAAAGTAATAGAACGACGTGGCATGTCACTGATGTGGATTAATTTTCTTTTACAAAGAAATTCCATGCACACGAGCTTAATATGCACAATAACAAAGGAAGCGTGGGTGCATAAATGTGCATGATGCCCAGCCATATCTACAGCATGCAGAGAGTTTTAACAGGTAGATGGAAGGGGGTCTAAATGCACCTGGAATTCAGATTTTTAATTTTCACACTTGTTGGAGAATTATGAAGAACCAGCTGAAAACATGTATGGATAAGGCAATCCAGCAAGCTGTCATCTCCAGGATTAAATGCATAGATTTACTGTCACTAGGAAACATACGTGATGAGTAATACAAGTCAAGGAGCCATTTTAAGTTAATGGCATAGGAAGACATTTGTCAGCTCCCAGCAGAAGGTACCATATTTGTTGCATAATATCCAGAATGAGTGTGTGTGCATGTGCGCATGCACGCAATCCCCAACCAAATCTACAGCATGCAGATGGTTGTGGTTGTGATTAGACAACCATCTTTTTTAATGCTGTTTGGGGTGTCGACCCATGTGGATCTTTTGCCCCTTCATACTGGCACCATATTGTATGAACCTACGTGTAATTGGAATGGCGGTAATGCGGAATGTGTGTAAGGAAACAAAGATTAAGGATGTCACAAACACCCAGTTCCCAGGCCAGGGATATTAATCATTACAATTCCCGGCCGGGAATCGAACCCGGGGCCGCCGGGTGACAGGCGAACGAGTTGCCCCCTTCACTGCAGGGCTGAACATCCTCTATATAAGACTTAACAGAAAAAAATTAAGGGAACCGACACTTTAAAAATGAAGGTATCAGTCAAAGAAAGACGGGCCATGAACTACGTGAAAATGAAGACTCCGTAGCCCTTCTAACCTAATAGAGTCGGGGTTGGAAAAGAACGAGAGATGACCAAGGGAGGTCGGACAGGATACATGAAAGTGAGGAGCCTGGTACAAGTTGAAAAAATGCCAGGATTCAGCTAAGGCCCCATGGTCACCAACCAACGCTCCTGAGTTAAGAGACCCTGGGGTTCCTTTTAGTCGCCTCTTACGACATGCAGGGGATGCCGTGGGTGTTATTCTACTGCCCCCACCAGTAGGGGACAGCACGCAGAGACCTGAAATTGTCAATGTAGGCATATTTTTATATGAACCTGCTTTCACTAATTACTTTAAATCTTTATGTATGTACTGTACGGTATATTTATTTATTTATCTATTTATTTATTTATTTATCTATTTATTTATTTATTTATCTATTTCAATATTTACCCGATATTCACTTCGTTCACTTAAATTTTAGGGATAAGAGGATTTCTCTTTACCTACCAACAATAAAATATGAACCTATTTTCTTTAAACTAACAGTCTTATATTTTATTTAGAGGAAACATTACAGAAAATGGATAGTAAATAAGGAAGAGTTGATTGTTTTAAGGGGCCTAACCGATGTTCATCGGCCCTACAAGGAAGAGTAGGCTAATTCATGCATCAGTCAAGGTGCAATTTTAACTCCATAGCATAGAAAGCCATTTTTGTTCAGTCCGTGATATCCGGAAGTGTGTATGTACAGGTAAGATGTCCAGCCAAATCTACTGCATGCAGAGATCTGAAATTTTGAACATACTTGGGCACAGCATTTCACCGATCACTCATAGCTGTGTTGAAGAGCAATTCGTGCTCCAAGAAATGAAGTTGCCAACGACATCAACAAGCAACATTTATAAGAATTGTCTGGGGTTCTACAAATTTACACTTATCGAAGCAACATGTCATTGCAGCTGAGATCAGCAACCTCACTGCAGAGCTTTTTAACAACTTGAGTAACCTGGAGTACCTCTCTAACATCTTTGAACGGACGATTGTAGCACAGATTATATTTATCAGGTTATGAATCCTCCTCCCCTCTGCAACGGAATAGGACCCCGATTCAAATCATCCCTTCTGATATACAATTTCAATTCTGATTTCTGCAGTTCTCAGTTTGAATTTGGCTATGTGCATCAACAAGGCACAAGGACAATCGCAAAAATCTGTAGGACTCCATCTTCGGAAACTGTACTTCTATGGTTATGTAATAAGGCCCACAGTGGAAGAGTACCTTAATCTCATCTCTATGGGCAATTACGAGGTCAAATTGGAAGAGGAAATGGCATGTTTTGTAGATAAGAAGTTTTAAAAGACATGTTCCTTAATTCAAGAATATTTATGTTGAATTTTGAAAATTGGAAATATAGAACATTTCACCGTGTCAAGTTATGAGATCTAAATTTTCCTGTTTAAAAGTTACAGAAAGCATAATTTCCTCTCATCTGACTTCAATAATAATAATAATAATAATAATAATAATAATGTTATTTGTTTTATGTCCCACTAACTACTATTTTAAGGTCTTCGGAGACGCCGAGGTGCCGGAATTTAGTCCCGCAGGAGTTCTTTTACGTGCCAGTAAATCTACCGACACGGGGCTGTCGTATTTGAGCACCTTCAAATACCACCGAACTGAGCCAGGATCGAACCTGCCAAGTTGGGGTTAGAAGGCCAGCGCCTTAACCGTCTGAGCAACCCAGCCCGGCCATCTGACTTCAAAAAACTAAGCTAATGTGCTTTTAAAAAAATACTAATAACCTCTAAATATAAAATGTCCAACTCGTTGGCTGAATGGTCAGTGTACTGGCCTCCGGTTGAGAGGGTCCCGGGTTCGATTCCCGGATTTTAACCTTCACTGGTTAATTCCAATGACTTGGGGACTGGGTGTTTGTGCTGTCCCCAACATCCCTGTAACTCACACACCACACATAGGCCTAACACTATCCTCCACCACAATAACACCCAGTTACCTACCCATGGCAGATACCGCCCACCCTCATCGGAGGGTCTGCCTTACAAGGGCTGCACCCGGCTAGAAATAGCCACACGAAATTTTTAAAAAAAATAAAAAATATAAAATTCATGAAATTTAAATCACACAAACATTCAAAAAACACTTAATTTTCAGACAGTCATTTTTAACTTTTCCTTTCAATTATTAAAAAAAACTAATTTACTTTAAGATAGCATTTAATTCTGCATGAATATATTTGGTGTTTTGAAAACGAAGTCTGAAAACAATCTTCCTTGTTTATAGTCAGTCCAAACACTCATCTCTTCTCTTCTTAATTCAGTAACGGTCACTACGAGCGGCGCAGCTGAAATCTCGAACAGGAGCGGCTCGTGACGCTCCGCTAGTATTATGGCCATATGCATTTGCTAACGCTGGTTTCACTGTGGCCGAAGCCTAACGCTTTCCTTGGTCTTTTGACCGAAGCTACTACTCACAATTGTTCTCACAACGCTGGGATAACACCATTCCAGATCTCCTGGCTTTTCTAAATTACGTGCCAATCGAATCCAGCCCGAGGAGCTAGCATGCTACCCTGAGACTACCGCGGTAGTCTAAGACAAGTCATGTGTAAGAACATGTCTTCGACTTCAAATTCAGATCAATACCAATGTGTACACTAGATACAATGTACAGGATTATTCACATAACATGTTACACAGAAATAACTTCTAAACCATTAAAGATATGGGCTTTCTGTTTTCATATTCATAAATGGTACCCAGGGCCTTTTACAATAACGTGCTACTTAGTCTCGTGGGGCGATTAATAATAGATATTGATACTAACGCCATATTTTTTAATGGAACGGCACAAATTCATGCAGCTGGCCTAAAAGATCAACTGCGTACAAGTTCAAATATGTAAGTATTTTCAAAATCGGACAATTACTTTTTGAGATATAAGAACAGCATGCGCGGTTTTGCTGCCGCATCAGACGGCTTGAAGTCGGGCAAGGACATATTGAGGCGCAAGCTGCTTCCTGGCCTTGATTCCATCCACAGAACGGATACGGTACCAGACATGTACAGTAGGCCTAAATGTGATGTACCGTAACATACCCTGGGTGTGCAACGTTATTGTGTGAATGGCGAACACACAACGGTGAAGGGAGATAAAGTTGTTTTGTTTTGACATGTAATGGGTTGCGCTCAGTTTAGTGTTTTCTCTCACGGATGGGAGTGGGAAGGATTTGGAAAGACAGTCGGCTGTGGCCTATCACAAAGGTACCTATCCGGTATTTGCCTGGTGTTGAACATGGGACATCATGATAATCACTTTCAGGTTGGGCGAGGCAGGGCTCGAACCTACGCTCTCTCGAATGCACGCTACTACAGTCTCACTGGAGCTCTGCGGAGATTAATGCGTGTAAAATAAAATATGAATAATAGTGTTGCTGCCATCTCACCACGATCAGCTCTGACCATTTAATTTTCTAGAAGGAGGTCTTCCGGTGTTGTGTTATGTTTATTTCTCAACTCAAGTAGTATGAACTGTGCACTAAAACGCGTGACAATTATAACTTTCGTTATGTTTCTTTCAAGGCAAAGTACTTATTTTATTCCTTTTAAACACATCCACTCTTTCTGTCCTGTCATGTGTTCGCCTGTCATGCACACTTTGCAAACCCATCACATGTGTACGAGGTGCTTACATGCCTGGTATCCATTCTGTGGCTGAACTCACTCCCGGAAATTGCTTGCGCCTCAATATGTCCTTGCCCGATTTCACGTCGTCTAACGCGGCATGCAAAACGGCACATGCTGCTCTTACTTATATCTCAAAAGTAATTGTCCGATTTTGAAAATACATATTTGAACTTGTACGCAGATTAACTTTTAAATCAGCTGTATGAATTTGTGCCGTTCCATTTAAAAATATAGTTAGTATCAATATCTTGGTTGTTAATCACCCCACGAGACTAAGTAGCACGTTATTTTACAAGACCCTGCGTACCATTTACGAATATGAAAACAGAATGCTGATATCTTTAATGGTTTAGAAGTTATTTCCGTGTAACATGTTAGGTGAATAACCCTGTATATAATTATTTGCTTATTTAAAATAAGTTTAGTCTATTTAGTATACTTGTGAAACTTTACGACCTAAAATAACATTTGGGTTAGCATATTTTTGTATTCAAATGAAACTCAATCTTTCGTAGCAGCTGCAGGGAATAAGGTCCACATGTTGCAAAGCATGGGCCTTATTTTCTGCATCGTGACCTTGAGGGTTTTCGCTTGCATCATGTGTTCTTAACCAAATTCTATAAAATGCACACCGTTTCATTACTTATTTAATGCACTATTAGATACATATATTATTTTAATGCTATCCTAGCACTAACATTCTTTTTTTTTTACTTCTCTTTCCAAAGAAAAGTTATTAAAATGAGATGAACGGTTACATCGCGCATTCCTATCTACGAAATGTCACTGCGAAATTTGTCACAAATGGAGCATAATTGCTTTTACTTAAATGAAGTGAAAAATCTGCGGTAAATTAAGAAATACCGTCGTGATTAGAGAAATATGAATTCATACTCAAGGCCTGTATACAGGACTATGTCGTATTTCGCTGCTGGTGCCGTCTTTTAATTTCTTGAGATCCAGGGCTAGCACCGAGAGAAATATGAATTCATACTCAAGGCCTGTATACAGGACTATGTCGTATTTCGCTGCTGGTGCCGTCTTTTGTTAATTTCTTGAGATCCAGGGCTAGCACCGAGAAATGGGAATGCTATGTCTGGACTCATTATTTTTGTCCATATGACTAGAGCGGCCAGTTGAAACAGCAAAATGGAGGGCAATAGCATTCACGATAAGAAAAATAGCATGATCCCTGGACAAATGAATATTTTTTGTTCGAACGAAAATAGCATGATCCCTGGACCAATAAATCACTACTCCACAGAATTCCTATGTACATTGGCCAAAGAGATACGTGTGTTACTGTGAGCGTAGCACCAAAAGTACTTGTAAAGTAGTAAAGTAGGTATACATAATATTCACCAAAAATAAAATATTTCTTAATTTACCGCAGATTTTTGACTTCAACTGTATAAGAACAATTATGTTCCATTTGTGACAAATTTTACAGTGACATTTCGTAGATAGGAATGCGCAACGTAACCGAGATCAACTCCCCTTCTCGAGTCTTAACACTGGCCTAGCAACCAAATACTGAGGACGGCCGAGATCTCACTTTCTCCAACAGGTAGCAGGCATAGTAAGCAGACGTGTAGGTTCACTACCGACCAAAGAAGCGGCAAATACGAAAATCAAACAGTGAGCCTTAATATCTGCTGGGCCTTATTACCGCAACCTACCTTACTACTGGAGTGAGCCGCAATCTAACCTTGGACCCGAGCTCAGAAGGCCAGCGCTCTACAGTCAGACTCGGCCCAGTTAAAAAAAAAAAAAATCGTAACTTCAAGATTGTAACATTTCTCTGCGTTTGCGGTTGACAGCTAACCAAGCTGTTCCACTAGCAAGGAAATTGTAAAGCTTCGTGCAGACTAGAGCTTTAAGAGAATGGCGTAGTTATGCTCTACCACGATTCAAGAACATAATACCTAGATATTATCTACATCAGTCTACGAATATACTGTTTAAACAGACCGCTTCGGTGGATCAGTGGTAGAGTGACTAATGGAACAGCCCAAGTTCGTGGATTCGATCCCGGCAGAGGTACGGTAGTTACTTTTGAAGGACCGTCAAAAATCTTCGCCATCCGTGCCATTGTTAACATGATCTGTCACTCGACAAAATGAGAACTCCCAGTAGAATTCTGCTTGCTATAGTATCTAGCAGCACAATCTGAATGTCGAAATTTGTACATTAGTCAGGATGCCTAGAATACCACTTCCGAAATCCTGTCCACGGTAGCAGAATACAATAATTTAATGACTAATATGGATATATATATTTGGAAATCTGCTTCCATGTCACATCGCGCGTTCCCCGGTACCGCTTTAATCCACATTTTACTTTAACTTGGTTACCCTACTTAACTAGTGACTAACTTCCAGAATGATACAATATGATACACAAATTGAGAGAACCTAGACCGTTAGACATTCAGTGCGCCCAAATACTAACAATTAATACTGTAGCTTGCTTCCAGCTGACCCTCGTATAACACCCGAAATATCAAAACGTCCATTTCCATGGGCGGCCTCGGAGGCGTACATGCACCTCCTCCCGCTCCAGTAAATCCACCGACACGAGGACATTTTGAGCACCTTAAACACCAACGAATTGAGCCGGCATCGAACCCACCAAGTTGTCGTCCAATACGATTAACTTACCTCACTGGAAGCAAATGTAAGCAAGGCCGACACCATTATTCACAGTTATTTAAAGGGAACTTAATTCACAGAAATTTGAGGATTGGTTAGTAGCAATTGTTTTGGTACTTACAACCGAGTTACGAATTTGATTAGATCATTACATCCGAAAGAAAAAACCATTCAATTTGCAAGCCAAGCAATCAGTAGCGGCTGCTCTCCAGACTGGGAGTTCTGCAAATCTCGGTAACGGTAGTGATGAAACTAAACATATACTGGCGTTTCCTCGAGATATAAGGGTACTGGTAAAACAATGCCAATGCGAATATTCACATGCTGTAGAACTGCAATCACATGCTACGAGCCATCCGTGCCCCATTAAGACCAACTGCCGTTCATTTCTGTTTGGTATTACTGTATTACGAACTTACTTAGAACATTAAAATGTCAAGTTATTTACATTACGGTAACTTACCTCCTGTTGCAGTTTCTTAATGGATGTAATAGTTCTGAATCTCTCTTGGCACACGCCAGAGCAAAACGTATAATACCTCCTACCGAAGCATGAAACAGTTACCGGTGCAAAAAGTTTAATCATGAAACAATTTTGCCCATTGCCTAACTTGGAGGTCGAAACATTTTCACTCTATGCTACAAACAGGCCAACATTTTTGTTCAGTGGGTATTTTTAAGGTAAAATACGGATTATAGATATTGAGTTAGACTAGATCATTATCAGCCATGCGAACACGATTGAGTAAAGGGATGAAAATGCAAACAGGGTAGGAAGTGGCCACTGGTGCAATAAATACCTTATAAATTACGTCTTCTTTTAGAGTAATCTACAGTACGAAGTTACGAGAACTGCAAAGACTCTCTACTAAATTAGTGCCAAGGCAAACTCAAAGTTTAGAGGTCAATAAGAGTAGTACGAGTGAATGCCAAAGCGAGGACTATTTTAAATTAAAACAGAATTTCATATACAAACAAGACGAATGTAGCAACCAGATTTTCACAAAATTGGTTTATCGTATCATGCAATGAATACGCTGGACTGAAAGTAAGTGAATATAAGAAAATGAATGCACAAGCAATCACGAGGAAGACTAAAACGTAGAAGGCCCAAGGCTCTTAACAAGTTTTAGAGTTGTATTACTTTACATGAAACTTCTTTAGACATGCGATGCTATTTTAATTACCCGTATGTAGCCTAATTTACGTTGGGAAAATATGTTCAATAAATGGAATAAAGTGAAATAGTGGTTTAACTCTAGGCTCCATTCAACCAACTTACCTCGAGCACATGCGTTAGTGGAAGAAGTGCTGGCTCCGACGAAGGGTACCTACTTCTGACCTCCAGGCCTGACCAAAACATAAAGAACCAAATCACGTGAACAGCTGATCATCCCCACATCACATCATGACGTAACGACGAATAGTAGTTGAGAACGAAGCCAGCCAACCAGCGAATTCCACGTATGATTTTAGAACCACTGGGCTTACGCGTTAATTAAGTCGAACACCCACTTCTCATATACATTACCTCACAAAGTAATAACCAACCTTTTTCAAAATTAAGAGAAAGAAAGAAAGAAAGAAAGAAAGAAATTGTTTAAAAAAGTGTTTCGAAATATCCTCTGCATTGTACGTATGTAGGCCTACAGATAACAAAACAATTAAAAATGATATTTTATCCACTCAACGAAATAAATGCCCTATATACACAGAGTTATTCAGCTAAGATGTCCACCACAAATAACTCGTCAGCCGTTCCAGACATCGACATTCTGTTTTCATTTTCAATAATGAATAATTGAACAAGACTTGGCTATGACAAAGTATTATAAATTCAGCGTCGCAGTGGTGCGGACTTCGGGGCGGGTGGGTCGGTGGTGATGGTGGGGGGAATGCGTATTTTCCAACCTAAAAATGATCCTGCGAAGGGGGGGGGGGGGGGGTGCAGAGTGCCGGTTTGCGCGCCCCCCAAATTGTCCTAGATTTAAGTCCTCTCAAAACGGTGAGTGGTGGTGGTGATTATTGATTTCAGAAGAAATACAACTAGGTAACCACCTTGTATGTATCACTAATCAGAGAGAAAGGAACCCACTGTGGGTGGGGGCGGTAGAACAACACCCACGGTATCATCTGCCTGTCATTAAAGGTGACTAAAAGGGGCCTTATGGGCTCTAAAGAACTTGAGGCCTAGGGAGTCTTTCATTTTTATACACTTCATGACCCTTGTCTTTCTGTAGCCGATACCTTCATTTTTCAAAGTGTCGGATCCCATCCATTTTTTCTCTCTGATTAGTGTTATATAGAGGATGGGTGCCTAGTTGTACTTCCTCTTAAAAAAAAAAAAAAAAAACACCACCACCACCACCACCACCAGAGAGAAAGAACGGAAGGGATCCGACACTTCGAAAAATTACGATATCGGCCAAAGAAAGGTAAGGGCTACGAAGGGCGTGAAAATGAAAGACTCCCTAAGATTCGCAAACCTAACACCGTCGGGGCCGGAAAAGAACAAGAGTTGTCCAAGGGAGGTCGGATAGGATATATGAAAGTGAGGAGCCTGGCACAAGTAAGTGAAAGCAATGCCGGGACTCAGCTAAGGGCCCAGTGGTCGCCAGTCCACTCTCCAAAGTTCAGAGCCCCTGGGGCCCCTTTTAGTCGCTTCTTACGACAGACAGGGGATACCGTGGGTGTTATTTTACCGCCCCCACCCACAGGGGGATCAAAACGGTGAGTTCGGTAGTCTTCGGGGCCTCAAGTCGAGAATTACAGTGTAATAGGATTTAAAAAGAAAGTCCCAAGTCTGGTTGTCTCAGGTCTGCTGCAAAATGGGTTGAGTTTGGGAAGAAAACTATGAAAATGTTAGAAAGTTGGCCTCAGATTGTAAAGATGAAATGTGTTTCAGGAATACAGCGTTGCATCACAGTTCGGTCACAGTGATACAATTCATCATTATCATCATCATCATCATCATCATCATCATCCTCCTTTCATGTATTAGTCCTATAGAAGAACTGTTACGGTCTGTGCAAAAGATTTGCATTTTCTCGCCATCTCTTCCTGGGGCGTCCCACCGGGGCAGTAGTTTATGACTGCTATGGGGATCCTGCTTCTGTCCATCCGGTTTAGGTGTTCTAGCCAATTTCTCTGGTATCCATAGATGTATTCCAATATAGATCTGCTTTTAAGGTCATTCAGCACATCTGTATTTCTTTTGTGTTCCCACTTACGGACTGCTGCTGTTCGCCGCATGTATTTCATTTCAGCTGTAGTTATTTTTCTCTCATCGTATTTCCTCAGGGTCCACGCTTCACTTCCATACCAAAGTACAGGTCTTGCCAAGGTTTTGTAGATTCTTGTACGGGTGTGTTTTTGAACTAACGGTGGTCTAAAAACTTTATTGATGATTCCCAAACATCTGTTGAATTTGGAATGTCCAGTTCTTCAAAGAAAGACAGTTTGTAGCCGAGGTATTTAAAAATCATTTACTCGTTCCAAAATGTTGTTATTTAAGCAGATCTTGCTTCTTACTGGTTCCTCACCACAGACAGCCATTATCTTAGTTTTCCCAGGGGATATTTCCATTGAGTACTTTTCTGAGACTAGGTTTAGGTGACAGACTCACCACTGAACTTACCTCCTTCTTGCCAGCAACTAGCTGGTATTCATAGATGTATTTCAATATAGGTCTGCTTTTAACGTCATTCAGCACATCTGTATTTCTTTTGTGTTCTCACTGTTCGCCGCATGTATTTCATTTCAGCTGTTGTTATTTTTCTCTCATCGCATTTCCTTGCTTTCAAGTCTATCAAAGATACAATTGCAGAATGGAAAATAATGATTACAATTAGGTACCATAAATTATATTATCCCGTCAAAATTTTTACGTGACAGGAAAACTCTGATTTGTGTCATGGGAGAAAGTGTTTTATTTTCTTCTCTCATAATGTGGCTCTGGCTTGGAAGTCCATTGCCTGGCATGTTTAACAGAGTTAGACAGTCCGCTACCGACATGGAATTCATTTTCAAATGGGAAAGGGAATATACAAGTGACATTAAAAATGATTTATCGTTATGGAGGCGAAATGCATCAGGATGATCCGAAAACTGTGTTATCATTGTTATCGCGAAGTAACATTTCACAAGTATCAGGACACTATTCAGAAGTTCGCACTTGGCGGTTCTACCATAGGCAGGGTTTTTTTTTTTTTTTTTTTTTTTTTAATGCTATTTATTCGGGGCGTCGACCTAAGACATCTTTTGCCCAAACTTTGCACCATATGTTTATGAACCTGCGTGTATTTGGAAATTGCGGAAGTGTAAAGTGTTGAATGTGAGGAAAGGAACATTAAGGACGAAACAAACACCCAGTCCCCAGGCCAGAGATATTAATCATGTACAATTAAAAACCCGGCCGGGAATCGAACCCGAGGCCGCTGGGTGACAGGCGGACGCGTTGGCAGGGTTTAATACTATAGTTTCATACTTGTTAGAACAAACAATGGCAGATCTGGTAGGAGTGAATAAAACGTATTACAGTGGACTCTGGTTAATTCGCCACTGGGTAATTCGAATAAAAGTGTATTCCCCTTGAAACTCCTACTAAAACCAATGCAACATATCCACAGTTCTAGCCCTTCGGGCAAGCAACTCAATGTTGAAAACGCCCTAGGGAAATGAGCTACGAATTTTAGGTATGTAAAATTTAATAAAGTATGAGAATACATTTTTTATTTATTCACAAAAATTAGCATCCTTTTCTTAATCAACGTTATCCGGTCGATTCGATTAGCAGTTTGGCTTTTTCTACCATTACGGTACGAGCGCTAATGTTAGTCAATCCATTGTTTCACTTAAGCACTTACAACGCCGGGCTGAGTGGCTCAGACGGTTAAGGCGCTGGCCTTCTAACCCCAACTTGGCAGGTTCGATCCTGGCTCAGTCCGGTGGTATTTGAAGGTGCTCAAATACGACAGCTCCGTGTCGGTAGATTTACTGGCACGTAAAAGAACTCCTGCGGGACTACATTCCGGCACCTCGGCGTCTCCGAAGACCTTAAAAAGTAGTTAGTGATACGTAAAGCAAATAGCAAGCCCTTACAACTACATTCGGTGTGGAAATTTTTCAAAAACTTAAAAAATAATGCCTGAGGGTACTGAACCAAGGAACACATTACAGAAAGATTTATTTAAATAATATGGCTAGGATTCGAATCAAAAAGAAAACGAGTAAAGGAACAAACGATTTTAGGCTGTTTTTCCGGAAGTGCACTTAGGCCGAAAGTGACTTTCGAAATTTGTTTAGTTTGATAGATCTATCCAAGACTCACAATCTAAAACCTTTCCAGGCCGTTTAGCCCTTCAACCTTCGACTCAATTGAAGAAATTGCTTAATTTTACGTTTTTCGTAGTCTGCTAAGGAATGTTTTCAGCAATCATGTTTAATTCCAATTTTTGAAGCTTAAATTTGGATTATTCGAAGTCAGGATTTTATCGCAACTTACTTTTGTAACGGTTCCAGGAAGTGAAGCCTTCAAATACTTCCCCAAATTCTCTCTATTTTTATTGTTGCTTCCTAGTTATGGTCAGGTAGTCCCACACTTAACCTTTATCAAATACAGTAGAGACAATACACGACACTTACGGATTTCGCCTTGCTAAAATGGGAGACAATTCGACGGTGGCGCTCCTAGTGACTTGACCTGAACAAATCGCGCTAAATTCAAATATCAATGGAAATGTATATACGGAAATGGATAAATAAATTACGTCTAGAAAGAAAGTGCTATTGAGATATTAACTTCGAAGTTGCTAAAGCAATTCTGGATAAATGAATGAAGAATTATTTAAAAGGTTATTATTCAAAGACTGAAATTAGACATATAAACAAGGTGTGAAATGGATTGCTGTGAAATGGCTTGATCTTTCATTTATGCATTACATTTTTAGCTTTAGCATACCTGCCTGAAATCTTACGGTTGGATTTATCTTTTTTCCTCATTTAAAAACAATGTATCATCATATTAAGACATTTGTCAATAAAAATATCGGCACATTCCTTACACATATGATGCAATGAATTAACATTTAATAGCTGGACATTTTTCCTCTTTACATGAAGCCTACTAACAGAAAGAAAATCTATAAAATCCCGGCTTTAATCTGAGAAGAGGGATAAAAGAAAGAAAAGTTTGAAAATGTTGTCGATAGTGATGCTTTGAGGAATATTTACGTACAATTAGAGTAAAAATGTAACATACCCTTGGCTGTACAGTCGAGGATTTTTAAAGTCGCTGGCCTGGAAATGATCTGAACAGATCTTTTAATTCTTATACAAGCGTAACGTCCCTTCTTTCTTGTACACTTTATCCAAATCGCTTCTGTGACATTTCAAAACCCACAGAAACAGAACACACCTACAACAACACATCGGTATTGAAGGTTAACTGCTGCACTATACAATAAAATATGCGTATTATATTTTAAGCCCGTTAAAACATGGGTCGAGCAGGTCAGAAGATTATGAAGTACTATAAAAATCTCTGTCACTGAAAGAATATATATGCAAACACAATATTACTTACATGTTCTTGTCACGAGGGAACCTGAAGAACGAGCGCGCATTTTTCTCTACTTCGTAATTACTGCAGCCAAACACAGCACATACCTTTCCCCTCATGTTGACAGGAGATATCAAGGAATGGCACACGCTACTATTTAATTATGTCAACTCACTGAAAACGCATAATTAACACCAAAAACTTCACACAAAAATACACGTGCTCTTATGACAGAATCAGTACCGTTCAGGTCTATCCGCTAGAGTGTGCTCCAATAGCTGTCCCTCGATATCTCGCTCAGTGTCGTGTATTGTCTCTACTGTATTTGCCTTTATCTCTGCGACTGTCATGTCTGCATGGCCTTGAACATCGCTTGTCTACGGGCATCCGCACTTGGTCACTGGAAATCTTCCCCTTCATCCATCCTGAAGTTGTTAACCTTGGAATATGGGTAAACAATTGCAAACTGTTTCCGTAAAACAGGTTTCAAAAATAAAGAAACCAATGCAGAAATTGTCCCAAAGTAGAAATTCACGTGAAACCTGAGCGATGACAAGAAATAGTGACTGATATCAGTTATGACGAGTATTTAGCTGTTGATACTGAAATAGCAGATCTGACAGGAGGCGAGATCCTGCTAGAAATACTGGAAAATTCCAAACCATCCAATGAAGAAAAAGAGAGCCTGAACCGACCGCGTCTGAAGCTTTAAATATGGTAGGAAGTTGAAGATTTTTTTTTTTTTTTTGAGCTCAGCCAAATGTTTATGATGAGGCATTTCAAGCTTTAAATAAAATTGAAGATTTTGTCTATCGTGTAAAACTAAACAAACCCAAACAAACAAAAATCACTTACTTTTTAAGTGAGCAATGGAATTCAATTAAATATGCTAAATTGTGTGTTAATGCTGTTGTTTTACTAGAGTTTATACAGTAAATTTTCATGTGAAAACTTGCATCCACAGTACAGTACAACATAACTGCTGTTAATGTATACTACTGTAATCATTATTCAATACAATGAATTTATTAAACTGTGTGTATTTACAGAGTACCTGCTGTACAATATTTTCATTAAAATAGTCATTTTTTTGTTAAATCGAATTTTGGGTATTTCCTACCCGAAGAAGCACAGAACCATGGATATGCGTTTGGGCATAGAAGTCGAGCGAACGAATACGGATTCGTTGGTTCCTCCCAAGGTAAGTAGAATTAACAATACGAAGGCCATTCATGGATTCGTAGCTGGTGGCGCCATCTGAGCGAGCTTCGTCATGACGTCCCCAAGAGGACTCGCAGATATAGTGGGCCTGTAAAGCCTAATTCACACTGGGATAGTTTACTGGAGTCGAGTACTTCAAACCTCCAAACTTGAAGCCAACACTTTTAAACAGACGAGGAAAACACATGCTAACTGTTTTTAGAAGAGCACGTAAACTTCAGTGTTTTAATACTGCAGTTCACTAGTAAGTATCTGTGAATTTGCATTCAGTTTACTGAAGTGGAGATGCAGAGTGCTCAAATACAAGCATGCGTACAGCTCATTTGCACATTATTGCTTGAATTACAAAACTGTCTTAATAAGTAGAATAGGAAAACTTGGGTTAACTGATGCATTAGTAAAAGAGTAATTACATAACTGGGATTGTAAATAAAGGGTACTGATCTATGCACATGGTTATGAGGGTTTAGGGGTAGTAGTAAGGATGTAAAGGAGATGGCATATAAGTCAGTGGTAAAACCCCAACTAGAGTATGGTTCCAGTGTATGGGACCCTCACGAGGATTACTTGATTCCAGATTACTTGATTTCCAAGAAAGGTAGCTCGATTTGTTTTGGGTGATTTCCGACAAAAGAGTAGCGTTACAAAAATGATGCAAAGTTAGGGCTGGGTAAACTTGGGAGAAAGGAGATGAGCTGCTCGACTAAGCGGTATGTTCCGAGCGGTCAGTGGAGAGATGGCGTGGAATGACATTAGTAGACGAATAAGTTTAAGTGGTGTCTTTAGGAAACATCACAACATGAAGATTAAATTGGAATTCAAAAGGACAAATTGGCACAAATATTCGTTCATATGAAGGGGAGTTAGAGATTGGAGTAACCAAGAGAAATGCTCAATAATTTTCCAATTTCTTTGAAATAAATTAAGGAAAGGCTAGGAAAACAACAGATAGGGACTAGTGTGATCTGTGTATCTTCTAAAACAATGGGCGCTGAGTCAGCACTTCCCAAGCTTTTTTGAGTAGTAAAGCTATGTAGGTTCTAGGTCACTGACCTGGTAGTAAAGCTATGTAGGTTCTTACCCGGGTTCAATGACCTCTCGGTGAGGTTAAGACGCGGAATAACGTTATGACCTTGCGTACGAGAGCAAGCCTATCCTCATAAACTCTATTGGAGGGGCCTAATTGGCCAGGGAATGATCTGGGGTGCTTTTGACCCCTAGGTGAGGTTATTACATCATACCCATACGTACGAGGGCAATACTAACCTCACTAGCCAACCTGGGGGTATTTCTGCCTCCTAGGTAAGGTTATGATGTCATACCCTTACGCACGAGGTCAATGCAAACCTCAAGGGTCACTTTGGAGGAGTCAAATCGGACGCCCCCCTTGGAGGAGCTGAGTCGGAAAGGTCACTGACCCCTCTGGAGGAGGCGAATCGATCGGGTGCCCGTGGAGGAGCCGCAAATCGGTTAGGTGACCTACAGATGAGGTTAAGACGTCATTATGACGTGATAACCTAACCTTGCGCACGAACGGTAACGTAACTTCACAAAGGCTCCCCTTGGAGGAGTCCAATCGGTTAGGTGACTGGCAGTTGAGGTTACGAAGCCATGATGACGTGTTAACCTAACCTCGCTACGAGGAACGTTAACCTAATCTCAGACAGGCTACTTACGGGCTCCCCTTGAAGGAGCCGAACTGGTGAGGTGACTTGTAGATGTGGTGTTAACCTAACCGTGGCCACGAACAGTAACCTAACCTGACATATGCGCTTTGTCGTCTCTACTTGGAGGAGTGACGGAGTTGTGACGT
This sequence comes from Anabrus simplex, assembly GCF_040414725.1. Classification (NCBI taxonomy): domain Eukaryota; kingdom Metazoa; phylum Arthropoda; class Insecta; order Orthoptera; family Tettigoniidae; genus Anabrus; species Anabrus simplex. Next base: position 49,934,394 of record NC_090269.1, on the reverse strand, counting down.
AATAAGCGTGGGCGATAACGCTTATGCATGCTTATCTTCACATAACCGAAAGCGCAGGACTTCTCCTGACAGAACTGTGTCGTCACAGCGTGGGTGATTTGAAATGCGGACTGCTGGCTAAGGGTGCATGACGTTATAACCTAACATGTGCAGATGCAACCTTACGGGCCCTGGGATCAATCCCTTCTCCATGCTTGACTACAAGGGCGTTAACGCATCCGGTATCCACTGGCCCCTGGACAATGCCTGATCCGGTGAGTGACGTCACAGCGCGGAGCGGGCTGCTAGCTAAGAGCGTGCCCTTAACCTTATTTGGCTAACAGTGTGCTCTTAACCTTACATGACGTTACTCTGGCTACGTGCCCTGGCTTAACCTTACGGACCTCGGGTTCGACCCTAGGCTTAAGTGCGTTAACTTTACAGATCCCAGTTCGAAGCCAAAAAGTGCAAGGTTAACATAAGAGGCACGACGTATCTAGGCTTAACCTCGCAGATCTCGGGTTCGTCCTCAGGCTTAAGGGCGTTAACTGTGGAGACACTAGTTCGAACCCTAAGAGACTCAAAGTTCAACACACGAGTTAAGCGCATAAGAGTAGAAGCTTAACCTAACAATCTCCAAGTTCGATACCCGGGCTAACTGCAGGACTAATGTTACGCTGACCACGTGTTAACCTAACTTAACCTCCGAAGACTTGGAGCTGAACTTGGAACAAGATGTTATATATAAAGCTTAATACGTATGCTTTATTCATAGGGGCGTAAGATAATAAGAGAAGGTTGACGCAGCGGCTAGTGCGCAAGATGGCCGCTATACAAGAGTTCTTATGGGACTAACTCCGAGCAATTGCAGGTACACCCCATATAAAGGTGTCAGTCGACGCAGGAGGCTCGATTTCATCAGAAATATATAAACATATTGCCCATATGAACCATAACGGCAAGGCTATCAGACATGAAAATTTACTATGAATAATATACTTTACTACCTCTTTCCCACATATGATCATCAATATAAAGGTGCCAATCGAAAGATCAACCCTACAATAACTTCGATATTCTATCGAATCAGACTGACAATTTTTTCATAAGTTTCAAGGTTATCAGCCTTCAAAACACCAAAATGTTAACTTCTAAACAACTGCAGCTACACCCCATATCAAGGTGTCAGTGGACGCAGGAGGTTCGATTTCATCAGAAATATATCAACATTTTGTCCATATTGCGCCCTTCCCGCGTCCAGGTACGACACAACTAAAATTTCCCGACAGCCAGATGTAATCTCAGCGTATTTCTTCTCATAAGAAAAATATTAAATTTTTCTTCTTGGCTACGATTAACGTGAATTCAGAGAAAAAAAGGTAGGGACCGCTCGCAACAATTATCGATGAACGTCTCCATCCTATCGCATTCAAGAGTAAATCTATCATTGACCGCTTAACTCCGACGCAAATCATATAAGAAACATCTTAGAAACTAAGTCTATCTACACTCAACTGCTACAAATTATCACTCACTTAATAAGGAAATAATAAGAGAAAACATTTATTAAATTATCCATAAATTAAAGAATTGAGAACTCGTATTATCAAGAACTTTCATAATCGACAATTAAAATCAATAATAATTCATAATATTTTACATTTAAGTCAGCGCTGACTTGCTAATAAAATAAAATAATAGATTGAATTCACTGTTTCTGACACGAACTTAAACTTCCTCACATATAATCATGTTTGAGAATTAAATCAATCATTCAATTATTACGTAAATAATTAATTAGCTTGAAAGAAAATTAAACAATTCAAATCAATCACTATAAGATAATCACATTGTAGTTTAAAGAGAAATATTTCCTCACAATTGACAAAATTTAAGTTTTTGCTATCTGAATTCGTTATCAAAGTTGTTCTCTGGCGAAGAAATGTTTTATGATGACTGACGGGCTAAGGTTTCCATCCCTATTGCCTTCTAAATCTCGGCTCCTAATTTACTAGCTTCTCATTTAAAATTAGCACATGAATTATAAATCAACACTCAAAATATAAAATAATCTACCTCACTATTCTATCTAAATAATGCTTAATTTGCTGCTATACGGCTCAATATGCATCCACTTACTAGGCTACTAGGCTTATATTTAATATATGATATGTGTAAGTAATTCCATTCGTTTTTACGTTATATCTTGGTACTATTTATCTGCGTCACTTCTAATATCTATACTGGCTTAACACATCTTTCACTTCACACATGTTACGAGAATACGTCATAAGACATAAATATTTTAATAATAAACAGCTGTATTTGACGTTACGTTAACTCTCTAATCTCAACTATACATATATATCCCCCATTCATACCTTACTTTGTGTCATTCCCTCGGTGTATCTCTTTCCTTGTGCTTGCATCGTCTAATTGATCCAACATATGAATATCTCAGCATCTACCATCTAAGGTAGGTTGCGGTAATTAGGCCCAGCAGGTATTAAGGCCACCGAGCTCGATAGCTGCAGTCGCGTAAGTGCGGCCAGTATCCAGTAATCGGGAGATAGTGGGTTCGAGCCCACTGTCGGCAGCCCTGAAGATGGTTTTCCGTGGTTTCCCATTTTCACATCAGGCAAATGCTGGGGCTGTACCTTAATTAAGGCCACGGCCGCTTTTCGTATTTGCCGCTTCTTTGGTCGGTAGTGAAACTACACGTTTGCTTACTGTCTATGCCTGCTACATGTTGGAGAAAGTGAGAACTCGGCCCTCCTCAGTATTTGGTTGCCAGGCCACAGTGAAGACTCGAGAAGGGAAGTTGATCTCATTTTAATAACTTTTCTTTGGAAAGGGAAGTAAAAAAAGGGAATGTTAGTGCTAGGATAGCATTAAAATAATATATGTACCTAATAGTGCATTCAATAAGTAATGAAACGGTGTACAATTTATAGAATTTGGTTAAGCACACAAGATGATGCAATCGAAAACCCTCAAGGTCACGATGCAGGAAATAAGGCCCACGCTTTGTAACATGTGGGCCTTATTTCCTGCAGCTGCTACGGAAGATTTAGTTTCATTTTAATACAAAAATATGTTAACCCAATGTTATTTTAGGTCGTAAAGTTGCACAAATATAGTAAATAGACTAAGATTATTTTAAATAAGCAAACAATTTTATATTTTTATCCAGTGTACACATTGGTATTGATCTGAATTTGAAGTCGATGACATGTTCTTACACATGACTTTTGTATTAAAGACTACTGCGGTGGTCTCAGGGTAGCATGCTAGCTCCTCGGCCTGGATTCGATTCCCAGTATTGGCACGTAATTTAGAAAAGCCAGGAGGCCAGGAGATCTGGAATGGCGTTATCCCGGCGTTGTGAGAACAATTGTGAGTAGTGGCTTCGGTCCAAAAACCAAGGGAAGCGTTAGACTTCGGCCACAGTGCAAGTGGCGAGCGGAGCGTCGCGTTGTGTGGCGGCATAGATGCAACTCAAACTTGCGTTAGCAAATGCATGTGGTCATAGTACCAGCGGAGCGTCAGGAGCCACTCACTCCTGTTTGAGATTTCAGCTGCGCCGTTCGCAGTGACCGTTACTGAAGTAACAAGAGAAGAGATGAAGTGTTTGTTGGACTGACTATAAACGACAAGGAAGATTGTTTTCAGACTTCGTTTTCAAAACATCAAAGACTCTTATTTCATGCAGAATTAAATGTTATCTTAAAATAAATTAGTTTTTTAAATAAGTGAAAGGAAAAATTAAAAATGACTTTGAAAATTAAGTGATTTTTGAATGTTTGTGTGATTTAAATTCCAGGAATTTTATATTTAGTGGTTATGATTCGTTTTTTAAAACACGTTACCTTAGTTTTTCGAAGTAAGATGAGAGGAAATGATGCTTCCTGAAACTTTTAAAGAAGAAAATCCAGATCTCCTAACTTAGCATGGTGAAATGTTCCCTAATATATTTTCAATTTAAAAATTCAACGTAAATATTTTGTGAATTAATGAACATGTCTTTTAAAACTTCTTATCTACAAATCATGCCATTTTCTCTTCCAATTTGACCTCGTAATTGCCCATAGAGATTAGGTTAAGGTACTCTTCCACTGCGGGCCTTATTACACGTTAGAGCATGAAATAAGGCTCAATTACTTTAATTGAACCACGGTTACATTTACAATTATGTATTTGTGATATCTGGTGAAAAGATACATCAAGGAACATTTTTTATTTGAAACAAATTCTCGTATCTCTGTTACTTTAAGGGCAAACGGCAGTCTATCTGTAAGTGGGCCTTTTGCACGTCTTATAATCACCGAAACCCACATTGTCATACACAATTATTTCATATAACTTCTTTCTTCACTATTAAACCTTCAATCAATTCCATTTCGTCTTTCTCAATACCATATTTCATCATTCATAACCTCTTCCATAATAAATGCAATTACTAAGACGTACCATTCTTCTTTACGTATTATCTGCGCACCTTTTCTGGATAGATTTACACCCTAGTGATGAATTGGTCGACCTCGGCAATCTTCGAGATCGTACTGGCAACCTTTGAAACACAAACTATGAATCGCTTATGCATCGCTGTGCGACATCTGGCGTACCCTTTACGTACTAGTACTGTTGTTATTTACGCAGCAAAGCCAAACTATAGAATTCACTCTAGGAATAAGATTCGCATCGAGAAATGTTATATAATGTGTGGGTGACACAGTTGTTGGCTTAAGATAACAAAGGTTTAGCAAAATTCATATCGATCGATCATATTATCGATTCAATTCTGATTTCATTTCCATTCAGTTGGCAGTACTACTGGAACCGGAATTGCTCCCTCCTTACTCCTCAAACCCGTACACAAATCTATCGATAAAAAGTGCGCAGATAATAAATACTCCCTTAAATAGATCAATTCTCTTCCAATATTACGATGCTTAACCTTAAATATTTCGTTCGTGCATTTAACAACATTACTTTACAAGGAATAACTCGACTATATCTTTCATTTTCTCTCATGCGATCCACCTGTGACGTAATCATTGATTGAATGGTTTCACGAGATCCGTAGATAATATTTAACATACGCTAATCCTTATATTCAGCTGTTCGATAGTTCTTCTTCCTTCTCGTATTTTCAATTACTGTAGTAATTCACTTATTTTATGCATAGCCATACTCCACGAGATATCAATCTAATTATATGCTAACTTAATATAGTATTAGCAGATTACATGTAACACACTTCACTTCACTGTATCACTTGCACTCTTAAATATCTCACACTTAGAATACTTTATATTAATTCATATGCCTAGCTAAATTAAGAATTATAAAACTTATGGTAAACACTTAGCTTATCTTTCATCATATCAGCTGTCAGTTGCTCTCCTCCTCCTCGTCACATCGCTGCTCCATTGGCCATGGTCTGAAGTTCGGCTGGATTCCTCATCTCATTTTAGGTAGAGTCTGCTGGTTGGATCATATCTCCCTCCAGGTTGGTCCATCTCGAGTTTAGCAAGACATCTTCTTCATGGTATAGCTGCCAATATGATCAAATAATGTCGACAAGTAAATGTTCATTTTAAGAATTTCTTAGAATAATATTTTTTTAAATATACTATTAACTTTCTCTTGCGTTCTAGTTAACCAATTCTCTATATCCGCGTAAGATCTTCAGTCTCGTCTCAGAAAATTCTTCTAGGCCTATTTTAAAATTATTTGTTTCCTAAAAATTCAATTCCTTCCTCGATTCTTTTTCTGACGAAAGATTCTTTTCTATCCTTCTCTTCTTTCACAACTTCTAATTAATGAGTTCCGATGTATTGCTAATCATGCGTATCGGGTTTATCAGCATACATATTTGAATAATTCTCATATATTACGCTGTCCCTATATTTTTTACAGTGCTTCAGCAAGTATCTCGCCATCTTCTCTTAATTTAGAACAGTTATTCTTCAAAAATTCCGCCGTAATCTTGACTATTTCTCTTCTTCGATGCAGCAACAGCAATTTGCTTCCTCACGTCTCGAGTTCAGTTTTTCAAGTATATTTTTTAATAATATATTATTTTACTTATTTTCTTGAAACAATTTCCCTGACATTGCTCTGTTCTGCACCGTCTTTTAAATGTAGACGATCCAAGTTAATCATGGCCGCCTAATGTATTCATATGTCAATACTTTCTTTTATACTATCTTGGTCTGAGTGGTCTATACCTTTTCTGGACTCCATTTTGTAACGCGTCCGAAAAGGCAAGGGGCACAATATGAACCATAACGACAAGGCTATCAGCCATGAAAGTGTTTGCTAGTAACTTTACGTCGCACCGACACAGACAGGTCTGATGGTGACGATCGGATAGGAAAGGGATAGGAGTATGAAGGAAGCGGCCGTGGCCTTAATTTAGGTACAGTCCCAGCATTTGCCTGGTGTGATAATGGGGAAACCACGGAAAACCATCTTCAGGGCTACCGACAGTGTGATTCGAACCCACTATCTCCCGGATGCAAACTCACAGCCGCGCGCCTCTAACCGCACGGTCAACTCGCACGGTCCATGAAATTTTACCACCAAAAATTTTTTTTACCCTTATCCCATCATCAGATCATCAATATAAAGGTGCCATTCGAAAGATCAACTCTTACTTCGATATTTCTATCCAAACAGATTGACCATTTTTTCATAAACTTCAAGGTTTACAGCCTTCAATGTGCTAAAATGTTAACTTCTAAATAATTGCAGCTAAACACTATATCAAGGTGTCAATAGACGCAGTAGGCTGGATTTCATCAGAAATATATCAACATATTGCCCATATGAATTATAATGGCAAGGCCATCAGCCTTGAAAGTGCCAAGAATGTTATTTTTTAAACAATAACAATTACACGCATTGCCAAGATGTCAGTCGAAGTAGGAGGCTGGATTTCATCAGAAATATATCAGCGTGTTGCCCTTATGAATCATAACGGCAAGGCTATCAGCCATGATAATTAAATGAAAATTAAACTAGTAATATTTCTTGTAACGTTTGCTTTCCATGGAATTGCTTGTTGTACTCTTGTTGTTGTAGTTGTTGTTGTTGGGTAATTATGTTTTAACCTTACCTTATTAAAACTTGTAACGTTAAGCTAGTAGTAAGCTCAACCTATAGTTTTGTAAGCCATAGTGTAAGTATTGGAAATAATTAAGTTGTGTATGAAACTGTACATGAAGCTAGATTTAGAATGTTAAACTGGTTGTATTTCTTGTAATAATTTTTCCATGGAATTGTTTTTTTGTACTCGAGTTGTTGTAGTTGTTGGGTAGTTATGTTTTAAAGTTTCTTAACGGGGCCTCTAAATATTAGTCCCTAATTAGCATCGACCTCTTAGATCTTTTGCTACTGTTTTTAACTTTACTTTATTAATACTTGTAGTGTGAAGCTAGTAGTAAGTTCAACCTATGGTACTGTAAGCTGTAGTGTTAAGTACTGGAGATACTTAAGTTGTGTGTGAGTTTATATATAATTACGCTGGATTTAGAAAATAAACTAGTAGTATTTCTTGCTTGTTGTACTCTTGTTGTTGTTGTTGTTGTTGTTGTTGTTGTTGTTGTTGTTGTTCAAGGGTAATTACGATTTAACTTTACATTATTAACACTTACAATGTTAAGCTAGTAGTAAGGTCAACCTATAGTATTGTAAGCCGTAGTGTTAAGCACTGGAAATACTTAAGTTTTGTGTGAATTTGTATATGATGATGCTGGATTTAAAATGTTTAACTAGTAGTATTTCTTGTAGTATTTTCTTTCCATGGATTTGCTTGTTGTACTCTTGTTGTTTGTTTGTTATTGTTGGGTAATTATGTTAACTTTATTATTATATTACTGTATGTGACAATTGCCACCGGGATATTTCCCGTTTGCGATGTATTTGTTAATAATAATAATAATAATAATAATAATAATAATAATAATAATAATAATAATAATAATAATAATAATACCGGTAATAATAATAATAATAATAATAATAATAATAATAATAATAATAATAATAATAATAATAATAATAATAATAATAATAATAATAATTGTACCGGGCGGTACACCTCCACGCCGCTAATTTAAACTTTGCGTCAGTTGAAACTCCTCTGCTGGAGGAAGTCTGAACTTTATCTACTGTGTTAATTTTCAAGTTTCTCAGAAGATGTCACTACTCGGAAATTTTGAAGTTTCTGAACTGGGTCGTTTTTGATGTATCTTTGTTTTACCTGTAGTAAGAAGTGTGAACTTTCTCTTCTAGAGGACACTACTGAAGAACTACAACAGTGCACCCTAGTGCGAAGTGAAAGAACTGTTTTTTGGAGAAAGTTTTATTTCATAAGTTTGTTCTTTGTTAAATTTCCTTCTGTCATTGCTTAAGTTGGAAATATCAACCCTTTCCTTCCCCTCGTTTTGAAATTAGCCAATCCCGAATTTCTTAAATTAATTTTCGGCCAATCGGGGCCTTCTTCCCCAAACTGCTCTGTAACTGGGTTCTGTAACCAATAAAATTCTTGCGGGAGGGTGTTCTCATTTCCTGAAACGCCTCGAACTTTCCGCGAGGGTATTTAAACTGCTGATTTTCGGGTCTCTGCGCCACTTCAGTACCAACTTTCGAAGTGTAAAGTACGTAGCAGGGGGCGGGAAGCGCCAATTTCTTCGGGCAGCAGTTCAACAACAAGGTAATGGCCGTTTAATAACTTCTTTTCTTGCTAGTTCAGCAGTTTAACTCTCGGGGCGGGTCCGAAGCGTTTCCACCATGTAACTTTTCCCTAAAATGTAAAGACTCTTAGCATCTATTTTCTTTTAAAGCTACATATTGGGATAGAGAGTGCTTAACCCTCTCGAGCTCCCACTCATATTGTTTTGGGGTGAACTTATTTTTCATAACCGATTCTTCCTTAACGTAATGTAAATTGTTTCCTTCTAAAGTTACCTCTTTAGTATGGGATTAGCCCTTGCATTAGCGGCCTAGAGCCAGATTAGGTTTTAAACAAAAGGTATTAGGAGTGCAGATCGCCTCCTCTCTAATTGTTATTTTGGAGGTCATGTAATTAACCTTTTTCTCATTTAATAGACCTCAGTAGGTTGGGTATTTTACCCCTGTGTATATGTCCTTAGAGGACAGCTTGAAGGTGGAATTTGGTGTGGCCTTTGACAGGCTTAAATTTTGAGAGCAAGTTGCTCTTTCTTGAAAATTTTGTTTTCTGCGCGCCTCAAGGAGGCCTTACTGTGTAATTTGGAGCAAGTGCTCCTGGGCATGAATGGGGTTTTCTGCCCCTCTGTTAAAACTTGTTTTGGGGTAAAGTTGGGCTAATTGCCCAAGAATTGTGAGTTCGGGGCTCGAAGCCCAAATCTTGTGAATACTGTAATTGTAATTTGTTACCTTGCTACTCTGTACCTGCCATTATTGTTATTTCTTGATTTTGCTAAGAAAATATAACCTTGTTAAATTTTATCTTAACTGTAATTTCGTATTTTGAGGCCCGTTCACCCCCGCACCTTCTTTCGCCTCTACCTACCACAAAAACTCGGTAACAATAATAATAATAATAATAATAATAATAATAATAATAATAATAATAATAATAATAATAATAATAATAACAATAGTACCGGGAGGTACATCTCAACGCTGCGCATTCAAAATTAGCGCCTAAAGGAACTCCTCTATCGAACTAAAGTGGAAACTACTACAAAAGGAACTTAGAGCTTTAATCAGAAGATGTCACCACCGAAATATTATGTAATTTGTTATTGTGTAGTTTCCTAACCTGAGTGAATTTCTCCTTGTTTTGTTTGTCATTCATTAAGAAGTTTGGACATTTTTCTACGGATGACACCACTAAAAAATTTATGACCATGCCCTCTGGTGCAAAGTGAAAGAACTTATAATTTAAAGAAGTTTTGTATTTCTAGGATTTTGTAACATTGATGTTCATTTATTTTTGGGTTAGCAATATTTCCTTTTTCTTTCCGCCAGTTTTGAATCTAGCCAATCACTAATTTCTGTAATTAATTTTCAACCTATCACAGGCTTCTTGTTCGATTCTGAGTGTAACTTTGAAATTAACCAATTAAATTGAGAAGGTGTGGCTGGTTTAGTCGTGAATGATCTCGAGCCTTCCCTGAGGGTTCATAAACTGCGGCTTTTCACGTTTCTTGGCCAATTGATCGTCGTCTATCTGAGTGTGTGTGTCAAGCAGGAGGCGGGTGGCCTCTTTCGTTGGCAGCTGAAAATCTATAAGGTAATGGCCACATAAACTACATCTTTCTTGTTGTAGTTACCTCCGCAGATTATTCAAAGTGGAAGGTCCGAATCTTTAACCATGTAACCTACGTTTCTAAAATGTAACTTTCTTCCGGCTAATGTAAAAAAATTCATAAAATCTTTAACTGTAAATCGGGGATAGAGAGTGATGTACCCTCTCGAGCTCCCCTTCATCTTGGTTTGAGGTGACTACGTTTTGTAACTGTTTTTCCTTCTGTAATGTGTTGAAGTAATTTCTATGCGAGTCACCTCAGTAGTTTGGGAATAACCCCTGTTTCATCGGCTCAGAGCCTTGTAGGTTTTTCATTATCTTGGAGCGCTATGTACGCCTCCATTTCTTTTGTGTTTGGGCCAGTTATTTAACCTGTTCTGTTTTCATGAAGGCCCCGTAGGTTGGGTATTAAATATCCCTGTATAAACCATTTTCAAATTGCTAGTATATCAAATACTGAAGATGTGCTGACTGACTGGCTGATTCATCATGGCCGAGCCAAAACTACTGGACATAAAGAGATGGAATTTTGAGGATACATTTATATTACAATGTAGGTGCTCACTAAGGGATGATTTTTAGATATTCCGTCACTAAGGGGTGAGAAGGGGTGAACTGTTAAAATGAGTGTATCTATATCTCAAACACTGAACAGTTTAAAGACGTGAAAGTTGTTATTTGAAATCTCATTTAAAAATAAAGAAGTGCGAATTTTGTTGTTTTTGGAAAATACACTTAAGGGGTGGGGTTGGTGAAAAGAAGTGAAGAAAGTGTTGAATTCTTTTTATGAGGATACTTATATATCAAATACTGAATATATTACAGGCGTGAATATTGTTATTTGGAATCTCTTGTAAAAGTAAAGGACCTACGCATAATTTGTTTGCTGAAAATCCACTTAAGTGGAAGTGTATTTTTAATCACTTTTAAAAATAAAGTAACACGTATCTTTTTATTTTCGGAAAAACTCTTAAGGGGAGGGGTAAAAATAACTGAAAAAGGGGATTGAATTTTTTATTAGGATACTGGTAACTCCAAAACTGAAGATACTACAGACGTGAAAATTTGCATTTGGAATCTTCTTTGGAAATAAAGACAAAAGTATTCTTTTGTTTTTGGAAAATCCAATTAAGGGGAGGGGAAAATTAACTGAAAAATGTGTTGAATCCTTTGTTTGAGGATACTTATACCTCGAAAGCGAAGGATGTTACGGACGAGGATATTAAATTTGGAATCTGCTTTAAAAATAAAGATATACGTATTTTGTGGCGGAGAGGAGGATGTGGAATCAACTTAGGGGGGTAAAAGGATTTGAATTATTTTTATGAGGATACAAATAAGAAGTGGATTTAAAACAATACACCCCTCAGGCGGTTTGACTGGGGGGTGAGGAATTATGACACAATCAGCATTTATATGAAACCGTTTGAATTATGAAGTTCAATTTTCAAATGATATCCTAGGTGTTAAATAACAGAAGGTTTGAAACAAATTTAACAGCTCAGAGAGTTAAATGGGGGTTAAGATCCGAAAACAAATATATTAATTCCTTCCTCCGAAACGGTTTGACGTACGGAGACAAAATTCCAAATAGTGGTATATATTTTTAATCCTAGATGTGAAATAAGTATTTTTTATCGTTCGAGCCCTAAAGTGGTAAATGAGATTAGCTCCGTAAACGAAATTATTCATCCTTCCAAAACTGTTTGACATACAAAGTTGTAATTTCACGAGAAGGTCTTCTTTTATGTCCTAGGTGTAAAATAGTGTATACTTCCAAATATTTCTCTCTTACAGTGTTGCCAACTTAGCGGATTTCCGCTAAATTTGGCGAAATTAGAAGACTGTCGGCGGAGAAAAATATAATTTAGCGGACAGCGGATTTTTTGGCGGAATTCTAGATTTATTATAGCGGAATTTAGTGTTTTATCCATTTTACGTTTTTTAAAAAAATTTGTGCTCCAGTCTGTCTTCGAACTATTCCGTATTTCTTGTCAGGTGCTAGCAGTCACATGAGGAAAATATGTTACTGTATTTGGATTTGATGTTATGAGATCATGGTACCATAAATTTGTAATGCGTGGGGAAATGGTACTTATCTCTTAGCTGACGAATGACGACAGATAATGAAACTGTGAGAGAGTAGCAATTATATATATATATATATGCTGTGAAGGAAGACCGTTTAATGAACGGGCCTGTTCTGTGTGTGGCCCTTGAGGTAGAGGATTCACCTACAGTAGTTTGCACCCGGCAGTAAAACGCCTACAAGTTTTAGCTCGCAGGCAGGGGGTTAATCCCAGTGAAACTCACAGATCATGTGAGTGCAGACATATTTACTTTTAAAATTATTATTATTATTATTATTATTATTATTATTATTATTATTATTATTATTATTATTATTATTATTATTATTATTTGAGATCGGATTTCTTGACGGAACTTTAGCGGATATTTTTGTTTCTTTTAGCGGATCCTGAAAATATTAGTTGGCAACACTGCTCTCTTAAGGGTGTAGAGGGTGGCTGACTCTCAAACACACAATAAGTTATCCATTCTTACGAAACCGTTTCATGCATGAACTTAGTTTTTATGAAGGGTCTTCTATATCCTTCTATATCCTCGTCAGCTCCAACATTTTGAAACATTCATCCCTTAAAAAGTATTCATTCCTCCATTACTGTTCAACGTACAAAATCAACATTTCACAGGTTGGTCGCTCTTACGCCCTAGATGTTAAATAAGATAGGGTTTAAAACATTCAAATTCTTCCGCATGGGGTTCAAGTGAGTGTTAGATCAGAAAATAAATTATAGCTTTGTTCGTAGTAGGGTCAGAAACTATTGCCAACTATCAGACGCATGCGCACATTCAAATTCGCTTTCGTAATAGCGATCATCAGAGTTGCTGACTACTAATGTGTTGTTCGTACACGGTTTTCAAACTGTTGGAAACCATCAGCAGACCGTTGGAACAGTTTCTGATCCTGGACGAAAACTCTTTCAGTCAGCGAGTTAGAATATGCGCGCGCATACCCACTGCCATCTATCTTCGTTTCATAACTGACCTGAGAATTACTTCACGGCCGTGATTAGTTGCTCAAGTAACCTACAAAATAAGTAAAATTTACCAAATATATAACCTCAGTTCTGTATTTATGCCTAAGTATATATATATTTCAGATCTTCAGTTTTCAATTTTTAAACTTGAAGTAACGAATAAAATTCTAATTAATTTCCGAAGCTCATAGAGTACACAACACGTTGGTTCAAAACAGCTGGCCTCTCGAACCACACCTGTTCGTAGTGAAAATCAGCTCGTCACGTTTCAAACTAGTTGCCAACCGCGCGTACTAGAAAATTGAATCTAGCAAAGAAGGCAGCTAAGGATAACATGATGGCAAGCATAATTGGCAGTCATACAAATTTTAGTGAAAAATGGAAGGGTATGTATAGGTATTTTAAGGCAGAAACAGGTTCCAAGAAGGACATTCCAGGAATAATTAATGAACAAGGGGAGTGTATATGTGAGGATCTTCAAAAGGCAGAAGTATTCAGTCAGCAGTATGTAAAGATTGTTGGTTACAAGGATAATGTCGAGATAGAGGAAGAGACTAAGGCCAAAGAAGTAATAAAATTTACATATGATAACAATGACATTTACAATAAGATGCAAAAGTTGAAAACTAGAAAAGCGGCTGGAATTGATCAGATTTCTGGGGATATACTAAAGACAGTGGGTTGGGATATAGTACCATATCTGAAGTACTTATTTGATTATTGTTTGGTCGAAGGAGCTATACCAGATGAATGGAGAGTTGCTATAGTAGCCCCTGTGTATAAAGGAAAGGGTGATAGACATAAAGCTGAAAATTACAGGCCAGTAAGTTTGACATGCATTGTATGTAAGCTTTGGGAAGGCATTCTTTCTGATTATATTAGACATGTTTGTGAAATTAATAACTGGTTCGATAGAAGGCAATTCGGTTTTAGGAAAGGTTATTCCACTGAAGCTCAACTTGTAGGATTCCAGCAAGATATAGCAGATATATTGGATTCAGGAGGTCAAATGGACTGTATCGCGATTGACATGTCTAAAGCATTTGATAGGGTGGATCATGGGAGACTACTGGCAAAAATGAGTGCAATTGGACTAGACAAAAGAGTGACTGAATGGGTTGCTATATTTCTAGAAAATAGATCTCAGAGAGTTAGAGTAGGTGAAGCTTTGTCTGACCCTGTAACAGTTGAGAGGGGAGTTCCTCAGGGCAGTGTTATCGGACCTTTATGTTTTCTTATATATATAAATGATATGAGTAAAGGAGTGGAATCGCAGGTAAGGCTTTTTGCGGATGATGTTATTCTCTATAGAGTGATAAATAAGTTACAAGATTGTGAGCAACTGCAACGTGACCTCGAAAATGTTATGAGATGGACAGCAGGCAATGGTATGTTGATAAACGGGGCTAAAAGTCAGGTTATGAGTTTTACAAATAGGAAAAGTCCTCTCAGTTTTAATTACTGCGTTGATGGGGTGAAAGTTCCTTTTGGGGATCATTGTAAGTGTCTAGGTGTTAACATAAGGAAAGATCTTCACTGGGGTAATCACATAAATGGGATTGTAAATAAAGGGTACAGATCTCTGCACATGGTTATGAGGGTGTTTAGGGGTTGTAGTAAGGATGTAAAGGAGAGTGCATATAAGTCTCTGGTAAGACCCCAACTAGAATATGGTTCCAGTGTATGGGACCCTCACCAGGATTACCTGATTCATGAACTTGAAAAAATCCAAAGGAAAGCAGCTCGATCTGTTCTGGGTGATTTCCGACAAAAGAGTAGCGTTACAAAAATGTTGCAATGTTTGGGTTGGGAAGAATTGAGAGAAAGAAGAAGAGCTGCTCGACTAAGTGGTATGTTCCGAGCTGTCAGCGGAGAGATGGCGTGGAATGACATTAGTAGACGAATAGGTTTGAATGGCGTCTATAAAAGTAGGAAAGATCACAATATGAAGATAAAGTTGGAATTCAAGAGGAAAAACTGGGGCAAATATTCATTTATAGGAAGGGGAGTTAGTGATTGGAATAACTTACCAAGGGAGATGTTCAATAAATTTCCAATTTCTTTGAAATCATTTAGGAAGAGGCTAGGGTGCAACAGATAGGGATTCTGCCACCTGGGCGACTGCCCTAAATGCAGATCAGTATGATTGATTGATTGATTGATTGATTGATTGATTGATTGATTGATTGATTGATTGATTGATATGGACGACAAAGCGAACTATCACAGATTCGTTCTGCGAACATAATAATTCCCCCAAAACCGTTTGACGTACAAACTGAGAGTTTATTTTACAGGCTCAGCTGACAGTGGACTCTCTAAAATGTAAAACTTTGAAAACTTTTAATTTAAAACCGTAGTGAAGCACGGGTATCTTGCTAGTAATTTATAAAAGAGATATTCTATCGATCGTTACATATTACAAATACTTAGGAATCACATTACAGACCCATGGAAATGTATACAGTATAGATGTCATATCAACTATGAGCAGTATACCAAATTTACGGAAGTTGTCATTAAATCCGAGTAAAAAAAATTTAAGTTAAAAATCACCCCAATAGTGGCATATGGTTTGACATTAATCTCGGACCAACTCAAAAATAAGAACCTCAAGGAAATCGAAAAATTAAAAGCCAGATTCCTGAAAAATACCTTATTTCAAATTTACACCCTCACGCCTGGCATGTTCTAGCCAGATGATCCTTCTATATTAAGGATTTGAGATATGAGTTATTCTCGCCAACAACATAAGCATTCCAGAGTATACTCTGAGAAATGCAAGGAAAAAGACACGAAACATTTTCTGAATTTTACGCTGCAGATGCAATGATCAATAGAGAATGGATAAAAACTAATTATGCATTGAGACACATCATAACGCGCTATGCGGTACATGGTTTTCACCACCGTATCTGCACAAGAGACACCTACCATCAACCGTACGAACTATGCGTATGCAAACAGTGGTAACGCATGCGACAGACATGTAAGAGTAGAGGAATGTCTCTGAAGAAATTCTGTGAAAGTGCTTAAGATTTAAGATTTTATACCCTACTCTATGCACATTGTATGCCTTTGCTCGCAGGACCTAGTGTTTACAGTGCACTATGTCTTCTGGTATGGGCTAGAGCAATTTTTTTACTTTCACTGAGGTATGAGCGATGCTAGTAATACCACTGCTTATGCAGCCAGTCCCTGCTATGAATGGTGTGAAAACATTGTTCATAGGGCCGGTTTGTGCATGCATTTCAGTGGGCTTGGCAGTCTGATATGTAATAGGAACTTCTGGCTCGGTGAGGAAAGCAACGGGAAACTACCTCACTCCTCATTTCCCTAGTACGCCTCTTCAGTGATGCTTAGACCATCTATGACAGCTGATGGCAGAGCTGTTGAGGATCCAACCAGCCTTAGGGCTGAAGACTGAACATACATACATGCACATTGTACGAAATTAAATAGGAAGTACACCGTCAGTGAGGTCACATTAGTCGTTACCGTAGGCCGTGGTCGCCAAAGATACTACGGCGATCGTTATCAATATTTTAGTTTCATTTATTGGTTATTAGCTTTTCGCAGAGGGAAACATTTCTTTTTTACCATCTGTTACGTCACACCGACACAGGTAGTTCTTATGGCGATTATGGGATTGAAAAAAGGCTAGGACTAGAAAGAATTGACCGTGGTCTTAATTATGGGCTACTATGAAAATGGAATATCACGGAAAACCATCTGAAGTGACGTTCGAACTCACTCCCGAATGTAAGCTCAGAACTACATGACTCAACCCAAGATTTAACATTGTGCTCAAACCATGTAGCCAGTTCTCTCGGTCCCGGTGACAATATAAATTCACAAATATGGCCCTTTTTAATACAATCTAAAATCCTGTGTGAAACAGAAATATAGTCCTACTATAATTCTTATCATGCTTAATGTCGAAATAATCATTAGTTACACAATCATTAGTTACACACGTCCCTACCAATTAAAATAAATAGAGGAGCGGACGGTAACAAACGAAAAAGATACAATCTAAAACAAACTTCATGATGGATATAGGCCTATTACATGCTTCCGCATGAGTGCTTGCGGCACCAGAATACTTGCCTTTTAGAAAAATAGAACTGTCGTGACTAGCGCCATACGACGCATACTTTTAGTAGCGATATAGTGATCCATTAATCCTTCATGAAGAAATGTACACTGGTATCAGACCACAGTAAAATGTTCAAAACTGGATTATCTTTGTGATAAAAATATCTTCTAAACACTTTATTGTAAAAAAATTTTAAATTTCTCTTGCACGAAATTATTGGTACGTATTCTTATATATACAGAGTAGGTCTTGTCATTTATTGTGTACAGTTCATGCATGCCGTGATCCATATTGTGTTTGTGTGTCTGTTTAGCATGTTTTAGGTTGTGCGCAGTGGCAGCTCGTGAGGTATGATTGAGGGGGTCGCATAGACGAAAGCATAAATAAATAAATAAATAAATAAATAAATAAATAAATAAATAAATAAATAAATAAATAAATAAATAAATAAATAAATAAATAAATAATAACCTCACGAGGCGCAACTGAACATTTACGGTTTTCGGAGATGCCAAGGTGCCGGAATGTTGTCCTGCAGGGGTTCTTTTACGGTCCAGTAAATTTACAGACACGAGGCTGACGTATTTGAACACCTTCCAAGATCTCCTGACTTAGCCGGGTTTGAAACTGTCAATTTGAGCTCAGAAGGCCAGCGCTGACATTATTATTATTATTATTATTATTATTATTATTATTATTATTATTATTATTATTATTATTATTATTATTATTATTATTATTACACGAATTTATCGTGGAACGCAGAGGAAAAGACGCGCGTATTGTGAATGGCTAGACAAAGGGCCATTTAGAGTAACAATTTACTTTAACAAGAATTGGAAATTTTATTTCTTTCCTCTCTTAAAATCCAGATAGAGTAATTTAATGATATAACAAGAAGTAGTTGAAAAATTATTTGAGAATATTCACATTTAACAAAGAGCTCGTCAGCTCCAACAATACATTGGACTTAGAAGTTCTTAATCAGGTACATGTTTAATTGGAAGAAACTCTCCGTCATTAACCTACATATGAAATAAATAAATAAATAAATAAATAAATAAATAAATAAATAAATAAATAAATAAATAAATAAATAAATAAATAAATAAATAAATAAATAAATAAATAAATAAAATAAATTCGTACCTCACGAGGCGCCATTGAACATTTACGGTTTCCGGAGATGCCAAAGTGCCGGAATTTTGTCCCTCTGGAGTACTTTTACAGGTACAATGTTATGAAAGAGCGTAATTGCTCCTGATTGCTACAACAATATAGAGTCTGAGCTCCAAATACATAGGGGCTAGCCTCAATAAAGCGAGGTGTCATTCGTTACATTCTCAATTACTCTAGTCTCAATAAAGCGAGGTGTCACTTGTTACATTCTCAATTACACTAGTAACCAATTGGGTGAACCCACTTCTTTTTGTTCGTACATAGGTTGCCTATGGTGGGCTTATCAATTACAACATTTCACAAACGGGTGAAGTACTGTTCCTCAAGGGAACCTAAATGTAGTCACGGTTACACGCAACACCCTAATGAATATGCAGGGGCATATTGCACATCCTACTAGGCCTTAAGCATGAAAAGGAAACCAGGCTACAGCAAATGTAGGCCACTAAAAAGGGGAAGGAGGCGATACACCAGCACCTCTTAAAATAACATTCGAAGAGGCTATTCCCATGCTAAAAAGGGTGACCAAACGGGGAACGTTTAAAGGCCGAGACAAATTTCCAAAATTCAGAGCTTGAAAAACTTAAGTCACCCAGCTCAAAAGTAGAAGGGGAGAGTCCCGAGGATCACCACTCGTGCTCACTTACATTCAATCTTTCCCAGCAGGAAATATAAATTGATTGTGAATACTGCACAGAATGTCTTACATTTCTGCAAAAAATGAAAAGATTACATATAATCTAAGGAAACCGCTGAAATCTTCCCCTCGGAACTCACGCCGGCAAAATTACATATTTAGATAAATTCTGCCATTACTTGTTAGCGCTGGATCTTCTTCAAGCCGGCCACCCGCTGCCTACTGGCCCCTCTGATCTCCGTCAAGACGCGTACTCAAATCACGGGAACAAATCACACAAGACGGCGCGAAAACGCTCTCCTTAAATAGATCCCCAGGCGAAGGTTCTAAACTCCATCAGAATCCAGAGCACTAATAGGCTAAATTTTCATTCACTCCCCTGAGTTCCGATTGGTTAGAGAACTTAGTTACAGGCATGTGATAGTAGAGGAGGAACCACGTGAAGTATTGACAAATTCGGTACATAAAATATTAACCAGAAAAAGGTTTACTAATTATAACAAATAACATTTATCTGACGATTAACTGGGACACAGACCACCAGATATCGCTAGAAAATAGATGCCAGAGCCATCTAACCATAGCGGAAGAAAATTTTAAAGTCTTAAAAGTTCTTAATCACTGTCAGAGATGGCTATAGTGGAGAAGTTTAAATAGCCGGGGAAGGTGTACCCGCGGTGCAATTATTATTATTACTAGATGCGCCCCGCTGTTTCACCCGCGTATACTTTAAATAAATCACTGATTTATGAATTATAATACTTCAGTATAGACAATATTCTTAGTAACATTTCCTGGTGGTATTAGAATATGTAGGTTTTCACCGCACCCTGTTCTAGATAAGACAACATATAATTGCCCATGGGAAAAACAGCATTCTCTTAAATATATCCCCACGTCCTTAAAGGTCTGCCCCTGTGCTTTATTTGTAGTGACTGCAAACGATACCTTTAATAGACATTGTATTATTTTAAAACTAAATGTTAAATCTGTGGGTATCATAGGAATTTGAGGTATTAGTACCGTTTGCTCAACTGCTGGCCCAGTCAATTGAAGTATAGTTCCGTTACATAAACTTTCGTAATAAAATAGTGGGAGTGCCAGTTTTTTAAGTTTAATGAATATGGGGATAGCCCACAAGGATTCAAATAATTTAAAAATTCTTGAGGGTAATGTACAGCGTCTTTTTGATCCATGACGGTATCAATGGCAAGGTAGTTTATGGTGTCACGTGGTAATTTGGCCATTATTTTATCGTTGAAGTCGTTAACGGTTGTAATTTTTTTCAACCAAAAATGCCCTCTCACACATCCATTGATATATTTTTGGTAATATATTGGCAATATCTGGGTACACTTTAGAGATGAGGTCTTCAATGTTGGTCAAGATTTCACAAAGGTCTTTCTTTATCAATGGTAATTTCGCGTTACCAATCAATAATAGCTTTTTTGAGAAATCTGTGCTTCCTCATGTTGGTATACAGCTTCAAGATTGTTCAACTGCTAGGGACTTAAATGTAAGCGGTGTATTTCTTATAGCACTAAGCGTTCTGTTTAATTTTACTTTCCGCATGAGCTACACGCTTGTAATCCATGCTAACAGATTGACTGATATTTTATGTTTATGCGATAACTTGTTCGACTGATTTTCGCACAAGACGAATGATGGAAGGTAAATCATTTGAAGTTGTACTTTTGCTCTATCAATCAATCAATACTCAATCAATACTGATCTGCATTTAGGGCAGTCGCCCAGGTGGCAGATTCCCTATCTGTTGCTTTCCTAGCCTTTTCAGAAATGATTTCAAAGAAATTGGAAATTTATTGAACATCTCCCTTGGTAAGTTATTCCAATCCCTAACTCCCCTTCCTATAAATGAATATTTGCCCCAGTTTGTCCTCTTGAATTCCAACTTTATCTTCATATTGTGATCTTTCCTACTTTTAAAAACGCCATTCAAACTTATTCGTCTACTAATGTCATTCCACGCCATCTCTCCGCTGACAGCTCGGAACATACCACTTAGTCGAGCAGCTCGTCTTCTTTCTCCCAATTCTTCCCAGCCCAAACTTTGCAACATTTTTGTAACGCTACTCGTTTGTCGGAAATCACCCAGAACAAATCGAGCTGCTTTTCTTTGGATTTTTTCCAGTTCTTGAATCAGGTAATCCTGGTGAGGGTCCCATACACTGGAACCATATTCTAGTTGGGGTCTTACCAGAGACTTATATGCACTCTCCTTTACATCCTTACTACAACCCCTAAACACCCTCATAACCATGTGCAGAGATCGGTACCCTTTATTTACAATCCCATTTATGTGATTACCCCAGTGAAGATCTTTCCTTATATTAACACCTAGATACTTACATTGATCCCCCAAAGGAACTTTCACCCCATCAACGCAGTAATTAAAACTGAGAGGACATTTCCTATTTGTGAAGCTCACAACCTGACTTTTAGCCCCGTTTATCAACATACCATTGCCTGCTGTCCATCTCACAACATTTTCGAGGTCATGTTGCAGTTGCTCACAATCTTGTAACTTATTTATCACTCTATAGAGAATAACATCATCCGCAAAAAGCCTTACCTCCGATTCTACTCCTTTACTCGTATCATTTATATATATAAGAAACATAAAGGTCCGATAACACTGCCCTGAGGAACTCTCCTCTCAACTATTACAGGGTCAGACAAAGCTTCACCTACTCTAACTCTCTGAGATCTATTTTCTAGAAATATAGCCACCCATTCAGTCACTCTATTGTCTAGTCCAATTGCACTCATTTTTGCCAGTAGTCTCCCATGATCCACCCTATCAAATGCTTTAGACAGGTCAATCGCGATACAGTCCATTTGACCTCCAGAATCCAAGATATCTGCTATATCTTGCTGGAATCCTACAAGTTGAGCTTCAGTGGAATAACTTTTCCTAAAACCGAATTGCCTTCTATCGAACCAGTTATTAATTTCACAAACATGTCTAATATAATCAGAAAGAATGCCTTCCCAAAGCTTACATACAATACATGTCAAACTTACTGGCCTGTAATTTTCAGCTTTATGTCTATCACCCTTTCCTTTATACACAGGGGCTACTATAGAAACTCTCCATTCATCTGGTATAGCTCCTTCGACCAGACAATAATCAAATAAGTACTTCAGATATGGTACTATATCCCAACCCATTGTCTTTAGTATATCCCCAGAAATCTGATCAATTGCAGCCGATTTTCTAGTTTCCTTTTCCTATCCTTTACCGAGCGAGTTGGCTACGCAGTATGTGCACAGTGTGGTTTTTTTTTATTTTTACACTAGGCAAATCATTGAAGTTGTAGTTTTGCAATGTCGTTTACTGAGCCAGTTAGCTACGCGATATGTGCACAGTGTGTTTCCATAGTTTTTGATTTTACACTAAGCAAATCATTGAAATTGTACTTTTGCTCTGAACACATCGAACAATGTTCTGATCATATGTTGAAGTTAACAACATCGATTACAGTGTTCGATTCTAGTCTTGTTATGTTTCAATCTGATCTTTTTAGAACAAAGGTACCCCCTAACATGTTCTAAACACATGTTGTATCGAGTACAGTGTTCGATTCTAGTCTTGATCACTTATTTTGTGTTCTGAACACATCAATCAATGTTCTGATCACATGTTGAAGTTAACGACATCGAGTACAGTGTTCGATTCTAGTCTTGTTATGTTTCAATCACTTCTTTTGTAATCTGACCTTCAGGTATCCTCTGGCATGTTCTAAACACATGTTGTATCGAGTACAGTATTCTATTCTAGTCTTGATCACTTATTTAGTGTTCTGAACACATCAATCAATGTTCTAAACACATGTTGTATCGAGTACAGCGTTTGATTCTAGTCTTGTTATGTTTCTTTTGTGATCTGCAAGTCTAAACATGCACAATAATGTTATCGCTGCACACTCTTGCCTTCGCGATGCAGGTTTAAACTTGTTCGATAGAGCAATGCCTTGACATAGGAAAAGGCCTTAACAGCTTATGTATAACCGCTATTGTTTAAAGATGACCGCTGATAGCTGTCTAAAAAGCACGAAAAATGTTTTTAATTACCGCCACCACATTTCAGAAGTATGAGATTTAGTGCTGTAAAGATAGCAGCACGATGCTCTGTTGATTAAAGATGAGAGCTGTCACAAATTGCCTGCTAGCACATTTCAAAGGTAGTAGCTAAAGATAGCAGAATGATGCTGTATTGATTAAAGATGGCCGCTGTCAAAAAAGCACGTAGAATTTTTCAAATTACCCGCTAGCACGTACCTAAGGTAGTAGCTAAAGATGGCAGCACGGTGCTCTGTTAATTAAAGATAGCAGCTGTTACGTCGCCATTACCGCCACCACATTTCAAAGGTAGTTGCTAAAGATAGCAGCACGGTGCTCTGTTGATTAAAGATGGCCGCAAGCACATGGAATTTCAAATTGCCCTCCACCGCATGCATAACAGCAGCCGCCATCTTGCGCAGTAGCCTCTAAGCTAGCTTTCCTCATAAGAGTAGCCGCCATCTTGTGCGAGCACCCCTAGGCTGTCACATAAGGAGCTATGTATAGTCGCCATCTTGTCGCTGCTATCTTGCGCAAGCACCCCTAGGGCGTCTCATAAGAGCAACAGCCATATCGTACAAGCGCTCTTAAGCCGTGTCTTAAGGAGCTATGTATAGCCGCCATCTTATGTCCGTCGTCTTGCGCAAGCTTCCCTAGGGCGTCTCAAACCATCTTGTGCAAGCACCCTTAAGCTGTCTCATAAGAAGTTATGTATAGCCGCCATCTTGTAGAATTAGATAGCCGTTAATGCCAAAGGGCCTAAGTAGGAACCGAACCGTTGATCTCATCATTAAACTATGTTTTCTTATGCTATCATATTCCTGATATTGCGAACCTACGTATTAGGCAGAAAATTTTTGTCCGTTTTGCTCTACGACGTACCATTTTCAAGATATTTAACATTTTGCATTTAAGCCCCAAATTTAATTAATCGAACCAGCATAGCACGTTATACTCTCTACCATAGCTGGACCTGATCATGTTACAAAAACTTGCTTCAATACAAGCTAAAACAGAGAAAATGCCAAAGGGCCTAAGTAGGAACCGAACCGTTGATCTCATCATTAGACTATGTTTTTCTTATCCTATCATTTTCTCATACTGCGAACCTAGGTATTGGGCAGAAAAAAATTGTCCGTTTTGCTCTACGATGCACCGTTTTCGAGATATTTAACATGTTGCATTTAAGCCCCAAATTTAATTAATCGAACCAGCACGACACGTTAGCCTCTAAGCTAGGTTTCTTGATAAGAGCAGCAGTCATCTTGCGCAAGCACCCTTAATGAGTCTCATAAGGAGTCGTGTATAGCCGCCATCTTGTGTCCGCCATCTTACGCAAGCATCCTTAGGGCGTCTCAAGCCATTTCGTGCAAGCATCCTTAAGCCGTCTCATAAGAGCAGCCGCCATCTTAAGCAAGCATCCCTAGGGCGTCTCATAAGGAGCCATGTATAGCCGCCATCTTGCGCAAGCATCCCAAGGGTTCTCATAAGAACCTATGTATAGCAGCCATCTTGCGTACGCACCCTTAAGGAGTTATGTATAGCCACAATCTTGTGCAATTAGCGTTGAGAGATGGCTTCTGTAGAATTTTTAAAAATTATCCGCCACCACATTTCAACTAAAGAGTGCAGCATGAGGTTTGTGATGCAAGATGGCGCATGACAGCTGTGACGTAGAAATTGCCCACTACTACGATAACGATAGCAGCACGGTGCTCTGTTGATTAAAGATGGCTGCTTTTCAAATTATCCGCTACCACATTTCAAAGGTATGTACCTAAAGAGTGCAGTACGGTGCTCTCTTGATTAAAGATGGTGGATGACAGCTGTCAAAAAAGCACGTGAGTTTGTTTCCAAACAAGAGAACGTGGAATTTTTCAAATTGCTGCCACCACATTTTAAAGGTATGTAGCTAAAGAGTGCAGCACGGTGCTCTCTTGATTAAAGATGGCGGATGACAGCTGTCAAAAAAAGCACGCGAGTTTGTTTCCAAACAAGGGAATGTGGAATTTGCCGCCACCACATTTCAGCTAAAGAGTGCAGCAGGGTGCTCTCTTGATTAAAGATGGTGGATGACAGCTGTCAAAAAAGCACGTGACTTTGTTTCCAAACAAGAGAATGTGGAATTTTTTAAATTGCCACCACCACATTTCAACTAAAGAGTGCAGCACTGTGCTCTCTTGATTAAAGATGGCGGATGACAGCTGTCAAAAAAGCACGTGGATTTGTTTCCAAACGAGAGCACGTGGAATTTTTCTAATTGCCGCCACCACATTTCAAAGGTATGTAGCTAAGGAGTGCAGCACGGTGCTCTGTTGATTAAAGCTGGCGGATGACAGCTGTCAAAAAAGCATGTGGGTTTGTTTCCAAACAAGAGCACGTGGAATTTGCCACCACCACATTTCAAAGGTAAGTAGCTAAAGAGTGCAGCACTGTGCTCTCTTGATTAAAGATGGCTGATGACAGCTAACGGAACTTTTCAAATTGCCCGCTACAAGTGCTTAAGGTAGTAGCCCAAAAGAGGGCAGCACGGTGTTCTGTTGATTAAAGATGGCGGATAACAGCTGACGAAATTGCCTGCTACTACGATAAAGAGGGCAGCACGGTGCTCTCTTGAATAAAGATGGCGGATGATAGCTGTCAAAAAAGCACGTAGCTTTGTTTACCGATTCAAATCTCGCGCTAGTGAGGTTAAGTTGGCAGCATTGAGGTTTAGGCCCGTTAAGATAGCAGTACTGAGGTTAGCGATGCGTTGTTGTCGATGATAGCTGTCAAAAAGCATGTGACTTTGTTTACCAATTCACATTTCCCGCGGGAGGAGGAGCAAGCCCCTGGGAAGGCCTCCCGGGAGGAGGAGGTGGAGCAGGCCCCTGGGAAGGCCCCTCGGGAGGAGGAGGTGGAGCGGGCCCCTGGGAGCCGGAGGTGGAGGTGGCGGCCGAACCATCCAATTATACTAATTGTTTCCAGTCATTCGACCGGGTCAGAAATGGAATGAATGAAGCCCCAATCTAGCGGCGAGGATGGGAAATGTGGCGGCTGTCGAAGCCTGTCCCACTCCTCTGGGGCAATTATTAATGAATGATTAATGAAATGGAATGATATTGGCGAGTGTTGCTGCAATGAAAGATGACAGGGAAAACCGGAGTACCCGAAAAAAACCTGTCCTGCCTCCGATTTGTCCAGCACAAATCTCACATGGAGTGACCGGGATTTGAACCACGGTATCCAGCGGTGAGAGGCCAGCGCGCTGCCGCCTGAGCCGCGGAGGCTTCATCGAATTCTAATTAAAAACTTTAAAATTAATAATTTTATTTCTTGACTTTCTTTTTTTTTCTTTTCAAATCACAACTTTGCTAAGCAATAACAAATAATCAGGTACATAAGTGAGCTCGAGAACCAATGTTAGAAACTACAAGAACAATTAGACAACATTGTTTAACAACCTGAGCTTGAAGCTCCCCAGTTAACCCCATTAACAAATTTAACTCCCTTCAGTAACTCCTCAAGGAGTCTGAGCCCCAAAATTTACAACAGTAATAAGAGCGTCTTTGCTCCACACAGTTACTCTCTAGGAGACTATTCTCCAAATTTTACAAGTTCAGGACTCTTGAAGGCACAACCTACGTTTTACAAAAACCAAACAGTATTCACTTAGCTCGATAGCTGCAGTCGCTTAAGTGCGGCCAGTATCCAGTATTCGGGAGATAGTAGGTTCGAACCCCACTGTCAGCAGCCCTGAAGATGGTTTTTCGTGGTTTCCCATTTTCACACCAGGCAAATGCTGGGGCTGTACCTTAATTTAGGCCACGGTCGCTTCCTTCCCACTCCCAGTCATTTCCTGTCCCATCGTCGCCAT
This sequence comes from Anabrus simplex, assembly GCF_040414725.1. NCBI lineage: Eukaryota > Metazoa > Arthropoda > Insecta > Orthoptera > Tettigoniidae > Anabrus > Anabrus simplex. Next base: position 49,907,196 of record NC_090269.1, on the reverse strand, counting down.
AAGACCTATCTGTGTCGGTGCGACGTAAAGCAACTAGCAAAAAAAGAAGTATTCACTGTCGTATCTGCTCAACAGTTACATTTAAAAGGAAATGAATAATGGAAGTTAACTTAAACAGGGGTAACAAGTACCCAGTCTACCATTGCCTTAGTTAAAAAAGGAAAGGTTTAAGTTACTGGCCGAAAATTAAAATATTAAGAGGCGAACTCTTGCACTCCTCTGAAATACTCTTGACAAATACCTAAAAGTCTATTTGGGCTGATGGCTCTAAGTTACAGAGGCTAAGCCTATACTACGTAGGTGACTAGATGGAGAGGAAGTTTAAATTACGAGGAAAGGATAAATTTAAAATTTACGAAATCATAGTCATCTCAAGACCAAGTCGAAGGGGAATACAAGAGTGTTCCCACTGTTTATTCCCTAAGTTAAATTACGATCTTAAACCTGATGTAGAATTTACATGGCCGGATTACATACAAAACATTATGAAACCTTCCCCTCGAGTCGACTTTCTGAGACTATTACAAGCTTACAATATGCCTGCCATTACCTTGAGCTGGTGGACCTTCAGGAGATGGACGAGGCAACCCCTCCCCTGCCTCCACTACTAACACACTCTACTGCGGACTGAAGCGATCGAACGGTCCCAGCTTTTATAGCGGAGAGGAAGGTTCCAGATTTCTCTGGGCCGAAGCCCGGACATACCCACAATTTCCATTGGATAATCAAATAAATATAAAAATGTTCTCATTGGTGAATTATATTAATATACATAATTACCTATTGGTTACCATATTAAGTTGGCGGGAAGAGATAGAAGTGCTAGAAACCTTAGAACACCAAAAACAACCTATAAACAATTCAGTTTTGCCAACTAATGACTACAAAATTTCTCTTGAAATTTAATTGACCATCCTCTCATCAGAGGGAGCAGCTAGATTGACAGTAGAGACCTCTGCCGAAAAACGTTCAAACTTCTTCTACCACATAATTTGAAGTACACGTTACAGATGGCCTTATAACAGGTGCTTGATTTAAATGCACAGAGCGGGTTTATCTCCGCTACAATTATTATTATTATTATTATTATTATTATTATTATTATTATTATTATTATTATTATTATTATTATTATTATTATTATTATTATTATTATTATTGGGACAGGAAGGGGCTAGGAGTGGGAAGGAAGCGGCCGTGGCCTTAATTAAGGTACAGCCCCAGCATTTGCCTGGTGTGAAAATGGGAAACCACGGAAAACCACCCTCAGGGTTGCCGACAGTGGGGTTTGAACCCACTATCTCCCGAATACTGGATACTCGATTATTATTATTATTATTGTTATTATTATTATTATTATTATTATTATTATTATTATTATTATTATTATCATCATCATCATCATCATCTTCTGAATCGTTTAACTTTACAACAGTGTTATGAATGCACAAAAAGTAAATAATAGAATTCGTTGTATAGTAAATACTCAACTGAATACACTAAGTATATTGTATAGTAAATAATGAATACTGAATTGAAGAGAGCTACATCATTCGGACTGGTTTCATCCTTACGAAGAAACTACTAAATATAACGATTGAATTTTAGGATTAATAAATATTATACACTGCACTCATACTTGCTTTCGCAATTACAGTACTAACATACTGACTATAACAGCAAGTTTGCAGCCTTCGAACAGCACTCCAGGGTGAAAATATAGTAACTGTTAGAACCCCCCAATCCGCCGTCTCCCACAGTGCCATCATGAGCTTCGGACACATGAGCTTGTGACCGAGGCTCCTGTAATGTTTGCAGTGTTCTCCCTCGTCCACAAATCCGACAGCAAAGTAGCCGAAAGGTTTCCCTATGCATTACTCTTTCAGTCTCAGAGGGGTTACGCCCGGCTGCTGTATTTAGCACTGAGACTAGCAGAAGAGAAGCATATGATACATGTAATTGGCTGAATTTATGCCATGATGACATAAATACCTTAATTTCGATTATTTCCTAAGTTTAATGTTTTCTTGAAAAGCAAGGAGGCTCATCTTAGAAGAGGGTGGGGGTGGGACACTTGACCCTGTGCCCTTAAAGAGCAGCCGCCACTGGTTGTGCGTAGTAGTGATGAGCAGTCCGAGACGGAGTCTCGAGATTTTTCGAGATGACTCGAGGCTACCGCAAGCAATGTTTCACGCGAGAAATTTCGAGAGACCTCGAGAGTGTTGTCCCTGCATTGTACGGCGAGCAGCGTATCGTAGGCCTTCATGTAGAAGGAGCTGAATGTTGTGTGTGCCGTGTAAACGAATAGCCAACCAGGGCCTTCTCCATTCCGTAAATACGTGTCAACAAGCGACTAGGGCGTTCATTTCTACCGAGGTCTATTTTGATGCAGTATAACGTAATTATAAAAGATACATATTCAATCATTGCATGAAACAGCAAGTACACGAATGAGTAGCCTAAGTACAGAAACTACTGTAGGTATACATCGTTATCACTAATAATTTATCAGACCCCACGTTCAATATCCATTTGACAAGTGCTTGTGTTTACCGACATTATGGTGACGAAGTAAATAATTCATTACAATGTTGCATAGTTCGCATCATAATTAGGTACTTCTACATGACAGTGCAATGTGTAATTGCGTCTAATTGTACGCGACAACTTAGAAGACGATGTCCGAAACGCAACTAAGTCATGAAAGTTGGATTATTTTGAAGAGATGTTCCAAAGACCAGTCCGCTGTGTTGTTTGTTCAAAAGAAGTAAAATACTTCAGCAGAAATTCTCCTGGGGTGATCCGGCACTTAGAAACACATATTATTACTGAAGGGGAATCGTCACAGAGAACACCTCCAGCCCGTCTGCAACACAAAAAGCTACCCTGTCGACAACAATTGCAAGGTATCTTGGTAGGTATACATCCTATCTACAGTTATCTATCTATCTAAACTTTCATTCCACACCTGAGGGGAGAGGCGGGCCACCTAGTAGGGAACACCTACTCTCTGGCCAAGAGAGTTGTGAGGATTAAGGTGATGTGCTATATGCGTGAGAGGGTAAATAGAGGTGATGGGAACGGGATATATGATTGGGGGCGTCTAATGGGAGATGATTGGGGGCGTCTTGGCCTTTTGTTTTCCTGTGTTCCCTTTATTTACTTGTTATTTTTTATTTTTTATCACTAAATTAGTTGGTGTTTTAACCGTGTTAAAGATTTGTTTGGTTACATAAATAACAAAATATAACAATACGAATTTTTTTTTTTTTTTTGCTATTTGTTTTACGTCGCACCGACACAGATAGGTCTTTGGCGACGATGGGATAGGAAAGGTCTAGGAAGTGGAAGGAAGCGGTCATGGCCTTAATTAAGGTACAGCCCCGGCATTTGCCTGGTGTGAAAATGGGAAACTACGGAAAACCATCTTCAGGGCTGCCGACAGTGGGGCTCGAACCCTCGAACACTATCTCCCGATTACTGGATACTGGCCGCACTTAAGCGACTGCAGCTATCGAGCTCGGTACAATACAAAATACAGGCTTATTTCGTTTTAATTCTTTTACTGCTTAAACTAAGACACTTTACAAGTTTAATTATTATGAAGAAAGAGAGGTTGTAAATAAATACGTCTAGTAAGCATACCGCCACGTACAAATATGAAATAACATTGATTGGTTACTAAAGGATTAACCGAGCTCGATAGCTGCAGTCGCTGAAATGCGACCAATATCCAGTATTCGGGAGATAGTGGGTTCGAACCCCACTGTCGGCAGCCCTGAAGATGGTTTTCCGTGGTTTCCCATTTTCACACCAGGCAAATGCTGGGGCTGTACCTTAATAAGGCCACGGACGCTTCCTTCCAACCCCTAGCCCTTTCCCGTCCATCGTCGCCGTAAGACCTATCTGTGTCGGTGTGACGTAAAGCAACTTGCAATAATAATACAAAGGATTGAAGTCCGGAACGTAAACAAATAAAATAAAAATTAAATTTAACTAGACCAGATATAAATCATACAATTTGGAAAGGATAGTGCTATTACGTGGTCAATGGTGAAGTGGTCGATGTGGCGTCTTAGGGGCCGTAATATCAAAGAGTAAGAGGGGCGTATGAGATGGACTAGGCAGCTATTGGTGTGGAGAAAGGCGTAGTGTTCGCAAACACAGTCTTCTCTATGGGGATAGCCGGTCTGTAGGTTGGATGAGGATGTTTTAAAAGTGGAGTGGGGATAGAGTATGTCGAGGAGTCTTAAAGGGTAGTGACCAGATTGGGGACGTGACTGGGTTATTGGGGGTCAGGGCTTATCTAGGAATCTTTGGAACAGGAGTGAATCGTGGGTGTCTAGTCTGGGGAAGGGGAATATGTTATAGAGGTCTTTGGTATGATACAGAGGTGGAAGACGGATAGCAATGCGTACCACGCGACGTTCCATGGATAGAAGAGGTTGGTAGAGGGTGGAACGGGAATGGCCGACGGCTGCCCAGGCAGGGTGACCATAGGAGACGGTAGGTCTGATAAATGTTTTATAAGTAAGGAGGAGGAGTTTCGTGTTGAGACCCCAGCTGGTGCCGGCCAGTAGGCGAAGCAGCTGGGACCTACGAGCGGGTTGGGATTTGGTAGTAAGGAAGTGAGGACGAAATGACAAGTGTTGATCGATGGTGATTCCTAAGTATTTCAAAATTGGTTGCGGACGAGGGGGTCTTTTTGATTTTGAGGTGGAGATGTGCGGGATTTCGGGTGGCGGATAGGTGGCCACGGTGGGGTCGGAGTAAGATGGATTGGTTTTTGGAAGGGTTAATGTGCAGATGCCAACGGTTACACCAGGAGGTAAAGGATTTCAGGTAGGGTTGAAGGATTCGGTTCACGGCTTGGACTGAAGGGAGGGGGCCAAGAACTGCTGTATCGTCAGCGAATTGGAGAAGCTGGACGGGGGAGGGTGGTCGGGGGATATCGGTTACAAAGAGTTTGAAAAGCAACGGCGAGAGCGGAGAGCCTTGAGGAACTCCCAGAGGCATCGGGAAGGGTTGAGAGAGCTGGCCTTGGATTGATATACAGATGGTTGTGTTGTGTAGGCAAGAAGCAAAGAATCGGATGAAGGAGTGAGGAAGGGTGAAGAGATGAAGTTTATAAATTAGGGCGGGGTGTCAAACGGTATCAAAAACTTTATTAAAATCAAAGGTAATGAGAAGGCTGGGGCAGGCTAAGTTGAAATTATCGGCAATGAACTCGGTGAGGCAGAGGAGCCAGTGTGAACTGGAAAGTTCAGGACAAAACCACATTGGGAGGGTGGTAGAAGATGGTGGGACTGCAGGTAGGGGTGAATACGGCGAATTAGGATCTTGTCCAGAATTTTGGCGAGGATGATTATAAGGAAAATAGGGTGGTGTGAGACTGGCTCTGACAGGTCTTTTCCAGGTTTAAGGAAGAGGAGCATGGTGGATCGTTTCCATCTGGTGGGATAAAAACCAGAGGAGAGGATGAACGTATATAAGGTGGCCAGTAGTATAAGGAGTGCAGGTGGGGATTGGTGGATGTGTCGGTGGTGGATGCAATCGGGACCTGGAGCGGTGTCTCGGGTTCGGGATCGGGTGTCTGTGATGTCTGTGTCTGTTATCGGGGTGTTTAAGACGTGAGGTGTGAGTGAGTGGGTTCAGGATGTAGGGCGAAGATAGAAGGTTTTGATAAAAGGTGGGGTCAGTTACGGAATGATGAATGGTGGGAGTAACGCGTTAGTGAAAGGGAGAGGAGAAGATCTCGAGTTTTTCCGTGGTGTTACTTGGAGATTGGCCATTATGAAGGATGGGGTAAGACGGGGTGTGGCGTTGGCCGAGAAGGGAAGAAAGCTTACGCCAGAATTTGCAAGAGGAGGCATGTTGAGCGTTTAGAGAAGTGCAGGTGGCAGACCAAGATCGACGATGGTGGGCATGGAGATAGTTGGTAATTTTGCGGTTGGTTCAGCGATGGAGACGGAGAAAGTAACGATCACGGGTTCTGGAGATTTCGGAGGGGTAGTATTGGGATAGTTTCAGGAGATGGCGGAATTTAGGTGGGAGGCGAGGTTTATGGGGTGTATAAAGGGAGTTGGGAATATGGGCGTCGGAGGCTGAAGTTATGGTAGTATGGATGAAATGTGCAACGGTTTATACGGGTTGGGCGTCAGTGGGATGAGGAGGAGGTTGGGTGAGGGATTGGCTAATGTGGACACGGTAGCCTGGCCAGTTGGCTTTGGAAAAATTAGTGATGATGCGCGGGGGTGGCGGTGGGGGTTGGTGTATGGGCCATGGGTTGGAATTTGGAGTAGTATAGGTAGGTGGTCATTCCTTATGCTGGGGAGAAAAGAGACTTTTAAGAGAATCATAAAGGAATTATGAGCGATAACGGCGTCAGATTTGGTTTGTGAGGAAGGGGGCGATGGTGCTGGTTTCATTGAGTAAGACGGTATGAGCGGGATTTTGGCGTAGAAGAGCTTGCAGGTGAAGGTGTTTTTCTGGAAGGATTGAATTTTCAGGAAGACGATGGAGATAGGAGGGGAGGGTTTTCTACTTTGGGTTGTATTGTCCATCATACCAAGGTTTTCGTGGCGGAAGAATTAAAAATGACATTTTAAACCAGAGTGGGTTGTTTGAAAATGGAGGTTTAAGGCTTGATTGGCGGCAGCTTGAAGCTGTGTGAGGACGAGGGGGCGGTGATAAGGAAAGATGTTGACGGGAGATAAGTTAAAAAATCGGACAATATTTTCTATTGATATGGTAACAAACTGGGATTTGGATGGAGGGGTCGGGGAGTCGATGGTTCTGATGGGAGCAACAAGTTCGGGTCGGTTATCAGGTGAGGGAGGGCGAGTTTTACATAGGCGTGAGTAGGTGGGATGAGGTTGACCACTGGTTTCACAGACAGGTGGAGCCTGGGTGTTTGGACATAGGTAGGTGGGGTGAGGTTTGGTCCAGTGCCCACAGACCGGTTGTTGGGCTCGGCACAGAGCAGAGCAGTGCTGTATTGATTGTATGTAAGACAGCGTTCGCAATGTAGTGGCTGAGGTCGGGGAAGGCCTTGGATGGTTCCACTTGGTAATGTTGTTTCAAAATGAAGACCCCTGTAGTTAACAATCTATCCACGTCAGCCGTGGTAGGGAGGATGACGCGAACCAGAAAGGTCAGTCCAAACTCATTCATAATTCGGATTTCTTTCCGTGCTGGGACGTTCTCTGCATTAAGTTCATAGAAGATTATATCGTCGGTGAGTTCCGGGTCGAACCCCCTGATTATACAACTAAAAAGACTGTGTCTGGGGTGTGTGGGAGGAGTCTTGATGCGGGATTGGGAAAGGTGCTGGAAAGGGGAGGATGAGCCTAGTTGTGCAGCCCCGACGGTATTGACTAGTTTGGAGGCGGCCTTCTCACCATCGATTTTTATGATATATCCATCGGAGGCAGGTCTGATGTTTGCTCTCTCTTCTCTCTTCGTATGGTATCGAGGTAGGCTGCGGGATATGGCTTGAGCAGAGCGGAACTGGGTAACTGGGCTTTTAAGGAGAAAGTTATGTGTGCCCTGGGGGCGATATTGAAGGGATCTAGCATTTGATATCGGGCGGGGAGCTTGGGAGAGGGTGGTGAAGTCAATAGTTGAAAGGTGTTGGGGGAATCGACGCTGTCTCCATTGAACGCTGCTCCTGGATGAAGTCTGCTGTCGCAGAGGAGTTATCGGTGTCGGAATGTAGTCCTTGGTAGGGTTTTGCTGGTGGTATATTGTCGACGAACTGTGGTAAACCTTGATTCGAGCCTGGAGTAGGAGTAGAGGTGACCGTCAGTTTTCTGGGCGGTTCAGATTCTGGAGCGCGATGTGGATGATGACGTTTGTATTGGACTCGAGTAGAATCCCATTGTGTTGGGATTGGCTGAACTAGTAGGTGACGAGGAGGTGGTTGGTCTTCGGAGGAGCACATAACGGAGCGATGAGCAGTGGTGCTTGTGGTGTTTGTAGCACTGTTGATGGTGGAACTGGCGGCGTTTGTGGTGGTGATGGTGGTGGTAGTAGTGGAGGCACTGTTTGTAGAAATCGCATCCGTTGAGTATGGAAACATTCACTGTCTCTGAGGGCAGTTTTTATATACTCTTTCGTGAACCCTAGTGTGTTAGGGAGTCACTGAACCCGAGCTTTAGCAGTTCACCTGTGACTACAGGTCGAAACCCCGTTCTGAATTGAAGTGACCACTAGTTCTTCGTCTTCTTCTTCCTCTTCTTTTGGAGGAAGGCAGACCTGAGGTAGAAACCTCCCAGTAATGCTGGGTAACTTTTTCAAAGAGGGATGCCTCTCGTAACTGATTTAGGTGTCGGATTACCGCTGGACCGAAGGTTGATGATGATCTCGTACAGTTATTTACAAATTATGCAGGGTTATTCAGCTAAGATGTCCACTCAAATAAGTCGTGAACAGTTTAAGCGTATAACCAACCAATTAAACGTATGCTTTGCCTAAAAGTAGAAAAGCGGGCAAAAAACCAATCAGATTCAATTCAACTGTAGCTCAGAGCATGGAAGAAACAACGCTTTTCTTCTTGCCGCGGGTAACCTCCTCTTCATCAACCTGTACGTCTACCTTGTGCCATGTACTTGGTTGTTCTCGTAGCCAATTAGGTCCCTGCCACCATCTTGATTCTAACAAATTCTTAGCAGTAGCGTCACGGGACGGCAGGTCTACAGGATTCATGGTGCATTGAACATGCCTCCATTTCTGTCGTTCCCTGATTTCTTATACTCGGTTGGATATGAACACATCCCATTGATCTTCTCTTTGAATCATGAACAATGTTAGAGTACATCCTAGAAGCTATTGTTGCAGCTAACAACTCCAACCTCGGGATTGTCATTTTCTTATTAGGCTTACTAATTGGAGAGACTCTTGCTTTAGCGAGGATGAGCTGGATATGAACCTGATCGTGATGTTCAAGCCACAGCTGCATACGAGAGTTGACTTGCGTCGCAGAAGATATGAAGTGACCAGTTTTCTTGCGAATCTGACCCCGGTAGCCATCTGGGAATTTTGATTTCTTCTAAGTATGGCAAATCTCTCATCCAGGTCAAGAATTGTGATTTAAAGTCCTCATTCACTTCCTGATTCCTACCTATACCTGATTCCCAGATCTGCTGCAAGAGAAGTTTGGGAAACAAGGTAACACTACAAGCTATTCAATGGGGTCAAAAATCCGATGTGCTGCTGAGAGATTACTCTTCTTGGTGATTTTCTGCAGGCGAAGGAAATTGACCTTTTCTTCATCTATGTATAGGGTATCTCCTGACTTATCCCACAGAAACCCTAAGACATTAGTAGGCTTTGCTGATTGCAAAGAAGTATTGGTGAACTCCCACCCTCGAAGCTTGAACTTTCACTCATGATGGAAGTCGCTTCGTCCATGAACTGCTGCAACTGGTTTATATCATCTACACTGGTCAAGCAATTGTCAACATATAGTTTTAAGACGTTGAATGATATACTAGATATCATCTTTCTTACTTTAACTCACATAATAAATACATCTCTAATGACTGGCATTTTACCTTCGCAGTGGAAGCAAGCTATTATTTGCCCGATCCCAATAAATAATCCTGTTTTACCTTACGATTTACGGCCTGTAAGCATATTAACTTTTCTGTCAAAAATTCTTGAAAAAATCGTTCATAAGCAGATTATGATGTACGTAATAACAGTTTACTCAATAAATATCAGTCAGGATTTAGCCCTAACCACAGTACTACAACAGCTCTGGTGAAAGTAATTAATGATACCGAATTTGCTATGGATAATGGTCAGTTAACAAATGTAATACTATTAGATCTGACTAAAACTTTCGACTGCGTGGATAAAGATATACTTCTGGCAAAATTAGAACCATTGAATTTATCATCCAAGGTAGTAACGTGGATTTTCTGTCAAAACGTAGTCATCGTGTGTATACATTGCGGAAAGACAGGTAGCCTACGCCTCCGAGTTCTCTAATTTCTCCTCTTTTTTCCTTTACATTAACGATATTTCATCACATATTGAAAACTGTAAATATCATCTAAACGCAGATGATTTTCAGGTCTATGATCACATGAAAGTATCCGGTAATCACGAAGCTATATGTCCTGTTACTCAAGACCTGGCGCGTGTCGAAATGTGGACTAGACTAAACAGACTCAGAATGAACCCCGTGAAATCTCAAGCTATGATGATAGGTCCGTCGAAGACCCATTATCACTTAACGAACGTAGATATTCCCCCAGTAGCATTAAATGGAATCATTATCCCTTTTGAAAACAAAGTTAAAGATTCAGGATTAATACTGGACAAAATCCTTGATTTGACAGAAACGCTGTGTGCCAAAACGTATTTTTCTCTCTTCACTCACTTAAATGAATGAAAGATTTACTTCTTTCAAGGTCAGAAATCTGTTGGTTCAACAGCTAATAATGCCTCTGTTTGACTATTGTGACGTCGTGTACGGCAGACTAGGTGGTGCACTCATTAATAGACGTCAGAGAGCTCAGAATGCTTGTGTCCGCTTTATAATGAACATTCCAAAATGTCATCATATAACCCCTGCATTCCATGAGCTATCATTCGTTTCTTCTACTCCACATAATAATATACACCCTCTTATATAACAGATTCTTTCCAGATGCTCTCAAAAATTCATAATATCCCGATCAGAGCTGCGGGTAACCTAACCCTCAAAATAGCAAATCACAGATCCGCCCTCTACAATAATTTATTCTTTTGTTGTCAGTGCCATTCGAACATGGAATTCGTTGCCCAATGACCTAAGGGACACCCTATATGAACCGGTATTTAGAAAGAAATGTTAGAAGCAGTACTAGAACGGACCAAGTTGAGTGCAAATGCATGAATTCTGCTTTCCTGTTTTGTTATTTCATTCACGTGTCACTAAGTTTTATAAATTCGTTTTTATTTGTTCATTAGGAAAATGTTATTTATTCTGGATTATTTTAGATACGTTTCTTTTTCTTTCCTTTAATGTGTTTTTATAACTACGTGTACAGTTTAGTTTTGTAGAATGTGTGTGTTTGTGTGTGTAATAAATATGTGTAATATAATGTTGAACTGTATGTACATTATGAGACATGGTCCGGAAGAACTGCACGCTCCATAGCCTGATTCACTCCTTGTAAATAAAGGCATAAAATAATAAGAAGAAACTACAGTGGGACAAAATTTTTGATGTCTCTGTGCCTTTGAAAGCCATAAAAATTGTTAGTTGGAATTAACAGAAATTGGTAGGAAGCTCAAGAAAGATACACATATTCGTGTGATGTAACTTGAAGTGTTCTTATATTAACTGTTTAATAAAACACAATAAATATATTTCATTCACTCCACTCGTCTTCTTTTCCAGACAAACCATGCGGACGCCTCACTCTCTCGTATTTTGTGGAGCCATATTCATGTGTGCTATTCCCTGGCGAGGTACTGCACAACTTTTGGATCAGTGTACTGTTCGAGTTATAAGTGAACTTTCCCGTCCAGGAGACACCATACTCGTGCACTTAGAAAACACTTGGGTACAGGAAGGAACATATCCAGCTGAAAGTGGACTTAGGCATGGTAATTATATTTCATCTTTTCATGATGTGTGGATGTTTTTGCGTAATACGCAGGCATTATCTGTCTACGTAGCGGAAGAGTGGCCGGAAACTCCTGAAAGGCTATATACTACGGCCAACATAATACTGATTGGTATTGCTACGGGACATTCTATCAACGTCACTAGGGCACAACTGAAAGCTCTCACAAAGCATCCTGCATGGACCAATAAAGCACATTTTGTTGTTTCTACTACAGGTCTCGTCAAACCTAAAGACGTCCTTCAAGAACTCTGGGACTTGAATGTAACTCATGTGTTGACACTCACTCCTTCAGAAACAAGTATTTTGATATATTCTTGGTCTCCCTATAATTCAGTTACTCAATGCGCTGGACCAGTTCAAAACATTCGCCTCTTGGATGCATGGGATGGTGAACGATTCCTGAACAATGGTTCAATGTTAAGAAGAAGGCCATTACGAAATTTACATGGATGTGTAATAATTGTCTCGACGTTTGCTATACCACCGTATGTTATACCTGACGAAAACAACAGCACAAACTTTAAAGGTGGTATAGAAATAGAAATGGTGAAAATGATTTCAGACTATGGCAATTTAACTCTACATTTCCTCCCTCCTGATCCTAATAAATGGTTCGGTTCATATGCCAGTGTCGGGAGTAAGAAGGCTGACGTTGCTTTGGGACTGATCCAACCGCACAGAGACATGAGCAGGGAGATGGACATAACCGTAATGTATTCAGGAGAGATATTATCCTGGGCTGTACCCTGTGCCAGGCCGATGCCTCACTGGAAGAGTATCGTGAGGGTGTTCAGTTCTGGTCTATGGACAGCAGTACTCGTTAGTTTCATCACAACTTCTCTTCTCTTTTGGCTCGTAGCTAATGTGGAATATCATTTAGAATCACAGTTTACCTTTTATAATGAACTACAATTAAACACTTACTTCCTTAGTACATTTGCCAGCCTTACTTCAGTAGGCTGGCCAAAATTACCCATTCGACAATTTCCCAAAATAATTTATCTCTTATGGATTGTAGAATCATTTATCTTAAGTTCTGCGTATGGGTCATCCCTTGTAAGAGTCTTAGTAGTCCCTGGGATGATACCACCAGTGAAGACCCTTGAAGAATTATTGCAGAGTGGAATGGAGCTGACCTTGCATCGGGTTTTGGATTACAGAATTAGGTATTTTGAAGACGAAAAATATGAAAAAATTAGAAAAATGGCCACAGATTGTAAAGATGAGGAAATGTGCCTCAGGAATATAGCGTTGCATCACAATTCGGCCACAATGATGCAATTAGGTACCATAAATTATTTTATCCCGTCAAAGTTTTCACGTGACGGGAAAAGGCTGATTTGTGTCATGGAAGAAAGTGTTTTATTTTCTTCTCTCATAATGTGGCTCTGGCTTGGAAGTCCATTGACTGGCATGTTTAACAGAGTTATACAGTCCGCTACCGACATGGGATTCATTTTCAAATGGGAAAGGGATATAAAAGTGACATTAAAAATTATTTATCGTTATGGAGGAGAAGTGTATCAGGATGATCCTAAAACTGTGTTATCATTGGTACATCTGCAAGGAGAATTCTTTTGTCTGTTTCTGGGTTTAGTTATCGCATTCACTGTATTCCTCGGCGAAGTAATATTTCACAAGTATCAGGACACTATTCAGAAGTTCACACTTGGCGACTCTACTACAAGCACGGCTGAGTACTACAGTTTCATACTTGTTAAACAAAAATAGCAGATCTGGTAGGAGTGAATAAGACATATTACAGTGGACTCTGGTTAATTCCCCACTGGGTAATTCGAATAAAAGTTTATTCCCCTTGAAACACTTACTTTAACCAAAGTAAAATATCCAGAGTTTTAGCCCTTCAGGCAAGCAACTCAATGTTGAAAACATCCTAGGGATATGAACTACGAATTTTGGGTAAATTTAATAAATGATGAGAATATATTCTTTATGCTTGACGATGCCGAAATATAAATATTATTTGCCAGAAAACTGAATCTTAATGAGGCTCAATATAGTTCAAGTTTCATTATGATACAGGTTCTCCACCAATCGGATACAATCAAGATACAACTGTTTGACCAATTAGGTAAGGATAGGATCGCACCTACGCTCAATACACTCGCTTAGCAAATGTTTCCACAATCAAATATGTCGGACACATATATTAACATCAATATGCAACTCGCCAATAATATTCCACAACCACGCGGCACATTCACGCAAATTCACTTCACCAACTGTGCAATAAACAATTTGTATTTGAGATAATGCTAGGTTATGATAACCTTCTATCAAAGTTTTGAAAACATATGACATTGTCAAGGTCTCTGATCCATTCACGGAAAATCAATAACCCAGCGCATGCGCTCTGTTCAGTAAACTAAACCGTCAAGCGACATCTCGATAGAAATTTATGAATATTTAAAAACTATACTTAAAATTATCGTCGAGTATAAACAGCCGTATGCACTCGTCTATAATGGTAATTAAGACACTCGTATGGAATTTTTTTCGGGGATACCGTGTTGGAGAGAGGTGAAAGAAGATGCGGACATGAATGGGTCGTTATACGGTAATCGGAAGATTAATCTAAAACTTTAAAATGATAGCTATATTTCTTTCTCAGCTATCTTTGATTTCTTTTGAAAGTTAGACATTACAATTTCAAGTACCAAAATTTTGCTTACAAGTTAGGTAACAACCTTCAGAAAATCAGCACAATCAACTAATAACACATTAGCCAACCTGAACTTGCAGCTCCCTAATTATACATTCTCCAACAGCGCTGCTGCTCCTTCCAAGAACAAGTCAAGGAGACGAACCTCCCAATTTCTTTTACATCACCAGGAGACAGAGAATTCAAAATACATAATCTTCCAAGGGCACATGTTTGCTCCACAAAATTATCTAGGAGACCAATGTCCAAACACTACAACGTTACAGACTTCCAAAAGCTCCATCCAATATTTACACTAACACCTCTACATGAATAGAAAGAGCATCTATGCTCTATAAAATTTACACTTAGGAATCTAATTCTAAATATTTCCAGGCCTGTCAAAGGCTCAACCTACATTTTACAAACTCCGACAGTATTCACTGTCTTCTATGTTCAACTGTCCATGGAATCCCATCCCCAGACAGTAAGGACAACTGTCCTAGCACTCTGCTACTCTGCTGCTGAATATGCTAGTCCCGTGTGGTACAAATCAGCTCACGCAAAGAAAGTTGACATTGCCTTGAATGAAACCTGCAGGCTAATCACAGGCTGTTTAAAACCAGCACCCATACAGAAGTTGTATTCAATTGCAGGTATAGCCCCACCTGATATCAGACGTGAGGTGGCCGCTAATATCGAGAGACAAAAGGTTTGCAGCATCTCAGCCCATCCCCTTCATGAACATCAGCCATCACCAGCTCGACTGAAGTCCAGGAAGAGTTTTCTACCGTCTTCTATTCCACTTGATTCTGACCCAAAAAAGGCCAGGGTTAAGCTATGGAAACAAAGGTACCCAGATCATCCGGAATGTGTTTAAATTGAAGAAAAGTTGCCACCTGGTCACGAAGAGGGATGGCGTATATGGAAGTCGTTAAACAGACTGCGGACCGGCGTTGCAATATCTAAGGACAATCTTATGAAATGGGGCATCGCGCATGATGGGGAACCATTGTGCGAATGTGGAGAGGAACAGACTTCTAGGCATCTCTTGCACTGTCGGCTATGCCCAGATTCATGTACAGGGTTGGAATTGGCACTGGCTGGAAACAATTCCATCAATGTAGCCAAATACTGGTCACAACTTGTGTAAATAATGTATATATAGTGTAGATATTTTCATACACACTTAAGAAAATGGAAATTGCAACACCATGAAGGCATTGCTCGTTTGTGTTGATTTTCAAGATATGGAACGAAGCCATGTAGGTATGTAAACGATCAAAGTTTCAGACCTATTGGATTGTTACTACAGGTCTCCCCACGTGATTGGTCACGGAGGAATCAACTCCAGTATACGGACTCTGGTGTAGCGTAGTTAACTTGCAGTCTGTGCAGTGAAGTGTTCCCCGTCAAACATACCTCGACGACAGAGAAGTGCACGCTATCAACAACTGTCACCATTTGAGAGGGCTCGGATAATTGGGCTGTGTGAGGCTGGATTATCGCTAAGGACTGTCGCTGCACGTGTTGGCCGACAGGCATCTACGGTACAACGTGTATGGCAGCAGTGGTCAAATGAAGGTACCCACACTCGTAGACCTAGCAAAGGCCCAGAGCGACAGACAACTGTGAGAGAAGATCGCCGCATCATTCGGATGGCCCGGATGAAACCCCATGCAACAGCAACAGCAGCGCAAATTCGAGCAGCTGTGGCACCCCACGTTACACAACAAACAGTTGGTAATCGCCTGCGTGCAGCTGGCTTACGAGCCCGTGTCCCTGCAGAAGGTGTTCCATTGACCCCACAACAGCGACGTGTCGAGAAAGATCGACGTGGGTCGACGAATGGCATACGGTCGTCTTTAGTGATGAATCGCGCTTCTGTCTTGCCCGCAGTGATCGCCGGAATCGTGTGCGCCGACGTACCGGGGAGAGGGGCCGCCCAGATCTTACTGTCGAGAGGCACACAGGGCCAACACCAATCATTATGGTCTTGAGAGCTATTGGCTTTAATGTGAAATCACAATTAGTGCTTGTTGAGGGCACTATGACTGGTCGACAGTACGTTGATAGGGTACTCAATCCAGTGGTTGTCCCTATGATGGCGAACATTGCTAATGGGATGTTTCAGCAGGATAATGCCCGGGTTCACACTGCACGCATCTCCAGAGAAGCTCTCCACGACATCACAACCTTAGAATGGCCCGCCAGATCCCAGGACCTCAGTCCTATTGAGCTTGTGTGGGACATGATGGGTCGACAACTGGCCAACCGTCCTCAGCCGCCCACAACTCTGGGACAAATGACCCGTGCAGTGCAGCAAGCATGGGCCACGTTCCTCAGGAAGCGATCCAGGGCCTTATTGACTCCATGCCTCGACGAATTCATCAATGTATTGCAGCTCATGGTGGGCACATCATGTATTGATTGTTGTCCAAACTTGCGGTCAGAGGGACCTGAAAGTGTAATCATCGAAGCAAAACCGAACAGTCGTCCTGCATGTTCAATTGCAGGAATGTAGCACCACTCCTTCTGGGAGTTGCAATTTCCATTTTCTTCAGTGTAATACTTGCTTTCTCCTTTTTGATTTTTATGTATGTTCTTCCATTTGTTATACTTCATATGCAAATTTTTCAAGTGCTTCATTCATAACTATATACGATTAATTTGTTCATGTACATTTTTCATATTCAGTACATATATTCAGTATCTCTTTCTTGTATATATTGGTACCTCTGACACGCATAAATAAGTAACAGTCTAACTCCTTTACACAATAAGGAATGAAATAGAATTTCACAAGGGTATCGAATACCCATTCTACGGGGCCTTTGTGGAAAACAACAGGTTAAAGTTACTGGCCCCAAAATGAAAATGATGTGGAGGCGGACATTTGCACTCCTTGAAATTTGCAATGAAAAGCTTAAAACCCTATTTAGGCTTCTAGCCCGAAGTTACAGAGGCTAAACCTATATTCGTACTACCGGGGTGACTAGATGGAAATAATACTTAAATTACAAGGATTTGAAAATGGAAAAGGTTACAACATCATCGTCACCTCAAAATCAAGTTGATAAGGAACGCGAGAGGGTATCGCACTCTCTATTCCCTGATTTCGGCTAAGTTCTTTTGACTTGTTTGAAAGTTACATTTTCGAAAATTAAAGTTACATTAGTAAAGATTGGAAACCTTCACCTGGAGTTAGCTGTCAAAAACTATCACTTAGTTAGGACTGCCATTACATTGAGCTGATGGACTACTCGGCGATGGACGAGGCTCCCCGCCTCCTTTATAAACACACACACTAGACTGGAGCGATGAATAAGGCTACCTGGTCGAAAAATGTGCCAGCATTTAAACCCGAGGGGAAAGATCCAGAAAACTCTGAACTAAGGCCCAACACACCTCCATTTTTGATTGGGTAATAAAATAAATACAAGACATAGGTGATTGGTGAAAAATACATATACAAAATTTCCTATTGGCCCACATCTTACGTTGGCGGGAAGAGCTAGAAGTGTTGTACATTTTAACACACCAAAAACAAAGAATAATCAACTCAGTTTAGGAAACCTAGGAAAATAAAATTACTTAACAATTTTAATAGTCCATCTTCACACCAGAGGGTATCACATAGTTTGTACCAGAGGCATCTGTTGACAAAAGTTCAAATCTCTTGCGCTAGTTATTGCGAGTTTAGATTTAATATGGCATTTTCCAAGGCGCTTCATTTAAATGAATGGGGCGGGTGTACCTTCCGGTACAGAAAATATAAAACTCGGTTCTCTCATTTTGTAAACAAACTCTTACCGGTATCTTAATTATTGCTATTATAGGCTTGCTGCATAATACATTATTATTTATTCTCAAATAATACAATCATTTCCTTAATCAACGTTATCTGGTCGATTAGATTAGCAGTTTGCCTTTTTCTACCAATGCGAGCCCTAATGTTAGTCAATACATTATTTCACTTAAGCCCTTACAAGTACATTCGGTGTGGACATTTTGCAACAAATAAAAAAACGCCTGAGGGTTTTGAATCAAGGAACACATTAGAGAAAGATTTATTTAAATGAGTTAATTTGGCTGGGATTTGAATCAAAAAGAAAACTAGTAAAGAAACAAGCGAATTTAGGCCGTTCTTCCGGAACTGCATTTAGGCCGGAAGTGACTTTCAAAATTTGTTCTTTTAGTTTGATATAACTATCCACAATCTGAAACCTTTCCAGGCTCTTTAGCCCTCCAACCTTCGACACAGTTGAGGAAAATGCTGAATTTTAAGTTTTTCGCAGTATGGGGACCCCTACTTTGTCTGCTAAGAAATATTTTCAACTTTAAAATATCATGTTTAATTCGAATTTTCGAAGCTTAAAATTGGATTATTCTAAGTCAGGATGTTTTTGCAAGTTACTTTTGTGACGGCTCCAGGAACTGAAGCCTTCAAATACTTCCCAAAAATTCTCTCTATTTTTATTGTTGCTTCCTAGTTATGGTCAGGTAGTCCCAGACTTAACCTTTGCCTCTGCGACTGTCAATGAGTGTAGGATCGGCATGGACTTGACCATCGCTTGTCTACGAGCATCCGCACTTGGCCACCGAAAATCTCATCCATCCTGAAGTCGTCAACCTTGGAATGTGGACAAACAATTGCAATTTGTTTCCGTAAAACAGGTTTCAAAAATAAAGAAATCAATGCAGAAATTGTTCCAGAAGAAGAAGAAACATAAGCGATGGAACATGAGCGATGACAAGAAATAGTGACTGGTGTCAGTTATGACGAATATTTAGCTGATACTGAAGTTGCAATATGAGGAGATCTGACAGGAGGCGAGATTCTGCAAGAAGTATTGCAAAATTCCAATCCATCCAATGATGAAGAGGAGAGAAGTCATAGAAGAGCCTGTACCGACCACGTCTGAAGCCAAAAAAATGGTAGGAATTTTAAGGATAATTTTTTGAAGCTCAGCCGAATGTTTATGATGACGCATTTCAAGCTTCAAATAAAATTGAAGCTTTTGTCTATCGTGTAAAACTAAACAAACATAAAGAAACAACAATCACTAACTTTCTAAGTGAGCAATGGAATTCAATTAAATGTGCTAAACTGTGTGTTAATGCTGTTGTTTTACTAGAGTTTACACAGTAGATTTTCATGTGAAACCTTGCATCCACAGTACAGGACAACATACTGCTGTTAATCTATAATACTGTAATCATTATTCACTACAATGAATTCATTAAATTGTGTGTATTTACCTACTGTACAATATTTTCATTAAAATAGTCATTTTTTGTTAAATTTTGGGTATTTCCTACCCGAAGAAGCACAGAACCATGGATATGCGTTTGGGCATAGAAGTCGAGCGAACGAATACGGATTCGTTGGTTGCTCCCAAGGTAAGTAGAATTAACAATACGAAGGCCATTCATGGATTCGTAGCTGGTGGCGCCATCTGAGCGAGCTTTGCCGTGACGTCCCCAAGAGGACTCGCAGATATAGAGGGCCTGTAAAGCCTAATTCACACTGGGATAGTTTACTGGAGTCAAGTACTTCAAACCTCTAAACTTGAAGCCAACACTTTTAAACAGACGGGGAAAGCGCATGCTAACTGTTTTTAGAAGAGCACGTAAATTTCAGTGGTTTAATACTGCAATTCGCTGGTAAGTGTCTGTGAATCTGCATTCAGTTTACTGAAGTGGAGATGCAAAGTGCTCAAATAATACAAGCATGCGTACAGCCCATTTGCACATTGTTGCTTGAATTACAAAACTGTCTTAATAAGTAGAATGGGGAAACTTGGGTTAAATGATGGGTTAGTAAATGAGTAATCACACACATGGGATTGTAAATAAATGGTACATGTCACTGCACATGGTTATGAGAGTGTTTAGGGGTTGTAGTAAGGATGTAAAGGAGAAGGCATGTAAGTCTCTGGCAAGACCCCAACTAGAGTATGGTTCCAGTGTATGGGACCCTCACGAGGATTACTTGATTCCAGAATTGGAAAATTTCCAAGAAAGGTAGCTCGATTTGTTCTGGGTAATTTCCGTAAAGACAGTAGCGTTACAAAAACGTTGCAACGTTTGTTCTGGGAAGACTTGGGATAAAGGAGACGAGCTGCTCGGCTAAGCGGTATGTTACGAGCTGTCAGTGGAGAGATGGCGTGGAACGACATTAGTAGACGAAAAAGGATATGGAGATAGAGTTGGAATTCAAGAGGAGAAATTGGGGCAAATATTCGTTCATAGGAAGGGGAGTAAGGGATTGGAATAACTTACCAAGGGGATATTCAGTAAATTTCCAATTTCTTTGAAATCATTTAAGGAAAGGCTAGAAAAGCAATAGGTAGGGAGCCGTATGAGCTGTGTATGTTCTAAAACAATGGGTGCTTAGTCAGCATTTTCCCACGCTTTTTTGAGTAGTAAAGCTATGCATGTTCTAGGTCATTGACCCAGTAGTAAATATATGTAGGTTCTTGATGATGCTTGTTGTTTAAAGGGGCCTAACATCTAAGGTCATCGGCCCCATGTAGTTTCTTACTCGGGTTCAATGATCCCGCGGAGAGGTTAAGACGCGGAATAACGTCATAATCCTGCGTACGAGAGCAGACTCCATTGGAGGGGCCTAATTGGTCAGGGAATGATCTGGGGTGTTTTTGAACCTTAGGTAAGGTAATGACGTCATACCCATACGTACGAGGGCAATGCTAACTTCACTGGCCAACCTCGGGAGTTTTTGACACCTAGGTGAGGTTATGACGTCATACCGTTACGAACGAGGGCAATGCTAACCTCACGGGCCACTTTCGAGGAGCCGAATCGGACGGGGCCCTTGAAGGAGACGCGTCGGGAAGGTCACGGATACCACTGGAGAAACCAAATTGATCGGGTGCCCTTGGAGGAGCCACAAATCGGTTAGGTGACCTGCAGATGAGGTTAAAGACGTCATTATGACGTGTTAACCTAAACTTGCGCATGAACGCTAACCTAACCTCACACAGGCTCCTCTTTGAGGAGTCCAGTCGGTTAGGTGACTGGTAGTTGAGGTTATGACACCATGATGACGTATTAACGTAACCTCAGACAGGCTATTTACGGGCTCTCCTTGAAGGAGCCTAACTGGTGAGGTGACTTGTAGGTTTGGTTAACACGTGTGTTAACCTATCCTTGGCCACGAACGGTAACCTAACATCACACAAGCTCCTTGCCGATTACCCTTACAGGAGGGACGGAACTGTGACGTAATAACCACGTGCGATTTAAAATGCATGCTTATCTTCATATAACCGAACGCGCAGGACTTCTCCTGACAGAGCTGTGACATCACAGTATGGGTGACTTGAAATGCGGACTGTTGGCTAAAGGTGCATGACGTTATAGCCTAATGTGTGCAGGTGTAACCTCATGGGCCCTGGGTTCGATCCCTTCCTCATGCTTGACTGTACACGGGCGTTACCGCATCCGGTATCCGGTGGACCATGGACGAGGCCTGATCCAGTGAGTGACGCCACAGCGCAGTGCGGGCTGCTAGCTAAGACCGTGCCCTTCACCTTATTTGGCATACATGACCTTACGATGCCTACGTATCCAGGCTTAACCTTACGGAGTTCGGGTTCTATCCTCGGCTTAAGAGCGTTAACATTGCAGACACTAGTTTGAAGCCAAAAAGTGCAAGCTTACTCTAACAGCCAACGTGATTAAATTTAAGAGGGCAAGCTTAACCTAACAGGCATGACGTGTGTAGGCTTAACCTCGCAGATCCCGGCTTCGACCCTAGGCCTAAGGGCGTTAAACGTAGAGACCCTAATTCGAAGCCTAAATGACTCAAATTTCAATACATGGGCTAACCACATAAGTGTAGAAGCTTAACCTAACAGACTTCAAGTTCGATACCCGGTCTAACTGCAGGCATAACGTTAGGCTGATCACGCGTTAACCTAATTTAACTTCCCAGGACCTGGAGCTGAACTTGGATCGAGATGGCGTCTATAAGGCTCAATAAGTATGCTTTATTTATAGGGGTGAAACATAATAAGAGAAGGCTGACGCAGGGGCCAATGTGAAAGATGGCCGCTATACAAGGGCTCTAAAGGACTAACTCCGAGCAATTGCACCTACACCGCAAATCAAGATGTCAGTCGACACAGGTGACTCGATTTCATTAGAACTATATCAACATATTGCCCATATGAACCATAACGGTAAGGCTATCAGCCCTGAAACTTAACGTACATACATACATACATACATACATACATACATACATACACTGAAGAAAATGAAAATTGCAACACTCAGAAGGAGTGGTGCTACATTGCTGCAATTGAACATGCGGGCGAGTGTTCGGTTATGATTCGATGATTACATTTTCAGGTCCCTCTGACCGCAAGTTTGGACAACAATCAATACAGGATGTGCCCACCACGAGCTGCAATACATTGATGAATTCGTCGAGGCATGGAGTCAATAAGGCCCTGGATCGCTTCCTGAGAAATTGTGGCCCATGCTTGCTGCACTGCACGGGTCAGTTGTTCCAGAGTTGTGGGTGGCTGAGGACGGTTGGCCAGTTGTCGACCCATCATGTCCCACACATGCTCAATAGAACTGAGGTCCGGGGATCTGGCGGGCCATTCTAAGGTTGTGATATCGTGGAGAGCTTATCTGGAGATGCGTTCAGTGTGAACCCGGGCATTGTCCTGCTGAAACATCCCATTAGCAATGCTCGCCATCATAGGGACAACCACTGGATTGAGTACCCTATCAACGTATTGTCGAGCAGTCACAGTGCCCTCAACAAGCACTAATTGTGATTTCACATTAAAACTAATAGCTCCCCAAACCATAATGCTTGGTGTTGGCCCTGTGTGCCTCACGACAATAAGATCTGGGCGGCCCCTCTCCCCGGTACGTCGGCGCACACGATTCCGGCGATCACTGCGGGCAAGACAGAAGCGCGATTCATCACTAAAGACGACCCTATACCATTCGTCGACCCACGTCGATCTTTCTCGACACCAGGCCAGCCTTACACGTCGCTGTTGTGGGATCGATGGAACACCTTCTGCAGGGACACGGGCTCGTAAGCCAGCTGCATGCAGGCGATTACTAATTGTTTGTTGTGTAACGTGGGGTGCCACAGCTGCTCACATTTGCGCTGCTGTTGCATGGGGTTCCATCCGGGCCACCTGAATGATGCGGCGATCCTCTCTGACAGTTGTCTGTCGCGCTGGGCCTGTGCCAGGTCTACGAGTGTGGGTCCTTCATTTGACCACTATTGCCATACACGTTGTACCGTAGATGCCTGTCGGCCAACACGTGCAGCTGCAATATCTTTAGCGATAATCCAGCCTCACACAGCCCGATTATCCGAGCCCTCTCAAACGGCGACAGTTGTTGATAACGTGCTTTTCTCTGTCGTCGAGGCATGTTTGACGGGGAACACTTCACTGCACAGACTGCTAGTCAACTACGCTACACCAGAGTCCGTATACTGGAGTTGATTCCTCCGCGACCAATCACGTGGGGAGACCTGTAGCAACAATTAAATGGGTCTGAACTTTGATCGTTTACATACCTACATGGCATCGTTCCATATCTTGAAAATAAACACAAACGACCAATGCCTCCATGATGTTGCAATTTCCATTTTCATAAGTGTACATACATACATACATTATCACTATAGACTGTTATGCCTTTCAGCGTTCAGTCTGCAAGCCTCTGTGAATTTACTAAACGTCGCCACAATACTCTATTTACAACTAGTGCTGTGGCCTCATTTAGTTCTATACCTCTTATCTTTAAATCGTTAGAAAGTGAGTCTAACCATCGTTGTCTTGGTCTCCCTCTACTTCTCTTACCCTGCATAACAGAGTCCATTATTCTCCTATGCAACCTATCCTCCTCCATTCGCCTCACATGACCCCACCACCGAAGCCGGTTTATGCGTACAGCTTCATCCATCGAGTTCATTCCTAAATTAGCCTTTATCTCCTCATTCCGAGTAACCCTCCTGCCATTATTCCCACAAGTTTGTACCAACAATCATTCTCGCTACTTTCATGTCTGTTACTTGGAACCTATGAATAAGATATCCTGAGTCCACCCAGCTTTCGCTCCCGTAAAGCAAAGTTGGTCTGAAAACAGACCGATGTAAAGATAGTTTCGTCTGGGAGCTGACTTCCTTCTTATAGAATACTGTTGATCGCAATTGCGAGCTCACAGCATTAGCTTTACTACACTTTCATTCAATCGCACTTACTATATTACCATCCTGGGAGAACAC
This sequence comes from Anabrus simplex, assembly GCF_040414725.1. NCBI lineage: Eukaryota > Metazoa > Arthropoda > Insecta > Orthoptera > Tettigoniidae > Anabrus > Anabrus simplex. Next base: position 49,882,619 of record NC_090269.1, on the reverse strand, counting down.
ACAACCTAAATGCTTAAAATTGTCTACCTGTTCCAGTTCAATTCTGTTGCATTTTTTACCTGCTGACATCAATTTAATCTTCGAAAGGCTAATTTTCATACCATACTCATTGAACCTGTTTTCAAGTTCCAAGGCTTTCGGCACAATCTGCCATCAAGACCAAGTCGTCAGCATAGGCCAGACTGCTTGCTACATTTCCACCTAACTGTATCCCTCCCTGCCATTTTATACCTTTCAGCAGATGATCCATGAAAACTACGAACAGCGAAGGTGAAAGATTATAGCCTTGTCTAACCCCTGTAAGTACCCCGAACCAAGAACTCATTCTACCATCAATTTTCACTGAAGCCCAATTGTCAACATAAATGCCTTTCATTGATTTTAATAATCTACCTTTAATTCCATGGTCCCCCAGTATGGCGAACATCTTTTCCCTCGGTACCCTGTCATATGCTTTCTCTAGATCTACGAAACATAAACACAACTGGCCATTCCTCTCGTAGCATTTCTCAATTACCTAACGCATACTGAAAATCTGATCCTGACAGCCCCTCTGTGGTCTGAAACCACACTGGTTTTCATCCAACTTCCACTCAACTACCGATCGCACCCTCCCTTCCATGATGCCAGTGAATACTTTGCCTGGTATACTAATCAATGAGATACCTCGATAGTTGTTGCAATCCTTCCTTACCATCGAAAATATTGTTTACCCTTTTCCCATCATCTGATCATCAATATAAAGGTGCCATTCGAAATATCAACCCTTATTTCGATTTTCTATCGAAACAGATGACCATTTTTTCATAAAATTTAAGGTTATCGACCTTCAAAGCGCCATAATGTTAACTTCTAAATAATTGCAGCTACACCCTATATCAAGGTATGAATCGACACAGGAGGCTCAGTTTCATCAGAAATATATCCACATATTGCCCATATGAACCATAACGGCAAGGCTATGAGCCATGAAATTTGATCATAAAATTATTGTTTACCCTTTGCCCCCTGCCTCCGCTACGTACGCACTCTAAACCTCTTGACTGGAGTGATGGAAAAGACAACGTGGCCAAAAAGGCCCCAGCTTTTATAGCGGACAGGAAGGTTCCAGAACCGAAGCCCTGTACACGCCCTCAATTCTAACTGGCTAATTTAATAAATATCCAAAACTTGTAATTTGTGGAAAATGTTCCTGAAGAAGGCAGGGATAGCAGTGCTAGTAACCTAAGAACACACAACACAATATATATAAACGCTTCAGTTCAAACTGATAAATACAAAATTTTCTTCAAAATTAATTGTCCATCCTCTCACCAGAAGGAGCACATAAGTCGACAGTAGAGACATCTGAGGATAAAGTTTGAAACATCTTCTGATATATGGTTCACTGTTCATGTAACAGATGGTCTTCTAAAAGGCGCTCAGTCCGAATGTACGGAGTAGGTATACCTCCGGTATAATAATAATAATAATAATAATAATAATAATAATAATAATAATAATAATAATAATAATAATAATAATAATAATTAGAATAATAATAATAATAATTTATAATTAATTATAGTCTTCTTCTTTTCCTACCGCGTTTCCCCACACCTGTGAGGTCGCGGGTGCGAACTGCGTCGTACATATGGATTTGGGCTTGTTTTACGGCCGAATGCCCATCCTGACGCCAACCCGATATGGAGGGATGTAAGCACTATTGCGTGTATATGTGATGGTTGGTAGTGTGGTAGGCCCTATGTAGTCTGAATATGATGAGGAGAGTGTTGGGACGGACACATACACCCAGTCCTCAAGCCAGAAGAATTAATTAGAAGCGATAATAATAATAATAATAATAATAATAATAATAATAATAATAATAATAATAATAATAATAATAATAATAATAATAATAATCGTATGGCTTCAGCTACCGTGTGCAGACATTTCAATTTGACGCCAATTTCGACGTTCCGTTTTACTCTAGGCCCACTAGATGGCAGACAGAGTAAACCGGATCTCTCTTGGGCGTCTATGGCTGAGATTTAATGAATTTTGTCGGGTAAATACCAAATGTATCACCAGAGATCTTTTACATGCCGACATCGTACGACATGGAGTCTCGAATGGACTTTTTCCGCCCTTCAAAAATCCGACTACCTCTGCCGGGTTTGAACCCGCTATCTTGGGATCCGGAGGCCGACACTCTACCACGGATCCACAGAGGCAGCTATTAGAAGCGATTAAAATCCACGACGCGGCCGGGAATCGAACCCGGGATCCTCTGAACCGAAGGCCAGTACGCTGACCATTCAGGCAACGAGTCGGACAAATTATAATTAATCGTAGTAAGTAATTTATTATTATTATTATTATTATTATTATTATTATTAATATTATTATTATTATTATTATTATTATTATTATTATTATTATTATTATTATTATTGGACCCGCGCTGCTCCGCAGCATTCCTTATAAATAGGTCAGATAACTCGTCTTGATATGTCTGTCGCAGTCATATTATTTTGCCTGCCCTTTTAAATAGTTTTGTAACATTTAATACCGGTAATGTAGTTTATAACACTTCTTTCCACACAATATTCTCTGTGCTTCGACCATTCGGCCGTATCTGAATCGTAACATTTTCATACGACCTTGCCCGAGATAGTGCAACATACAATTGGCCGTGGCTGAATACTTCCGGTGAGTAGACTACCAACTTTTTCAAGAGGTTGTCCCTGAGCTTTATTAATGGTCATACGGGAGGCTAGTTTTCTGTTTTCTCTTAGCAGCATGTAAGTAATTAGGAACGTTCTGCCATCTGCTGAGTACATTCAGAAGCTGGGGAAGGTCAGAGAATCAAAGAGTATCTAGCAGAGAATTGTATTCTTCCATCATCAGAGGAAGTGTATACTCTCTGGCTTCAGAGGTAGTAATCAAACATGCTGAATGCAATGACATTGCTAAGGATGAAAATCACACACATCAGAATATTAATGAAAGTGTTGGTCGTTTAGCAACCTGCTAAGTACGGTACATAATGTATTGCGGGTCAGGGCAAGCCTTCGCCTGCAGTTAGTGGAGTGATCGTTCAATGATTTGATTTTATGATTACTCAAAGTTGGCTGAACTTAGAGACCAATCAATGCCTCATGATTCACCAACAGGTAATTCCGGAGAGAATAAAACAAAAATGAAGCAAATCGGAGCCGGCCCCGTGGTGTAGGGGTAACGTGTCTGCCTCTTACCCGGAGGCCCCGGGTTCGATTCCCGGCCTAGGTCAGGGATTTTTACCTGGACCTGAGGGCTGGTTCGAGTTCCACTCAGCCTACGTGATTAGAAATGAGGAGCTATCTGACGGTAGAAAGCCAAGAGTGACGGCCGAGAGGATTCGTCGTGCTGACCACACCACACCTCGTAATCTGCAGGCCTTCGGGCTAAGCAGCGGTCGCTTGGTAGGTCAAGGCCCTTCAAGGACTGTAGTGCCATGGGGGGGGGAGCAAATCGGACCAGTTGAACGGACGGACGGATTTGCCAAAGCTGTTCTTAGTAAACTCTTTTAATATAATTATAGATTATTATTATTATTATTATTATTATTATTATTATTATTATTATTATTATTATTATTATTATTATTATTATTATTATTATTATTTTGTCTACATTACTACACAAAACCAAACTGAACAAGCCCCGTGACACTACAGGTAAGAGACAAGCTCGCTCAACCTATACCGTGGGGCCGGCACTGTTAGACGACTACACTGCGTTAATTTAATCAATCATCACTGATCTGTATTTAGGACACTCTCGCAGGTGGCAGATTCTCTATTGTTTACCTTACTTTTTCTTAAATAATTTCAACGAAGTACGAAATTTATCAAACATCTCCCCCTGGTAAATTATTCTACTCCCTAACTCCTCTCCCTATAAACAAAAATTTGCTCCTACTTCTCGTCTTGAATTCCAACTTTATTATCATTTAATGATCTTTCCTGCTTTCCTACTTTAAGGAGATTCACTTTTATTCATTTAAAGTGCTATCAATATGTGTATGTGCGTCTCTGGATTTAGTTTTATCTTGGTAATTATTTTAGGAAATTAGTTTTATCTATTTAAGGTGTAGCCTATCTGTTGTATATGTTTTATTGAATAACTTGTAATTCGGTAAATGACCTGTTAATGATAAATACATCTATCTTTTAAAAACACCACTCACCCTTATTCCTCTACTAATGCCATTTTATGACATCTCTCCACTGACAGCTCGTGCTTAGTCGAACGATATATACCTAACTAATATTTCAACCAGACAATCTGAAATATTCCTGTAGTAGTCCTATATTAGTTCAGAAAAATTCATTTATAAAAACGAATTAATCAGCTTTTAACTAAGTTTTACTACATATGGTACAAGGCTACTGCGCGAAATATGCGCAGTTATGAAAGTTATTCAATCGATAATTATATGGATAGACTTGATAAACAGACACCGTTATCATTCCGTGACTATTCCATTCTACCGAGAATTGTCACGTCAGTTTGTTTTCCTAAAAGATAATATCTCTTGGCTGAGTAAACACTTGTCTCTTGTTATGAATTTCACTGTGCATTGTATCTTTCCCGATCTTTTCATAAGAGTAATAATAATAATAATTTAACAATTATATTATTGTTTTCTTTTTATGTTCAACTAACTAAAGGTATATCTTCACTCAGCTACGGGACCGGTGTTAGCCAACCACACTCCCAAGATGAAAGCCCCCTAGGTCCCCCTTTCACTGAGCTTGGTAGCTGCAGTCGCGTAAGTGCGGCCAGTATCCAGTATTCGGGAGATAGTGGGTTCGGCAGCCCTGAATATGGTTTCCGTGTTTTCCCATTTTCACACCAAGCGAATGATGGGGTTGTACCTTAATGAAGACCACGGCCGCTTCCTTCCCACTCCTCGCCCTTTCCTGTCCCATCGTCATCACAAGACCTATCTGTGTCGGTGTGACGTAAAGCAACTTGTAAAAAAAAGTCCCCTTTTAGTCACCTTTTACGGCAGGCGGCGAATACCGTGGATGTATTCTACCACTTCCACCTACAGAGGGGAGGGGGATGGGAAACCATAGAAGGAATAGTAAAGTAAGACTTCCGAAAATGGACAGCTTGTTGATGATGCTTTTTTTTTTAAGGGGTCTAACATCGAAGGTCATCGGCCCAAAAAATGGACAGAAGAGACTATCTAAGAGGATAGGTATGCAAGAACAAGAGTGTTACAAGGAAGAACAATGATGACCGTAAAGGAGTATCAATAGAAGAGAAGCTAACCTGATAAGGGATGTAGAAGAAACAAGAGGGATTTTGATTTTTTTTTTAAGACTTAGTGATTTGGAGGAGAGAAGCACCATATAAGTTCATTAAAAATATGGTTAAAGGAAGAAAGCCAAAATAATGGAATACAATAACACTCTGACCCACACATAAGAAACCTGACAAAGCAGACTATGTGCATTATTGAAGTACAGCATTGGTTAGTGTAAGCTATGTTGTTAGCAAAGATCATTGACTTTTTAAATATTTTTACAAAACTGATTCCCAAAGGGCTCAGTATACCCACATGACAATAATAATTAACATTATAATTATAATTAAAATATTAAAATATAATAATATGATATAAATTTCAAACAACACCTAGAGATGGTGACTCAGAATTTGACAATTCTTCTTTAGTACTATGGCGACTATCTCATCTCGTACGGAAGTTGGAATGTGATGGTTTTTTTTAATTCCTAAAAAAAACGAGCTATAACACCTCGTGCTCTTATCAGTAGAACTATTACATCAACGCACTTGAGTTTATACCTGTCTTTGAAATAATTAACACTAGGTTCATAGATGACTTTCTTTCCTTTATCCACCTCCTCAGCTTGTTGAAGACCAACCACGAATCGGACAGAAAGGTGAATAATTATGACATGCCTAGAGGTGTTAGAATATGCAATAATATCAACTCTTCTAGTAGATCCATCCGAGGAAACGTATGGGATTTCTTTGTGCACTTGGCACCCTTTCTGTCGCAAAGCATTAGCGATCTCAAGACTGACGGTGTATTATGTAAATATTTCTTGGAGGCTGCCGATGTGGATTTAACTCTAACAGGTCGATCACAGAATAGATTTTCACAATTAGATAGATCCAAGGGAAATGTTACGAGCATAATGTGGATGTGCATCAATATTGACTTCGAACAAGCGTATGATATCAGCTACCGTTGACTATGAAGGAGGCGATGGTGTCAGCCAAACTCATAGGAATAGTTCAGATAACGCTCCAAATGACAGCATGTTCGATGAAATTTGAAGGTAGGAGAGGGTCAGTGGAAAAGGTCACACAGGAAAAAAAGAGCGGTATTTAATCGAATGACTTAAGATCAATCATCAATCACTACTGATCTGCTTTTAGACCAGTCACCCAAGTGGCAGATACCTTATCAGTTGTTTCCTAGCCTTTTTCTTAAATGATTTCAAAGAAATTGGGAATTTATCGAACATCACCCTTGGTAAGGTACACCAATCTCTAACTCCCCTTTCTATAAACGAATATTTGCTCCAATTTGTCCTCTTGAATTCCAACTTTATCTTCATATTGTAATCTTTCCTACCTTTAAAGACACCACTCAGACTTATTCGTCTACTAATTATATTCCACGCCATCTCTCCACTGATAGTTCGGAACATACCACTTAGTCGAGCAGCTCGCCTCCTTTCTCCCAAGTCTTCCCAGCCCAAACTTTGCAACATTTGTGTAACGCTACCCTTTTGTCTGAAATCACCCAGAACAAATCGAGCTGCTTTTCTCTGGATTTTTTCCAGTTCTTGAATCAAGTAATCCTCGTGAGGGTCCCATACACTGGATCCAGACTCTATTTGGGGTCTTACCAGAAACGTATATGCCCTCTCCTTTATATCCTTACTACAACCCCTAAACACCCTCATAACTATGTGTAGATATCTGCGTCCTTTATTTACCGTCCCATTTATGTGATTACCCCAATGAAGATATTTCCTTATATTAACACCTAAGTACTTGCAGTGATCCCCATAAAGAATTTTCACCCCATCAACGCAGTAATTAAAACTCAGAGAACTTTACCTATTTGTGAAACACAACGTGACTTTTAACCCCGTTTATAGGAGTTGAATCATGTCTGAGAAATGATATAATGGATGCAGAAATTTCCTCACGGAACTGAAGTGCGTATCGTAGAGATAAGATAGGAATGGTAGGAGGGGAAGTATTAATTCTGATGAAAGAAGAATTTGTTAGCTACGAAATAGTTAAAGGTGACTGAGCCATGTATTTGATATTCTCTCCCCTCCTATACTATTTATTGTGCCTGTTTTAATGCTTTTCAATTTTTGTGCATTATTGTGGTTTTCGCCCGTTGTTGTCCCTTGGGGCAAATAATAATAATAAAATTATTCCTAAAAGATGCTCCCAGGGTAAAGGAAGTATTTCCGCCCTGGGAACGGCCCGGCCTGTGCTGCCTCCCCTCTGCCTTCCCTCCCGTACCCCTGCGGATGCCCCGAGCTCTTTACGCACACTCACCGTGTCGCCTCGCGTCACGTGGTCTCGCGTCACGGCTACTCTTGGCCAGGCCGTGCGGCCTGGCTGGGAGCAAGTGTCATTCTTGCCTCGCTCTCTGACTTGAGCATCTCACGCACCGCCTTCGAACCCCGGACCGCTAGGGGGTATGGGAGGTAAGCACCCTGAACTTGCTCAACAATCACAGACTACGGGAGGACATTATTTGATTGTAAACCACTGAATAGGCGCTAGAGTTGTTTCAAGTTGTTATAAAAGCAGAGTTGCCTCTAAATCGTAAAGTATGTGTGAACCTCTTGGGATCGTTTATTGCAGTCTTACTGTAACTTAACTTATTGGGCGCTTGTGCCCTTTATTGGTTGAAAGTATATATATGTATATGGTATCATGGTATGTCATGTTAAGGGAAAATTGTGCTCCTCCTTGAGCCACCTGAGGTGGCGCTTTATCAATAAGTCTTATCCAGAATTACCTTTTACACTGTTTTTGGGTGATGAACTGTGAACAGGGGCTGGATCCCTGTAAATTACAATAGGGCACGTGTCGGAGGAACCTGAGTGATGTTGGTGTTTAAATACTTTAATTCTTTTTACCTTTTCTTGGTGTTTACCTATTTGTTTAATAAACTTTGTTAACCTGATTTCCTCGGCTATCTGTGTTCTTGCCCTCTGGGTTGTGCTATATTCTCGGGAAGTCCAGACCCTATGGAGGCTGCACCTTCTGTAGGTTTCGCCAGTGATAATTCATGGTACAAAACTGGTAGCAGAGCGTGGTTGGATCTGGACTTGTTTTCGATTAGCCGAGGAATTTGAGCCCGTAACATTCTTTCCGTTTCCGGGATTTCTCTAGTCGTTGTGTGGTTTATATCAATTCAACCATGTCCATTCGAGACATACCTTATCCGGGTTCCCTGCGGAAGGAGGAGCTTTTGTATGAACTTGGGATACGTAACTTAGAGTCTAAAGGTACCGTCAAGGCCGATGAAATTTTGTTACGGAATAACTTAAATAGACCGATTACGGTACCCCATTATACTGAAGGTGAGGTCGCTAGCGCGCTGTCCCTTATTCAGGCTAACCTTACTAATATTGCATCTGTGATGGATTTTCTGGAGAATGATGTGGCTTCTCCTCATCAACTCAAGAGACTACAGGGTAGATTAAATCACTATTGTCAACGAGTGGAAGATCTCCTTTCCCTGGAATTGAAGGAAGAGATATCGGGTCAGGTTCTCGAATTAAAGGACACATCAGCTGACCTTTTAGAGAAGGTGGAGGCCTGGTTAGCAGGGCTTTCCATTAAATCTAAGCCCGTTCTTCCCCCACCTGCCCAGGTGGAAGGCGAGTTGAATCAACAGTCTCGTAGCGGTGAGCTTGACGAGGAGAGAGCTTCGCTTCCACCGCAGCAGTCTGTTCGTTTAAATGTTCCTTCTGATTGTCGCCCGTTGAATCAACAGTCAACTGTGCCATCTTTGAGCTCACCTTTCTCGAATATGCCTCACCCTTTGAATATGATGTTGAGAGGTGCCCCTCGTTACTCAGTAAACTCGGCAAGCGATGTGGTTTCTTTTCTTCGGTTTCTGGTTACATTTTTGGATCATGCCTTAGTCTTTGGGTTAACGCATGCTCAAATTCTACAGATTATTTATCCATATACGGTTGGGGTTTTGTCAAATAAAATAGTAAATGCTATTTCGAGTCAATCCTCACTACATCAGTTTCATGCTCATTTATTGGCTCAGTTCATTCCTCCTAGGGCTCTACATTCGTTAGTCCAGAAATTTTATTTCAGAGTGCAGCGCCTGGACGAGTCTCTATCGGAGTTTATTTCGGATATCAAGTTTTATGCCAAGGTTTTTGCGCTGAATTTCACTGAAGAGCAAATTGTAGCTACAATCGTGGAGGGCATTTCTCCCTTATACCGTTCATGTTTATGCTTCGCGTCCCAGCCTCGTAATTTTGAAGAGTTGGAAGCGATGGTTGTGTCTGCGGAGGGTTTTCGGCATGCTGATTCACTTCGAGTTGAGAATACTTCTTCCTTGCCCTGTGATAATTCTGGTTCTTCGTTGGTTAATAAACCTGCCCCATTAAAAAGATGTTTTGGTTGCGGGGCCTCCGATCATCTTCGAAATAAGTGCCCTGCTCGTTCTACTAGCGCACAGGTGTCGGGTGCCGGTTCGGGCACCAGGGTTCAGTCTAGGCCTTCTAGTGTTGTATGTTTCAGGTGTGGGGTTCCTGGCCACGTGGTGCGGCAGTGTTCGCGTAAGCCAAATGTTAGTTGACTAGATCGGGAAGCGGGAAGTGTTGGCCTCCCCGATCTAGCGCCTGTAGAACCAGGTTGTGCTCGCCCTTCTGCCCGCGAATATTCTCCTGGGTGTCCCGATCAGTGTTTAGCCATATCCACCGAGGTCAAGGGATTAGCCCCCTTCGTCAAGGTAGAGATAAATAATGAACCGGTATCGGCCCTTCTCGACTCCGGAAGCGTAGTCTCGTTTGTCAGTGAGAAGTGGTTTGCTCTCAATAGTTCTGTTTGTAAATTTTCCGATGTACTGCCTGTATCTCTGTCGTTTGTTGCTGCAAATTCTTCCAGAGTGGAAGTTTCCGGCGTGGTAAAGTGTAAAGTTCGAGTGGCTAATTTCTCCTGGAAATTTCCCCTTTATGTAACTAAAAATTTGCCATATCCTATAATCCTCGGCTCTAATTTTTTTGCCCATACTGGGCTCCTGTTGGATATGCAGGAGGGCTCCTGCTGGTTTAAATTCTGCAAGGCTACTAAGATACCCTTATTTATGTGTGATTCTTCTTCTTCATGTGTTGCCTCACCTCCTCAGGACCAAACAGCATTAGACCTTAGTCATTTGCCCGAGAATCAAACTGTATGTATTAGGGAAATATGTGATGACTTCCCGGACGTTTTCACCGAAGAATTGGGGATGACGAATCTTTTAGAGTACAAGATCGAGGTCACGGACTCGGTTCCGGTTAGGTCACCGCCCTATCGCTTGGCTCCTCCCAAAATGCAAGCGTTAAATGAGATAGTCAATAAAATGTTGGATCAGGGCATTATTCGGCCGTCTACTTCTGCCTACTCCTCCCCCATCTTCCTTGTCCCGAAGCCTCAAGGTGGTTATCGTCCTGTGTTGGACTATAGGGCTTTGAATAAGAAAGTCGTATTGCAGTCAGTTCCTCTCCCTGATCTGCATTCTTGCTTCTCATGGTTCAAGAAGGCTAGATATTTTACAGTTTTAGATTTAAATCAGGCGTATTACCAGATTCCGTTAGCTGAAGAGTCTCGTCACTTGACAGCCTTCGCTACGGACTGGAATCTTTACGAATTTTGCCGTTTGCCTTTCGGTATTTCCACTGGCGCTGCTGTCCTCACTAGGCTGCTCGATCAACTGTTTTCTGACATCAAGTTCAACTATCTTTATCACTACCTGGATGATGTCGTAATTTTTTCCGAAACCTTCGAGGATCATCTCAGCCATTTGAGGGAAGTGTTGTCCCGTCTTCGCAAGGCTGGTCTTACGGTCAAACTTTCTAAGGTATCCTTTGCCAAGCCCCAAATGTCCTTCTTGGGACATATCGTGTCATCCAATGGAGTCTCTGTTGATCATTCTCGTACCGAGGCCATTCGCCAGTTCAAACCTCCTTTGGATGTTAAGGGTGTTGCTCGCTTCGTTGGGATGGTGAATTTTTTTCGAAAATTCATTCCAAATTTTGCCAATCGAGCAGGGCCTCTTAACGCCCTCCGACGTAAGGGGTTAAATTTGAATGGGGGCCCTCCCAACAAGCTGCCTTTGATGATTTAAAGTTGGCCATATCTAACGCTCCGGTGTTGGCTATGCCTGACTTTTTCAAGCCTTTTATTGTTCAGACCGATGCATCGGCGTCTGCCGTTGCGGCCGTCCTTTTGCAGGACTCGGAATTGGGGAGACGTCCCATTGCATATGCTTCTAGGACCTTGTCTTCTGTCGAAGCCAAGTATTCTGTATACGAGCTAGAAGGATTGGCGGTATTGTTCGCTTTAGAAAAGTTTCGTATTTACCTAGAGCATGAAAGGTTCGAACTCGAGACCGACAATCAGGCTCTGAGTTGGGTTTTGGGGAAACCTAGGAAAACCGGCCGTCTGGCCCGTTGGGCCATTAGGATTTCAGCTTTCCAGTTCACCGTACGTCATATCCGTGGTTCGGACAACGTAGTCGCCGACTCTCTCAGTCGCATGTTTTCGGATCAGCCTACTCAGGAGGGCGAATCGTCAAGTTCTGAGGTTCCCTTGTCTTTACCCTTAGCGGGGGCTATCTTGTCTGATACCCCATTACTGTATCATGATGTTGCTAAGTTTCAAGTGGAGGACCCTATTTTGGGACCGATTGTTCAAGATCTTAAGGAAGGGAAAATTATTGATCCTTATGTGTTAAGGAATGGCGTACTGTGTTGTCCCGCCCGTCACGATAATAAAATGAAGGTCGTTATTCCCTCAGTCCTGGTGCCTATGATTTTTAAATACTTTCATGAAACTCCTCTCGGTGGCCACCTAGGAGTATTTAAGACCAGGGAGAAGATTAGGGAAAATTTTATTTGGAAAGGGTTGGACGCTGAAGTACGGGAACTTGTTAAAGCATGTAAGGTTTGTGCGCTCAGTAAGCCTTCTCCTAACACACGTGTAGGCTTGCTGTCTTCTAGCCAAGCTACCCTCCCTATGCAGCGGCTCTATATCGATTATGTAGGTCCCTTGCCGAAAACTAGGACTGATGGTAATAGGTTCGTTTTCGTTTGTGTGGATGGTTTTACCCGTTTTTCCTGGTTGATTCCGACGAGGTTAGCCACTTCTGAGACCACTATCAGATGTTTGAAGTCCATATTTTCGTCCTTTGGTCCTTGCCAGTACTTGGTCTCTGACAACGCCAAGGCCTTTACATCGAACCTGTTTAAGAAATTTTGTTTCAGCTTGTCCATTTCTCATGTTACCACATCCCCCTATTACCCATAACCTTCTTACGCTGAGAGGGTTAACCGAAACTTGCGGTCTGCTTTCATTGCTTTTCACCACGACGATGTTTTGAGGTGGGACACGTCGTTGCCTTGGCTTGCATTTGCTTTTAATTCTGCGGTACACGAGGCTCATAAATTCTCCCCTAATTCTCTCATGTTTTCTTTCGTTCCTAACTCTCCGCTCACCAACTTGTGGAATATAAATGAGTTGTTGCCTGAAAAGATTGATCCCCCTAACATCAGGGCTATTTGGAGGAAGGCTAAGCAAAATCTGAAGGTCTCGTATGAGAAGAAACAGGAGCGCTATGATAAGGGGCGCCGTCCTACCGATCTTGCCGTCGGTGACAGGGTCTTTGTTAAGAATTTCGTTCCTTCTGGGAAACTCGCTCCTCGGTTTCGCGGGCCCTGCGAAATTATTGATTTCTTGACACCAGTCACCCTGTTGGTGAAAGATCCGGATACGGAGAGGGTGTTCCGAGTCCATTTGTCTCAGGTTAAGGCTGCCTAGTGCTATCTAGGTTTTGTGGCATTTTGTTTGCTATGAGTATTTTTCTTTTCCGGTCATTCTTTTCCTTGTGTTTTCCTTCCCTCCGGTTCCCTTGACACGTGTTCTGCCTAAAGAGGAGCTATTTTCTTTGGATTTAAAAATTTTAGTGGTATGTTTAATGATTATGTGAGTCCTCCCGGAGTCCCGTTTCTCCCTTATTACTCCCATACCCCGGTCCGGTTGTTCGAACCATATCTTGCCTATATCTCCCCAATGTACTGGGCATCCATTCGACACAATTGCTGGCGCTTGATTTGTTTTACAGTGTACTGGAGTGACTATCTTCGCCCGTGCCTGCATGGGAAGGGCCCCCCGTGTGGGCTGCCTTGGTGTGCCTCGTCTCCAGTTCCCGAGCCTTCGGCCTTGCTTTTGTTGGACTATCTACTGCCAGCCTACTGCTGACCTAGTTTGTGCAGGTCGCTACTGCCTTTCGTCACGTGGCGTGTGTCTGCCACGAGAACTGTCCAGCTGTTTGAGAAGATATTTTTGGTTGTATTGGTGATGGTGTGTGAGGCCGGTCTGGTCTCGAAAATTTACTGACATGTCACTTGGTGAAGCTATTAATTAACTAACTGAATTAAGCTGAAGCTGTTACTTGTCTACATCCCGGGATATTATGACAAGAACTTCCGTCTATTATATGACAAGAACTTTCGTCTATTATACTACAAGAACTGTCGTCTATTATCAGGGGCGTAGCCAGGGGGGGGGTTACTGAACTTTCACAAAAAGAAAATAAATAGAAACTGACAGTAAACAATAAACTTCTTTTATGTGATCAAGATAAACTCCCTGCAATCTACTGCTTGTTGAGAGTGTTTGCCACCCTACCTGTCACCACTGCAGCCAGTGAGAGATCATTTTCAACATTAAGACGCCTTAAAACCTACCTCAGAAATACCACAAGTGAAAGTCGACTCAACGGGTTGGCTCCCTTGAACATTCACAGAGACATAGTTGTAAAACCAACAGATGTGTTAAATTTATTTTCTAGGAAGCCTCGAAAATTAGATTTTAGATTGTAAACTGAACATACCGTTTGAGATAAAACTGCTGACCTCGACCATATTGTTCTTGTTCTGTATTTTAAAGTAAGAATTTTGTAGTGTATTGCAATCTGAATATCACATACAGTAATTCACTCTTGTATCAGTATCCTTATGACAGTCATGCATGCGCGTGTGAATGTTGGACTTCCATTCACATATAGTATTATGGCAGAAAGAAAACAAAAAAAAACACATCTATTTATAGTGATATCTTTTCAGATTATCAAAGCTAATATTGCATTTGCAGGCTGTTAAGAAAAAAAGAGAAAACGGAAATTAATACTCGACAATACATCAAACTAGTAGAACTACTGTAACGAGGTAGTTCCATGCTATCCCTTAAGCCTATGTACCTAATGGCTCTAGACTTCAACGGAGTTATATTGTCTAGGTTACCTTAGGCACAATTCGGTTCCTGGCTGACATGTATCACATCCTTTCCTTCCTTCAATTTCCTGCTCCACCTTCCCCTAATAATGTTAAATAATTTTGCAATTCTATGCGGGTGCATCCATTCTCTGTTCAATAACTTTACAATTGTATACAACTGATTTTCGTTCTCAATTTTCTTTACATCCTAATCGTCTATGAATTTTTCTCGTATTTCCTTTGTCATAGGGCAATCTTTTATAAGGTGTGCCCATCCCATCTCTTCAGAGCATATTAAACATTTATTTTCATCCCTGTTTCTTCTATATGCTTTACTTTTATGTATCTTATAAAGTATTACGTTAGGAACTGTGTTAAGATCCTTGACGATAGGAGCTGCCAAAGTGTGTATTCAGGAAAAAATGCTGCTAATTCAACACTCGACTTGCGGCTTCAACTTGGGTACATTTTAAAGAAATAAGAACTCTTCAGTGATGTCAGTAACTCTGGACAGTCATTATCAAACAATGGTGATACATTACCTAAAAGTAAAAAACAAATGTAGCTAGGTGCTACCAACAGTTGGTATCGGCTTTTATCATTTACATACACGCTTCAACCTACTTTACATGTAGGCCTATCCATTCCTGACACTGGTAGCACGAACATCTTTCCGTACTGTGACTATATTGTGCGCTTCCTCGCGTGTGTACTACCATTTTTATGACACGCTATTAATAAAAAATGAATAGAGTTACTGGGGCGATACAAGTTTAAATGTCTATACAAATATTTCCTACAGACCAGCAATCTCCAAGAATTGTATAGAGTACATTTCCCGCGTGCAAACAACGTGTCTGCCTAATATGGAGACGACGGCAAAACGTTGAAATGTGAATATTAAGTATTCAAAATTTACCTCCCATAGAACAGAAATTGACAGAAACTATACAGTTGAAGATGAAGAAGTACCATATTCGGAAATGATCCTTTTATATTCACGATCGCCATCAAAACGCCCGTATGCATTATATTATTATTAAGCATTTGTCATAGTTCAGCGATGATATGAACTTGGCAACAAAAATCAAGATTCATAACTCTGTTATCATAGCCGGTTCGGTAAAAATATATAAGACATAAATGATCGGGAACTTAATTCTATATCACTTTGGTTATGTAGTCTTTATCGATAGGACCATTAATACCACAGATATTTACGAATTAAAAATTTAGATCTTCCCCTAAACTACTGTTTCACTTAGCGGAAATACAATTATTTATAGCCTAGTTTGTAGAGACTTATTTCCCGACTTCACATACTGATTTTCATCAAATTCTCTTCAGCAGTTTTCTCGTGATGCGCGTACAGAGAGACAGACAGAGATGACGGAAAATTAATTGTTACTGTGGACACGACCGATACAGAAATAACATTTTTTAAAAAAATTCCGAGCAATGTACAGACAAAACTCTTATTTTGTATACAGTATAGAGATTTAGCTTTCGGTCACCGTGACCAAACAGCCAGCAAAGCAATGAACATTTTACCAAAACAAAGTACCATGCTATATTCCCTTAAAAAAAAAAAAAAAAAAAAAGTTTTAAGATGAATTTCTTCATGGAATATTCCTGAGTTCAGAGTTCATTCACTGAACCACTTCGTAAGAGAAACGCTAAAATCTTCAAAATATAACACACTATAAACCACAGAATTTATGAGACTCTTTCTTTTAAAAATCGGCTAAAATTGAACACACATAGTGATTGAACGGAGAAAATAAAACAAGCATATTCCGTAACATGGAAAATGAGGCCGAAGTAAAGAGTTACGAGGTTCGGCTCATGTAACAGTTGATTTCCATTCCAGCCCAACTGTCGGCAATGGTTTATCGTGGTTTCCCACCTAAAGTAAATGCTGGAGCTGTACCGTACCTTAATTAAGGCCATGGTCTCTTCCATCTCAATCCTATCCTAATAATGTTATTGGCTATATGTCCTACTAACTACTTTTTCGGTTTATCAGGAAGCACTTTTTAGTGCTATTTCTCTTTCAGGTTTTTATTTCAGGAGGTTAAGGATGGACAAGCTAACAATTCCAGCGAGACCGGCCGACTACGCCTGCAAGGGAGCCTTAGCGAAACTACAAGCGACGCTGGGCTCGGTGGTCGCCCCCAGTTTTAGACTCCCGGCGCTGTTGGTATACAACCGGTGGGGGAAGAACGCCTTAATGGAGACGATCCGCATACTCGATCTCCTTAATGCGATCGCGGAGTTCATCGGAGTGGAGTCGATCATCGAGCTCATCGGCGAGATGATTCCTGGCTGGGCGGTCATCATCCGCCCTAATGACCCTAGTTGGACCGCTGTACTTCTCGAAGTACACGCAGACCAACAAGGCCGGCGACCACCAACCAGGGCGAAGTGGTCGCAGACCCAGGCCTACCAGGAAGGGCCTGTCACCCGGGCGCAATCAAGAAAAGCGCCCCTGATGGCAGAAAGCAGCACAGCAGTAGAGGAAGACACCCCCTGGCGTTCAGAGGCTGCTATCCAGGCCCAGCCTGCCAGCGTGTCTGTCGAGCTACAGACATCGATGTGCGCCCCACAGAACAGGGAACGCAGTCGGGTGTCAGCTTAGACCGACGCCACCGCCGCCAACCAGGAGGAGGGAGAAGACGGCGATGCAGCGGAGTCACCAGGCCGGGAGGTGGGCCACCAGGACGAGGCCTCTTCCCCTGCAGAGAAGAGATCCCCGGGGAGAAGACGCCGGCCCACCAGGAGCGGGCCGCCCAGCCGCAACACATGACAGCTCCCAGGACAGCAGTCGACCGAGGAGCCAAACAGGAGAGGACCTCAGCGGGTAGCGGCAGTCAGGTGAGATTGAAACGTCCCCATCAACAGCTCTTGCAGTGTTTCCGCTGTCTGAGGTGGGGCTACCGGCAGGAGAGGTGTGGGTTCTTAGTGAGGTGCAACCGTTGTGGGGGTGATCCCCACTACACGGCCTGCACAGCATGTAAAGAGGCGCCGGTGTGCGCCAACTGAGCGGGGGGCCACCTAGCCTCTCATCGCAGTTGCCCTGTGTTCCGGGCCATGGCGCGGGCAGAGAGGAAGGAGGCCCGGCGTCATGACCCACCCCCATCCAGGAGGCCCCCGCCTAGGCGGGCTAGGCCTCATTCTCCGGGATCGGAGACTGGGTACGAGGGACCCCAAGGAGGTGGCGCTGTGCGACAGGCCCTAGTGGTACTTGACGCATGGCTCCGCAACCGGCAAGGCCCGCGCTAGTCACGGCAGTGCCCAGACAGACTGATCCCCCGACGACTGGAATGGCGAGACTACGGTTCATGACTGTTCCATGATAACTCTTCTCAACTAACACAAACACCTGGACCTGTCCAGAAACCATATCCTTGCATGTGCTATAAAAATTTATCAGGTTCTACATGTAGGCTCTTTCTGCCTGTGTGGTTTTCCTCTGACCCTTCAACACCACGCCTTAACACCACCTTACCAACACAAACTCTGGCCATGGTAGCGTGTTTGACATGGAAACCGGCAGATACTCCTTGTATCACTTCCCACTCTTCCCTGCTATCTCTTTCTTTTTAGAAATAATGGCATGTCGGAGGCAATTTAGATTGAGTCGATTGCCACGCGGGGGAGCGGGCTTCAGCCCCCACCCCCCGAAATGGAAAAAAACGGCGCTTTTACACTCGGAGACCTAAGCTGCTGTACGGGATGCGTGCGCATAGTTCTTGATCTTGTAAGGAGCGTGCATGTGTTCAATCTAGCATCAGTAGCCAGTCTGAAGCTCAGCTGTTAACATTGTGAGACAGTTATCATTGCAACACCGAATTTTCGTATGTAAAATTGAATTTAATTACGAGTCGGTCGACGAGGATGCGATGCATTTGGTCAGCACAGATTCACGTAATTGTAAATAAATTTGAAACTACTTGCTCAGTGCTCAATAAAAAACATGCACGCACATGAACCGTTTTAACAGAGGAAAAGATAGATGACATTGGTGTGAATCTTGAACGGTCACCGAATAAATCACTCACAAAATTAGCATAACAAGTAGGGGTTTCGATTTCTTCAGCACACAGAACTACAAAGCTGTTACACATCAAACCGTACAGGTTTGCACGAGCACACTGTTTAAAACCTGCTGATCCAGCCACAAGAGTGAGATATTGTGAGCGGTATCTCGTATCACTGAATGATCGTTTATTCGACCACAGGTTGTGTTCTTTTCAGATGAGACCTGGTTTCATCTTAATGGCCTTGTGAAGTCATAACTCTCGCTACTGGTGTGCAGGAAATCCTAATGGAATTTATGAAGTCCCTCGTTATGAAGGAGTAGATGACATCCCTATACATTTCATGCATAATATAATAGGCGCTATCCTCCCGATTATCACACATATATTCAATTACTGTCTCAGAAATGGAACTTTCCCTGCACTCTGGAAACAAGCTAATGTCATCCCAGTGCCCAAGATCAACGATCCTAAACTGACCTCTGACTATCGCCCAGTTTCTATTCTTCCAGCGCTTTCTAAGGCTTTGGAAAGACTGGTGTACGAGCAAGTATTGAAATATTTAAATAACTATTCTCTCCTTGACCCATTACAATCGGGCTTTAAGAAAGGGTACAGCACTGCCACGGCTCCCCTTAAAGTGACAGAAGACATCAGACTAGCTATGGAACAACGACAACTTACAGTACTAACGCTACTGGATTTCAGTGGGGCATTTGATACAATAGACGTACAGCTACTAATTAAGAAAATGGAATCTTACTTGTTTGACCCTTTAGTACTGAAGTTTTTTACGTCATATCTGAAAGATCGGAGGCAGCGGGTGATAACTCGCGAAAGAAATTCAGAATGGCGTACAAGGAAAGTTGACACGCCACAAGGTAGTATTTTAGGACCGTTGCTTTTTACATTGTATATCAATGACATTTCATCTTCTCTAAAAACGTGTAATTATCACCTATATGCTGATGATCTCCAAATTTACTACCATTGCAGCTTAAGCGAATTACGAAACGCAGTAAAATACATAAATGATGACATGAAAAAACTCAGTGAATATGCTCTCGCAAACAGACTTCTCATAAATCCATCAAAATCGCAAGCTATCATTGTCGGTTCCCAGCAGCTCCTACACAAGATCAATGATTCGATCATTCCTCCTTTACAAATAAATAATAGCACAATTCCGTACAGTAAAACAGTGAGAAATCTTGGGGTGACTATGACTGAAACTCTAAATTGGACAGAACATATCAAAAACATAAGTCATAAGGTGTTTGCTACTCTACACCCACTGAAATTAAACAAAGATATTATACCACTAAACATGCGGCAAAGATTAACACAGACCCTAATTCTTCCTATCCTTGACTACTGTGATGTTATCTTGGTAGACGCTACTAAAGAACAAACTAGGAAACTGCAGCGTATTATGAATTGTTGCCTTAGATTCATTTTTAACCTAAGGTATGATGTGCATATTACTCCTTATTATCAAGCAGTGCACTGGTTAAAACCTGATAAGAGACGTGAATATCATATACTTGTCTTAATACACAAACTCCTGCATAGTAACTCCCCCCGGTATATTTCATCTAAACTTCACTTCCTCTCTTCCTTCCATAATCGTAACACTCGCTCGGGCTCCACTTTAGCTATTCCTCTTCACCACTCTTCTGTGTATAATAAATCTTTCATTGTAACCGGATCCAGGCTTTGGAATTCCCTGCCAGTAAGTGTCAGGAGCATTGACTCCTTCCTCAAATTTAAAATATCTTGCCGAGACTTCCTGTTGAGAGATACGGATTGAAGTGTGTATTGGTGTGTATTGTGTGCGTGTGATTGGTAATTGTAAAATTAAAAATTGTTTCTGTTAGTTTTATATAATATAAACGTAAGGGTAGTTGATAAGTGTGTACATTGTAAGTGTATGTGCAAGTGTCTGTGTGAGATAGAAAAGAGGACTGAAGTAACGAGCTAATAAGCTAATAAGCTGCATATTGTGTGGATGTGTAACTTAAGCTTAATTTAGGAAATAGTATAAGTAGTGTAATTAGTATAATCAGTAATAGGTAACCTTAATATTATTTATTGTATTGTGGTTAAGTGTAAGAGAGGGCCGTGTGCCCTAACTTCGCCACATGAAAGAAGCCATAATAAATAAATAAATGACACTTCCAGCATCTTTTATAAGGCAAGATTCAATACACGCTTAGAACAGGGCGGCGGCACGCGATGTAAGTTGGGCTGAGACACCTGTTGTAGCGCAGAGTAGAAACACTGTGCACTTGGTCTGGGTTTATAAGAGGGACCTTGTAAGTGTCAGTATGCCTCGTGAACGTCAAGGGGCGTAATATTAGCATGTGTAGAATGTGAGTGAGTTAGAATAAGGTACAATGATTGATATCTGGGAAACGGGTTTGTCACACCCTGAAATTTCGGCTCGTACAGGGCATGCTGATAAGACAGTGATGCGTGTGTGGAAGCAGTGGATAGAAGAGGATCGTACGCAACGACGAACGGGTACTGAACTACGCAATATTACCACAGCATGGGATGACCACCATCTTGTCCGCACAGCCATAACGGACCGTATAGCTTCGTCAACTGCAATAATAACAGAATGCAGTATTTGTATTCGTATGAGGCAGTTGTGAAGGTAATCTATAAGGTCACGTTATTGTACTCACGTCCGGCTCCACGGCTAAATTGTTAGCGTGCTCGCCTTTGGTCACAGGAACTTCGGGTTCGATTCCCGGCAGGGTCGGGAATTTTAACCATAATTGGTTAATTTCGCTGACACAGGGGCTGTTTGTATGTGTCGTCTTATCATCATTTCATCCTCATCACGACGCGCAGGTCGCCGACGGGAGTCAAATCAAGAGACCTGCACTTGGCGAGCCGAACATGTCCTCGGACACTCCCGGCACTCAAAGCCATACGCCATTTCATTTCATTGTACTCACGTTCGTTGTGGTCTTTCGATATCTTAAATTTTTTGTACATAAAAGCTGAAGGATGATAAAAGTAGGCGGAAGTAGTGGTAGGACATAATCCTAATGAAGAAATAAAGCCTAGATTAGAATTGAACACGTAGGATGGTGCTGCTCGTATGTGGTGTGATCACAGGAGACAAATGAAGCGGGGGTGGATAGCTAGAAAAATAATGGCTTAAAGTCATGCGGGGTGAGAAAATCAAAGTGAGAAGTAGGAGATCATGTAGTATTTAACGATATTAAGATAAGAGGCATAGCAGCAGAAGTGTTCAAGTTTCCGCTAAACAGAGGTCTATGAAAGTTCGTTGCATACAAAGAAGTTTGCAGATTGAACTCTGAAGAGTTGACAGGTCATAACGAAAATGTTATGCACTGCATGAATGTAAGCTAGGGGACTCCAGCGACCACAGACATAATTGTGATGAATTTAAGAAAGTAGTTGTGTTCTAGTTGAGACTTTGTATCTGTGCATTGCTCATTTCGGTAAAACAGTCCTGATTGAGCAAGCAGAGAGTACGGATGTGCAGAGGGAGTGCTGAGGAATGGGGAACACGCTGCAACAAAATAGCGCTGCTATATGAAGCTGGCAGAGCAGATGGAAGAGTAAAGAGATAAAAAAGAAGAATATGAAGGATGTAAAAGAGGGTATATTGGCAGCGCTGCTTGTGGCAGTGGTGGTGACAGTGGTTCTAACAATAGGGCTTGTGGAGGTGAATCCAGGTGCAGGTCCAGTGGTCTCTCTTGGATGGGAAGAAATTGAGGCGATAAAGGAGGTGGTGAAAGAGGCATGCAAAACGGAACAAGTAAGGGAGTTGATAAAGGAGCGGTCAACGGATATAAAGCAGTGCATCAAATAGGAGATGAAAGAGCTGAAGGTGAAGATGGAGAGTAATAAAGAAGAGATGGCAATACTGAGGAAGAAGCTAAAAAACTTGGAGGAGGAGCTGGTTAAGGTGAAGAGGGAAGGAGTTAATGGTGATTAGGAAAGAATAAGGAAGAATATTTGTATATATGAAGTGCAAGAAGGTGTAAGAGAAAAGTGGATCTGGTGTATAAGGTGATGGATATGGATGTGGTGCAAAATAAAATGAAGATTAACTTTAGTGCGGTGGACATAGACGATGTGTATAGAATAGGGAGAAGGAAGGGCAATAGGCCAATTATCCACCCTGATAGCGGATATTGTGCTAATGAACGCAGGAAACTTAAAAGGGGAGGAAGTGTGGTTGAAGAGTGATACGGGTAGCGAAGAAGGTAAAGGATTTAGAATTTTAAAGAAACATTTGTGGGTGGCTAGGCAGCAAGGCCTGAGAGCTTTTATTAGAGGTCAGCAGCTGGTCGTTGGGACCGGAAGATGATCACGTGTGTGGTCGGTGAACAAGCTACAGGAAATGGATGGTAAACATCAGCAGGTTGGGGACCAGTCGGCTGGTGAAAGTAAAAGGAATTTCGAGACAAGTTCAGATTGTGATGACGGAGCAGTGAATAGCAGTGCGGAAGTGAGCGTAGTCCAGTGCACAGAGGAGGAAAGGGTAACGGGTAGAACAACGAGGGAGGATGGTTTGGAGCCAACGCACGCAAGCGGAGCAGTGGAAGGAGAAGAAAGAAGACGACGAGAAGGACTGGGTAGGGGAAGAGGCTTAAAAGACTTGTGGGGTAAAAAATGAAGGGCAGGACAAGAAGGGGTTAAAGAGAGTGGAAAATGGTCAGAGAGGAGGAAAGGAGGGAAGGAGCGAGAGTAACAACAAGTACATAGACCAATATAACAGATGGAAACAAGTATAAGGGAGGAAGGGCAAATGACGGAGAGGAGATTAATAACTAAGTTGGAAGATAGGTTTTGTAAATACTGAAGGGGTATTATTATTATTATTATTATTATTATTATTATTATTATTATTATTATTATTATTATTATTATTATTTGCTTTACGTCACACCGCCACAAATAGGTCTTATGGCGACGATTGGATATGAAAGGCTTAGAAATGGGAAGGAAGCGCCCGTGGCCTTAATTAAGGTACAGCCCCAGCATTTGCCTGGCATGAAAATGGGGAACCACGGAAAACCATCTTCAGGGCTGTTGACAGTGGGGATCGAACCCACTATCTCCCGCATGCAAGCTCACAGTTGCGCGGCCCTAACCACACGGCAAATTCGCCCGGTGAAAGGGTGTTAAGCAAGTTGGGTAACGGGGAGGTGGTAAAATTAATGGAGAGTTTTGACACTGTGGCCCATTTGGAGACGTGGTTAGAAGTAGAGAAGAGTCTATCGTGGAAGGGGTTTGTGGTAAGGAACATAACGAAAAGGAAATAGGGGAGAAGGGGAAGAAATCCAGAGGAATTAACATTATTAATAAAGGAAGAAATACGCGAATTCATTGAAGTAATAGAAAACGAGATGGAGGAGGTGATTTGGATTAGGTTTAATGCCTGTTGCTCACGGTAAAATTTTCTGTCAAATTTATTGTACAATAATTTAATTTTACAAAATTTCTGTTGCTCACGGTTAAATTCAAGTTTTATAAAACCTTTGATAAAGCTTTTCATAAAATAGGACATGTTCCATTCCGTAAAATTAATTTTACGAAACGAACCAATCAGCAAAGGTGACATCATGATGATGCTGGCGCTACGTCGTGAAAAAATTGTGAAACTCGATTGTAAACAGACAATTCTTTCTAAAATGGCAGGATCCGGGTGGACTAAGGAAGCTGTTAATGTTTTACTGGACGAATACTAGAAATGTCCTTGTTTATACAAAGTTAAAACGCCACTTTACCACAACAGAAATGCTAGAAGAGAGGCAGAAAACACAATCGCCGAATCCCTATATGAATGCTGGTCTTCTAACCTCAACTAATTTTCGACCAAGGTCAGCAATCCTCTACCTTCTTCTCTTCTTTTGATTCAATCCCAAGTCCAGCATTTCCTGGCATTTCTTTTCTTCCTTTTTACCACTGTACAACATATAATTGCAGCTAAAGCAGCAAGTTTTGCTTTGTTTGTTGGAGCAATACTCTCAAACACACTGTAAGTTGAACAACTGATTCTTGGTTTAAAAGTTTATCGATAGATGGCAGCACATACACATCTTAGTTCAGAAGTGAGTTCATAGATAGCCATCCTGACGCTTCCACGGATTTTATAAAATAATTTTACCGTGAGCAACACAACTTGTTTTCACCGAATTTTTGTAAAATTAATTGTACAACAAATTTTACGAAACATTTCACCGTGAGCAATAGGCATAAGATGGGAGGTGGGGAAGCAAAAGAGGTATACTTGGCTTTTTATATAACTACCCGATGGGATCGTCATATGCTAATGATTTTTTTTTGAGGAGCTGATAGAGGAAAATAGTGGGATCAGTGAGAAGTATGAGGAAGATGGGATGATACTGATGGGAGACTGGAATGCAAGAATAGGTGGTTTAAGTCCAGTATATAACAAAGAGGGGAAGGAAGTAATGCGGGGAGAGAGACGGAGTGAAGATATAGGTAGAAATCGTTATGGGCAAAAACTGTTGGAACCATGCTCGGCAGGTAATCTGTACATTCTGAATGGATGGTGGACTGGGGTAGGGATGGGATGTTGACTTACATGAGGCAAGGAGGTAGTATTATTGATTTGGCAATCACCTCAGAGGACATGTTGGCAAGAATAAGTAAGATTGAGGTTGTTGATTGTGCTAAAACTCGCCCTGCCCCGGTATTTATAAACCTGAGGAGAATGGAGTATGGGGAAAGAGAGGGACTAGGAAGGAGGGGTAGAGAAATGGGCATGAGACTTACTAAATATAAATGGAGAGAGGAGGTAAAAGTGAATCTAGATAATCACTTAGGAAAGGATTTCCACATTATTAAGGTAGGGTATGCAGTAGCCTTGATATGTAATAATGATATGACTGTAGAGGTAGTAGAATACCCCATTAAGAGGATAGCACAGGTAAAAATAAACAGAGAGAAAAGAAAGAAGAGGTAGAGCGTTGGCATAATAGGGAATGCAGGGAATTGGGGAAAGTAGTCATGAGGGCGTTAAGAGAGTTCAGGAAGCATGTGGGAGGGGAGAAAGGGAGGAGTTTTGTAGGCTGAGCATGGAGTGCAAGGGAAAAATAATAGAAAGGAAAAGGGTATGGAAGAAGGAACAAACAGAGGCGATTAACAGGGATTGTAAAAACAAGAAAGGAGAGAGGGTATGGCATAGAATCAACAAAATTAACAGGGGAGAGAAGAGTTATGTCGAACCTCAAATTGACTATGAAACATGGGTGGAATATTTTCGTAAACTATTAGGAGGGAAGGATGAGTTGAAGGAAGAGAAAGGGGCTAAGGAGATCGGGAGTTAGATAGTAATAGGAAGTTATGAGCTGGATAAAGAAATATCAGGGGAAGAGGTGTCGGAAGTACTAAGAAAAACGAAAAATAGAACAGCAGTAGGTGGGAATGGAATAAAAAATGTGATTTGGAAAGATGCTGTAAAATAGCTTGATGAGAGAGAGTATAGTCAAGTTATTTAACAAGGTATTCGAAGGTACAAAATTTCCGAAGGAGTGGCCTAAAGGTATCATATGTCCTATTTATAAAAATAAAGGAGTAAGGAACAATCCTAGTAATTACATGGGCATAACTTTATTAGACGCACTGAATAAGGTGTATACGGGCATAATAGCGAACAGGCTGAGACACTGGGCGGAAGAGTTATCCATACTATCGATTTAACAGAGTGATTTTAGGAAGGGACGGAGGACGATGGTAATGTAAAGATAGTTAAGATTATAATAATAGATAACTATATGGGGAAGGAAGAATGTGTATATAGCAGCGGTGGATTTGAAAAGACCTCTGATTCAGTGAGTAGGAGGGTGCTGTTTGAGGAATTGGGGAGGGTGGACATTTCAAAAAAGTTTAGACGCGCGATTGAGGCCGTATATCAGGAGGTGTATTGTAGCATTAGAATAGAGGAAGGGATCGCAAATGGTTTAACTGAGTCAAATATAGGTTTGAAACAGGGTTGTAAATTATCTCCAATTCTATTTTTGATATTTATAAATGACATATTAGGCGGGTATGGGGAGGAGAAATGGCTTCTTCTGTATTAGGAGAGCAAAAAATCCCAGGCTTGATACTTGCAGACGATGTCTTATTGTCTTATTGATGACGCTGACAGGCGGGGGTTTACAAAAAAGCATAAATGAGGAATCAGAGTATGCTACTAAATGGTCGTTGAGAATATACAGTAATAAGAGAAAGGTGATGGTACGCAGGAAAAGTAGGAAAAGAAAGAAAAAATGAAATGGTGATAAAAGGAGAGAAAATAGAGGAGACTGATAAACTAGAGTATTTGGGTGTTTGTATAAGTAGGAATGGTAAATGGTTCGATCAAATTAAACAAGCAAAGTGAAGAGGGTTAGCAACACTTTCAGATATAAGGACATGGAAAATAAATTACCGGGTATCGATTATAATATTCAGAGAATGGTGTTTAAAGCAGTGGTAATAAGCACGTTGTTATATGGAGCAGAAATGTGGGGAGTTGAAGGGGAATGTAATACATTAAATCAGATAGCAGGTTCAGTAAAATTGCAAAGGGCATTCCCAATTTCATGGCTAATGCAGCTGCTAGTGAACCCATTATTCAGACTCATCAAAAGGTACTATAAAAATATAGCCACCTAGCCGCGAGATACGTTGTTGGGAAAGGAGTACCCAGTTTTGCATCATTACTTGAGGAGCACCCTGTGTCTTCTTCATGTTTCGTACCCACAAGACAAAAGTTTCGACGTTGGACTGTGATCTCTTTGGACAGGAAAGGAATACAGATTTATAAGATCCTAGGGGAGAATTTCGGATGGATTCGAGTATGCCCTGGCTAATATTACCTAAAATACGGGTGTTATCCAGATGTAAATTAGAACTTGGATTTTTACAGTGGAACGCCCAGTAAATTGAAAGGAATTATAGTTTTGTCTATTCTTTTCTGGCCAAAGATGGAAAGATTGTGCTAGACCGTGGGAAGATTCGAAGCCACACATGTATGTCGTCATAGTGGGAGAAAATTATTTATCCAACCCACGCTTCAGCATTTTAGACCTTTAGAGGTTAATAAAAATTATAAAATCATGAGATTCATATTTCTAGAAATTTCCTCAACATTATGGATATCAACAACAAAGGTGAGACCCGTGGGATAATGGAACTGTCTAATGTGGTGCAATCTTTATATCACTTTCTCGCGCCAAAACGCAGGCATACAAAGATTGCCGACTGAGGCCCGGGGCATTCCATCATTGGCAGTTCGTGAAATAAGACCTGTGTTCCTCTTGGTCATTTATTTATGTGCGAATAGTATCGAAGGTTAGAGTGAATACCAGCCTAGCAGTAGTATGGTAAGAACTGGTGGAGTGTGAAATGAAATAAATACTCATATTCGTATGAATATAAAATTATCACGTGTTTGGCGAGGGAAACAATATAAAATCAACGGCATTACTCGGCATGCTAATTTCAATATATTCCTCTTGCCTGTTAAATGTGTCGGATGGTGTAAATATTAAAGAATGAATAAGAAGTGAATTGATAATAAATTATATGTTATAAGTATTCAATGTATACAGTATATCATATAAAGGTAAGAATGCCCAAGAAGAAACGTGTGAAATAATACTGAAGTTTCACATATATTTGTTAAGTATTAACATTTTCAGTGAGTAGAATGTAAGAAATAAAACTGAATAATATTATTAATTAAGAACCTCCGAGAAGAAATGTACATGGTGTGTTAAGCTATAATTGAGCGTTCGGCGAACGGCAATGTCTGCTCAGCAAAAATCCAGGTGGGTGACATGATTTGTATTCTCTAAAGTGTATTCTGCATCGTTATATTCTGTGTAAATAAGGGCCGAAGTTTCAGGCCGATAGCTCGTTGTTTTTCTTTGCTTTTGTGTAAATATTAAGTGCTGTGTGGCACAGAGATGTTTCGCGTGTGGTCAGTAATGAGAAGTTTGCATAGATGTTATGTTAAAATCCCAAACTTTCAGATGACGATTTTTAATCGGATTAAAGTAGGTATCGGATAAAGATAAGTTCTATGTCAGTTTGTCGTTAATGAATTAGTGTGTAAAGGTTTCGTGTCAGAGTATAATATAAAATGTAGTTGAGTGTTGGAAAATTTTGTTTTATAGGTATCGGACAGAGATATCATAATGTCTGAATTAAATCAAGATAGGCGTATTATTCCTGTCATTTGAAGTTTGATATTTGTTAGAGGTTCATTCCAGTAGTTTACGTAATTTCACGAATCTTTGAAATAAGCCACGATTTAAAAATGAAATATAAAATAAAATGAGATCAAGATGGGCCACATAAAATTGTGTAAGAAATTACTTTGGGATCAAATATAAATCCAATAGCCATGATGAGGAAAAGGCGAACCAGTAGAGACAGTGTTTAATAAATAAGTAGAAAGAATTATGGGATGATTAAAATAGAGAATGGATTCCGGGACGACGTAATGCCCCGAGGAAATAATAGTGAACGAGTTCCGGGATGATGTCCGAGGAAATAATGTGTTAGAATATCATGAAAGGCATGTGCAATGTCCAGGGTTCGAAAACCGTTTGGTTGGAGGAAGTATGTGATCTCAAAAGGTTAGATGTTGTGAGAAATAAATCCATTTGAAATGAGTATATTATAATCTTGTTTGTTTCAAAGTGATTCTTTCTATGTAGAATTACCGCGGGTATAAAAACGATAGGTGTTATGCGGCTAGAAGGACCGGCAAACCGTTAGCCCGAAGGGATGATATATTTTTAGAACACTACTAGTCCGTTATCAGACGACTGGGAATATTTAAGAAGATCAAAAGTAACAGTAATATTATGTAAACCTCGTAAATGATAGACAATATATTTTATATACTGGATTAATGGTTTTTGAGAGGTGGAAGAGATTGTTACGGTGAAATCTTGACACAGTTAGTTTGTTGTGACAGTAAATTATTCGTGTGTGTTGTGACATACACCGAGCGAGCTAATGACACTGAACACAATAAGCGAATGAATGAGTTCGATTGAGCAAATACGTACACAACGAGCGACTAAATTCGAATGAGAAAAGTTCCCTCTTCAAGCAAGCTTTTATAGCCTTGAAAATATGCCCATCTCGAGGTCAGTGGCGGCGCGTGACTTTCGTCACTGGGGGTTCAACAGAAGGAAATATCCTCCCCCCCTCAATATCTCCTCTCACCCCTGTCACCTGTGTCATGACTAAGTTCAGAGAATGGGCATAACGGTGCACATAATGTGCATGCCTAAAATCTTCCCTGATTAGAACTTGCACCCTGAATGATGACCACTCATTACATTTGCTCCATCGTAACCTTGTGAAATCAACTTATCTCTACCACAACTTCGCTCAAAGAAAATTTTAAACACTCTGCTATTGTCTTAGCATCATGACTAGAGGGTAGAGGAAACCCCAGAATATTTCAACTGGCTTACTGTTGGGAAGAATGATGATAAATTGTGCTGTAGTTGATATATCGGTGGTTTCATCTGCGATTACCGAAATGAAGTGCGCTGTGGTGATTTTTTTTTCTCACGACAGATTTCATACATGCAGGAAAGCAAATCATTCTGAATGTCTTTCGAGGTGCCTTTGAAAACAGTAGCTTTGGACAGATGGTCCCTTAATGCAACGTCAATTTCAGAATTAAAATTGACGGGGCCTCGAAATATGCCAGGATTCGATGATTCACTTGTTTCGTCATGCCCACGCAGTGCCATCTCAAACGCGCCACATACTTTACACAGCACATAACGAATTTTCCGTACTTGGTCGTTGTCTCTTTCCACAGACTGCCTGTAAGCACAGTCAAATTACTGACGGTTATCGTGTCTTCCCAGGAGATAGAATTGTAACTGGGCAAGCATATGAGATTTAGAACTTCTGTGTTTCTTTATTATTATTTTTTGGGCAGATATCCTATATCTACCACTCCGACTTTGGTCCAAGTCACTTTGCTTTCATCACTCATGAATCATAAAAAAGGAAAACAAATCAACATGTTAGTAATTTCGCACCCACAGATTCACTCGATTATTTTATACGGTATAAATCCAATCTGAATTTACGCACAATTTCATTACTTTTACTTTTTTGCCTCGTTATATCAAATCAGGCACTGGGCGTCCGGCATCCTTAACCTTAATCTTAAGTTTACGCTCAAGAGAGAGAGAGAGAGAGAGAGAAGGAAAGGTTGTCTTCTTAAGTATTGTATCACTCTTCAAACTTATTATGTAGCTCCTTACCTTTGCCGGGAACAAAAATTATGGACGCAACTACAGTGCACAAAAATACACACACGGACAAAATATTGTAACTTCTTTATGTCCTAAAAATTACGTTTCTGAACGGCACAACAGTGCAGAAAAACACTCACACGCTTGCACAGCGTACAATAATATTACGAATTATGATAACTATTACAAACTGTTGTAAACACTAGCATCACACTTGAAAAACAGAGTAAACTTTAGGGATGCATGTTCGCAATGTTGGTAACTTAATTTTAAGAACTCCTGTGGCTAGGCAATTAGCGTTTTCTTTGGTATTACATTCCCGCTACTCTTTGCCTCGGTGATTTTTAAGTTAATTTTCTCTCCAAAAAGTAATTATTCCAAAGAAGGCAACATTTGGGAAAATACATCAATTGGAATTTGGCAGTTATGTGACTGCTGGCAGTAATGATGCTCTTCAACACTAGCGCTAATTATGTGCACCATTTTCTGTTACGTAGTTGAATTCCTGTAAGGGCAACAGATGGCAGGCACATACCCCAACACAAGGTCAGTCTACCTTGCCCCAACACCCCCGACAATACGACTAGACAGAGTGGCATATTGCGCATGCATAAACCAAGGATATCTGTTTCTGCGATATCCTGGTCTAGTCTACGTGCCGGCCGATGTCCCCCCGCACCTCGCCGCTCCCTTCGCCCAGGTACGGACGGAGAGAGCGCCTTCGAAGGGGGTTCATTCCAGACAAGTATCCAGCCACGGAACGTGCGCAGTTCACACGAACTGAAAGCCAGTACGAGTATATTACGGATAGATGGGCTAAGCAAGAGCTTTGAGATTGACAAGGGAGTTATGAATATTAAGTATTTGAATAAAATTTGATATAAACTGGAGGCTCATTGCTCCATTGCGCTATACCAGAAACCGCCACTGCTCGAGGTAAACTCCCGGCTAATAGGGAGTCCTTCTTTGTAACTGCCCAGCAGATGTCAACGGTCTCTCCTGTAAATACGCACTTCTCTCAACTGAGCAAAGTAAATAATATTATCGACTCCTGGTATGCGATAATTCTGTTCTTAATTATGCGTCGAGTCAGATCTGTGGAATTTAGCTTATTGGCGGACATATTAACTTAAATTCAGATGATTCCACCCCTGGGAAAGCGAGGTTTGTCAACCTGAGACAATTGTTCTCTGGATCCCCACGTTTAAATTACATCCTCTCCAGGTTACAGCGGTTGAGTTTGGTACTATAGTAGGGGTCTCCATGAATGAAATCACGGCTTGCGGCTCAATTCCAACTCGAGGAATCCGTTCCTTCCGGATCAACACGGGGCTCTCATGGCCTATGGCACGGCCATTCAGAGTTCCTGCTTTCATTCCCTGCGACTCCATGCCGCGTTAAATAAAATTATGCCACAGTGTTCTAATAAATAAATTGAGGCATATTGTGATATGGCTCAGTACTATACCCTCATTTCACCCTTCATATCAATAACTTGTTTCCTTTGCTCTTTAAATTTAACTCAGGTCACATTAATTATACTTGTTCATTCAAGGTTATAAACTTCATTATTGGTTCCGTATTGAATTAAGATTACATATAAAATAAATACAAAGTTTAATCCACCTACTCAACACTTTACATAAATTGCGATGTTTACAAAAACATTACAATAAGTTGCGAGGTACCGGTACTAGTTTCGACCCTGGATGGGTCATCATCAGCCTAGCCAAGATACATATGTACATGCCAAAGTCTTAAAACAGAATTACACGGTGGAATGAAATATAAAAGAATGAATTGAGTATATGATGGAATGATGCACATAAAATGGTGAATCTATGAACTGTTATAGATGTAACAATGTTATGTTTATCATTGACAAATAAAATCTTTAGAATTATGTCACGTATAATTAAACTACCGGTGCAGTGCAGAATACCGGTAAGGTTGTTTTACATTGCGCGCAAGGTTCTATTGGTTCCTGCTTGAATTGGGAGTATTCCTTATAGCACAGCAAGATTTTATTATATTACAAGAATGTCGAACAGTTCTACCAACATTTAACCTCTGTTGTGGATTTATTGGACATCATGCAAGAAAGATTCCCTCTGCGCCAATGTTGAACTTTACATCTTCTAGAAATCAATAGAAGCATTTGTGATAGTACATATATCACACCCTCGCACTATATGTAGAAGTGAGAGATGTTATTGTCAGTATTCGATTATTATTATTATTATTATTATTATTATTATTATTATTATTATTATTATTATTATTATTAACAGCATTTTATTTGTATATTTGTCGTTTATATTTATAAGCTGGGAGATCTCCATATATGCAGTATGAGTAATTTGTTTTGAGCAACGAGTGGGAAAACATTGCTATATTGGACTCTGGTAATTTGTATGACTCATGCGGGCATCCCAGTGTCTTATGAGATGTACTTGTTGTTGTCGGTAAGTTCGATGAATTATGTGAATAGCCCAGAATCACATGAGCTTGTTGATGATGTACTAGGAAAGTTCTATGACTCATGTGAAACACCCCAGCGTTTGTTTATGTCTTGGGACCAAGGAGAAGTTCAGGACATGGTCTTGACAAGAGGATCTACCATGATTGGCTGACCAGGATCAATCTCGGCGTATCATGTGAGACCTGAGGTCTTTATATACTTCGAGATCACAGCGGAAAAAAACACAACTGACACACTGTACGAGAAGGAAGTAGTGCGGACAGACTGTACGGGATGGAAGTGGTGCTAACACACGGGAGTGAAACTGGATATACGGTATTCGAGTGACACTGCTACAATGGACTGGACTTCAAACGTTCATGGAACGTAGTCTTGTTATATTCGTGGAAAGTTGCTAATCGACAAATTGTGGAGTGCTTACGCATTAAGTATTTTACCACTTGTGGCGGCCTGGCATTATATGTTGCTGAAAGCTATCTCAGAGTTTTCATAATTTATGTTCAGGATCGACAAGCGTGTGTTGCTAAAATGTATATATCTTTACAAGAAGTGTTAAAGTCTGTGAACACAGTATTACGAGGTACAGTATCTGTGTGATACTATAACTGCCGATTATGAGAATCGGCAGGTAGTGTTGATACAGAGACAGTGAAGGTTTCTTATATACATATATGTACATTGTTCGACGAACTAACTACAAATGGTGGCTTAGTTCTCGCTTTCGTTTTCCTACTGTTTTCATTGTTGTTATTGTAAATATGGAGTCTTTCAGCAATCTTTTGTTTGTGTATTATAAGTGTATTTTGGTATGTTGATGAGGTGCTCATGCACGGATTTTATTAAGAATATAGTTAGATATTTTAGAATCAGTGGAGTTATTGATGAACATATGTGCAGTTCCTACCTATTTAGTCGTTTTCAGAAGGTTAGGTAAGGCCTGTAGCAGATGTACCAGTACGCAGCATTATGTACACGCCCTGGGAGATAAAGAATTATCATGCTCTATCTAAATTCGAGGGATCCATTCTGGTGAACTCTGGCGCCCATACTACGGACATTTCGGTTAATTATGTTTATTAATTTAATGTATTTCAAGTATTTTATTCAGTTTTTGAGTAATGTTATTTTATTTATTTATTTATGATATTTTATGATTATTTATTAGTATTCACAAATTATTACACATTTGGATTTCACTTTAAAAGCGGCATATTACGATTTTAAATGTGCAATTTTAGAATATTCGTCAGCAGAGCTCATTTTATTCAATTTTACAATAATTGTATGATAAATATTCATATAGTTTAATTATACGTGACATAACTCTAAAGATTTTATTTGTCAATGATAAACATAACATTGTTACATCTATAACAGTTCATAAATTCATCATTTTATGTGCATCATTCCCTCATATACTCAATTCATTCTTTTATATTTCATTCCAGCGTGTAATTCTGTTTTAAGACTTTGGCATATGTATCTTGACCCATACAGGGCAGGGTCGAAACTAGTACCGGTACCTCGCAACTTATTGTAATGTTTTTGTAAACATCGCAACTTATGTAAAGTGTTGAGAAGGTGGATTAAACTTTGTATTTATTTTATATGTATACTTATACTTAATGGTTAGTGTCCCGTCACCCTACCCCTGGGAATATTTAGAGTCTCTCCTTTTAAATATAAATATTATCTCGGAACCTTCTGCTCTGGTCCCCCTGTGGGTGGGGGTGGTAGAATAACACCTACGGTATCCCGTGCCAGTCGTAAGAGGCGACTAAAAGGGGCCCCATGGGCTCTGAACTTTGGAGCGTGGGTTGGTGACTACGGGGCCCTTAACTGAGTTCTGGCATTGCGTCCACTTACTTGTGCCAGGATTTTCACTTTCACTTTCAACTATCCTATCCGACCTCCCTTGGTCAACTCTTGTTCTTTTCCGACCCCGACGGTATTAGAATACTCCAGGCCTAGAGAGTCTTTCATTTCCAAGCCCTCCGTGGCCCTTGTCTTTCTTTGGCCGATATCTTCATTTTTCGAAGCATCGTGTCCCTTCCATTTTTTCTCTCTGATTAATATTATATAGAGGATGGTTGCCTAGTTGTACTTCCTCTTAAAACAATAATCACCACCACCACCTTCAGCTCTGGACTGGCGCCCTATCACTACAGAAGGAAGAGTCAACGTTAAAATAAGATGGGACACCACGAAGTGCGTTTTTTAATCAAAATTTTAATATTAACTTATCAGAATTAACTTCCAAGTTTGTGGCAATTTCTGGGCACGACATATTACTGGCTATATTGTGGATCGAGCACATTAGTGATAATTATTGGCTGTACTTCGTGTTTTAATTAAGTACGACGTACAACTGCGAAGTAATCTCAATTGTTTAAATCAAAACGATTACCTCATTTCTAATCGGCAATTTTCCTAAATAAAGAGCAACGGCTT
The DNA here is from genome assembly GCF_040414725.1 of Anabrus simplex. Lineage (NCBI taxonomy): Eukaryota > Metazoa > Arthropoda > Insecta > Orthoptera > Tettigoniidae > Anabrus > Anabrus simplex. Next base: position 49,846,804 of record NC_090269.1, on the reverse strand, counting down.
TCATTATACCATTCAATTTCATGCCTAATTAGACTAGAATATGAAGCACAAATGAGAACAATTTATGAGTCATGTATATAAGCACATTTAAGTGTAGGTATACAAGAACTTTATTTTCTTCTGGAAGCCTACAATCATGTGGTCTGGATACTTCTAGAACTGAACAGTTTGGTGTACATAGAAGTAATTACGAATTTGCGATATCACTCTGTTTAGATATAGTTAAGGTTAGTATGAATATGTTCAATTTTCAACTAACTGTTAACCATTTGTTTACTAGAGAAAAATCAACACATGGTGCTTAGAAGACTAATATCGAGAACATTAATAATTAGTTTATGTCATTTAGAAGTCCTTGCAGATGAAAAGTATTTTCAGTTCAGCCGGAGGGCAATCGAATAGTAACTGATCTAGTATTTTCACAACTTTAGAAAATATCTGCAAGATTTATCCTTGAAGTCGCTCCACTTCAATAGGTGTTCAGTAAATAAAACAGTATCAAACTCAAAACTGTAGGAACAGTGTTGGACAAGGAAACTACACCAGAGACGTCACATTTCAACAAAGGAGAAAGATGGTGGGGTAGGTTAAAATTTTAACAATAATGTTAATGGCTTTACGTCCCATTAACTACTTTAACAGTATCTGGAGACGCCGAGGTAACGGAATTTCGTCCCGCCGGAGTCCTTTTATGTGCCAGTAAATCTACCGACACGAGGCTGACGTATTTGAACACCTTCAAATACCACCAGACTGAGCCATAATCGAACCTGCCAAGTTGGAGTCAGAAGGCTAGCACCTCAACCGTCTGAGCCACTCAGCCCGGCGGTTAAAGTTTTCATTTCATACCCAGACAAGGTACGGCGGGCCTCCTACACGGTAACGCCGTCTCCTACGCCAGGGAGATTTGTTTCGGTGATGAGATTTGCGGAGAAAATAAGAACCATCCCGGTGTTCACCCTAGTGCAAGAGTATGGAAAACTAGGTTCAGGACGGCCGCTAGTGGGGACCGGCCCCTCCGAGCGAGTTGGCCGTGCGGATAGGGCCGCACAGCGGTGAGCTTGTACACGGGAGACAGTGGGTTCGAAACCGACTGAAGATGTTTTCCGTGGTTTTCCATTTTCATACTAGGCAAATTTTGGGGCTGTACCTTAAGGTCACGGCCGCTTCCTTCCCACTCCTAGCGCTTTCCTATCCCAACGTTATAAAATTTAAAAAAGGATAGAGATTGAGGGAGGAACCAGCCCCTCCACCTCCTGTAATTAGAGCTGTAAGTCTAGTAAAACCGCCATTAAGTAGAAGCCTGCCCCACTCGGTCGAGGTTATGGGTGCTTTATTAAGACAATCACCGCGAAATCTCTTTCAAAGCTAGCCCAGCAAGCTAGGATCAGGTTGGTGGATGAAGAGTAGGCTTCGGTTCACAAGTGGCCACGGCTCTACCATGGCTCTCCGCCTCTGTATTCGGGAGATAGAGAGAGGCTGGTATCCCCGTCCGTCGGCTGTCCTGAGAATGGATATTCGTTTCCATTCTTCTACACTAAGGCGAATGCCGCGACAGTTCCCAGTATAGACCACGGTCGCCTACACCCTCACCTTCTCCGAGCATCAATCAATCAATCATCAATCAATACTGATCTGCATTTAGGGCAGTCGCCCAGGTGGCAGATTCCCTATTTGTTGTTTTCCTAGCCTTTTCCTAAATGATTTCAAAGAAATTGGAAATTGATTGAACATCTCTCTTGGTAAGTTATTCCAATCCCTAACTCTCCTTCCTATAAATGAATATTTGCCCCAGTTTGTCCTCTTGAATTCCAACTTTATCTTCATATTGTGATCTTTCCTACTTTTATAAACGCCATTCAAACTTATTCATCTACTAATGTCATTCCACGCCATCTCTCCGCTGACAGCCCGGAACATACCACTTAGTCGAGCAGCTTTTCTTCTTTCTCTCAATTCTTCCCAACCCAAACATTGCAACATTTTTGTAACGCTACTCTTTTGTCGGAAATCGCCCAGAACAAATCGAGCTGCTTTTCTTTGGATTTTTTCCAGTTCTTGAATCAGGTAATCCTGGTGAGGGTCCCATACACTGGAACCATACTCTAGTTGGGGTCTTACCAGAGACTTATATGCACTCTCCTTTACATCCTTACTACAACCCCTAAACACCCTCATAACCATGTGCAGAGATCTGTACCCTTTATTTACAATCCCATTTATGTGATTACCCCAATGAAGATCTTTCCTTATATTAACACCTAGATACTTACAATGATCCCCAAAAGGAACTTTCACCCCATCAACGCAGTAATTAAAACTGAGAGGACTTTTCCTACTTGTAAAACTCACAACCTGACTTTTAACCCCGTTTATCAACATACCATTGCCTGCTGTCCATCTCACAACATTTTCGAAGTCACGTTGCAGTTGCTCACAATCTTGTAACTTATTTATCACTCTATAGAGAATAACATCATCCGCAAAAAGCCTTACCTCCGATTCCACTCCTTTACTCATATCATTTATACAGTATATATAAGAAAACATAAAGGTCCGATAATACTGCCTTGAGGAATTCCCCTCTTAATTATTACAGGGTCAGATAAAGCTTCACCTACTCTAATTCTCCGAGATCTATTTTCTAGAAATATAGCAACCCATTCAGTCACTCTTTTGTCTAGTCCAATTGCACTCATTTTTGCCAGTAGTCTCCCATGATCCACCCTATCAAATGCTTTAGACAGGTCAATCGCGATACAGTCCATTTGACCTCCTGAATCCAAGATATCTGCTATATCTTACTGGAATCCTACAAGTTGAGCTTCAGTGGAATAACCTTTCCTAAAACCGAATTGCCTTCTATCGAACCAGTTATTAATTTCACAAACATGTCTAATATAATCAGAAAGAATGCCTTCCCAAAGCTTACATACAATGCATGTCAAACTTACTGGCCTGTAATTTTCAGCTTTATGTCTATCACCCTTTCCTTTATACACAGGGGCAACTATAGCAACTCTCCATTCATCTGGTATAGCTCCTCTGACCAAACAATAATCAAATAAGTACTTCAGATATGGTACTATATCCCAACCCATTGTCTTTAGTATATCCCCAGAAATCTGATCAATTCCAGTCGCTTTTCTAGTTTTTAACTTTTGTATCTTATTGTAAATGGCATTGTTATCATATGTAAATTTTATTACTTCTTTGGCCTTAGTCTCCTCCTCTATCTCGACATTATCCTTGTAACCAACAATCTTTACATACTGCTGACTGAATACTTCTGCCTTTTGAAGATCCTCACATACACACTCCCCTTGTTCATTAATTATTCCTGGAATGTCCTTCTTGGAACCTGTTTCTGCCTTAAAATACCTATACATACCCTTCCATTTTTCACTAAAATTTGTATGACTGCCAATTATGCTTGCCATCATATTATCCTTAGCTGCCTTCTTTGCTAGATTCAATTTTCTATCTCCCATACCACTACAAATCTCCTGGCCTGAGAGACGGCGATACCGTATAGGAGGCCCGCCACCCCCTTCAGGGACGGAAAGAAAACTTGTATGGATAGATAACAAGAATCAGTTATATATCAGGTTTAAAACTGTTAATGAATACCTTGTTAAATTATGTGCCCATATAACTGAACATTATTATGCTATTGAGGAAAAGTGTATTATAAGTTTATATACGACTTTATTTCTTACTTCACCGGGCGAGTTGGCCGTGCGGTCAGGGGCACGCGGCTGTGAGCTTGCATCCGGGAGATAGTGGGTTCGAACCCCACTGTCGGCAGCCCTGAAGATGGTTTTCCGTGGTTTCCCATTTTCATACCAGGCAAATCCTGGAACTGTACCTTAATTAAGGCCACGGCCGCTTCCTCCCCACTCCTAGACCTTTCCTAACCCATCGTCGCCATAAGACCTATCTGTGTCGGTGCGACGTGAAGCAACTAGCAATAAAAAATGCATGTGATGGTTAAAATATTACTTAACAATCCACTAGGAGGATACGGATTTTCCCGTTTAAGGGCATATTTCGGCTTCCATTTCCGCTTAATTCCGAGTTATTTGCAATATATTTTACAGCCAAATCACGGGATTGATGTAATTCTCCGTTAAATGCAAGTTTCTGCTTAATAGAGGATCCGTTTAAGACAACTTTTACTGTAATGATAATAGTATATTTATTTATTTATTTATTTATTTATTTATTTATTTATTTATTTATTTATTTATTTATTTATTTATTTTTCTTTCAGGCGAGCCTCTGCTATAATGCCTGCGCTTCGAGGTTTCTTTCTACAAGGTATCATGGCCATGCTTGTCATTCCATGGGAAATACCTGCAGCGTCTATACATCATTGCATTGTTGAGACAATTAATGCACTCTCTAGGCCATACAACACAGTTCTCTTAGTTACTGGGGGGAGCTCGGTAAATGATTTCCCAACCATTACAGAAGATAAACTGAAACGTGAGATATACACTACGAATTTCGATAGTACGTGGAAGCACGTGCATGGAACGGAACATCTTCGTATGTATGCTGTGAAACAGTGGCCTGGTTCTAGGGTAATAAACAGAGCCATAGAAAAGGCCAATATTATAGTGATAGTCGTGAATATGGAACAGGGTTTGAACGGATTTAATAGACATCTTATCGCTCTGACTTATCATCCTTCATGGAATGCAAAAGCAGATTTCATCGTTGTTCCAACAGAATTCGTTCCACCCAGTATACTCCTTCAGATGCTGTGGAATGTGAAGGCCTACCACGTATTAGTTCTTAGTCCACGGGGAAAGTATATTTCAGTATATTCCTGGTTACCATACAGTTCTCCCAGAGAATGCGGTGGTCCTATACGAACAATTCAGCATCTAGATACTTGGGATGGGGAGAAATTCTTGAACAATGGTTCAAACTTAGCAGCAAAAAGACTAAGAAATCTACATGGATGTACGATAAGAGTGTCAACATTTGCTTGGACTCCATATGTCATGTCGCACCCCGATCCAACAGATCCAAACATTACTCTATACGAGGAAGGTATTGAGGGACAAATTATGAAGGCTATTCGCATCTATAGCAATTCAACTATATATTATGTTCCAAAAACTCTTCAGAGATGGCGTGGATTGTACCTGGATCTCACAAAAGACCGCAGTGACGTTAGTTATTGCGTTCTCACCATAAGTGGAGAATATCAGACCCAGCAGATCGATGTTAGTCTTCCATATGCTAGAGAGTATTTTTCCTGGTTCATTCCTTGCGCTAGACCTTTCCCTCAGTGGATGAGCATCATCAAAGTTTTTACTCCTCGTTTATGGCTTGCGGTCCTCGTAAGTTTTGTTATGATCTCTCTTTTATTTTGGGGGATAGCTAACGTGGAATACTACTTGAAGTTCTATTTTACTTTCTATCCTGAATTGCAGCTCACCAAATATGTATTAAGTGCATTAGCCCTTCTTCTAAACGCAAGCTGGCCTACAGTGCCAATCACCATGTTTCCTAGATTCATTCACCTCCTTTGGATCATCCAGTCTTTTATTATTAATTCTTCGTACCAGTCGGCACTCATCAGTGTTCTAGTTTATCCTGGAATGATCCCTCCGGTCAAGAATCTAGCGGAACTGCTGCAGAGTGGCATCGATATTCTGGTTTCTCCCTACTTACTGGCTAAAATGTCGAACTTCGATGACGAAAATTACAGAATTGTTGAAAAATTGTACACGAACTGTAGTGATATTAACGTATGTATTAAGTGGATTTCAGAGGGCCAAAATGTTGCTACATTTACAGGACAGGATCATGTATTGTACGATATACCGTACAAGTATTCACGCGATGGAAGAAGTACTGTTTGTTACATGGAAGAAAATATAATACATCTCCCTGTCTCAATATGGCTTAAAAAGTCCAGTCCATTGACTGATATGTACAATACTGTGATAGAGCGGTTAATATTCGCAGGATTCATTGAAAAATGGTGGAGAGACATCAAGGTGACATCTAGAATTTTAAATCGATATGAGGCAGATGGGAGCAAAGATACCCAACATCGTACTGTTCTGACAATGACGCATTTACAAGGAGTATTTTATGCCCTAGGCTTAGGATTGAGTGCAGCGTCCTTGGTTTTCCTAGCGGAAATAGTGTTCTATAAATTGCAAACCCGAGGCAGAACTCTCCGTTGATCAGTGTTTTAGGGGCTCGCAGCTTTTGAGACGTCAGTGTTACGACCAGCTGAGCCTAGCATAATGTTCTAATTAAGTGTATCACGATCACCTTCCTCGTCTTTCTTATTCGGCCTCCTTTGGCCATACCTTTTTTTAATCTTCAAACCCCGACAGTGTTAGGTTTGTATGGTCTGGGAAGTCACTCATTTCCCAGGTGGGCGGGGCTTTGGAATATACAGTGACGCTAATAAACATTCGGTTATCTCTGCCTTCTTGACCTAGGACTATAGTTTCATATATCATACTTAAATAAAATTGTATTATTTTATGTATTCCAAAAGATGTACCTTGAGCTGTCGCACAATAAATAAATAAATAAATGTGGCAGATTTCCTATCAATTGTTCACCTAGTCTTTTCTTAAATAATTTTCTTAAATAATAATAATAATAATAATAATAATAATAATAATAATAATAATAATAATAATAATAATAATAATAATAATAATAATGGCGCGTGGCCTCTAAAGAGCCCTGGTGCAGGTCTTTCGGGATGACGCCGTATAGACGACCTGCGCGTCTATGAGGATGGGGCCTTAAGACGGCATACATACCCAGTCCCCGAGCCATCGGAATTAAGCAATGAAAGCTAAAATCCTCGACACAGCTAGGAATCGAACCCGGGACCCTTTGGATCAAAGGCCAGCACGCTAAACATATAACCATGGAGCCGGCTTTCATGAACGATTTCAACATACATACATACCTACATACATACATACATACATATGGGAAACATTTGAACAAATTTTGAGAAATATTTCTGTCTTAACAGCCTCTGTGGCTCAAACGGCAGTGTGCCCGCCTATCAACGCTGGGTTCCGTAGTTCAAATCCCGGTCACTCCATGTCAGATTTGTGCTGGACAAAGCGGAGGCGGGACAAGTTTTTCTCCGGATACTCCGGTTTTCCCTGACATCTTTCATTCCAGCGATACTACCCAATATCATTTCATTTCATCTATCAGTCATTAATCATTGCCCCAGAAGAGTGCGACAAGCTTCGGCAGCCGGCACAGATTCCTATCCTCGCCGCTAGATGGAGACTTCATTCATTCCATTCCTGACCCGATCGAATGACTCGAAAAAGCTGAGAATTTTCATTTTCATTTTATCTTACTACGCAAAATATTGTAATCGAAAACACAACAATCTTGAAAAAGTAAAATATTCGTCATAGCTCTACATGTGCATCACTCCACACATGGGGCACTTATGAACATAGATAAATCAGTTCAAAATACAGTAGATCAAATATGCAAGATTTTTCTTGTCTGAAAGACACTCTTCATTTGACTACATAACTTGTTCCTTGCAAAAGTTGAACTTGACACCGAAAGTTTTCAAAGCTGCACTGCATGTAATTTCACTTGAAGTGTATGGCAGTGGAAGTTTGACCATGCGGTAGTATCACCCGTTTCAACTTCACTGATATTATCTATTTTCAGAAATAGAATCTTCAATGTCTCCCCGTACTTGCGCGTGTATTTCACCTTAACTGTACCAGAATTATACCGACAAAAAGAAATCAGGGGTGCTCTTCGTGTTATCTTAAGAACGATGATGCAATCGGATTGGCGAAAAAAAGTGTTCCTTTTCGAGAAAATGGAGTTAGTTAATTCCGGTCCGCGATTCATATTGACGAACTTGTCGTATTTTCTATGCCAGAGTACAAGGCACTGCCGTGCTTCAGGGAAGAGAAGGGAAGGGATGGGAAGTGGGATGTATGACGGAGACAGAGTTAATGCTCCGCGCGTATGCACGAGTTTCCTCGTTCGACTCGCACAGAATTGCCCTTGTCTCTTACAAGCAATATCCACAGTGCATTTATTAAACAGCCGTAACTAAATACACACCACAAAAACACAGTGTAATTAAGACACACTTGTCAATCAAGGAATGAACAAGATTGTTTCTCATCTCGTCTGTTGGTCGCAGTAACGTTCTTCAATAACATGCTTGAAGATATATCTAGAGTTCTGCACGGATGCGGATATCCGCGAATTTAGTGTCTTGGCGGATACAAACTGTATGGCAGTGCGGATAATTTTTGCTGATAATTTCTAAATAATGACGTTTATTATTTTCACTTAGGTCCTACTCTTGTTTTTGTTTGTGGTTAGGCGACCTTTGGCATTGGTATGGGAGAATAGTGATAATAAAGAGCCTTGAGAACAAAAAGCCGTAAATCTGACCTAAGCCTAACTGGCTCCTGCCCGCAATTAATGGAAGGAAGGAAGGAAGGAAGGAAGGAAGGAAGGAAGGAAGGAAGGGAGGGAGGGAGGGAGGGAGGAAGGTCAATACGCCGGTACCTGTCGCAAGAGAAAATCCCTTATAAACCTGTGACTGTAGGGGTTCTGGTACCAGGCCTATTGTATTATGTTAACAGATCTATACGTTTCGATACCTTGGGTGTAATATACTGTAGTTAAATATTTAAATTATCCATGAATAACCATTTTGCGGGTGCGAATAACCATTCGCGGATACGGATGCGAGTGCGGATGAAGGAAGTGCGGATGCGGAGCGGATATTATTTTGTATATCCGTGCAGGGCTCTAGATATAACGCTTTTGCCCCACGATTGTGTATTCCTTCACTCAAAACGCCCAATGGTTTGATTACAGAAGATGTTCAGTATGCTCCTACTTCGATGCACAGTTCACAACGGTGTAGTAGTGACCTTTGTACTCTTTTCAGGATGTGTTATGTGTCGCTAACGACCTCTTCATCTTCTCTTCCTATGGGGTTCGCATAGTAGTCAATTTGTGCCGAACAAACTGTACACTGTCTACTGGGGCTGGGCAGTGACTATGCGAAACGAACGAGAAGCTTGTGCATTCCCACCGACAACAGCCTCTCCTCCCTCTCCCTCCTCTGACGAACAGCAACAGGCAACGGCTAGCTCTCTGGCATCGCAAATACGAGTTCGTCGATTTGAATCGCGCGCCCGGAAGTAACAAAGTACCGGTTACCTCATTTCTTCGAAAAGAAACATTTTCTCCGACAATCCGATTGCAACATCGTTCTTAACATAACACGAAGTATAGTCGGTATAGTTCTTGATACAACCTGTATACCATAACGTGATATACTAATAATAATAATAATAATAATAATAATAATAATAATAATACCTATCTGTGTCGGTGCGGCGTAAAGCAACTTGTAAAAATATGTTGCTAAAAAAATTGAATTGATTTTCAAAGCACTCCGCGGTAAACTTGGACACAGCGCATACAATCCTAAAAGCGCAAAAGAGAACTATCCGTCTACTGATATCCTCCCACGCCATCTCTCCAGTGACAGCTCGGAACATACCACTTAGTCGAGCAGCTCGTCTCCTTTCTCCCAAGTCTTCCCAACCCAAACTTTGCAACAATTTTGTAACACTACTCTTTTGTCGGAAATCAGCCAGAACAAATCGAGCTGCTTTCCTTTTGATTTTTTTTTTTTTTTTTTCCAGTTCTTGAATCAAGTAATCCTGGTAAGGGTCCCATACACTGGAACCATACTCTAGTTGGGGTCTCATCAGAGACAAATATGCTCTGTCCTTTACATCCTTACTACAACCCCTAAATACTCTCATAACCATGTGCAGAGATCTGTACCCTTTATTTACAATCATATTTATGTGATTACCCCAATGAAGATCTTTCCTTATATTTATACCTAGGTATTTACTTACCGAGCTCGATAGCTGCAGTCGTTTAAATGCGGCCAGTATCCAGTATTCGGGAGATAGTAGGTTCGAACCCCACTATCGGCAGCCCTGAAAATGGTTTTCCGTGGTTTCCCATTTTCACACCAGGCAAATGCTGGGGCTGTACCTTAATTAAGGCCACGGCCGCTTCCTTCCCACTCCTAGGCATTTCCTATCCCATCGTCGCCATAAGACCTATCTGTGTCGGTGCGACGTAAAGCAACTAGCATAACATAAGGTATTTACAATTTATCCCCAAAGGGAACTTTCACCCCATCAACGCAGTAATTAAAACTAAGAGGACTTTTTCTATTTGTGAAACTCGCAACCTGACTTTTATCCCCGTTTATCATCATACCATTGCCTACTGTCCATCTCACAACATTATCAAGGTCATTTTGCAGTTGCTCACAATCTTCTAACTTATTTATTACTCTGTACAGAATAACATCATCTGCAAAAAGCCTTATCTCTGATTCCAATTCTTTACACATATCATTGATATATATAAGAAAACATAAAGGTCCAATAATACTGCCTTGAGGAATTCCCCTCTTAATTTTTACAGGGACAGATAAAGCTTCACCTACTCTAATTCTCCGAGTTCTATTTTCTAGAAACAGAGCCACCCATTCAGTCACTCTTTTGTTATGTCCAATTGCACTCATTTTTGCCAGTAGTCTCCCATGAAATGAAATGAAATGAAATGTCATATGGCTTTTAGTGCCGGGATATCCCAGGACGGGTTCGGCTCGGCAAGGTGCAGGTCTTTCTATTTGACACCCGTAGGCGACCTGCGCGTCGTGATGAGGATGAAATGATGATGAAGACAACAACACATACACCCAGCCCCGTAGGAATTAACCAATTAAGGTTAAAATCCCCGACCCGGCCGAGAATCGAACCCGGGACCCTCTGAACCGAAGACCAGTACGCTGACCATGATCTACCCTATCAAAGACTAAAACAAGTGCGTACTGCTTTAGACACTAGCAGGGCGGAGGGGGTTTATACAGTAGTTACAAAGTGATGATTGGACACAATGGAGGTTAAAAGAAATAAGTTTCATAATGATAGATCCGTATTGAACTGTGATTACAATAGAGTAAAAAGACTGTACTTGTGTTTACATTGTTTATGTTTTCTTCGATATTTACGCTTTAATTTACTTCAGGCTGATGATGACCTATTACTAGGTCGAAACTAGTCCCTATGTAATTTTCATTTTGTATTGAAAAGGTGGACCAATAATAATATATTATTTTACTCTATTGTAAACACAATGGAGGTGCTTGTGTGGTGCGCACATGCAAGACTTGTCATTACAAGGACACTGATACAAGTTAATTATGCTGATATTCAGATTGCAGTGCACTACAAAATCTAACATTAAATTACATAACAAAAAATGAAATGGCGTATGGCTTTTAATGCCGGGAGTGACCGAGAAAATGTTCGGTTCGTCATTTGCAGGTCTTTCGATCTGACGCCCGTCGGCAAACTGCGCGTCGTGATGAGGATGAAATGATGATGATGACGACACCCGTGGCAGCGAAATTAACCAACAATGGTTAAAATTCCCAACCCTGCCGGGAATCGAATCCGGGACCCCTGTGACCAAAGGCCAGCTCGCCAACCATTTAGACATAGAGCTGGACAACAGAACAAGAACAATGCGATCAAGGACTACAGTTTTACAGCGAATGTTATGTTCAGTTTACAATCTAACATTCAACTTTTGACGCTTCTTTGAAATGGATTAAATAGATCTGTTGGTTCTACAATTATGTTTCAGAATGTTTATTTAGTTTTTGTTTATTGGTAATTTCTGTTTATGCTTTTTTTGTTGTTGTAAAATTTCCATTCCAACCCTCAGAATCCCTCCCCATAATCTGGTTACGCCCCTGGATACTAGCATACAATGAGGTCTTGTAGAGGAGGAAATATATTTCGCAGTTACGCTTTTGTCGAGGAAGATCGCCTGGGCGATTTCAAAGGTGAGCCAGCACGTTTGGAGGCTGGACACGACCACGCTTGGAAGATCTTCCGCACCCTTCGATGTCGAAAGAGGTTGGAATGGGTGTGGCGACAATGCTTAGAACGATGGGGTCGGCTATGAAGGGTAAGAGAAGCAGAGAAAGACGAAGGCCGCGATGATTAGAGTGAGTTTTTGACGATTTAAATGTATGAGGTGTGGAACGACACACAGCTACTTGCAGACAGAGGATTGTAGTCGTACTAAGTTAATTCACAGAGGCTTCCAGATTGAACGATGGAAGGCATGGCAGCCTAATACTTATTTTTTCTAACACTTTAATGTCACACTAACATATGGGAAAGGGCTAGGACTGGGAAGGTAACGGCCATGGCATTAATTAAGGTACAGCCACAGCTTTTGTCTGGTGAAAAAATGAGAAGCCATAGAAAACCATCTCCACGGCTGTCGAAGGTGGGATTCGAACCGACCATCTCTTGAATGCAAGCTCACAGCTGCGGGACCCAAACCGCACAACCAACTCGCTCGGTATTATTATTATTATTAGTATTATTATTTCTTAATTCGTTTACCCACCAGGGTCGGTTTTTCCCTCGGACTCAGCGAGGGATACCACTTCTACAGCCTCAAGGGCAGTGTTCTGGAACGTGAGACATTGGGTCGGAGGATACAACTGGGAAGTAGAACCAGTACCGCGCCTAGGTGGCCTCACCTGTTATGCTGAACAGGGGCCTTGTGGGGGGAAGGGAAGATTGGAAAGGATAGACAAGGAAGAGGGAAGGAAGCGGCCGTGGCCTTAAGTTAGGTACCATTCCGGCATTTGCCTGGAGGAGAAGTGGGAAACCACAGGAAACCACTTCGAGGATGGTTGAGATGGGAATAGATTCAGTTGATCTCCCGAGGCTGAATAGACTCCATTCCAGACCTCGTACCACTTTCCATATTTCCTGACATAGCCGTGAATCGAACCCGGGCCTTCGGGAGTGACAGCTAATCACTCTAACCGCTACACCACACAGGCGGATATTATTATTATTATTATTATTATTATTATTATTATTATTATTATTATTATTATTATTATTATTATTTTCGTTCATTCATGTCGTATCGGCCAACTTTGGACCACGTCATTTCAACTGGCTACTTCTGGCTTTGCTGTCTGCCCAATACATCCGCATGCGTTCTCGGTGTCGTTCTTTCCTCTCCTGCGTCCATGCCTGTCCAGTTTTTAATTTTGGCTTGTCTCGGAAACCCTGGAACGCTTCAAGTTTCTTCTTAAGTGGGACACGCTCCTGGATGTCATTATGTACGGTTCCCACTTCTTCAAGGTCTCTATCCACCTCAATGAACCAAGCCCCTTTGGTTTTCTTCTGCTGAAAGAACGTAATGATGCGGTTGGTCAGTCTTGTTTCGTGCATTTGTGTCACATGCCCATAAAATATAATTCTTCTTTTCCGGTAATCTACTCAACGTCGGTGTATAGTACGTCGTTATGCCGCCTTCTGTACTCGCCATTGTCTTTAACGGGACGTAAGATCTTTCTCAAAACATTCCTTCCTTTGGCCTCCAGTTTCTCCATCAGGCCTATTTTGTTCATTGCAAGATATTCTGAAGCGTATAAGACCTCTGGACGGATGACAGAGCAGTAATGCTTTAGCCTTTTGAAAAATATGGACCTCTTGTTGTAGATGCCTTTGGTTAAATGGTACGCCATTTTCATTTTGTTCATCCGTAAATATAAGGGCCTCTTTCTCTGACAAGTTTGGTGTTATCAGTTCTCCCAGATACTTGAACTTATCTACTCGCATCATTTTGTCTCGTCCTACTCTGAGCTCTCTGGCTGCTAGGTGATTTTTTCTCAAAAGAGATCTGTAGGTCTGCCCCTTCGCTGCTTGTGTTTTAAGCTGAAAATCGTGTTTAAATAATTGGGAAAATTGCAAGATCATCTGCAAAGATTAGACAATCAACATCAACATTTTGGCTTTTCCAACCTAGCCTGACTCCGATTTAAACTCCTTGATTATTCAAGTCGTTGCGCCACTCCCGGATGACCTTTTCAAGGACACAGTTGAAGCAACAACATTTTCATCGAAACCCAAATCATGATCTGAAAATCCTTAGATTAATGCTTCCATTTAAAGTAAAGAGTATTACGGAGATGCAATTAATGTTACTCATTCATCTAATTGGTGCCTTATGGGAAGGGTTTAATCAAGACCGTTAGATTTCTCTTATTAATTATTATTTCACTTTTAAACACGATTATATGAACAAATGAACACTTGATCAATTGTTGGACAGCTGTAAGTAATTTAATAGAAATGCCATGACCGTCAGAGTTAATTACTATTGAAGTTTTAAAGGTCTGTACTTACAGCACTAATGAGTTCTGTTTTAGTCATTACCTACGCTTCAACAAAATAATATGAAAAGTGATAAAACTCCGATTGCATAGTTTAATGAGTTCTGTTTTAATCAGCACCTACTGTTCATTATGATAATATGAACAATGACAATACTCTTGATTGTATGGTTTAAAGAAGTAAATAATAATAATAATAATAATAATAATAATAATAATAATAATAATGACCTGTACCTCCGGAGAGGCCTGGTGCAGGACTTCCGGCACAAACATCCAGTCCCCGAGTCGTATGAGTTTACCTTATTTAGCGAAACCTGTCTGACGCGGAAACGGAAGGAAATGTTGCGACTATAATTGAAAAAATGTAAATTTCCTTCCTAACCCCTTTCACTACATTTGTATTCCAAATGTATCTACGATAGATGAGATACTGATTGCTGCAACAAACTCTCAATCAGTGTAATTATGGTGATGTCAGAGCAGAAGATTGCGTGGCCATTGATCTAGAACAGTGGTGCTCAGCTGGGCGCCCGTTGAGGCTAGCCCAGTGCGGCCAAGCTAACGTGACGTAAATGCGGGCAGCTTACGTAGCAAGCATACGTCAGAATGAAGCGAGAGAACATTGAGGTTCGATTGTGATTACGAAGCTCTCTTCCACTACTCAGTGAAGTGGAGTACATTAAAATAAAACTCTATAATCGCAACAACAAAACTGACCTTTTCAAGATATTCCGGTTTGATTTATACTGCGCTCGATATAAACAGTCAGTTGTATTTTATTATATTTATTAATTCAAAGGAAACTGACACGTTATCATTTTTGTGTTACAATCTACAAAGATACAGGGTTTAAGCGTACAAGCTACGATTTACAATTCCTTGGATGGGAAATACAGTATTTCCACTTAAAAAAGTAAAATCCCTGTTATTCATTAAGCATAAAGTAATATAATTACATAATGCAAGAATGATTTTGCACAGTGTTGTAGTGTTGTAGTGTTGTGCGGCTTTCCCTCTTCACTGAATTTCTCAAAATAGTATTTAAAATTTAACACGCGTCCGTTGATAATAGCTAGCCTCTAAATGGCGAAAGGGAGTTTCATCACGAGTGAGTATATATATATTTACTATCCAAGATTAAAGTACAACAACAACAATGTAAATGTATCTACCAAACAGATGTACAGTATGCCTTCAAATTAACAACTTCACTGATTTTATTTCCGGTAAGCATGATTGGATTGTTGGTGAGTTTATCGGATAATTTAAACCCAATCAACCACAAGTCACAGCTTATCCACCTTATACTATATTAGAACCGTTTCTAAAGAACTTCTTAAAACGTTATAGTGAAAATTGTAATTCATTGCGAACATTATACAAATATTTGAGGTTGTAGGCCTAACTCTTTATGGTTTCCGGTCACAAAAACACAAACTGCAATGAACTTAAATAACTTATTTCTTACAACGTAAATTGAAAATGACGAATTTCTACCTTCTTTCATTATTTTCTGCGTCCATTTCAAACTCGTGTATCGCCGCAGTTATCGAGAATGAGTGGGAGAACTTCGCCCAACCTTTACGACCTGTGACGTAGCCACAACGTCACTGTGGTTGAATAGCATACACTGCCAGCCCGCCCACTTACAGAACTGGGCGTCCGCGGGACGGAATGCCCAGCGTGAGCACCTCCGATCTACAGAAGCTCAGACAGTGGCGACGTTGGAAATCATCTAAGAGTTCGTCACCCATCACCTCCAAGAAAAGGAACCAGAAACTGATGGCGATGAAGACCGAAATGCCCTATGAGCCGTAAAGAACAGTCAGTCTATTTCGCTAACAAAAAACGACGCGGAATTGTTTGACACTATTTGTCGTGCCCGTATTTTAATTGAGAACCGTGTGTCTAGCGTACAATCCTGAATTACTGGAAGAGGTAAATGACAGTACTGTACAGTATTACTATTGGAGTTATTTCTATAAAACATGTAGGGCCTAACGTGTATTTTGTACTACTGTGCAATGTGAGGAGGTTCTAAGAAAGAACAGATTTGTGTTTGAGATGATGAACTAGTGTGTATAAGTGTGCGATTAGAGTCATTAGTACATCTACTATCGCAAGTGGTGATGGTGATTATTGTTTTAAGAGGAAGTACAACTAGGCAATCATCCTCTATATAACACTAAACAGACAAAAAAAAGGAAGGGATGCGACACTTCAAAAAATGAAGATACCGGCCAAAAAAAGGGCCATGAAGGGTGTGAAAATGATTTTTTTTCTATTTGCTTTACGTCGTACCGACACAGATATGTCTTATGGCGACGATGGGATAGGAAAGGCCTAGGAATTGGAAGGAATCGGCCGTGGCTTTAATTAAGGTACATCCCCGGCATTTACTGACAGCCGTAAGTCTCCATGGTGTTGGCAGTTTTTTTAGGAAAGGAAGAAAAAAGCAAAGGATGAAGCAGAAAGATTGAAACAAGAAAGAGCAAGATTCAGAGAAGAAAGTATGAAGAAAAATAGGTGCTGAATTAGAAGCTAAGAAGAGGCTTAAGTTGACTGAAATTCCAGAAAATGACAGTGAATCAGTTCCCCCCAATGAATTTACGTAAGGGAGTTTATGTGATATGCGATTATGAGGGTGAATATAATCCTGGAATTATTTTGAAGTTAGATACAAATCGGGCATATATCAAAGTAATGGCCATGGCAGGAATTAATGCATGGCAGGGGCCAAAAACTGACGATGTGTGTTGGTATGATAAGGAAAATATAAAGGAAGTGATTACAAGCCCCAAATTGTATACTAACAGAGGACACTATCGAGTACCAGAAATTAATATATACCGGTATGAAATGAAATGGCGTATGGCTTTTACTGCCGGGAGTGTCCGACAAGTTCGGCTCGCCAGATGCAGGTCTTTTGATTTTACGCCCGTAGGCGACCTGCGCGTCTTGATGAGGATGAAATGATGATGAAGACGACACACATACCCAGCCCCCGTGCCAGTGAAATTAGCCAATTGTGGTTAAAATTCCCGACCCTGACGGGAATCGAACCCGGGACCCCTGTGACTAAAGGCCAGCACGCTAACCATATAGTCATGGAGCCGGACTATATACCGCTATTGCACTTTTTAAGATATCTGGTTCAATTATATAACCTTGTTTCAGTAATGCTTTGTACTCTCTTCATTTAAATTTTTTTTTTTTAATATATGAATAATCAAAAGTTTGTGGTTAGTAACATTTTATAAACAAACTATCAACTACTGGTGTTGTGATGTAACTACTGGCGCAATGGCTAAAGACAGATGTCATCTACTGGTGACTTGTCATACCTAATTTTCTTGTTCAATTTTATAGTTCGGGAAGGACCCATTTATCACTTTCATTATATTTCTATGTAAAAAAATTACTGAAGTAAATTAATCAATAATAAATTTAATAGCTCATCCTGCAAAAAATTCTATATGAATATTTGTGTCTGAAATTTCCCTTAAAGTGTCATATACTGGCCCCATTACCTTAACTTGCTACTCGGAAAAATGCTAGTTACGATCGTATTGCTCTGAACCGTCGATCTATCTGGCATGATTACACGATCATCTTATCATCGCAGACACCATAATTATGGAAATATCGGTATAAATATACAAGTGTGGAGAGTGATTTACATATTGTCATACGACGCTCTGGTTAGCTGAACGGACGAGCAGCAGTGTTGCCATACTTAGAAAGAACCCGTTACTAACTCTAACAGACATAGCCGACTACAGTTACAAGCCGGAATCATGTAAGTTTGGCAACATCCAGTGGAGGCCAAGCTGAAAGCACGGGATCTATTCGTGTGCTAGTATGTTGATGTCTAGTGAACCTCATCTCGTGTTTCGTTTAATTTTTCACGAATAGGTTCGAGTAGGCCTATATATAATAAGATAAGTGATAGAATAAGCATAGGTACGTAGAGCCTATTATCGAAATATTGTGAAGGCTAAGTAGGGCTGAGTAGCTTGGACTGTAGAGCTGGCTTTCTAAAATCAACGTAACTATACTACCACCTAAACCTAATGAGCTTCTCCCTGATGCACGTCCAATTATTTTCCCAAATTTGCCAACATATTTGTGATCGAAAAGTGTCAAAAGAAAAGATCCTGAAGATAGGAGCTTGGAAATGTAGATTAGGGTAAACAAGAAGACGGATGGTATGCCAAATGTAACCCATTTACTCAAAATTCACCAGGATATGAATGCCACTGTATATGTTAAGTTACCAGGTGTTGGTAAAAGAAATGACATGTTTAGTAGATGGTAAAATATCAAACTGTTCTCAACTAAATGCATATTTATTAAATTATATAGGGACCACTTCTTGTAGTGTTAGTGTCCGGTAGTATTTGAAGGTGCTCAAATACGTCAGCCTCGTGTTGATAGATTTACTGGAACGTAAAAGAACGCCTGAGGGACTAAATTCTGGCACCTCGGCGTCTCCAAAAACCGTAAAATCACTTAGTGGGATGTAAAGCAAATGACATTATTATTATTATTATTATTATTATTATTATTATTATTATTATTATTAGTAGTAGTAGTAGTAGTAGTAGTAGTAGTAGTAGTAGTAGTAGTAGTAGTAGTAGTAGTAGTAGTAGTAAAAGGAAGAAGAATTAGGCCCTACTCAAAATGTTTCGTTTGGAACTGTGAAAGCAAATTATTTACTGTCAAGAAAGTTTCAAAGTGATAACTTACAAAGAAGGTTTAGTCAGTACTTATGGCTTACTGGTTGTAACTACAATGTTACTGCACTTCAAGTTCTGGAAAGTGAGATGAAAATTAGGATTAAGGTGTTTTAGGGTTGCGTTGGTGTTGGTGATGGTATGGAAAAGTGAGGTTTGGCCATATCCAATTAGAAATGTCTGATTCCATCAAGACAGATGTTATTGGGCTCAGTATGGAAGTAATAAACAAGTTAAACTCACTTTTATCATGTGGATTTTTTTGGTGGGCATTTTGAAATGTCAGGGGTAATATGCTGTACATTTCTTGGTATACACTAAGGACAATATCCAGAAAGATAAGCTGTGACACTTGTTTAGGTCTCCTGCAGAGTAACGAAACATGTGATCCCTATTTTGAAGACCTTCTGAGGTGGGATAGTGGTGCCATCACATTTTGTGTTGTGTGTGTCTGCAGAACAGTGGTATACGAAGACTACCTGGATTGTGAAAATTATAAAGAATTTCTGTTCTCTCTATCCTGAGCTGCTTTAGGAGAAGATGACAACCAACAGTTCTAGTTTGAACGCCATTATTGTGGGCATGGCAATAATGGTGCGATAGATTGTTTATTGTCTACATTTTCCAATATCGTCTTAAATAAGTGCTGAACGCAGATGAAGAACACGACTTATGTCAGCAGTGAGGATATAAACACTAAGCGGAGGAAGCTGCCAACGCTCCACAATAATTGAGCTTGTGAGTACTGTTCTTAAAGTGTTTTGTTTTTATTCATGTAAAATGTGTACCTATTTCTAACTTCAGTGAATGCATTTACTGATGTGTGTGTTTCTTAGTACCATTTTACGAAGAGTGTGCATTTATCATAATCATCGTGTTGGTTTAAATGTAGTGAATATGGGTGAAGTCATTCAAAATCGGACACGCCCCCTTTTTTACGCGGCCTCCGCTTGACAGATAGATACAGCGTTGTCAAGCGTACCTTCCGGCTTTAACTGTAGATGGCTCTGCTAACAGAACAAAATGACTTAGTGTTGTTTGATAGTAAATTATTTGTCCCCCATATACAAAAGATAACCTCACGAGCAATGCCACTTCTCGGTTTGTTGTATTGATTTTCTGACATCGCCGATATCCACGCACTGACAGCCTACTATATATCTTGCATCCTACCGAATATTGAATTCACGCCTCCCATTTCGTCCACCTCTTAACCCACTAATCTGAATCACATTGTCCGCGTGCAGTCATTCTTCTGTGCCATTGTTAGAGCCAGAGTATCTGATTGTCGAAACTTGAGCAGCAATCAGATGGGTACTGGATAAGTTAAACCTTCACCCGTTATCTACTCGCAGGAAAGTAGCCGACCTTACATTCCTATATACTAACGCTGTTAACGGTTTATTTCGTTCTCCTGAACCTGCACCCTTCTTTACCATACATGAGCCAACTCGCAAAACCAGGAGAAATCACCCCTTCATATTCCGTATTCCCGCCTCTTTCTTGTTCAAAGGACTTTATTTATCTGCATTCTAACCCTTCTGAACTCTATATCTTCTGACAGGAACTTGGACGTTTTTTCTTGCTATGTCTTCTTTAATCGATTCTTCCTTAACCTTGATGATTTTCTTCATATTCCTTTTTTTTACCTTCTCATTGCTGTCCTCTCTATTGTATATAATGCAATATGTTTTATTTTTAACTGCACTATCCCGTTACTTATGTGTCATATCTGTATTTATCGTACTGTGCCTAGCTATAAGTATTAACTATAAGTATTCCTCGTTCTTTTCTTTTGCCTTTATGTTTTATTGTTAACGGTTGTGTCTCTACAGTTATTTTGTTGGTTTTTAATTTCCTTCCGCCAGTTTTATCATTAGATGACCAGTGTAAATATGTTTCATTGCGGAACTCTGTAATTCGGCTTTTCGCTGTTTTGGTTAAATAAATAAATAAATAAATAAATAAATAAATAAATAAATAAATAAATAAATATGGAGTGCACTCTGGAGTCAAGGCGAGGACTCGTAAACTTAAACCTAAAGCATTATTTGTTCCTTGTACAAATCGCTCTCTTAATATGCGTGGGGTGTATTCTTTTGTAACTATTTCACAACCTTTTCTTGGGACCTTAGAAAGTCTGTACTGCTTTTTCTGTTTCTGCACACAGATAGGCGATCCTTGTAAATAATGTTGGAGTTAAAATCAAGAGACTTTGATAAAAGATAGAGTGCTCACTACGAAGCTGTAAAACATGTACCAGCGCTGCATGTACGTGCTAATTTCAAGATGAACTATGTGATCCCACAGTAACTGTCAAAACCAAAGGAGCAGCGCATTTGTCAGCATTATGTGATTTGTTTTTCTGGAGTAATGTCTTAGAAGAAGTAAACCGCACTCAAAAATACCTACAGATCGTCGGAGTCAGTTCTGATAAGTATGTTATCAAAATGAGAAGATTGGAGAACCTTTCGGAAGACAAAAGAAATGGATCGTGACGACCGCACTACGGTGTGAAACGAACACGTGAAGATATGGTAATTCCTTTAGTGAAAATAAGTTCTGTCAGAAAGAAAAAAACGATGCTTGGAGAAGAGGCTCGAGATGATCCACTCACGTTCAATGAAGAATTGAAAAGATCATGTTGGAAAGCATTGATAGGATTTATCATGGCATCAGCGATCGCTGCAAATACATGGAAAGTACATCAGCTCGGTTTGCAGTTCTCAATGCCAAGAATCTCATCACAACGTCAGAAGATGAACTTCCACACCGGTAATACAAAACTTAGTCATAAACTATGATTAAATTTCTTAAGGTAGTATTCTCGAAGGGATTCCACGCCTAGGAAGGCATCAGCAAGCTACCGAAGTTTCACAAGAAGATTCTCTGGAAAGGTTTCTTTAAGATTTCTAGTTTGTTGTTGAAAATGAACTTTCAGATTCGATACCACATCTTGCATTTCAGTAATCATGCGAGAGGAGTTTTTCAAAACTAAAATCAATCAAGAGTTATTTTAAGTCCACTATGAGTGAAGCTCGGCTCCTTGGTTTAGCCATCTTGTCAATTTGACAAATGAAATGGAATGGCGTATGGCCTTTAGTGCCGGGAGTGTCCGAGGACAAGTTCGGATTGCCAAGTGCAGATATTTTGATTTGACTCCTTTAGGTGACCTGCACGTCGTGATTAGGACGAAATTGTTATGAAGACCACAAATACACCCAACCCCCGTGCCGGCGGAATTAACCAATTGTGGTTAAATTTACCGACCCTGTCGGGAATCGAACTCGGGACCCATGTGACCAAAGGCCAGCACACTAACCATTTAGCATGGAGCCGGACGTGAGTTGACAACAAAGTAGCGAAAGGAATTGATTTTTATTAAGTGATTTGCAAATTTACGGATAATAATGGTGTGTGGCCTGTGAAGAGGCCTGGTGCAGGTCTTTGGAGTCGACGCCATACAGGCGACCTGCGCATCTGTGAACATACCTATGATGAATTCTAATGATGAAGACGGCACACACACCCAGACCCCGAGCCATCGGAAGTGACCAATGAAGCTTAAAATCCCCGACCCGGCCGGGAATCGAACCCGGGACCCTCTGGATCAAAGGCCAGCACGCTAACCATTTAGCCGGGCAAATTTTCATATAAAGTTAGAAAAATAGAGTTTCAGCACTTACGTTCACAGCGTTAAGTAAATAAACCAGAAAGATAAGAAGTGTTCCGCACCGGTTACCACCTGATCACTGCGTGTCACTGCTAACACTGCTAGCTATTCTTATTCTTAGGAAATCCACCTCATATATATATAGATATAAATAACCACTAAAACCAAAGCTTGTATTTTTGCGTGCCTATTGATATTGTGACCACAGTCACCGCATCTCCAGTTTTTCATGAAATCTGAACCACATCGAATTGACTTTGCATTTCAAAAATCCCATTTATTGGTCGGGATTAGACTCATGGCTTCCTTGTTGAGATACCAGTGCTTATGTTCCCTATTAAACATAATTCCTCGACTGGGAATAATACTTCAGTTTTCTAGGGGTTTAACGTTACACTAACAGGCAAGTCAAAAGGAACAGAATTGGGAAAGTAACTGTCGTAGCATTATGGTAAAGCCCTAGCATTTGCCTTGTGAAAGAACGGCGAAACTACACAAAACTATATTCAGGGGTGGCCTGATGAACCGCGCAGCCAATACGCTCGGTGAGAATAATGCAGCATTACGTCCATAATAGTGGCGGCTCGTGAATTTTGAGACTTGGAGTTCAGTCAAAGATAACAAAATATTTGTAACTAAAAGAAACAGACAAATTGTGTTATGAAGGAGACAGTCTTACCTTGAATAGTTATTCTTGTGTGCGAGATGAACTGCCTAATGATGCTGTGGTGGAATGTTTATTCGTGAAGTCCATTATTCTTTGTTTCTGGGCTGCAAATCTATCAATCGCCTTCTCACTTAAGTCCATGAGCTAACTGATTATATCTTTTTCACTGGATAATATTGCAAGAGCGCTGAGTCTATCTGTCTATCTCCATTTACTGTGCTTCTTAATAATGTCTTAATTATCTTCAATGTAGAGAAGCATCCCTCTGCTTCGCCTGTTGACATCGGAATTGCGATGATCAGGTGTAGACGTTTAGTTACTTCACCAAGACAGTCATGCAAGTTGTCGACGATAAACCCCAGAAAATCACTGGCATTACTAATAGTCCTCAAATCATCCCTGGCGTATGTTGCTTGAAGTTCTGTGCTTAATAGTTTAATGTCAATAAATGGATTCGTCTAAAGCTGCTTCTGGGAATGTTTTATGGATAATGAAGGAGTTCTGGCAGTCCAACAAAGCAGAAGCTGCCAAATGCCCAGCAAACTGATGCCTGGTTAATTATGTCGCAGACTTCTTTCACCGGGAGTTTTCTCGGTAGACGAGGGCGATCACGACACCGTGTCTTGGCGCCATGCTGTAATGTGTCGACTTCGACAGATAAAGTATCAATATTGTCTCTGACCTTCTTGAATTTAGTTACTGATTAAGATACAGCATACTGGACTGAATCTGGAGTAACCAAATGGAGTAACCCTTAGCCAGGTCAAACGAGACCACTCCTTGAAACCGGCAGCCACATTGGTTAGCTCTACGGTTCTCTGCGGTGCGGTGTGCTAGTTGCTAATCGTAAGTTTGTATTCACCCAGTGAGTAGTGATGGGCAGTCTGAGACGGGGTCTCGAGATTTCTCGAGACTAGCGCGAGAAATTTCGAGAGATCTCGAGAGAGTTGTCCCCGCATTGCGCGGCGAGCAGCATGTCGTTCGCCTACATATAGCCGGAGCTGAATGTCGTTTGTGCCAAGTATGTGAACAGCAAGCCCGTAAATGCGTGTCAACAAGCGACTACCGAGGTCTGTTTTGACGGAGTATAACATAAAGGATACGCATTCTGGCATTGTACGCAGCGGTAAGTACACGAAAGTACAGAATCTGACGACTACTGTAGGTGTACATCGTTATTACTCATAATTTATCAGACCCCACGTTCAATATCCATTTGTCCGGTGCTTGTGTTTACCGACATTATGGTGAAGAAGGAAATAATTCCTTACAATATTACAGAGCACAGGGGATACCAACCTTTTAGCAACTGCGTACCACTTGAAATTTTTAGAAATTTTGGCATACCAACAGTCCTAATGTTTTTGGAAACATATTTACTGTCAGAAAAGTGCCCAATGTCTTGTTTTATTTTAATTAAATTACTGAGAAAACTTCCTAGTTAATTACTAACGCACTTGTTTGTATTTCGGTTTTTTCAATTCTCCCAGTCGGCACTTAATTTCACATGTGAATTACATATGTTTCACACGTGCTTCACAATTTGCACCCCATTATGCCGCAAATGATTTTGCAGTGGATTATTTGTTAACTCACAATGAGCTTGCAGAAAAGTTTTTGTGAGTTTCAATGTATTTAATTTCTTTACTGCTCAGTCAGCACTGAAATTCACAGTGAACTCACGGTGAATTGATTGTGAAATTCAATGCTGACTGGGCTTTATCAAGACAACAATACATATATTAAAAATTTTCTTGCTAATTCTTATATAAAATAAAAAGAGATATACGTATATTAATAAAATGTATATATATAAAGTAACTTGTCCTGACTGAATGACTGACTGACTGATTCATCATCGCCGTGCCAAAACTACTGGACATAAAGAAATGAAATTTTGGGGATATATTTATATTAACATGTAGGTGCTCGCTAAGAGAGGATTCTTGGATATTCCTTCGTTAAGGGGGTGAAATGAGGGGTGAAATTTTAAAATGAGTGTATCTATA
Organism: Anabrus simplex; assembly: GCF_040414725.1. Taxonomy (NCBI): domain Eukaryota; kingdom Metazoa; phylum Arthropoda; class Insecta; order Orthoptera; family Tettigoniidae; genus Anabrus; species Anabrus simplex. The sequence continues at coordinate 49,821,402 of NC_090269.1, read as the reverse complement.
TCTCAAAACTTTAAAAGTTTACAGATGTAAAAATCGGTATTTAGAATCTTCATTAAAAATAAGGAAACACATTTTTTTTGTTTTCGGAAAACCCCAATAGGAGAGGTGAAAAGGGGGTTGAATGCCTTTAATGAGGATACTTATACCCCAGAAAATGATAATATTATAGACCTGAAAGTTGGTAATTGGGATCTCCTTTAAAAATAAAGAAACACGTATTTTTTTGTTTCTCGAAAATCCACATAAGGGGAGGGTGAAAAGGGGGGTGAATTTTTAAAATGAGTGTATCTGTATCTCAAAACTTTGAAAGTTTACAGACGTAAAAATTGGTGATTAGAATCTCCTTTCAAAATAAAGGAACAGTTATTTTTCTGTTTTCTGAAAATCCCAATAGGAGGGGTGAAAAGGGGGTTGAAAAAGGGGTTGAATGCCTTTAATGAGGATACTCATACCTCAGAAACTGAAGATAGTACGGACCTGAAAATTGGTATTTGGGAACTCCTTTGAAAATAAAGAAACATGCATTTTTTGTTTTTGGAAAATCCAATTAATGGGGGTGAAAAGTGGGTGAATTTTTTAAATGACTGTATCTATATCTCAAAACTTTCAAAGTTTACAGATATAAAAATTGGTATTTAAAATCTCTTTGAAAAATAAAGACACACGCATTTTTTGTTTTTGGAAAATCCCAATAGGAAGGGTGAAAAAGGGTGAAAAAAGGGTTGAATGCCTTAAATGCGGATACTTATATCTCAGAAACAGAATATATTATAGACCTGAAAGTTGGTATTTGGGATCTCCTTTAAAAATAAAGGAATACGTATTTTTTTGTTTGCGGAAATCCACCTAAAGGGGGGAGGGAAATTGAAAAATTAGTTGAATTATTTGTCAGACGTGAAAATTGGTATTTGGAATCTGGTTTAAAATTCAAGAAACGCGTACTCTCGGAAATACCAATGAAGGGGGGTGGGGAGGTGAAGGAATTGAAAAATTATTTGAATTAATTGTATGAGGATACTTGCCTCTAATAAAAACTAAAGATGTTACAGACGTAAAAACTGGTATTTGGATCTCCTTTATAAACAAAGAAAAAAGCGTTTTGGGGGAAAATCATCTTGGGGGGCGGGGGTGAAAAGGAATTGAATTCCTTTTATGAGGACACATATCTCAAAAACTGAAGATGTTAGAGTCGTGATAATTGGTATTTAAAAGATTCCTTTACTATTAAAGAAACAAGTACTTTTTTTTTTTGCTATTTGCTTTACGTCGCACCGACACAGATAGGTCTTATAGCGACGATGGGACAGGGAAGGGCTAGGAGAGGGAAGGAAGCGGCCGTGGCTTTAATTAAGGTACAGCCCCAACATTTGCCTGGTGTGAAAATGGGAAACCACGGAAAACCATCTTCAGGGCTGCCGACAGTGGGGTTCGAACCTACTATCTCCCGAATACTGGATACAGGCCGCACTTAAGCGACTGCAGCTATCGAGCTCGGTGAAACAAGTATTTTAAACGGAAATTCACTTAAGGGGGGAGTGTGAAAGAAACATAAGGAAACACGCCTTCTTTTTGGGGGGGGGGGGGGGTAAATGTATTTTATGGCGGTGGGGTGAAAAAGGACTTGAGACCAATTGATTTTACTGTTCATAATGTACTTATTCTGATTGTACCGGATGGTACACCTCTACGCCGTACATTTAAATCTTGCGCCAATTAAAACATCCTCTACAGGAGAAGTACTGAACTTGAACCTAGACCTACTTAAACTTTTACTCAGAAGATGTCACTACCTTAATTTTGTGATTGTGAAGTTTCCGGTACTGTATGCAATTTTACGTGTTTTGTTTACCATTTATCAAGAAGTTTGGACCTTCTGCAACAGATGTCACTACAAAAACTATGATCATGCACCCTGGTGCGAAGTGAAGGAACTTTATTTGAAGAAATTTTGTATTCATTTTTTGTTCTTTACTAAATTATGTTCATTCATTTTTGGGTTGGCAATATTGATCTTTTCTTTCCGCCAGTTTTGAATTCAGCCAATCCCTAATTTCTGTAATTAATTTATCGGCCTATCACAGGCTTCTTCTTCGATTTGGTGTGTAACTTTACGCTAGCCAATAAAAGTAAGAGGGTGTGGCTTGATTATTCATGAAAGGTCTCGAACTTTCCCCGAGGGTTTATAAACTGCGGATTTTCACGGCTCTTGGCCACTTGATCAACATCTAACTAAGTGTATGTGAAGCAGGAGGCGGGAGGTGCCTCATTCATCAGGCAATAGTTCTTCAGCAAGGTAATGGCCGTTTAACATCTTTATTTCTTGCTAGCTCAGCAGTTTAACCTGCGGGAAAGGTCCGAAACTTTTACCATGTAACTTAACCTACTTTTCTAAAAATGTAATTTTCTGCCGGCTTATGTAAAAACTTCATCAAATCTGCAACTGTAATTCGGGGATAGGGAGTGATTTACCCTCTCGAGCTCTCCTTCATATTGGTTTGAGGTGACTACGTTTTGTAACTGGTTTTCTTCCTTTCTGTAATGTCTTAAATTATTCTTATACGAGTCACCTGCATAGTTTGGGAATAGCCCCTGTTTCATCGGCCTAGTGCCTTTTAGGTTTTAAGAATGCATATTTAGGAGTGCAAGTACACGCCTCCATTCAACTTAGTGTTTCGGGCCATTTACTTAACATGTTCTTTTTCTGCTAAGGCCCAGTAGGTTGGGCACGAGATAACCCCCGTTTCATTTGTGTAAGTTGTGCCTTGATGGCAAGTAATTGTAAAGTCTGATATTGCCTTGAATAGGCTTGAAAAACTGAGAGCGTGTCAGCTTTTCCAGTGTTGTAAGAAGGCCTCTGGGAGGCTTGGCATTGTAAAGTGGGAGCAAGTGCTCCATGTTATTAGGGTATTTCTGCCCTTGAACAAATTTGTGCGTTGAGCTAGGAGCTCGAAATTGTAAAACTAAGGGCTTGTAGCCCAAGAGAGTTAAAATTCTTGGATCCTTCTAAATTTTGTTTTTAGATTGCTGTGTCTTTGTAATTAAAGTGTAAAGCTATCAAATTTCTATTGTTTTCTGGAAAACATAACCTTTGTTAAAATTTTAAATCAACTTTGACTCTGTAGTTAGACCCATTCATCCCGGCACCTTCTTTCACCTCTGCTGATCCACAGATTTCCCGGAACACAGATCATTAATCTTTCCTGGGTTCGTTTTCAAGAAATATCTTTTCCTTTGGAGAACATAAAGTTAGATTACAATAGATTCTCCTGGCATATAAATAAAAAGTTAAATACATTTGAAATAAACGATAGGAATGAAATTGTTCGTGCAATTGTTCACCTCTGTAGTAAGGCCAATAATGCACGGAAGTATATCATTCATGCACTTGCCTACGCGTGACGATGGTGCTGGTCACATTGGCAGCATGACAATGGCTGCAGATGTACTTTACCGCCAAGTAGCGGTCTCGCATTTTGCTGTGGGTTCCAGCCCATCAATAATAATAATAATAATAATAATAATAATAATTTGGGCCGTCATCAAAATGTGCGGACCGCGCTGGAAACGGGTTCTGGCCGGGTAATGCAGTCCGGTCGCGGGTTCAGTACCGCCAAGGCACCCATGACGACACCAAGCTGGATCTCTTTAAGAATTTGATCCATATTAAAAATGCTTATAGGAAAAGATGGCAAATATTTAGGGACCCAACTGACCAGGCGGAGTACCTGGACCTAGCCCGGGAAGTACGAAATCGATTGCTGGAAAGAAAGATTGAAAAATGGGAGGAACTTTGCCGTACTCTATCAGAAAGCGAGTCAGATTACGAATTTTAGCGGATTCTCTCAGAAAACAAGTTAGATCTCGAATTCCGGCGGATTATATATAAAACGTTAAGCATTCAATTATAAACTTCATTATAACACCGTGGCGAAGCACGGGTATCTTGCTAGTTTTTATAATAGACAAAATAAAACGATTCCTGCAAATTACAGTTTTGTTATCACTCATAGGTCTAAAAGCATACAATTCTATGTAATTAGTATAAACTAAGCAAAAAACATCAACATAATAAAAAATCAACTTTCAGTGCGAAACTTGTTGCTTGCCCGAGATTAAAATATCAATATCAGGAGTAATGGAACTTAACTTCACCTTAAGACCTCTTCAACACTTATTCTGTTTCTATATTTTGGATGTATAAAAGTTCAGATAATCCACTCTCACACAAGTAACTTGTTATAAACGATCCCTCTATTCTGTCTCCTATCTTCGATGTATCGGTTCGGCGTGCTTGCGTACTCCATCTGTGTTGCCTCTATGCTCGTATCACTCACGCGTACCACTTGAAACATTCCCGCGTACCACCAGTGGTACACGTACCAACGGGAACCCCTGTTATAGAGTATTCGCGTCATAATTAGATACTTTGGTATATGACAACTTTAAGATGGTATCCGAAACGCAACGTAAGTAGTGGATTCGGGTTATATTGAAGAGATGCCAGATAACACAGTGCGCTGTGTTGTTTATTCAAATGAAGTAAAATACGTCAGCAGAAATACTTCTGGAATGATCCGGCACTTGAAAAACACGTAACATCGTGAAGGGGATTCGTCACAGAGAACACCCTCCGGCCCGGCCTGCATCACAAGAAGCTACTCTGTCGACAACAATTGCAAGGTATCCAGGTAGATTTACATACTACGTATCTACAGTTGTTTACTAACTAATCAGTGTTATTCAGCTAAGATGTCCACCTCAAACAACTCTTGAACTGTTTAAGATACTGACATTATGTTTTCACTTTCGTTAATGGCATTAAGGGACTCATATTTGAATATGCAATAGTTTTCCATGCTTTTGACAAAATATATCGGCATATACGTTTCCATATAAGAACTGCTCATTAGTGATGGGCAGTCTAAGACAGGGTTTCGAGATTTCTCGAGATTGGCGCATACAATATTTGTCGCGAGAAATTTCGAGTGACTCGAGAGCATTGTTCCGCACTGTGTGGCGAGCAGCGTGTCGTAGGCGTACAGGTAGTCGGAGCTGTATGTTGTTTGTGCCGAGTATTAGAATAGCCAACCACGGGCCTTCTCAATTCCGTAAATACGTGTCAACAAGCGACTGTGGCATTCATTTCTTTTATTTCTACCGAAGTCTATTTGGACGCAGTATAACATAATTATAAAGGATGCACATTCTGGCACTGTATACAGCGGTAAGTACGCGAAAGTACAGGAACTGGCGGCTTCTGTAGGTGCACATCTTTAATTATAATTAGGAAAATGAGAGCTTCACTGAGAACTATGAGAATGAGCATTAAACATTTACGAAAAAGTAATGCTAGGATGAAAAAGAAGGCGCGACAACCATAAAAACTTTATTTGACGACCTGAAATCAAAAACGATGTCGATGAGGTGGCGATTAGGAAATGTGTTGAGTGAGATGTAGGGCCTACATAAAGCCACAAGGTAGGCCTACATTGATTTTGGGTGTGCAATGATTGTGATAACAAACTGGTGACGTAAAGCAAATATTAAATAATCTTTTCACAACCCCTTCCAAGGAAAAGTCATATCCACGCTACTGGCCTGGGCTTATACTCCCCCCACTGACATTTTGTGGGTAGGCCTACGCCACTGCATCCACTCACCATTTAAGGTACAAGGTAAGCCCGAAGAATAGTTGGATACTCAAAATACACCACCATAAATGATGCGGTTATGGCTCAAAAGTACCAAAGAAACGTCAGGCTTGTCATGGATTTCACTGCAGTTTTGCACAAATCACAAATAAGTAAATTTCTCTTTCAACTGGCCTTATAGCTTTAATTCGCGAAAACGAAACCACTATTTTCTTAACCAGAATCATATGATTCGTTAAGACATCTCAAAATCGCATCAAAATATTTTTTCTCGCGCTTATCGTTAATACAAAAAGAATCATGCCTCTAGCCATGCTTGTATTGCTAACTGACCCATCACCATAAATGATGCGGTTATGGCTCCAAAGTACTAAAGAAAGATAAGCTTCGGGATGTAGTGTTTTAAGTAGAATCCGAATCGATAGAACGTGACTTCCTATTTTAAAAATGTTTCAAGCATCGACTGTGAATCAAGCCTCGGCCATCTTGATGAGAAGAAAAGAATACAGGCAATTAAATAATAAAGAAGATAGAAAGCACAGGGCTGGTAAGGAAGAATGTTTGAAAGAGAATTGCAGGAATGTTGAAAGGTGTATGGTTGTAGGAAAAGTAGATGTCGCACATAGGAGAATCAAAGAAACCTTTGGAGAAAACAAAACTACGGAGGTCAGAATTCGACAGAGCATTGTGAGGCCTAAATAGGAACTGGAATCGATGACATACCCTCAGAATTACTGATTGCTTAAGGAAAAACCAGTATGATAGATTTTGATTTCCATAGGGAACTTCAGATATTTGTTTGGAGTGAGTTAATTATAATTCCAGTATAATTGTTCCATTATTAGAAATTATACATTTTCCATCTAACTCATTCCTGGTTGCCAGCGTTTCGCCCCAGTGTACCAATTTGGGCTCATCAGTAACTAGCACACCACCGAGCGAGTGGCTCCACGGGTTGGGTCATGTAACTGTCAACTTACATTTGGGAGATAGTGGATTCGAACCCCACTGTTGATAGCCCTGAAGATGGTTTTCCCATTTTCACGCTGTACCTTAATTAAAGCTAAGGTAACTTCCTTCCTGCTCCTAGCCCTTTCCTATTCCATAATATAGTCTTATTCAAGACTACATAATAAATTATCCTACATGGCGTACCATGGGTCACCGTAGGTCTTATGGCAACGATGGGAAAGGAAAGGGCTAGGAGTGGGAAGGAAGCGGCTGTGGCCTCAATTAAGGTACAGCCCCAACATTTGCCTCTTGTGAAAATGGGAAACCACGGAAAACCATATTTAGTGCTGCCGATAGTGGGTTCGAACCCACTATCTCCCGGATGCAAATTCACATCTGTGTGCCCCTAACCGCACAGACAACTCGCCCGCTGGATATAAAAAGAAAGCCGGTCGTACCGAGTGCAGTGACGGATCTTCAGGAGATATTGATGGTTTTGATTGTTACCATGTAATTATATCCAACAATCGAAATCGCAGGTTCTGTACTCTTTTAACATAAACCGCTTGCATTATTGAAATTGTTCGTAAAATTGATAATATCGTTCTTCGTTTGTGAGGAAGTAGAATCATTTGATTTGTCTTCCTAAAAAAGGAACCACTTTGGTACTACGCCCCGTGAAGGTGACTACCTTCCAGGTCGTAGATATTTCGATTGCGGGAGACTCAAGGCCAATTCTATTGCACCCACAAACAAGGCTGTATCTTCTCCACCCCATACCTTTCTTAACTCAGTCAGTGCCGCGAATCGAATGCAGGATCCCTTAAGTCAAATTTTAAAATAAGGAGACCTAAAAGTAAACAGCCGGCCCCCGCAGTGAAGGGGTAGCATGCCTGTCTCTTATCGGAGGCCCCGGGTTCGATTCCCGGCCAGGTCAGGGATTTTTACCTGGATCTGAGGGCTGGTTCGAGGTACACTCAGCCCACGTGCTTATAATTGAAGAGCTATCTGATGGTGAGATGGCAGCCCCGGTCTAGAAAGCCAACAATAACGGCGGAGAGGATTCATCATGCTGACCACACGATACCTCATAATCTGCAGGCCTCCGGGCTGAACAGCGGTCGCTTGGTAGGCGATGGCCCTTCGGGGCTGTTACGCCATGGAGTTTAGTTTGGAAAAGTAAACAGAAAAGGAAGCGACATCCCTGCAAGGCTCTTCAGCTTCCAGCTAGTTCTTCTGTCTGGTCTCGTGCATTTAGAACCGTTGGAAAACGTACGCCTTAATAAATGCTCCTCATAAAACCTTTGTAAAATACTAACTGCATCTATTTATAACAATAATCACAAACACCTCCTTTTCATGTGGCTCGGTTGGTTAAGTCGCTGTCCTTCTCTGTCCAAGTTCGGAGATTCAAATCCTGGCTTGGGTCGGTGGTCCTTAAAACGATGTTGAATTGGCAACAGCTCCATGTCGTTGGTTTCTGGCACGTTAACAAAAATTACACACACGAATATTAGAATAACAAAAATGTAACTTTATAGCCTACCACTATATTCTGTATCTCAGGCTTGCGAGGGAAACTAATAGGACATGGTAAATCCTACCTAGCATACGTTGTGACGTGTATTTTTCTTTACCAACTAACAAAGTATCTATACCCATACCCCTTACATTCTATACATATATATATATGTCTTGTGTGTGTGTTTCTTCACTGCATTATTTGTATAAAGTGTCACTTCTTTATAGCTTATCACATGACCATTATAATAATAAAATTATTGTATTTATTGTCCAACTCGTTGGCTGAATGGTCAGCGTAGTAGCCTTTGATTCCGAGGGCCCCGGGTTCGATTCCCGGCTGGTCGGGGATTTTAACCTTCATTGGTTCATTTCAGTAGCCCAGTGGCTGGATGCTTGTGCCGTCCCCAACATCACTGCAACTCAAACAACACACATAATACTATCCTCCACCACAATAACACGCAGTTACCTACACATGGCAGATGCCGCCCACCCTCATCGGAGAGCCTACCTTACAAGGGCTGCACTCGGCTAGAAATAGCCACACAAAATTATTACCGTATTTATTCTAAACCAGAATATTGCATCTTTACTCAAACTTGTTATTCTTGCATTCATTTCTCTTGTACTCGGAATATATCAAATGCTGCAGTTATGTTGGGATTGGAATAACAGAGGTTTGCGGGAGGGGATTTGTCATCCGAGGAGTCCAGACACCCCAGGAGTTTTAACTATTGTACTTTTATTAAGCCTTTTATATATTATGTATATTATTATTAGCTTCTGGAATCCAAACAAATCCACCACTCTTACTTGGATCCAAGGATACTCATTTCCTTTTTAGGCATTCTATACCACAAACTCTGGAAGTTTGGACACCTATCAAAATAAAATTCTGGATGAAGAAATAGCTTAATCCTCCCCACACCATCAACTCAAATCCTGGCTATACTACTGGAAACATGCTCCTTAAAATAATCCCCCACTCTCTTCTTTCAACGTCTTTACCACGCACAAAAGATTTGTTTTTAAAAAATGAAAAAAAAAAAGCCAAAGGCACGCATTTATACAAGTGGAGGCACACGCTTCCCCTAGTGCATCTTCACTGCATTGTCCTATATAAGAGGTTTGCAGTGGTGTCTCAACGGTACACTAGCCGCCAGCATCTTGGAAAGGTGTAGCAATCCAACTGATGAGCCCACTGCTACAATGGGGCAAAATGCTGATAATTTCACGATTGAAAAAGATTTGTTTTATATAGCTCATTCAAAATTTAAACCTGATGGTTTTCAATCTGCATCATCTTCCTCTTCTGACAAAAACCTCAAAGAAAGATGAAGGGAGGGAAGATAAGCAAGCCAGAAATCGACAAATAAGAGTAAGCCTCGTCTTCATGAGCGGAAGAAAAATGTGAATCAGAAATTAAGAATGGAAAGCGAAGCCAGCCTACATTGGCTACAGAAGATGGTAAAGTAAATCATGACGTAGATAGTAGAAAACTTGGTTCCCCATGTACTCCAAGCTGATAGCTACGTGACCCAAACCACGCAGCTACTTGCTCGGTAATTTTTAGAAAAGGACCATACCCAAATGGAGTGTGTTTCAATTCATAGCTCCATCAATGCAAATTGCAGGGACGTGAAATTACCCTCCAAAGTTAGTATACATCAGTATCGAAGGAGGCAAGGGAGAAGCCATGCCCCTACCGCATTCATTATTTGGACTGTGATTTTTTCACAAACTGCGCATAAAAGGAAATGTGGATATATGACTCGATTTGTCCGGACAAAGCGTGAATGGCCCAACAGTAACCGATTTAAGAATGATTCAGTGCTGTCCTGATGGTGTTATAACCTACAAGTACTTCACTGAATCCTTCAGGAAACTGCTAAGACATCCCAGAATGGTTACTGCTTAAGTATTATTCCCAAAGCTATACACTCAGCAACTGAAGATTAAAACAAAGTGGATTCATTTGCATCAGCTGAAGGTGTTATGTCAAGGTTGTCATGCATATTATCTTGCATGAAGGAATGCAGTGTGTGATGAGAGAACATTGAAGGGAAGAAAGTTAAAGTGTCCCTTTATATGGTAAATAGCACTCTGGATAAGCCTATCAGTATTATCAAATAGTATTCACCCTAGCCCACCTGGCCATGATAGTTAAGGCATTGAAGTCTATATGGTCTGACACTGTGGTTAGCTGGTTTGAGTCCTGTGGTCAAAAAAAATTTCACCATCAAAATGTTGGCCGGTAGGGTAGGGGAGGTGGTGGTACACAATTTCTAATCATTAGACTGCGAGCCAAAAGCTTAGATTAAATTCCAAAACCTCTCTGCAATGCTCATATGGAGTGAGTGCATATGATGCTGTTAATGGTGATTCATCCGTTGGATGGGGACGTAAAGCTTTAAGCAGACCCCTTGGTGTTATTCAACAGGAGTAGGCTATGTGCTGACACCGGGTTACACCCTCTCCCTACCTCACTGTAAACATCCCACATCTAGACGTGCAGGTTGCCTAAGGGAGTCAAAAGGAAAGATCTGCACCAGGTGAGCCAAACATGTCCTTGGACATCTTCGCCACTGAAAGCCACAAAATAAATAAATAAATAAATAAATAAAAAAATAAAAAATAAATAAAAAATAAATAAATGAATGAATAAAATGAATGAATAAATAATAAATAAATAAATAAATAAATGAATAAATAATAAATAAATAAAATGAATGAATAAATAAAAAATAAATAAATAAAGTATTTACCCTCAATTACTTTCTTTCTTTGATTGTTTATCCCATGGGTGCATTGGATCCGACCTGGATGATTAGTTATTTTTAAGGAAATATACCTATAATTTTGAATATTCTTCTAATTCAGTTTAGCACAAGTGTGTATTCATTTTTTAGCATAAACAGCAGATAACGAACACACCAACTCTTTTCAAAACTGTTTCGTCAATGCTCAATCTGTAGTATTTTAGAGATGTAGAGTACACCTACAGAAAAAAATACCAACGTTATCTAATGTGCATCAAAATGCAATCACAATTTTATTTCATTGTTTATAACAATGCTAATTATGATTAGCAAGATTCTGGTTTATCAGTATCAAGGTGCTTACAACACAATACCACCTAATTGACAAATTTGCTATAAAAAAGAAAAAGAGTTCAAATCTTTGCACAAAATATGCCTCTGCCCAATTTTTTTGCAATATTACTGGTCTTAAACTGCAACAAATGTTGCACTCATGAACAACCTTATATTTATTTTCTCCATGTCAAAGAATTGACAACTGAGGGAAGTTTTATTCTGTACACTTTGACTTGTACTAATTATAATTAGCAAGATAATGGTGTGAGCCTCCGCGGCTCAAGCAGAAGCACACCACCCTCTCACTGCTGGGTTCCGTGGTTTCAATCCCAATCATTCCATGTGAGATTTGTGCTGGAAAAAGTGGAGGCAGGACACGTTTTTTCTCGGGGTACTCCGATTTTTCCTGTCATCTTTCATTCCAGCAACACAATCTAATATCATTTCATTTCATCTGTCAGTCAATCATTGCCCCAGAGGAGTGCAACAGGCTTCGGCAGCCAGCACTATTCCTATCATCACCGCTAGATGGGGGCTTCATTCATTCCATTCTCGACCTGATCAAATGACTGGAAACAGGCTGTGGACTTTCATTTTCGAGATATCAGCATTATCAGCATAAAGGTGCTTACAATACAATACTAAGAATAATAATGTTATTTGCTTTACGTCCCACTAACGACCTCTTTTACGGTTTTCAGAGACGCCGAGGTGCCGGAATTTAGTCCCACAGGAGTTCTTTTATGTGCCAGTAAATCTACCGACACGAGGCTGACGTATTTGAGCACCTCCAAATACCACTGGACTGAACCAGGATCGAACCTGCCAAGTTGGGGTCAGAAGGCCAGCGCCTCAACCGTCCGAGCCACTCAGCCCGGCACAATACAAATTTGCTATAAAAAGAAGAGTTCAAATATTGCATGTGTGTCACATTTATTTCAATTTAATTTACATATTTATGTTTTAATTCATGATAGAGCAACATTATTTTAGCATTTGAAGCATATTTCTTTGTTCAAAATTGCATTTTGGTACATTTAAATCAGTTTTTACTCTCTCTCTCTCTCTCTCTCTCTCTCTCTCTCTCTCTCTTGTAAAATTTTATTTTCGTCAGTTACACAGTATTACTTTTGTCAAGTCAGAGTCGGGGAGGGGGGGATAAGAAAGGAGCACATATAATAGGACGAACACAATGGCAGGCTAGTGCAGGAAGAGGGAGCAACAGAGGAGACGAGGACAAACATGGATGCAAAAAAGGACAAGGACAATCTCTATATCTTAACACACCTCTCCTCTCATCAATTCGAGTTCTTCTACACCCATCTCTTATCAGCCTCCAAAGAGCTCATTTCTGCTTCCCGGCTTCACCAGGAAATTAAAATACAATCTGCTTTATGTCACACCAACACAGATAGGACTGATGGCAATGATGTGATAGGAATGGGCTAGGAGTGGGAAAGAAGCAGACGTGGCCTTAAGATACAGCCCCAGCATTTGCCTGGTGTGAAAAGGGGACACCACGGAAAACCATCTTCAGGGCTGCCGACAATGGAGTTTGAAGCCACATTCTCCCGAATGCAAGCTCACAGCTGCGCATCCCTAACTGTATGGCCAACTCTCTCTGTGTTTCATTAACGAGGGTGGGCAACAACAGATCTTCAGTCTTGATGTCTGATAAGTGTAGGATACAAAGAAAGCCGGATAAGTACAGGAAAAGGGAAGAAACATAATACAGAGATAAATACAGGTTGTTTCATAAGCAAGGATATGGCAATAAGTATGTAAGAGAAAAGCATGTAGGTGCGGAATGAACAGAAACATATAGGTAATTCCTCTCGCAGAGTTACTAAATTTCCAGTCCAGTTTTCTTATGCTTCTCTTCCATTTCCAGCTGTTTCACACGTGCATATGCAGTACTTCCACCGAGCACTATCCAGTTCGACATCCACCATAACCACGGTTTCTTTTCTGAATAAATATATGATGCCAGAACTGTCTGAGCGCAAGCTTTGGCAGTACCGGAGATGTTGTGTGTGAGTGGGGAAGTAACCTGGAAAATAAGATTTTAAATGTACGTAACAACAAAACACACACAATCATATAAGATACAGGGTGATTGAAGTGACGTTTTCCAAGTCAAAACATTTTTCTTCTTTTGCAATTGGCTTTAAGCCACATGGCGACGATGGATTAGAAAAGGGCTAGCAGTGGGAAGGAAGGAGCCACGGCCTTAATTAAGGTAAGAACCAGCATTTGCCTGGTGTGAAAATGGGAAACAACAGAAAACCACCTTAAGGGCTGCCGACAGTGGGGTTCAAATCCACTATTTTCCGAATGCAAGTTCACAGATGTACATTCCCAACCACACAGCAAACTCCCCTGGTCAAAACTTTCAGAATTTTTTGAGTCAATAAAAGAAGATTCTGAAGAGTGGCAGCTGTGGCGATTACTGTTTGAAGAGGAAATACAACTGAGCAACCATCCTCTACTAACATTAATCAGAGGAAATAAACTGGAGGGTCCAAAACTTCAAAAAATGAAGGTATCGGCCAAAGAAAGACATGGGCTATGAAGGGCATGAAAATTTAAGACTCCCTAGGCCTTGATACCTAATACAGTCGGGGTCGGAAAAGAACAAGAGTTGACCAAGTGAAGTTGAATAGGAGAGATGAAAGTGAGGAGTTGACACAAGTAAGTGGAAGCTAATAATGTGAACGTTATTTGATTTACGTCCCACTAACTACTTTTTTGGTTTTCAGAGACACCAAGGTGCCGGAATTTAGTCCCGCAGGAGTTCTTTCACGTGCCAGTAAATCTACTGACATGAGGCTGACATATTTGAGCACCTTCAAATACCACCGGACTGAGCCAGGTTCGAACCTGCCAAGTTGGAGTCAGAGGGCCAGCGCCTCAACCGTCTGAGCCACTCAGCCTGGCGTAAGTGGAAGCAATGCCAGGACTCAGCTAAGGGCCCTGTAGTTGCCAACCCACACTCGCAAGTTGATAGCCCCTGCGGTCTCTTTTAGTCACCTCTTACAAAAGGCAGGGGATAGCGTGGATGTTATTCTACAGCCCGCTCCCACTCACAGGGGAAGATTCTTGTGCTACTGGATTTTTTCATGTCATTCATAGCTTTCAATTCACATTTCAGCTTCAAGGAGTTTTCTCAGGCATTACTGAGAACTGACGCTTTGTTCAGCATTATACAGAAGAAAATTAGTGATGTAGATTACTGTAAACAGAATACTGATCAATTTGTAAATGATCTGCAGCCAATGTGTGAAAATATTGGCAAGTTCTGGTCAAACATTGAAATACACTGCTAATGAAGCAGAAATGGTGCTACGTACATAGCAAATCAGCACAGCTGGAACCATCGTAACAGTATAGGATCTATAATGGTGTCTGTTTTATGATATCGATCATGTTTTACAGGGTCAATTAAGAATGAAATAAAAATTTTGAACAATAACTCATTGGGCCTGAGCTATGGAACTGTTCCGTGCTTCGCTTTGCTGGACCGAATGCCAGACCACGGAACTGTTTGGTTTTGTCACTTTACCACATAATTCGACTTTCCCTCAAGAGATGGCACAGTAAGTTGTATTTGTTATTCGTGCAGAGACTTACTGCCTTCAATTTTATATGCTCTTTGTTGACATATATTGACAGTGTGCTTTTAAATATTAGATTGAAGTGAGCTATCTTTTAATTTTCAGCTTTGTTCAGAGTTAATGACTGATAGTTGCTGATATAAAATCTCTCTGGAAAGTGATGATAATCAGGCATGTAGTTCTTTCAGTGATATTAGTATTAGTGTGAGTAGTTCCCCTCCAGAGCCTTTACAGTTTGCACAAAACACAAGAAGAGAGCTGAAGTGGAGTGTTTGTTCCAAAAATGCCAGGTTATCTGCATTTGGAACAGTGTTTTGAGGCTTACTACACAGTTTTGAAGTACAGAGAATGATAGGTGTGATATAGCATTGATTACTTCATCTGTTGCATTCACAAAAATATAACTGCATTTCCTTCAAAATGATAATGATGATGATAATTGCTGTTTAAAGGGGCCTAACAGCTAGGTCATCAGCCCCTAACGGTAGGTAGTGAACTAAACAAAAATTTAAACTTCAAAATGTATCCACTGACTAGAATCTAAAATGAATGACGATTCAGAACATGATCATGAAACAAAATCATTACTGGGATAATAATAGCTATCTAAAGGGGTCCAAAATCCAGGTCACCGGCCCCTCATAATGGTACTCATCACTGCTAAAGTAGAACCATGGAGTTCCTCCTATAGTGGTACTAATCACAGGTAACGTAGACCCTTGGTATGTTACACACAATGGCACTAGTCACACGTAACACAAACCAATGGTGTTTCGCACATAAGGCTGATAGTTTTCCTCGCAAGGTGGTACTAGTCACAAGTAACGTCAAGCCATGGTTTTCCACATGTAACTGTACTAATCATAAGTATTCTCATGGTTCTAATTTTATCAACCCTTGGTCGCCCCTTTCAGTTGCCCCTTACGACAGACAAAGGATACCGTGGGTGTATTCTTTGTCTGCGTCCCCCATCCACAGGAGGTATTTCCTTCAAAATAATCCCAGGCCAATGCAGTTTCAAACCAAAACATATGCAGGGCTCAATGAGTTGAACTAGAATTGTTAGTACTGCTGAGCATTGACAGATTCAAGGCTTATTCTACAGCATATCCAGTCATGTTCTGATCAATAACTACACAAAATATTTCAGTATGGTGAGAATGAAAAATTCTGCAGAATTCTCTGATTTAATAGAATTTTAATTCAGTGAGAAAATCCATGCACTGAAATTCAAAAGACAATCACTGTGTGATTTTATCATGAAAATTCCTTCAAGTGCATCAACAGTGTGATCCTTTTCGGCCCTGCAATGAATACACACATATCTAAGGAATGCCCACGGACAGAACAGACTTTTTGTACGTTCTTGAACGGCAACAGAAAAAAAAGCTGTTGATGAATCTGAAGAAGAAGAAAAACATTATCCGACTGTATCATTGACATACTTGCAAGAAATATTTGCCATATCAATCTACTGTATAAATATACTGCTGCATCACTTAAAGCACACTACAATATTTAAAGGCTTATACAAATATGTTACTGTGAAGTGGAAGCCAAACCAATCAATTTTTCATGTTTTTTGTTTTTAAAAATATTAACATGATTTGAATTTTCTGAATATCTGAATATTTTTGAATGTTCAATCTTTCAACTATTCAACTGCATATGCTGGAAATATTTAGCACCTCAAAATTACGAGATTTTGAGTTTTGATCGGTTTTACCCCACGTTTTACACCTACATATTATGCCTGAATAACAGTTTTGCTCTCTTTATTTCAAATCAGTAATTATGTTAATCCTAATATCCTTCTTTGGCACCAATTAATAAAATTTGGAGTTTTTTCATGTTTACACATATTTTCTAAAAGGAAAATATTTTCTATTTTCTCTTTTATTCAGTTTGACATTGCTTATAAAATTCATACAACTTTAGACATATAAAATGGCATAACTACAGAGGTGTGAAAATTATTAGACTTGAAGGAGATTTTACAAAATAAGAGACTTAGTTTTAGCTTTTGCTTTCAGTTGTCCTTCCAATTCGCACCATAGAACTTCCTGTCTTTCAGTCAAATACTAATTTGACTAAATAAGATTTCTGAATTATTCAATATTTAAATATTGTAATGAGATTGTATTTTGGCGGTTGACACTCCTTTAATATCACTGTCCAAGAGTTTGTATAGTAAACCAAATAGCACACAGCACTATGAATGATATCAATGCTCAAATGAAACAAAGTATCACAGAACCACTCAATGCGATTCCATTTTCAATCACCAATCACCACTGATCTGCATTTAGGGCAGTCGCAAGGTGGCAGATTCCCCATCCGTTGTATACCTAGTCTTTTCTTAAATAATTTCAAAGAATTTGGGAATTTACTGAATTTCTCCCTTGGCAAATCTTTCCAATTCCTAAGTCCTCTTCCTGTAAACAAATATTTGCCCCAATTCGTCCTCTTCATAATATGATCGTTCCTTCTTTTCAAAACACCACTCAAACTTATTCATCTACTAATGTCATTCCACACCAACTCTCCAATGACAGCTCAGAACATACCGCTTATAATACTAACATAAATGGTCCGTTATTGGACATTATAAATTTTCCTATTGTCCAATAACGGACCGTTTATATTGGTATTATAAATGTACTCATTCGGAACAAATATTTCAGGTTCCCTATGGGAATCAACATCTATATTAACATACCACTTAGTCGAGCAGGTCTCCTTTCTCCTAAGCCATCCCAGCCCAAAGTCTGCAAAATTTTCAAAACGGTAGTCTTCTATGTCAAAAACAGATCAGATAACATTTTTGACATGCTCTATTGGTGAAAAATATCTAATTCCCTCCATGGGAATTTAGAATTTTCCATACGGTAGTCTTCTGTCGAAAATCACCCAGAACAAATCAAGCTGCTTTTCTTTAGATTTTTTTCAGTTCTCTCATCAAATATGCTCAAAAGAGAGGTTAGGAAACATCAACAACAAACTTAAATATCGATATAAGAGTGTAAATTAGCTACAGTGCCATCTTGATGTCACTTAAAGAAATTGTAGACTAACTTGAGTTCGACTGTAACGCAAAGATTTTCACGGTCATTTGTATGGGCAGGGAGTAAAAAGTAAGGTGATAATGGAAATACTCTAAACTGGCATTGAGTCCTAACCATTTCCACATCTCTGTAAGTTACTAACATTACACGTAACAAATTAACATTAACCAACATATACTGTATTTAACTAAACACTAAACAAAACAAGGAAAGGGCTAGGAGTGGAAAGGGGGCTTAATTAAGGTAAGTCCCAGCATTTGCGTTGTGTAAAAATGGTAAACCATGGACAACCGTCTTCAGCAATGCCGACAGTGCAGTTTGAACCCGCTATCTCCCGAATGCAGGCTCACAGCTGCGCTCGCTCGGTCAGCCATAAAAACATGCCACATAACTTCATCTCACCCCATCCCCGACTCCACATCAATAAACAGGGCTAAGAGAAATGTAATGTTATTCCTAATTATGTGCTCAAATCATAGCTTAATAACACTTGTTAATACCGCACCTCAAGTTTCTTTCCTGACCTCAGTAATTCAAGTAGAACTGTTATCTCAATAACACTTCTGTTACCTTGTAAATGTAACCCTGGAGCGACTTGTTGTTCCAGTACTGTTGGTCTGGGAGCACACACCACAAAAGTATCAATGAGAGCTTTCCTGCTAATCTGTGTTGTGCACAAAATTCAAGAAATTTAAAAAAAAGATTATTGATTTTACCCAACATGATCGGTTTAACCTGTTTTATGATAATAAATTCTGAATGCCATTTAAAACCAACTGCATCTCTTAAAAATTCACGACAGACCAGCGGGTAAAGTGGAAGGAAGCGATTTGTTTTCTTATAAACTTGATAATATCTACCTAAGCTACCATTCACAAAATGCTTTTTGTCATGTCCATAGAAAGTTAACTATAATTAAATTAAATACATGCATTCAAAACTGAGCAGAGTGGCCATGCTCTGAATTTGCGAGACAAGTGGATTTGAACCCCAATGACAGCTGTCCTGAGAATGGTTTTCTATGGTTTCCCCACTTTCAAGGCAAATGCTGAGACAGTTCCTATTCATAGGCCACAGCCAATTCCTTTCATCTTCATTAGATCCTCAACTGAGGTTGGTGACAGCATGGGCATCTGGCCGTAAATTCATGCCATAAATGTCATAATGATGATGATGATGATTGTTGTTTAAAGGGGCCTAACATCTAGGTCATCAGCCCCTACTGGTACAAAATGAGACAAAATGTAATGACAGTTTAAAAGTCCAAAATCATCCACTGACCAGATTTCAAAACGTGATGATGAAGAATGAATGGATGAATATGAATTTAAAACGATCTGACCTGCAATGCCCCACCTTCCCAGAAACCATCTAAAAACAATAGTATTAGTGACCAAGGGACTGCTTCCAAAGCATAATCCTGAATTGATGATGCTTGTTGTTTAAAGGGGTCCACAATCCAGCTCAACGGCCCCTCATAATGCTACTTATTGGTAGTATAGTAGAACCGTGGTATTTTCCATTTTAATTAAAGCCACGGCCGCTTCCTTCCAACTCCTAGGCCTCCTATCCCATCGTCGCCATAAGACCTATCTGTGTCAGTGCGATGTAAAGTCAGTAGCAAAAAAATTTGCCATGTTGCGGTACTAATCAAAAGTAGCGCACACTCCCGGTGTTCCACACATTATGGTACTACTCACAAGTATTGCACGTTGCACAGGTAACAAAGACCTATGTTGTTTCTCACATGTTAGTGCCACTCATAGGCAACGCAACCCCATGGTGTTCCTCACATAGGTCGCCTAATTACAGGGACTCATACTATCCCGTGTGTTCCTCATACTTACTAATCACAGGCAACACAGACCCACGGTGTTGCCTCACATAGTGGTACTAATCACAGGCAACATAAGCCTGTGGTGTTCTGCGTATAGTGCTACTAATCAAAGGTACTGTAAATCCACAGTGAACCACTCTCTGCTGCTACTAATCACAAACCTATTGTGTATCTAATATAGTGGCACTACTCGCAAGTAAAGGTGACCCACGGTGTTCCCCGTGTGATGGTACTAATCGTAAGTAGTTTCATGGTTCTAATACGATCATCCCTTGGTCACCTCTTTTAGTTGCCTCTTACGACAGGCAGGGGATACTGTGGGTGTATTCTTCGTTTGCATCCCCCACCCACAGGGGGTGCCATAAATTTCATTCCACCTCATCTCTGACCCCGTGTAAGGAAACAGGACCAAGGGGTTGACATACAGACATTTTTTCACAGATTGTATTGTATTGTATTTTATTTCGTCCAAGATAGAACTTCAAAAGTCATAAGAATTTCCCAGACCAATGTAAATAATAAATATCGAAACTCCGGCATGTTATTGGCGTGCCTATTCTAAATATTTATGTTGCAATGCAAAACACAGTCTCACTCTTACCTGAATCTGAAGGGCAGTAACAAATCCAATTGCCAACCCACAGAATCCTCCAAGTGTCATCAGACTCCAAAATGTTATATCCCACATCTTTTCATATCTCAAGATCACTGGGATTTCTTTGTTTATTAGAATAATGGGAAGAAACAGGAAACTTGAATACACATTATTATAGTAGGAAAGGAGCCAAATCTTTTGGTTCACATATGGGAGCACTCGTTTGGTGAAGATCGAATACAGCGACAGAGACAGAGAGCCTAGCACTCCAAAGCAGGTACCCAAAACAGATAAGGAACCTGAAACACCAGAAGAAATATTTTCAATTAGAGAAGGATATGCAAATGACAATGACTGTTTGTATCAATTTACTGACTTAACTGCAAATAGTTTATGACTAACAAGACAGTATTTATTTATTTAATTAATTCATTCATTCATTTTTTAACATATGGCTGTTTCACATCAGAGGCTAGCTAATGGCATAAGAATATCATGAACTTCAACCAATGAACAGCTGTCTATTGGCCACAATTTTATTGTTTTTTTGTTATCACTTTATTTTTATCACACCTATGCACACTTGTTTTTATACAAATTCAACAGAATAGAACACTAAAGTATCTTTAATAGCATCTGTCTGCAGACCACATAATCAACAAGACAAATGTTTTATTCTTATGAAGCCAACAGCCAATGTATTTGGAGACTATGGCCCTACAAGTTAAAATGGAAAAATAAAACAGTATACTGTATTTCCATGGTGAACACTTTGTTCTCTCTATAAGGTATGAATACCTACATATTAGATATGTTTTATATTCACATACTACTACTACTACTACTACTACTACTACTACTACTACTACTTCCGTTATGGCCTATGTAGGACCATGGGTAGCTTTGTCATGGTTTGTTTTCTTTGGCTTCTCCTGGAACTTATTCATCCTCTCCTGTTCTTCAGCTGAGATTTTCAGCCTCCTCTTCTCTTGTCTCCCACACTGATGCATCTCTATCTTATTCCTGTAACATTCCCTGTTGTTGAGCTCCAGCATATTGGTTAGTGAATATTTCTCCAGATGCACTTTTATTATTATTATTATTATTATTATTATTATTCTGCTTTTGCGGTCTCATCGGGCCACTTCGGCCACAACAAACGGCTCTGTGATAGCTGGTAGTAACGCAGCGAGGGCTGTGAAATCAGTCAGTTGGTGAGTGTCGTGCGAGATGGAAGTAACCCGTGTTGAGCAGCACGCTTACATCAAAATAGCCGCTATCCAAGGGAGAAATGCGATGGAATGTCACAGTGAATTAGTGGAAGCCCTTGGGAATAATGCCCTACTATACCGTACAATAGCATGGTGGGTAGAAAAGTTTCAGCAAGGACGTGTGTCAACCAGTGATGAGCAACGTTCGGGATGACCTGTCAGTGTGCGGACCGACGTGGCACATGCCGTCATCGAGCAGCTCCTGGATGAAGACAGACGGACGCTACTGGAGTTAGAGAGGGCAAGTGGTATCGAGAAACGCACCGTCCACCGGATATTGCGTAATGAGCTGCAACTGCGCAAAATCGCATCGCGGTTGGTACCGCATTCACTGACGGAAGTTCAAAGGTGGGTCCGCTATGCAATATGCTCCGACTACCTTGCACGCTGGCAACAGGACGGTGATCAATTCTTGTCACGAATAATCACCATCGATGAATTTTGGGCTAGGGCATACGAACCAGAACTGAAACGTCAGTCCGCGGAGTGGCGACATGCTGCATCACCAAGGAGGCAGAAGGTCCGTCAGAATCCTTCCCCAGTCAAACTGATGGTGATCGTCGCTTCTGACATCAGGGGTGTCATTGTTTGCCACTTTGTTCCGCATGGCAGAACAGTGACTGCACAGTACTACAGGGACTTCTTGGTGCGACAGGTACAACGTGGTGTTCGGGAGAAACGTCTGGATCTTGTGGACAGTGCAATAATCCTGCACAACAATGCAAAACCACATAAAGCAGAGTGTGTAGGGCAGCTACTGCGACATTGGGGATAGGAAGAATTGGAACACCCACCGTACTCTCCCGACATTTCGCCCTGTGACTTTGATCTCATTGGAAAGATTAAGGAACCACTACGGGGTAGGCGGTTTGCAACACGAGACGACATTGCTAATGCTGTGCGCCAACAGGTGACCCAATTCACACATGGTGCGGCAAATGCTGAGGCAGATGGTATTCACGGCCTCCCACATTGTTGGCAGCGTGTGGTGTCAGTAGCAGGGGACTACTTTGAGGGTCTTTAGGCCCAGGTTTGTCACGTCAACTTTATGTGTACTGTGTTGTCATTATTTTGCACCGGGAAGACCATATTGCCCTGTATACTACTGTAATAAATGAGTGTGTTACGATATTAAGTGATATTCATTGTCCACAAATGTAGTTAACACCTTGTCCTTTCGTCTGTATATGTCACATTTTCCAACCGGACTGGTATCTTCAAGAAAAAAAAAAAATAGTTACCATGACTTTTGCCCCAACCCTCGTATCATTTTTATTAGTTCTTTCTTGCCATGTAGGTTTCTCGTCCAAGTTGTATAATTTCTCTTACGTATTTAAATTGTTTCAGGATTTTTACTTTCCTGTTTATTGTTGTGTGTTTTATTATTAGTGGATTTGCTACCATTATCTCTGTCTTTTCTAATGATACCTGGAGTCCTAGTTTTTGTGCTATATTTTGTAGACTTACTTGATTTCTGGTTTCTTGAATGTCATTAGCTAGTAATGCTAAGTCGTCTGCAAATCGCAAGCAATTTAAGTTTATTTGATCTTTCTTGGTTCCAACTTTCATGTTCTTAGGATTTTCCTTGTACCATTCCCTCATCACATTTTATTATCATGACTTGTTTAATTTTGTAGTTTTTCATTCAATAGTCAAAATAAGTACAATTCAAGTTCTAGATTCTCTCTAGCCCTTTCGTACATAATTTATTTTTGCTGATCAGGAAAGCATGTTTTCTTCACATCAGTTAGATAATGAGGAAAGAACGCTATACAGCATTTTTTGTGAATTTATTTGACAAGGTTATGGAAATACAGCAAGTCATTTGATGACAAAAGTACTCAGCTGTTGCATCACATGCAAATTCTTCACCTAGGAGCAGGATGAAAGATCGTACATATTAGTTCAATCAATCACCACTGCTCTGCATTTAGAGTAGTCTTTTCTTAAATAATTACAAAGAATTCAGAAATTTATTGAACATCTCTCTTCGTAAATTATTTTTCCTAATTCCTCTTCCTATAAATGAATATTTGCCACAATTTGTCTTCTTGAATTCCAACTTTATCTTCATACTGTGATTTTTCCTACTTTTAAAAGCACCTTTTGAACTTCTTTGTCATTCCACGCCGTCTCTTCACTGACAGTTTGGAACATATCACTTAATGTAGGATGCTAAATGGTTTATTTTGCCACCTATTCAATACATATAAAATATTTTACATTTAGGAATTTATTTTAATTCCACTTGAGACATGTTTCGCCCTTCATTGAGGGCATCATCAGTCAAATTACCTTCTCAAGGCAAAAATCAGGTACCTGATTAGCATTTAACATGCACAAATTAATACACATTACAATGAGGAAATTAAGTATGGAAACACTTGTCCAATGGTGATGGTTAAACAATGTAATTTTAAAGAATAAGATTGGCACCAATGCTTCAAATTACTCGGTATTTATAGCAGAGTTCAGTAGTGGTGCTCTGAAGAATAATTGACGCACTCTTGGGAAATTATAAAGTTTATAAAATTATTTACAGTATAACAGTCAGGGGGGAAAGGGTATAGTGCTTGGCGTCAATGTTTGTAACAAAAATTACTGTCAATGGTTGGAAACTATACACTAAATTTACATATCCAATTGAACAGTTGAGAATATACAGTTTATATACATATTTACAAGAGAGCAGCTTGGTGAGCAAGGATATAAAAAAAAAAAATTCTAATACCAAGTGCGTCCCGTTGTTTTAATCATTGGAAGATGATTGTAGCAATGAAGGGCGAAACATGTCTCAAGCGGAATTCAAATAAATTCCTAAATGTAAAATATTTTATATGTATTGAATAGGTGACAAAATAAACCATTTAGCATCCTACATTCAGTATCTTCAATACGGAAACAATGATTTTTATCACTTGCAACATACCACTTAGTCAAGCAGCTCATCTCCTTTCTTCCAAGTCTTCCCAGCCCAAACTTTGCAACATTTTTATAACACTACTTTTTCGTAGGAAATCACAGAGAACAAATCGATTCGAGCTACTTTTCTTTGGATTTTTTCCAGTTCTCAAATAAAGTGATCCTGGTGAGGGTCCCAAACACTGGAACCATATTGTACACACAACTTTTGGTGATACCTGGTGTTACAGGGGTGAGGAGTAAGGAGGGAGCTCTCCTGGTTCTGGTAATACTGCCAACTGAATGGAAATGAAATCTGAATTGAATCGATAGTATGATCGATCAATATGAACTTTATAAACCTTTATTATCTTAAGCCAACAACTGTGTCACACACACATAACATTTCTTGATGTGAATCTTGTTCCTAGCATGAATACTATAGTTTGGCTTTGCTGTGTAAACAACAACAGTACTAGTACGTAAAGTGTACGCCAAATGTCTCGCGGCAATGCATAAGCAATTCATAGTTTGTGTTTTAAAGGTTGCCAATATGAATCTCGAAGATAATCAAGGTCTACCGATTCAGCACTAGGAAGCCCAGGTATCGCTAAAAGTTGCGCGTACAATACTCTAGTTGGGGTCTTAGCAGAGACTTATATGCCCACTCTACATCCTTATTGAAAATCCACAGCCTGTTTCCAGTCATTCGACCGGGTCAGGAATGGAATGAATGAGGCCTCATCTTGCGGCGAGGATAGGAATTGTCCCAGCTGCCGAAGCCTGTCGCACTCCTCTGGGGCAATGATTAATGAATGACAGATGAAATGGAATGGTACTGAGAGTGTTGCTGGAATGAAAGATGACAGGAAAAACCAGAGTACCCAGAGAAAATTCTGTCCAACCTCTGCTTTGTCCAGCACAAATCTCACATGGAGTGACCCAGATTTGAAACACGGAACCCAGCGGTGAGAGGCCCGTGCGCTGCCACCTGAGCCACAAAGGCTTTAACAACCCCTAAATATCCTCATAACCATATGCAAAGATCTGTGTACCCTTTATTTACAATCCTGTTTATGTGATGACCCCAATGAAGAACTTTCCTTATAATAACACCCAGGTACTTACAGTGTTCCCATATAAGGAACTCACATCCTGACTTTTAAACTCTGCTGCCCATCTCACAACATTGTCAACACCTTTTTGCAATTGGTCACAATCTTGTAAGTTATTTATTACTCTATACAGTATAACACCATCCACTTCTTTACTCATATCATTTATATATTTGATTGGTATGCTAGTACTGTACATGATTAATTGATTACTTTCCTGATGTGGTTTGATTTGATGAGGGGTTCAAATGATGTAAGTTCACATGTTATCTTGAATAGTGATGCTTTCAATAAATATCAGGCTAAAATGGCCAAAAAAAAAAAAAAAAACAACCTAAAAATGAAATAATTTTTGTTAAGCTTGTAATGGATGTGTTCAAATGGAAAAATAAAATTATTGCCAAGAGTACTGATTTGTAAAAAGGTATAATAATAATAATAATAATAATAATAATAATAATAATAATAATAATAATAATAATAATAATAATAATAATAATTTTATTGGTTTTATGTCTCAATTTTACAGTTTTCGGAGATGCCAAGGTGCCAGAATTATGTCCCACAGGAGTTATTTAACATACCCGTAAATCTGCAGACAGAATGCTGGCGTACTTGAGCACCTTCAAATACCAACAGACTGAGCCACAATCGAGCCCACCAACTTCAGCTCAGAAAGACAGCACCCTACCACCTGAGCTACCCAGCCCAGCTTAAATGGATTTTTTATGAGTACACAAGTCAATATCAATTTACATGTTTGTTAGTGTTCATAATTTAATTTCAATTTGATATCTTCCTTTAGTCATATTTTGAATTTAATCTGGAAAATCTAGACGATCCAAAAGTTGATACACAGATATTTGAACATCCAATTCTCCATCACTTCCATCGTAACACACCACAATATACTAAACATTAATAGTGCTAGGAAATGCTAAATTCATAGTTTTGAAATTCTAAATTATTAGTTTAAAATGCTAAAATCTACTCTCTAAACTACCCTACAAGAAACAAGCGAAAGAATTACAATTTCAACCTTACCTGCAACATTTTCTTGATCTACACCAAGCCAAAACCCTCCCACTATAACAGCACAGCACATCATTGTACGAAAGGAAGTCTTTTGACCTGAGAAAAGAGTTTAATATGTTTAATTAGGTAGATATACTTTCTACACATTATGAGCATAGTTGGATATCTCAACAATTTACATTTAGCCTGCTAATTATGTATTATCCAGAACAGGTAAGTAAAACCTAGGAGAGAGGACAGATTTCTATCAGTGATTGGTGGTAATTATTGTTTTAAGAGGAAGTAAAACCAGGTAACTGAGCCCTCTTAACAGCCATCAGAAGAAGAGTGCCGATCCTTTAAAGAAAGAGGGTATTGCCAAAAGAGGAAAAGGTCTTGAAAATGAAAGATTCCCCCGGTCACGTAAACCTAACACCATCAGACTCAGAAGACAACAAGAGTTAACAAGGGGGGAGATTAAATATGAAATCTGAAATTCAGGAGCCCTGCACAAGCAAGTGGAAGGAATACCACACTCAGAGGCCCTGTGGTTGTCACACCATGCTCCCAAGTTGAAAGCTTCTGGGAGTTACCTCTTTTCGGTTCCTCTTATGACAGGCAGGGGGATATTGTGGATGGATTCTACTGCCCCACCCATAAGAGGGAGATTTCTAACATACCAGGGCCCTGTTTCACAAAAGCATGTCTAAAATACTCACAAGCAATTGAATTAGAAATACTACCTGTATAATAGCATATAGCACCCTCTTTCTTTTGCTAGTCTGCTTTACGTCGCACCGACACAGATAGGTCTTATGGCGACGATGGGATAGGGAAGGGCTAGGAGTGGGAAGGAAGCGGTTGTGCCCTTAATTAAGGTACAGCCCCAGCATTTGCCTGGTGTGAAAATGGGAAACCACGGAAAACCATTTTCAGGGCTGCCGACAGTGGGGTTCGAACCTACTATCTTCCGAATACTGCACCCTCTTTCACCTTGACGGCAGCAGTGCAGTATGGCATGGACTCCACAAGACACCGGAAGTGTTGGGGAGCCATGCTAATCCATGATCACTACACAGCCTCCCATAATCCATGAAGATTAGTTAGAGCAGGGTCCAGGGCAGACAAACATCCCTCGACAGCATCTCAGGTATGCTCAATGGGACTGAGATCAGGGCTGCCTGGGAGCCAGGAAGCATTTTCACATTCGTGGAGTGCTTATCAAACCAGCCAGCCACAATTCGGGAACAATGGCTGGAGCATTGTCTTGCTGTAGGTACAGGTTGCTTGCAGGGTGCTGGAGGCAAACAAAGGGGTAAGCAATTATCTGCCAGCAGGTTACTATAATGTTCGTCAGTTAGGGACATTGTCAGCCTGAATTGTACCCAGATAGCAAGAGATGTCCCTTGTCTGGCATGATTGACGATGCACTCATATCCGGCCATTGGCATGTACCAACTGGTACCTTGACTCATCTGTCCAGGCAACCTTTCTCTATGCTTGGAGTGTCCAATAGTGGTGTTGCTTTGCCCATGTCAGTCGTCATGCCATGTAAAGGACGCTTGCTTCTGAACCCCACGGAGAGGAGAATGGTTCTAGATGGTACCGCTGCTCATATATCAACGTTGTCCAGCACTGAACTGACAAGTGATTTGCTGCACTGCGGACCATCTATCTGCTCTTACAATCCAAGCTACCTGACGGCGACCCGTCATCGATGACAGTTGAACCTGGCGGTGGTTTTGCCTGAATCCATCAGAGTACACTCAATATGGTGACACTTGGAAAGCCCAGTGCCTGTAGTTCTTTAGAGATGGAGTGGCGCACACATCTGATGCCAACAATCTAGCTGCAATCAAATGTGCTGAGGTCTCATGTCTTACTCATCCTGTAGTCAACTGTTACACTTATACCACTCGTACAAAGTCTGATGTCCTGGCTGTTCTATGCCATGCATTACATTCACCAGGCCGAGCACAGCCCCATTTCCCCTCCAAGGCAGCTATCTCAAATTCAATTGCTCAAGAGTGTACATTACAAGAGTATTGAGGTATTACAAATACAGGGACAATGTTTTATCTTTGAAGGGGATTGTCACTAGCCCAGTCGCCTGTGTTGCGATCTTGTCTACAGCCAAGCAATTTGCCGTAGTGCAGCCAGTGCTTGGCAGGAGACAGGCTCGCAGTGCAGGCAACCGGGCGAGTGACAATCCCCTGCATAGATAAAAGAATGTCCTTGTAGTTATGTAGTGTAATCTAACATTCACTCCTAACTTTGATGGACTGGAACTGACCACTCATTGTTTAGTACTTGTTTTTTTCTTCTTTCATGTGTAGGCCTATGCATAGAAGTCTTTAGAAATGTCATTTGCTCTACGTCGCACCGACACACACGTATTATGGCGACGATGGGATACGAAAGGCTAGGAAGTGGAAGGAAGCGGCTGTGGACTTAAGGTACAACCCCGGCATTTGCCTGGTGTGAAAATGGGAAACCACGGAAAACAATCTTCAGGGCTGCCGACAGTGGGGCTCGAACCCACGATCTCCTGATTACTGGATACTGGCCGCACTTAAGCGACTGCAGCTATTGAGCTCGGTTCTTTAGAAATGAATGTCAGAATACGGTTTGTATGAGTGTAAATAAGGGAACTGTAGTTAATAAATCCCAATATTAAGTTAATCTAAGAAATTATTTGTTTGTGTTGTTATCTAACAGTTCTGTTAATAGTAGAATTCTGTTCCACAAAGCTTTCTTGTACTTTGTGCTTTATTACTCCAGACTTACAACTGTACAACTGAATTTCCAATGTTACATTCCAAAGAAATATTAGTACTGATCCTTTTGTTGTAACTCATAATTTCTCTAAAAGTGCAGAAATAATAACAACTTCAAACATCAAAGTCATTATAATATACGAGGGTTGAGGCAAAAGTCATGTCAACCATTTTTGTTCTTGAAGATACCAGTCCGGTTGGAAAATGTGACACATACAGACGAAAGGACAAGGTGTTAACTACATGTGTGGACAATGAATACCACTGAAATATCGTAACACACTCATTTATTACGGTAGTATACAGGGCAATATGGCCTTCCCGGTGCAAAATAATGACAACACAGTACACATAAAGTTGACATGACAAACCTGGGCCTAAAGACCCTCAAAGTAGTCTCCTGCTACTGACACCACATGCTACCAACGGTGTGGGAGGGGCTGAATACCATCTGCCTCAGCATTAGCCACACCATGTTTGAATCGGGTCACCTGTTGGCGCTCAGCATTAGCAATGTCGTCTCGTGTTGCAAACCGCCTACCACGTAGTGGTTTCTTAATCTTTCCAATGAGATCAAAGTCACAGGGTGAAATATCGAGAGAGTACGGTGGGTGCTCCAATTCTTCCGCACACTGACAGGCCGTCCCGAACATTTCTCATCACTGGTTGACACACGTCCTTGCTGAAACTTTCCTACCCACCGTGCTACTGTACGGTATGGTAGGGCATTATTCCCAAGGGCTTCCACTAATTCACTGTTCCAGGCTTCTCCAGCCCTACTAATTTAATATAATATCATTTTACGTGATATCATTTGATATCAAGTTTATCCGCCATAGGCAATTATTTGTAATAATATACTTATTCAACGTCAATCATTTGTAATCAAGGCTTTTTGGAATCATATTGTATATATAATAACATCGTTTTAGTATTTAAATTATTATATTATGTAGGATAAGAATTAATTATGTTGTAAATACGGTCAATATGTTGAGACATAGTTGTTTTCATTTCATCTCATGTTTGTGTATACGGAGGGTTATTCTTGAAGCTTGGGATTTTGCGTTAGTCATGGGTTTATTTTATGACCAAGGCTAGTAAACAGCGACCTGTGTGCGAGGCTTGCAAGATCTTCAGCTACATCATCGCCACGCCTTCTGGACTTGTCGAGGAAGAAGGGAAGGGGAGTTGATGCTTCGACCTATCAAATCAGATACTTCGTTGTATATGAGTTTTGAGATTGAACTGTTACCAAGAGTGGGGGTGAGCCCGGATATATACTGATTCTCAACACGAGAACGGGACCTTAAAAGCTTACAGCCTTACGACCGTACAACCTTACAACCTAACTACGTGAACTCCATCACTAGTACTTCTACTGTGAACATCTACTCTGTACGACGTGATTTGATATTTGAAACAGTGTGTGGTCGCTCTGCGACATAGTTATTTTTGTACAATGTGTTGTCGCTTCGGTTATGTTATCGGATCTACAAGAAACGAAACAAGCTTATGGCTTGTGTGATATTCAGTAAATATTGTGGACGAAGAACTATGTTTAGTTCAAGTCTACGGAATTTTGGTACAAGTCTGTACCGTATAAATAGAATAGCTCAGTTGGATTGAGACTTCTACTAATATGGAAAAATTCATATCTCTGAATTTTCTCCTCTTACGATCAAAGCTGATCAGTTTTTACAAGTATAGGGCCAATGTCTAATTTAAAGACTAGGCATGTAGGGAGTGTTAGTCCAGATAGCCCGTACCATATCAGAGAAGGAAGGAAGGATGTCCATGCAGCAGAGTCTACGTCGAGAAGAAGAGAACGAGAAGCACGGAAACCAGATGACGTCAACGAAAGCTGTAATTGGTGAGCTTCAATTAGATAAAGCAAGCAATAGTAAATTCAGTAAATTCTAAATCCCTCCACGCTTTAAGGAAACTTTTCCGATTCATCTCATTTTTTTTGTATAATAAATTCATTTGTATTTTATATTGCGTTAATTTTCTTTCTTAAGCGATACTTAATGGTTAATTATTTAAAATCCTACCCCTGTGATTTAAGTATAAGTCTCTATGCTAGTAAACATAAATTTTGGTTTACAGTTTTATTTAAAACTGTAACCATGGCGCCCATACATTACATAGAGAAATGGGGAACCATGGAATGTTAATTGTTTCTATTTGCGTGGCAATTTGCAGGCAAGCCACAAATAGTTTATTTAATATTCATGTGTCCCAAGATAATAACTTTCATCTTCCCAAGTGTCTTGACGAGGTGGAATAGTAACACTCTGACATTCCATCGCATTTCTCCCTTGGAGAACGGCTATTTTGATGTAAGCGTGCTGCTCAACACGGGTTACTTCCATCTCCCACGACACTCACTAACTGACTGATTTCACAGCCCTCGCTGTGCTACTACCAGCTATCACAGAGCCATCTGTTCTGCATACACACTACGCCTGCAGAACTTCCACACGACACATATACGTTTGTGATCCGTTCACATATATATAAGAAAAAAAAATAGTTGCTATGACTTTTGCCCCAATCCTCGTATCTTTTTTTGTTTTTTTGTTGTTTTTTGTTTTTAGGAAACTACAAAGAAAATATTTCTAATAGTAGTAGTGAAAGTGATGATAATGACAATGTGTGTATGAAAAAGAATACATTTCCAATTTAACTCTATTTGAGAACAATGGACATTTTAGGTGAAGTGCAATGGAATTGGAAGAAGAAATAATAATAATAATAATAATAATTGTTACCGTGTTTTAGCGGTAGGTAGAGGTGAAAGAAGGTGCGGGTGTGAATGGATCTCAAGCTACGAAATTATAGTGCCTGTAAAGTAAATTTAAAATTTAATACGGTTATATTTTCTTTTCAAAATAAATAAGTAACAAGCATGACAGGTACAGAATAGCAAGTCAAAATAAGGTAGTTACAATATTTACAGAATTTGGGCTTCGCGCCCCGAGTTCACAATGCTTGGGCAATCAGCTCAGTTTTACCCCAAACACAAGTTTTAACAGAGGGGCAGAAAACCCCATTCATACCTAGGAGCCCTTGCTCCAAATTACACTGAAAAGCCTCCTCGAGGCATACAACATACAATTTTCAAAAGAGCCACTCGCTCTCAAATTTAAGCCTCTCCCAGGCCACACCAAACTCCACCTTCAAGCTGTCCTCAACGGACATAAACACAGGGGTAAAATACCCAATCTACTGAGGTCTATTAAACGAAAAGAATGTTAATTAAATGACCTCTAAAATAACAATTTGAGAGGAGGCGAACTTGCACTCCTAATACACTAGATTAAGACCTACTTGGCGCTAGGCCGTTAATACAAGGGCTAATCCCATACTAAAGAGGTGACTTAAGAAGAGAACAATTTGTTTTGAGAAAAATAAGTTCACCTCAAAACAATATGAGTGGGAGCTCGAGAGGGTTAGCACTCTCTATCCCAGAATGTAGCTTTCCAAGAGAATAGATGAAAAGAGTAGTTACATTTACATTTTAGGAAAAGGTT
The DNA here is from genome assembly GCF_040414725.1 of Anabrus simplex. NCBI lineage: Eukaryota > Metazoa > Arthropoda > Insecta > Orthoptera > Tettigoniidae > Anabrus > Anabrus simplex. The sequence goes on along the minus strand of NC_090269.1, from coordinate 49,788,456 downwards.
ACATGGTGGAACGCTTCGCACCCGCCCCGAGAGTTAAACTGCTGAGCTAGCAAAGAAAGAATATATTAATCGGCCATTACCTTATAGTTGACCGCTGCCGGAGAAAGAGGCGCTTCCCGCCTCCTGCTATGTACTTAATACACTGAAAGATGGAACAGAAGTGGCCCGGAGACCCAAAAATCAGCAGTTTATATCCTCTCGCGGAAGGTTCTAGGTGTTAGGGGAAAGAAAACACCCTCCCACAAACTTTTTATTGGCTAGGGTATAGAAACATATTCAAGTTGGGGGAAGATACCAATGATTGGTCAGAAATTAATAACAGAAATTCGGGATTGGTCAAATGCAAAACAAGGGGAAAGAGAGGGGTATACAGCCAACTTAAACAATAACAGAAAGAAATTTAACAAAGAATAAACTTTTGAAATGAAATTTTCTCCAAAGAACAGTTATTTTTCTTCCCACTAGGGTGCACAATTGTAGTTTTTCAGTGGTGTCCTCTAGAAGAGAAAGTTCACACTTCTTACTTCAAGCAAAACAAAAGTACGTCGAAAATGACACAGTTCACAAACTCAAAAATTTCCAGGTGGTGACATCTTCTGAGAAACTAGAAAATTAATAGGGTAAATAAAGTTCAGACTTCCTCCAGCAGAGGAGTTTCCACAGGCGCACATTTTAAATTAGCGGAGTGGAGGTGTACCGCCCGGTACAGACCTCCCCCCCAAAGGTTCCTCGAGGGATGACACATGAAGTCAGTTTGAAACAAGTTCCAAGTTATGATGTGAATATGAAGATAGATTGCAGAAGCATTTATGAGATTTTCTTAATTTGGTTTGTTTCAGTTTCAAAATTTTGTTGTTGCAAGTGAAGTAAAGTCTTTCTGTTTGTAGTAGTTGAATTCTGAGGATAAACTTTTAATACTTAAAAGTGAAGAAAAGTTTTGCAATGTCCACCAAATATTGCTGTTGAATTCCCATGAAACGGTATTAAGGTTGAACAGGAATGTCTATGTAGTTGATGTAGGCTAAGTTGGATGGCCAGACCGGCAGTTACAGCTTGCGTCCAAAGGAAGCCGCTCGGACCCCTCAAGTACCCTGAGATACCGCTCGCCCGCACTATGAGGGGAGCAGAGGTGTTGAAGCACGCCGCACCCGCGGTGAACATATACAGGCTGCGGGCAAGTAGCAGGTCGTGCGCCGCGCATCAGCCTTGGCCGGGAGGAGAGCTCCGGCTCGCCGTGCACATGTCGTCCTCGCTGGGGCCGAGGGGGCCCGTCCTCGAACCCAGCCGCGGCACAGCGCCGCGCGGCTGCGGGGGCACTGAAACATTAAAGCTAGGCGGCAGAATTGTGTTAGACCATCATTTTTCTTTTGAGGGCACAGGCATGTAGAGAGATTGAGGTGCCAGCGGCGTGCAGATATCCATGGCATTTCATCTAAGCCAGCCACTGTGTGTAGTGGAGCAGGAGACGGGAGCGTGGTAATGGCCGTGACAAGGACAGGATGGCAGTTTAACAATCGGGGGAGGTTTACAAGAAATGCTTACATATAAAATAAAATAGAAGGAGCAGAATGCCTTAAGAGTGGAACTCAAAAAAAAAATATAACCATCATATTCCTATCAAATTATATGAAGCAAGTTGAAACAAATTTACACCGGTTTCACCTGGGACAGGTGAACCCTAGATATCCTCTCGGTGGCTGGATTGCTTACTAACAATGTAACCGGAGTAAGAAAATCGAGAATGATGCATGGCCCATGAAATCTGGGGGCAAGCTTGCCCGCGGGAACAAAATTCTTGACCATAACCTGGTCACCTACCTTCAAAGGGGTGGGTCTCCGTCCACGATCATACCTTTCCCTAACCTTTTCATGAGACACTTTAAGATTGGCTTTAGCCTTCTTCCAAAGATCTTTAATGTTGTCCGGATCTATTGTCTCGGGTAGAATGTCACTCAGAGACCAGAGGTTAGAGAGCGGCGTGTTGGGAACAAACTTGAACATCAAAGAAGCTGGAGTAAACTTGTGAGATTCATGAACCGCCGAATTCAAAGCAAAAGCTATCCAATGCAGGGACGTGTCCCACCTGGAAGGATCTTCATGATGATAGGCAATAAGTGCGGACCTGAGATTACGGTTAACCCGTTCAGCCAGAGATGGTTGAGGGTAATAAGCCGAAGTAGTTACATGAGAGATGGACAAGTCAAAACAGAATTTACGAAATAAATTAGATGTAAAAGCCTTAGCATTATCAGATACCATATATTGGCACGGACCAAAAGAAGCAAAAATAGAATTTAAGCAAGTAATGGTGGACTGAGCGGTAGCCAGCTTAGTCGGAAATAACCAAGAAAATCTGGTAAAACCATCTACACACACAAAGATGAACTTGTTGGCATTACCCTTTGACTGGGGGAAGGGTCCTACATAATCAATACACAGGCGTTCCATGGGGCGCGACGCTTGCTGAGAAGACAAGAGGCCTACCTTGGTGGACATGGTCGGTTTACTAAGCAAACAGGATTTACAAGCCTTTACTAGTTCACGGATTTCACCGTCCATACCTTTCCAGATGAACATATCACGAATTTTTTCACGAGTTTTAAAGATACCAAGATGCCCTCCTAATGGGGTCTCATGATAATACTTGAAGATCATAGGTACAAGAACAGCTGGAACAACAACTTTCATCATCTTATCATGCCTCGAAGGGCAACATAGAACCCCATTCCTCAGAACATAAGGGACAACATGTTCCCCAGAAGAAAGGGTTTCCATTATCGGAGCCAGCGTCGGATCTTCACGTTGGTATTTCTCGATATCCCTAAAAAGCATGGGAGCATCTGTTAGGATGGCATTAACCTCAGATAGTATGGACTCGGAAGGTGATGAACTGTCGACCGGTTCGTGGGTCTCGACGTCGTTAGAAAACATACGGCTGAGTCCATCAGCAACAACATTTTCGATACCTCTGATATGTCTAACATCAAATTGGAAGGCAGAAATACGGATGGCCCAACGGGCTATACGACCAGTACGACGCGGTCTACCTAAGACCCAGCTTAAGGCTTGATTATCTGTCTCCAGGTCGAATTTGACGTGTTCCAGATAGAGACGGAACTTTTCTAAGGCGAATAAGACTGCCAAACCTTCAAGCTCATATATGGAGTACTTTGCTTCTTGAGCCGAGAGAGTCCTAGATGCATAGGCGATGGGGCGCCTCCCTAGTTCAGTCTCTTGGAGAAGGACTGCAGCTACCGCCGACGACGATGCGTCGGTTTGGACAATGAATTTCTTCGAGAAATCAGGCATAGTAAGTACAGGGGCATTACAAAGTGCTAATTTAAGGTCTTCAAAAGCGGCTTGTTGAGAAGGTCCCCACTCGAATTTGATGCCTTTCCTACGAAGAAGGTTTAAGGGCGCCGCTCTATTAGCGAAGTTAGGAATAAACTTCCTGAAGAAATTCACCATACCAATGAACCTGGCGATACCTTTAATGTCCTTGGGAGGTTTAAAATCACGGATGGCCTGTGTTCTAGAATGATCGACTGCTACACCATCGGGTGACACAATATGCCCTAGGAATGACATAGAGGGCTTAGCAAAGGCAACCTTGGACAACTTAACAGTTAACCCAGCCTTACGAAGGCGATCGAGAACTTCTCGCAGATGATCTAGATGTTCTTCAAAAGTCTCTGAAAATACGACGACATCATCTAAGTAGTGATATAAGTACTCGAATTTGATGTCAGAGAAGACCCTATCTAGTAGCCTAGTGAGCACAGCTGCCCCCATGGGGAGCCCGAAAGGTACGCGGTTGTATTCATATAAATTCCAGTCCGTGGCAAACGCTGTAAGGTGTTTAGACTCTTCGGCAAGGGGAATTTGATTATAGGCCTGATTCAAATCCAAGATGGTGAAGAACTTGGCCTTACGAAACCATGAAAAACAAGAATGTAGGTCAGGAAGGGGCACAGATTGCAACACCACCTTCCGATTGAGAGCCCTGTAATCAATGACAGGCCTGAAGCCTCCTTGGGGTTTCGGGACTAGAAAAATAGGCGATGAATACGCCGACTTAGAGGGCCTAATAATACCATCCTTCAACATCTGATCGATAATTTCTTTCAGAGCCTTCATTTTAGGTGGAGATAGCCTATAAGGTGGAAAACGGACAGGAATCGAATCCGTGACCTCAATTTTGTATTCAATAAGGTCAGTAACACCAAGAGTATCAGAGAACACCTCGGGAAACGACAGACACAGTTTGCGAATACTATCAGCCTGCTCCTCAGGTAGATGTCTAAGGTCTAACAACATCTCATCCTGGGTAGGCGAAATAGAAGAACATGACACAGAATTACACTTTAATAGTGGGATTTTACAATTAGAAGCAAATTTGAATGTGCACGACCTAGACTGGAGATCGAGCACAAGACCAGTGTGAGAAATAAAGTCAGCTCCCAATATAATGGGGCAAGACAATTGCTTGGCCACAAACAATTTAACTTTCCATGTAAACTTAAAAATACGAATTTTGACCAGTAAGGAACCTAGAATTTCTAATGGAGATGAATTAGCCGATACGTATTGAACAGGAGAAAAGACATAGTCAGGAAGTTTACAAACCGTTTTCAATTTAGAATACCATTCAGCCGAAATAATCGAACAAACACTGCCTGAATCTAAGAGAGCTGTTATAGGCTCGTTATTTAACTCAATTTTAAGAAAAGGAACAGGTGCGGGGGTATCCGCCGCAATCCTAAGACATTCTTTAGGGCATTCAAAAGATGAATTTGAAGGCTGATCGTTCTCTGCATTTACAACCTGTTTACTAGGGGCTGAGTCTCGGGAAGATGGATTAGTCGACTCAGCCGAAGCCACTAGTCACTTTTTAGTATTGGCATAGGTGGAATTTGCACCAGAAGTTGAGCAGGAGGGGGTGCTATTTGAGTTTGGGCAATTCTTGGCGATATGTGAGAAGGCCCCACACTTAAAACAGCCTTGTGATGACCCGGCTCCATTCCTTGTCCCACTTGACTTGATCAGTGGACACTTGTTGCGCAGATGGTCAGGCGACCCGCAAGCATAACATTTACGGGGATTGACTGGTCGGCGAGGTGGAGGCCGAGTATTACTAAAGGAAGGCGGGGGTTCTTTCGCGACACGCAAAGAATCGGCGTATCTAACTCCTTCCGCTGAGACGGCCAACGCTTCAAGTTCAGAGAAAGTTTGCGGGCACGCCGCGAAACACAAATATGACCTGTAGGGTGGTGAAATCCCTTCCACAATAGCTTGTACAATCTGATCCTCAGGGAAATGAAGAGCAAACACCCTAGTATAAAACTTAATGTCCTGTATGAAATCAGCCAAGTTTTCATCCAAGCGTTGTACACGGTAATAGTACTTCTGAATAAGGGAGGACCTGGCCCTAGCCGGGATGAAGTTAGCTAGCAAGTGGGCATGGAAATCCTCAATAGATGATTGCTCGGCAATGGCTCTTACGATTTTATCTGAGAGAATACCAATAGCATACGGATAAATAATTTGCAAAATTTGACATGGAGAAAGAGAAAACACAAGGGCATGATCCTGAAATTCAACTAGAAATCTTAAAAAAGAAATTACATCACTGGTGGTATTAACGGAAAACTTAGAGATACCTCTGAGCAACATTGCCAATGGATGAGGCAAGCTGCTAAACCCGGGTGACATAGTAGGTAAAGGTTTCAATGGCAAGGAAGTTAATTCAGAACGGATGTTACTCAAAGATGCACGACGTTCAGATTCGTTGTCCAATGGGGCAGGAATAGTCTGAGCAGCAACGGTTATCCTATTAACTTCTCCCTTGGGAGGTGCTTCCTCACTACCTGCATTCACTATGGTGGGTTGATCAGATTTGGGAGGAACTTCCCCAGTTAACAATTGAGTGACCTTACTAGATAATTCGGAAATATTTTCCAGGAGCGTACTAGCTTCCTTCCTCTGAACGTCATTCAGTTTTAGAGACAACAGATCGTTAACCCTATTCGAAAAATGATATAGCCTGCCTTGCACACGCTTAATTTGATTAGGAGACGGATCATTTTCATCAAAAAAACTAACTACAGAAGCTAGCCCAGTAATATTCTCGACGATCGTGGAAAGAGAGTCATCAATTTCTTTCTCTCCCAAATTGGGGATGGAAATGGGCAAATCAAGGGACTCTCTAAGCTTGTTAGTGTCTACTGCAACCGTGCCTCCAGATTGCACATTTCTGATAGTTAATTCATAGATCAACTCCTCCTTGCGCAAATAGTTAAGATGGAGAACATCGCGAGGGCCGGGCATGGTAACAGAACAATTTTGAAAAACTCAAAAAATTCCAGCAACTGGAAAAATAGTTAGAGTTCGGAACAAACAATGTTTAGCCGTCAAAAGGGGCTAAATTGAGACCCATTCAACCACGCTCTGCTACCACTTGTTACCGTGTTTTAGCGGTAGGTAGAGGTGAAAGAAGGTGCGGGTGTGAATGGATCTCAAGCTACGAAATTATAGTGCCTGTAAAGTAAATTTAAAATTTAATACGGTTATATTTTCTTTTCAAAATAAATAAGTAACAAGCATGGCAGGTACAGAATAGCAAGTCAAAATAAGGTAGTTACAATATTTACAGAATTTGGGCTTCGCGCCCCGAGTTCACAATGCTTGGGCAATCAGCTCAGTTTTACCCCAAACACAAGTTTTAACAGAGGGGCAGAAAACCCCATTCATACCTAGGAGCCCTTGCTCCAAATTACACTGAAAAGCCTCCTCAAGGCATACAACATACAATTTTCAAAAGAGCCACTCGCTCTCAAATTTAAGCCTCTCCCAGGCCACACCAAACTCCACCTTCAAGCTGTCCTCAACGGACATAAACACAGGGGTAAAATACCCAATCTACTGAGGTCTATTAAACGAAAAGAATGTTAATTAAATGACCTCTAAAATAACAATTTGAGAGGAGGCGAACTTGCACTCCTAATACACTAGATTAAGACCTACTTGGCGCTAGGCCGTTAATACAAGGGCTAATCCCATACTAAAGAGGTGACTTAAGAAGAGAACAATTTGTTTTGAGAAAAATAAGTTCACCTCAAAACAATATGAGTGGGAGCTCGAGAGGGTTAGCACTCTCTATCCCAGAATGTAGCTTTCCAAGAGAATAGATGAAAAGAGTAGTTACATTTACATTTTAGGAAAAGGTTACATGGTGGAACGCTTCGCACCCGCCCCGAGAGTTAAACTGCTGAGCTAGCAAAGAAAGAATATATTAATCGGCCATTACCTTATAGTTGACCGCTGCCGGAGAAAGAGGCGCTTCCCGCCTCCTGCTATGTACTTAATACACTGAAAGATGGAACAGAAGTGGCCCGGAGACCCAAAAATCAGCAGTTTATATCCTCTCGCGGAAGGTTCTAGGTGTTAGGGGAAAGAAAACACCCTCCCACAAACTTTTTATTGGCTAGGGTATAGAAACATATTCAAGTTGGGGGAAGATACCAATGATTGGTCAGAAATTAATAACAGAAATTCGGGATTGGTCAAATGCAAAACAAGGGGAAAGAGAGGGGTATACAGCCAACTTAAACAATAACAGAAAGAAATTTAACAAAGAACAAACTTTTGAAATGAAATTTTCTCCAAAGAACAGTTATTTTTCTTCCCACTAGGGTGCACAATTGTAGTTTTTCAGTGGTGTCCTCTAGAAGAGAAAGTTCACACTTCTTACTTCAAGCAAAACAAAAGTACGTCGAAAATGACACAGTTCACAAACTCAAAAATTTCCAGGTGGTGACATCTTCTGAGAAACTAGAAAATTAATAGGGTAAATAAAGTTCAGACTTCCTCCAGCAGAGGAGTTTCCACAGGCGCACATTTTAAATTAGCGGAGTGGAGGTGTACCGCCCGATACAATAATAATAATAATAATAATAATAATAATAATAATAATAATAATAATAATTGTTACCGTGTTTTAGCGGTAGTTATGCGTAAAAGGGTGCGGGCGTGAATGGGTTTCAAACTACGGAATCAAAGTTAATGTAAAATTAATTTAAAATTTAACTAGGTTATATTTTCTTTTCAGAAACAAAGCAATAACAGACATGGCAGGTACAATGTAGCAAAACAAGGGGAGATACAATATTTACAGGTTTTGGGCTTCACGCCCTGACTTCTGCGATCAGCTCAGTTTTGCCACAAACACAAGTTTTAACAGAGGGGCAGAAAACCCCATTCATCCCTAGGAGCCCCTGGCTCCGAATTACACAGAAAAGCCTCCACGAGGCATATGACACTCCATTTTCAAAAGAGCGATCCGCTCTTAAAATTTAAGCCTCTCAAAGGCCACACCAAACTCTACCTTCAAGCTGTCCTCTAAGGACGTATTCACAGGGGTAAAATACCCAACCTACAGAGGTCTATTACATGAAAAGAAGGTTGATTACATGACCTCTAAACTAACAATTTGAGAGGAGGCGATCTTGCACTCCTAATACACTTTGTTTTTTTAAAACCTAATCTGGCTCTGGGCCGCTAACGCAAGGGCTAATCCCATACTACAGAGGTGACTTAGAGAAGAACACTTTACATTACATAAATGAAGAATAGTTTGAGAAAATAAGTTCACCTCAAAACAAATGTGAGTGGGAGCTCGAGAGGGTTAGCACTCTCTATCCCAATATGTAGCTTTACAAGAAAAAGATGAAAAGAGTAATTACATTTTAGGAAAAGGTTACATGATGGAAATGCTTCGAACCCGCCGCGAGTGTTAAACTGCCGACCTAGCAAGAAAAGAAGTTATTAATAGGCCATTACCTGGTGTTGAACGGCTGAAGAAGAAAGAGGCGCTTCCCGCCTCCTGCTATGTACTTAATACACTGAAAGATGGAACAGAAGTGGCCCGGAGACCCCAAAATCAGCAGTTTATATCCTCTCGCGGAAGATTCTAGGCGTTAGGGGAAATAAAACACCCTCCCTCAAAGTTTTTATTGGTTAGGGAAAAGAAACCCCTACATAGAGGAAGAAGAAACACATTATTGGTGGAAAATTAATTAACGAAATTCGGGATTGGCTAGATCCAAAATAAGGGGAAAAAGAGGGGTATACAGCCAACTTAAACCATGACAGAAAGAAATTTAACAAAGAACAAACTCTTGAAATAAAAATTTCTCCAACAAAATAGTTCTTTGATTTCGCACTAGGTTGCACTATTGTAATTCTTCAGTAGTGTCCTCTAGAAGAGAAGGTTCATACTTCTTACTTCAAGCGAAACAGAAACACATCAAAAGTGACACAGTTCAAAAACTCAAAATTTTCCACGTGGTGACATCTTCTGAGAAAGTAGAGAATTAATAGAATAGACAAAGTTCAACCTTTCTCCAGAAGAGGAGTTTCAACTGGCGCAACTTTTAATTAACGGTGTAGAGGTGTACCGCCCGGTACAGACCTCCCCCCCCAAAAGTTCCTCCAGGGGTGACACATGAAATCAGTTTGAAACAAAGTCCAAGTAATGATGTTGATACGAAGATAGATAGCAGAAGCATTTACAAGATTTCTTAATTCAGTTTCAAAATGTTGTTGTTGCAGGTGAATGAAAGTCTTTATGTTTGCAGAATTTGAATTTCTGAAGATAAACTTTTAATACTTAAAGGTGAAGAAAAATTTTGCAATGTCCACCAAATATTGTAGTTGAATTCCCAAGTGTAGTTATTGCTTATGGTGACTGTCCATGTAGTTGATGTAGATTGAGTCGAATGGCCGGACCGGCCGTTGCCGCTTGCGTCCAACGGAGGCCGCTCGGACCCCTCAAGTACCCTGAGATACCGCTCGCCCGCACTATGAGGGGAGCAGAGGTGTAGGAGTACGCCGCGCCCGCGGTGAACAGATACAGGCTGCGGGCATGTAGCAGGTCGTGCGCCGCACATCAGCCTTGGCCGGGAGGAGAGCTCCGGCCCGCCGTGCACATGTCGACCTCGCTGGAGAGGAGGGGGCCCATCCCCCTCCCCAGTCGCTGCACGGCGCTGCGCGGCTGCGGGGGCGCTGAAACATTAAAGCTAGGCGGCAGAATGGTGTTGGACAATCATTTTCTTTGAGGGTACAGGCTTGTGGAGAGGTTGAGGGGCCAGCGGCGTGTAGATATCCATGGCATTTACTATTATGAAGCCACAGTGTAAGGTGGAGCAGGAGACGGGAGCGTGGTAATGGCCGTGGCAAGAACAGGATGGCAGTTTAACGGGTCGGGGCAGGTTTTACACAAGGCTTACATCTAAAACCAAAATATTACAGAAGGGGCAGAATGCCTTAAAAGTGAAACTCAAAAAAAAATATAACCTTCATATCCTTTCAAAATAATATGAAGCAAGTTAACACAGAAATTACACCGGTTTCACCTGGGACAGGTGAACTCTAAATATCCTCTCGGTGGCTGGATTACTTAGCAATAAGGTAACCGGCGTAAGAAAATCGAGAATGATACAAGGCCCATGAAATCTGGGGGCAAGCTTGCCCGCGGGAACAAAATTTTTGACCATAACCTGGTCACCTACCTTCAAGGTGGTGGGTCTCCGTCCACGATCATACCTTTCCCTAACCTTTTCATGAGATACTTTAAGATTAGCTTTAGCCTTCTTCCAAAGATCTTTAATGTTGTCCGGATCTATTGTCTCGGGCAGAATGTCATTCAGAGACCAGAGGTTAGAGAGCGGCGAGTTGGGAACAAACTTGAACATCAAAGAAGCTGGAGTAAACTTGTGAGATTCATGAACCGCCGAATTCAAAGCAAAAGCTATCCAATGCAGGGACGTGTCCCACCTGGAAGGATCTTCATGATGATAGGCAATGAGTGCGGACCTGAGATTACGGTTAACCCGTTCAGCCAGAGATGGTTGAGGGTAATAAGCAGAAGTAGTTACATGAGAGATGGACAAGTCAAAACAGAATTTACGAAATAAATTTGATGTGAACGCCTTAGCATTATCAGATACAATATATTGACACGGACCAAAAGAAGCAAAAATAGAATTTAGGCAAGTAATGGTGGACTGAGCGGTAGCCAGCTTAGTCGGAAATAACCAGGAAAATCTTGTAAAACCATCTACACACACAAAGATGAACTTGTTGGCATTACCCTTTGACTGGGGGAAGGGTCCCACATAATCGATATACAGGCGTTCCATGGGGCGCGACGCTTGATGAGAAGACAAAAGGCCTACTTTAGTGGACATGGTTGGTTTACTGATCAAACAAGATTTACAAGCTTTTACAAGTTCTCGAATTTCACCGTCCATACCTTTCCATATGAACATTTCACGAATCTTTTCACGAGTTTTAAAGATTCCAAGATGCCCCCCCAATGGGGTCTCATGATAGTATTTGAAGATCATAGGTACAAGAACCGCTGGAACAACAACTTTCATCAACTTATCATGCCTCGAAGGGCAACATAAAACACCATTCCTCAGAACATAAGGGACGACATGTTCCCCAGAAGAAAGGGTTTCCATTATCGGAGCCAGCGTCGGATCTTCACGTTGGTATTTCTCGATATCCCTAAAGAGCATGGGAGCATCTGTTAGGATGGCATTAACCTCAGATAGTATGGACTCGGAAGGTGATGAACTGTCGACAGGTTCATGGGTCTCGACGTCGTTAGAAAACATACGGCTGAGTCCATCAGCAACAACATTTTCAGTACCTCTGATATGTCGTACATCGAATTGGAAGGCAGAAATACGGATGGCCCAACGGGCTATACGACCAGTACGACGCGGCCTACCTAAGACCCAGCTTAAGGCTTGATTATCTGTCTCCAAGTCGAATTTGACATGTTCCAGATAGAGACGGAACTTTTCTAAGGCAAATAAAACTGCCAAACCTTCAAGCTCATATATGGAGTACTTTGCTTCTTGAGCCGAGAGAGTCCTAGATGCATAGGCGATGGGGCGCCTCCCTAGTTCAGTCTCTTGAAGAAGGACTGCAGCTACCGCCGACGACGACGCGTCGGTTTGGACGATGAATTTCTTCGAGAAATCAGGCATAGCAAGTACAGGGGCATTACAGAGAGCTAATTTAAGGTCTTCGAAAGCGGCTTGTTGAGAAGGTCCCCACTCGAATTTGATGCCTTTCCTACGAAGAAGGTTTAAGGGCGCCGCTCTATTAGCGAAGTTAGGAATGAACTTCCTGAAGAAATTCACCATGCCAATGAACCTGGCGATACCTTTAATGTCCTTGGGAGGTTTAAAATCACGGATGGCCTGTGTTCTAGAATGATCGACTGCTACACCATCAGGTGACACAATATGCCCTAGGAATGACATAGAGGGCTTAGCAAAGGCAACCTTGGACAACTTAACAGTTAACCCAGCCTTACGAAGGCGATTGAGAACTTCTCGCAGATGATCTAGATGTTCTTCAAAGGTTTCGGAAAATACGACGACATCATCTAAGTAGTGATATAAGTACTCGAATTTGATGTCGGAGAAGACCCTATCTAGCAGCCTAGTGAGTACAGCTGCTCCCGTAGGGAGCCCGAAAGGCACGCGGTTGTATTCATATAAATTCCAGTCCGTGGCAAACGCTGTAAGATGTTTAGACTCTTCGGCAAGGGGAATTTGATTATAGGCCTGATTCAAGTCCAAGATGGTGAAGAACTTGGCCTTACGAAACCATGAAAAGCAAGAATGAAGGTCGGGAAGGGGCACAGATTGCAACACCACCTTCCGATTGAGAGCCCTGTAATCAATGACAGGCCTGAAGCCTCCTTGGGGTTTCGGGACTAGAAAAATAGGCGAAGAATACGCTGACTTAGAGGGCCTAATAATACCATCCTTCAACATCTGATCGATGATTTCTTTCAGAGCCTTCATTTTAGGTGGAGATAGCCTATACGGTGGAAAGCGAACAGGAATCGAATCCGTGACCTCAATTTTGTATTCAATAAGGTCAGTAACACCAAGAGTATCAGAGAACACCTCGGGAAACGACTGACACAATTTGCGAATACTATCAGCCTGCTCCTCAGGTAGATGTCTAAGGTCTAACAACATCTCATCCTGGGTAGGCGAAATAGATGAACATGATGCAGAATTACACTTTAATAGAGGGATTTTACAATTAGAGGCAAATTTGAATGTGCACGACTTACTCTGAAGATCGAGCACCAGACCAGTGTGAGACATGAAGTCCGCTCCCAGTATGATGGGGCAAGACAAATGCTTGGCCACAAACAATTTGATTTTCCATGTAAATTTAAAAACACGAATTTTGACATGTAAGGAACCTAGAATTTCTAATGGAGATGAATTAGCCGAAACATATTTAACAGGAGATGAGTCATAGTCAGGGAGTTTACAAACAGATTTCAATTTAGAATACCAATCAGCCGAAATAATGGAACAAACACTGCCTGAATCTAAGAGAGCTGTTATAGGCTCGTTATTCAACTCAATCCTAAGAAAAGGAACAGGTGCGGGGGTATCCGCCGCAATCCTAAGACACTCTCTGGGGCATTCAAAAAAAGAATTTGAAGATTGCTCATTCCCTGAATTCTCGACCCTTTTGCCCGGGGCTGAGCCTTGGAAAGCAGAATTAGTCGACTCAGCCGAAGCCGCTAGTCACTTTTTATTATTGGCATAGGTGGAATTTGCACCAGAGCAGGAGGGGGTGCTATTTGAGTTTGGGCAATTCTTGGCGATATGTGAGAAGGCCCCACACTTAAAACAACCTTGTGATGACCCTGCTCCATTCCTTGTCCCACTTGACTTGATCAGAGGACACTTATTCCGCAGATGTTCAGGCGACCCGCAAGCATAACATTTACGGGGATTGACTGGTCGGCGAGGTGGAGGCCGAGTGTTACTAAAGGAAGGCGGGGGTTCTTTCGCGACACGCAAAGAATCGGCGTATCTAACTCCTTCCGCTGAGACGGCCAATGCTTCAAGTTCAGAGAAGGTTTGCGGACACGCCGCGAAACACAAATATGATCTATAAGATGGTGAAATGCCTTCCACAATAGCTTGTACAATTTGATCCTCAGGGAAGTGAAGAACAAACACCCTAGTGTAGAATTTGATATCTTGAATGAAATCAGCCAAGTTTTCATCCAAGCGCTGTACACGGTAATAGTACTTCTGAATCAGGGAGGACCTGGCCCTAGCCGGGATGAAGTTAGCTAGCAAATGGGCATGGAAATCCTCAATAGATGATTGCTCGGCAATGGCTCTTACGATTTTATCAGAGAGAACCCCAATAGCATAAGGATAGATAATTTGCAAAATTTGACATGGGGAAAGAGAAAACACAAGGGCATGATCCTGAAATTCCACTAGAAATCTTAAAAATGAAATTACGTCACTGGTGGTATTAACGGAAAACTTGGATATACCTCTGAGCAACATTGCCAATGGATGAGGCAAGCTGCTAAACCCGGGCGACATAGTAGGTAAAGGTTTCAATGGCAAGGAAGTTAATTCAGCACGTACATTGTTCAACGATGTGCGGCGTTCAGACTCGTTGTCCAATGGGGCAGAGATAGTTTGAGCAGCAACGGTTATCCTATTGACTTCTCCCTGAGGAGGCTCTTCATCACTACCTACGTTCACTGTGGCGGGTTGATCAGTTTTGGGAGGAACTTCGCCGGTTAGCAATTGAGTGACCTTATTAGACAATTCAGAAATAGTTTCAAGGAGCGTATTAGCGTCCTTCCTCTGAACGTCATTCACCTTTAGAGACAACAGATCATTAACTCTATTTGCAAAGTGATACAGCCTGCCTTGCACACGCTTAATTTGATTAGGAGACGGATCGTTTTCATCAAAAAAGCTGACTACAGATGCTAGCCCAGTAATATTCTCGACGATCGTGGAAAGAGAATCATCAATTTCTTTCTCTCCCAAATTGGGGATGGAAATGGGCAAATCAAGGGACTCTCTAAGCTTGTTGGTGTCGATTGCAACCGTGCCTCCAGATTGCACATTTCTGATAGTTAACTCGTATATCAACTCCTCTTTGCGCAAATAGTTAAGGAGGAGAACATCGCGAGGGCCGGGCATGATGACAGAACAATTTTGAAAAACTCAAAAAATTCCAGCAACTGAGACAATTGTTAGAGTTCGAATTAAAGCAATGTTTAGCCGTCAAAAGGGGCTAAATTGAGACCCATTCAACCACGCTCTGCTACCACTTGTTACCGTGTTTTAGCGGTAGTTATGCGTAAAAGGGTGCGGGTGTGAATGGGTTTCAAACTACGGAATCAAAGTTAATGTAAAATTAATTTAAAATTTAACTAGGTTATATTTTCTTTTCAGAAACAAAGCAATAACAGACATGGCAGGTACAATGTAGCAAAACAAGGGGAGATACAATATTTACAGGTTTTGGGCTTCACGCCCTGACTTCTGCGATCAGCTCAGTTTTACCACAAACACAAGTTTTAACAGAGGGGCAGAAAACCCCATTCATCCCTAGGAGCCCCTGGCTCCGAATTACACAGAAAAGCCTCCACGAGGCATATGACACTCCATTTTCAAAAGAGCGATCCGCTCTTAAAATTTAAGCCTCTCAAAGGCCACACCAAACTCTACCTTCAAGCTGTCCTCTAAGGACGTATTCACAGGGGTAAAATACCCAACCTACAGAGGTCTATTACATGAAAAGAAGGTTGATTACATGACCTCTAAACTAACAATTTGAGAGGAGGCGATCTTGCACTCCTAATACACTTTGTTTTTTTAAAACCTAATCTGGCTCTGGGCCGCTAACGCAAGGGCTAATCCCATACTACAGAGGTGACTTAGAGAAGAACACTTTACATTACATAAACGAAGAATAGTTTGAGAAAATAAGTTCACCTCAAAACAAATGTGAGTGGGAGCTCGAGAGGGTTAGCACTCTCTATCCCAATATGTAGCTTTACAAGAAAAAGATGAAAAGAGTAATTACATTTTAGGAAAAGGTTACATGATGGAAATGCTTCGAACCCGCCGCGAGTGTTAAACTGCCGACCTAGCAAGAAAAGAAGTTATTAATAGGCCATTACCTGGTGTTGAACGGCTGAAGAAGAAAGAGGCGCTTCCCGCCTCCTGCTATGTACTTAATACACTGAAAGATGGAACAGAAGTGGCCCGGAGACCCCAAAATCAGCAGTTTATATCCTCTCGCGGAAGATTCTAGGCGTTAGGGGAAATAAAACACCCTCCCTCAAAGTTTTTATTGGTTAGGGAAAAGAAACCCCTACATAGAGGAAGAAGAAACACATTATTGGTGGAAAATTAATTAACGAAATTCGGGATTGGCTAGATCCAAAATAAGGGGAAAAAGAGGGGTATACAGCCAACTTAAACCATGACAGAAAGAAATTTAACAAAGAACAAACTCTTGAAATAAAAATTTCTCCAACAAAATAGTTCTTTGATTTCGCACTAGGTTGCACTATTGTAATTCTTCAGTAGTGTCCTCTAGAAGAGAAGGTTCATACTTCTTACTTCAAGCGAAACAGAAACACATCAAAAGTGACACAGTTCAAAAACTCAAAATTTTCCACGTGGTGACATCTTCTGAGAAAGTAGAGAATTAATAGAATAGACAAAGTTCAACCTTCCTCCAGAAGAGGAGTTTCAACTGGCGCAACTTTTAATTAACGGTGTAGAGGTGTACCGCCCGGTACAATAATAATAATAATTACTTACTCCTTGACGTTACGGTCCTTGTAGAACCTTGGTCTCCGCAACAATCTTCTTCCCAAGCTCTCTGTTGATTGCCTTGGTCCTCCATCTTCAGACTCTTTTCAATTTTATCCGTCCGGTTTGTTCTTACTCTTTGCGGCTTCTCAACAGTTTTTTTTTTTTTTCATGGAATAGAGTTGTCAACCCCATGTCCAACCCCCAACCTGGAGGACCAGGGTATCCCTTTTAGTCTGGATCATCACCTTTGACCTGTCCGGCATAGCTCTCAGGATCTTTTGACCACACAAGCCCCACCACCACGACAAGGTAAAGATACCATTGATGAGGAATGATAATAATAATAATAATAATAATAATAATAATAATAATAATAATAATAATAACAACAATTTTATTGGCTTCAAGTCCCACTAACTACTGTTACAGTTTTTGGAGACAATGATGGGCGAGAATTTAGCCCCACAGGAGTTCTTTTATGTGCCAGTAAATTTACAGTCACGAGGATGACGTATTTGAGCACCTTCAAATACCACCGGACTGAACGATCGACATTTCACAGTTTTTAAATTTTCATCATGCTTTTTAAAATAGTTTTTAACTAACATTTCATTTTGTGTGTTTCCTATGTTTTTAGTGCATCATACATGTCTTACTGAGGATGACCCAATGCTGAGTCGAAACATGTATATTTATGTGTGAACTTTAGTCTTAATTGGATGTAAAAATATGTAGTATTGACTAGGAGGATTAAAATAGTTTTGTACAATTTTGTAAGAAGTTAATCTATTTCATTAAAATAGTCTGAGCATAATGGAGAGTTTATATATGAAACATCCTTCTAATATAGCAAAGGGAGCATAATAATTATAAAAACATTTACTTAATAGAAAAAACAGCTGCAGACAAGAATCTTCTAAAACAGTATCGATCAATAAAATAATGACTGAGCAAGAGTTCAACATAACTTACCAAGTATTAAGTAGCTTAAAGCAACATTGAAAACTGTGGTTAATGATCGGCCTATATAATAAAATCCCACATCAACATACTTCAGACATAAATTATTAAATGCGATCATTCCAGTAAACAGAATGGAGACAGGAATAACCTGAAAAAATAAATAAATGCATATTAGACAAACCTTAGAATTGAATCACCCTTAGACTGGCTACGATTAAACAAAGACAAACAATAAACTGTTTAAAATCAAATTATGCAATTCTTAGTGAATCTCTACTATCTCTATCTCTCTCTCTCCCCACCCCAGTGAGTGAGTATATAATTATATACGGTACCAAGGAACGGAAGATTTGCACGATGGCATGATGGCTGCTTTATATACTGATGACTCAGATTTGAATCCATCTGAAAGGGATCATGTACTGTCAAGAAGGGCAACTGGCTCTAATATCCCTATCTAAACCAAGAATGAGCAATAGTGAACCCAGTAACCTGATGTTGAAAAATCGTGTACACAAAGAAAACGCAACACAAGTATGCTCAGATAAAATACCTAGGTCCCCTTGCATAACCACGATTCGTTTATGTTTCACAGAAAGTATCATAATTGTACAGTGGAAATTATATCTCAAGAGTCTATAAGGAATATTTATATAACATAAAGAAAGAACAGAACAACAACAACATCATCATCATCATCATCATCATCATCATTATTATTATTATTATTATTAACTTTAGGCACAAATTATTAAATTCAATCATTCCTGTAAAAATGACAGACAGGAATAACCTGGAAAAAGAAAACCTTTGCATATTAGAGAAACTGTCATCACAAAGAAGAATAGTAGACAACTTCTCCAACAGGCGTTACATGTCCATTCATGGAATATTGGACCCTTATTTCATCGAGGATGCTGCACAGAATCCGAAAACAGTGGACTAGGTGGTCTACAGAGACCTTACTCATTATTACCCCCTAGGCGCGGGCTTTTACACAGTTTTAGTAAAGAAACATACCTCGCAAAAGTTGACACTGTGCTACCCAAGGTTTGTAACATTGTAAGGAAGTAGAAATTATGGAAATCTTGCTTGGAATTCCTTTCACAGGAGAGATGTGCTCATTGCAATGTCCAGGAACCCACCAGCCTGCCCCCAGAAGAAAATTTATAACCGAATAGAGAGCAGCACTCGCCATTCTCCATTGCTGAAGTAGCTACTAGCATTCATATTGGTTAATATAAAATGGGATGCGACGTTATTCCCGTCAATGATGATAATTAGATTCTGCTACCAACCCCAGCAGAATAAAAGCACAAATAAATAAATGAGCTATCACCCTAAGCCAATCTCTGTCATGCGAACAGTGGCCCCTTTGAGGTCACACTTCTCTTATGAGGTTTTTTAAAATCTATGCATATTGTTTGTACAGCAAGAAAAAAGTTTTATTTCACCTTTCAAATTAGTGCTTATCTTAGTTCCTAACTAGACAGGTTGACAGCCTTGTAGACCACCTGACCACATCCTCTGCGAGAAGTAAACAAACAGCAGTCGTACCACGCGTAGCTTAATGTGAATATTGGGTAGCACATGGTCAACTTTTAATACTTATCTCTCCAACGACAAAGGATGAAGCAAAATGGAGCTACATCCCACACCAGAGGGGATGTCACCCTCTGCAACAACACTTTTAAGATTGCCTCATTTCTCAGAGAACTTTATTCCCATAGGTACCCTTCCTGATCCCCTTATCACACAGCTCCATATGCCTACGTTGAAATAATCAGTTTTCAAGACAGGTGATCCACCTAAAAATATTCCTGAAGATAACGTGAGAAGCTAACATCATTTTTTGTGTCATTACAGCAACTTTTGTTCATCAACATGTACAACAATCTTCAGAAATATTAAGTACAGTGTGTGGCAGGGGTACACGTTTTGAACACATACTGAAACTGTACCAATGCAATAACATTTCAGTGTCATTCATTTTGCTGCATATTCCAAGCATGTATGACCTATAGGAAAAGACATTACATTGGTTAACTAATTAGTCTAATTCCAGAAACTGTTAGTACGAGGGTAATCCCAAACATAAGGTCACCTAATTTTTTTTATAAATACAAAGAGCCATTTATTTATAATTATAATATGTACAGAATTTTAGAGGTTGACAATTTATCTATATGGTGGTATCCCTCTTCGCCCAAACCGCGAAAATTCAAGCGAACACCAATCACGAGGTGAAAGATGTTCAACGCTTCCTCAACAGCATGGCAACGAGCTGGTATGACATGGGCATACAAAAACAGTCACAGCGTCTACAAAAATGCATTGGCTGAAATGGTGATTATGTATAAAAATAGATAAATGTTCAACCTTTAAAATGATGTAAATATTATAGAAATAAATGGTTCATTGTATTTATAATTTTTTTTAATTTTTTTTTTTTTACATGTTGCTTTACATTGCACCGACACAGATAGGTCTTATGGAGATGATGGGATAGAAAAGGGCTAAGAGTTGGAAATGGCCACGGCCTTAATTAAGGTACACTCCCAGCACTTGCCTGGTGTAAAAATGGGAAACCATAGAAAACCATCTTCAGGGCTGCTGACAGTGGGGTTTGAACCCATTATCTCCCAGATGCAAGCTCACAGTGGCGCGTCCCTAACTGCATGGCCAACTCACTTGGCGCGCGCGCACACACACACACACACACACACACACACAAACCCAAGGGACCTTATTTTTGAGTTTACCCTCGTAGATAACCGAATTTCTTCAGAAAAGAAAGTGGATATTTATAATACATAACTTACCTTCACTAAAACTTCTCTATCGAATGGAGTCCCTTCTGGAAATGAAAATATTTGAGGGAACCATTTGGTCAGTGTGCTCAGGGAGAAGCACACAGCAGATGAAACCACACACTGGTACCATGTAACAAAGAGTGGAGCATCAAGGTTCACTGTCTGACTGCTGAGAAGTTCTTTGTTAACAAATACAGTTAAAATAGACACCACCCTGAAAATAAAATGTCATTGTCAGTTATCAACCAGACAATTAGGAATAGTAATAAAAGGTAATCTTCTTTACCCTGAAAAGCAATAGAAAGCACATAGAGTTAAGGATGAGTTTCTCTCATCGGTTGGCCGGCAGGCGCACCCAGCTTATCTGCCTCCCCTTGACTTATCACTTCCCATTACACAGAACAGCAACAGCACAAGAATGCCCGCACTTCGCAGTTCAGGTTCGTACTTAGAACGTACATTAAGTGTTGATCTGTCGCTCCAACTGTTCTCGAGTTGTGAAGTGTTACTTCGGGGGTATAATTCTCATAACACCTCCACATGTGTACACAGAAGATGAAAGGGTATTTATGTACAATAATTATGTAAAAACAGAGTCTTGTAGGGAAGTCATTAGGAGATTTGTAATACAATTTCCAGGTGTACGCCCTACACATAGAGAGACCATGCGGAAACTCGTAAACAAATTGAGAGGAACTTGTTCTTTAATTGATAAGCAGCAAGGTATTAAAAAACGTGTACTTAACGAGGAAAAAGTAAATGAAATCACAGAAAGATTGGAGCATACGCCTACAAAATCCCCAAGATTACTTGGACAAGAAACAGGGGTTTCAAAGAGCTGAGCATGGCAGGCTACGAAAATGTTAAAATTGAAACCAGACAAGAAATAGATGAACTTATGTGTGTGAATCTGAGTTTCCTAAGACAATGCCAGAAATGGGTTCATGCAGGAGGAGAACAATTCCAACACCTCCTGTCAAAGTACAAGCTTATTTTCTTAATTCTTATTTTCTTAATTTTAACTAGCAGTTTCCTGCAGGCTCTGCCCATAATGTACAAAGTATGGTGTTGTTCATTACTATCCTCACAGATGTATTTGCAAAGTTTTTTTTTTTGCTTTACGTCGCACCGACACAGATATGTCTTATGGCGACGATGGGATAGGAAAGGCCTAGGAATTGGAAGGAAGCGGCAATGGCCTTAATTAAGGTACAGCCCCAGCATTTGCCGCACTTAAGCGACTGCAGCTATCGAGCTCGGTATTGCAAAGTTTCGAGTTAATGAAATAAAGCACATGATCTGCTGTGGTAATAGAATGTATTGTTATGTCAAAAAAACACTTGAAAATACATCACACAAAGATATTCAATTAAACGTTCCTTGGAACAACACTGCACTCCAAAACGTTAAAAAAGTCCTTCAAAGATCTTCGTCATGGAGACAAATGTACTCATAACTTTTCTCAGAATCTATCAATTTAAGTAGTTATTACCTCAAAAGAAAGCGCTTGATCCACTGAGTGTTTTTAGACCAAAATGAACTGTGTACCTCAATTAGAACGAAAGATATGATTGCTTCAATGAGAAAAAATGTAAGAAATGAGACGTCAAATTGAATGTGCACTCATAACTTTCCTCAGAATCAACCAATTTGAATAGTTAAGAGCTGAAATGAAAGAACTTGATCCACTTAGTGTTCTTAGGCCAAAACGAACTCCGTACCTCAATTAGAACCAAAGATATGATTGCTTCAAAAGAGACAAAAAATTGAAAAAAATCAAATAATTTGAGGAAGGCAGAAGTAAAGTGATTTATAGTACCTGGTGACAAATCTGTGCGTGAATACCTTTCAGTTAAAAAAAGAATGAAGGAAATCGACCGGATAGAATGCCCGGACTGACTGACTTTAGTTTTCATAAATTTTTTTAATATATAGATTGTTATCTCATGGATAAAATGAGCATAGTGCTGTTCTTGTTGCTATGCCACAGAGCGGGCAGTGATGAGTCAACGGGAGGCAGATAACCTACTGTTGTTTATAAGTTTCATTTCCGTATTGATAGATATTACTTTACAAAAAAACAATATAAATATGAGTCTCCACCTTATCAATACAAAATTAATTTACATTAAGCTGGTAAATATAGTCAAGACTAGTTTCGACCCCTAGGGGGTCATCTTCAGTTGACATGCATTAAAAATGTATTTTTTACAAAAACATCACATGTAGTGGTAAAAGCTTAAATTAATTTGAACCGATCATAAATGTTGGTATGTCTGGTACATTTGGGCTATTGTATGTGTCCAATTTTGAGTTTTTAGCACACAGTGTGAAGGTAGTTGATTAACTAGTGTGCATCATCCATGAAGTCACATGTTATTTTTATGCTACTACCATCCAATTTTTTTTTGGGTTATACAATGTGGAATATACATACATTTGTGCAAATCAACAGTGGCAAGTTTGACAATATACATTTAAAGTTGGTTCATAAATTACACAAATTGGCTATTGATTAGTCATATGAAAATGTAGGACATTGGTTTGAACACTTTTGACTGAAATATCAATGTAACACCTTACTAGAATATATCTTAGATGCTAAAATCAGTTTATAAAGCCTGTTATTCTTGATTGAGTCTTGGAATAGGGTTAAAATTTTTTAAATAAAAACTATTGCTTAGTATAGGCATTAAATAATGCTGTTAAAATGGACATATAACTAAAACAGTGGTATATGTAGCCATATATGCCTGGTTAAAAACACATTACATTAATGTTATTGATATGTGGTGCTACATGTACATTGTTTTGGAATAAATGGGGTTGACGAATTTTTCACACCAGTCTTAGGTATAGTGTTCCGATAAAATGAGTCCGTAAAAATATTTATATGTAAAAAACGGTTAGGTAAGTATTTAAATAATCCGCTTGCAGATCAGGTAATACTTAGTTATATATCTGGAGATATTTCAGGCAGCTACTAATGTTGGAGTTATTAAAAAATCTTGAATATATTAATGGAGCATGTTTTTCCATCCGTATGTCGTGATGTTTTAAGTTGGTGACATTTGTCAGAACGTGTTGAAATTATGCGTCTTGATGCACGTTGATTTTATCATGGAAGCGTATATGTTGTAAAAACAAGGTACAGTATGTAAGGTGTTGGAACCGTGCATTCTTTGTAGCTGCATGTTGAGATCTCTAAAGATGTGATGTGATGTGATGTGATGTTTTTGTAAAAAATACATTTTTAATGCATGTCAACTGAAGATGACCCCCTAGGGGTCGAAACTAGTCTTGACTATATTTACCAGCTTAATGTAAATTAATTTTGTATTGATAAGGTGGAGACTCATATTTATATTGTTTTTTTGTAAAGGCAGATAACCTGGCGTGCCTGCTGGCCAGCTGATGAGAGAAACTCGCTGTACATGTGACTCTTGAACATTTCCAGACTGAAAAGCATACAATGGTCAAGGGAGTCAGATAAAAAAAAGATAAGGATGACAATTAGCCAATAATTAAGAAAAGAGAAAACGGATGTTCTGTAAATGTACTGAATATGGAAACTCTAAAGCAAACTATTAACATCAGAATAAAGTGTCTCTGTCACTTGAGGTAACCTGAGAAATATACTGAAGTTGAGAATGCATTAAACCATCTGGGCCGCAATATAAAATTTGAGGAAACTGATATTCTGGCCACCATCCATTAGTTCCATGCTTGTTTACAATGAGAGTCAACTGAAACAGAGAACTTTGAATCCCTATTCTAACTACTAATACTTAGATACTAGCTCAAATGTTTTATAATTTCTCCAGAAATACCACTGAGCACAGTGAACACTTATAACATCAGTGATTAAGGACTGCCCGCACTGACCAATGTTAGTAGCATTATTAGGAAGTAGAATTTTAAGCAAATCTTACTTGGAATTCCTTTCCGACGAGAGAGGTGTTCATTGCAATGTCCTGGAACCCACCATCCTGCCCCAAACACTACATTTACTTTTTAACCTAAGGAAGAGGAGCTCTCACTATTATCCACTGCTAAACTACACACAGGAAACTAGAGGCCTATCGCCGCCAAGCGACTCTGACCTGGGGGCTTAAGCCCCCAGATCCCATTTGCTTGTCCCCAAATCACTAGTATTGTCTACTCCTACCTTAACTAGTTGTTAACTAGAGAAGTTGGCAGCCTCGTCGACTGCCCCGACCACATCCCCCGCGAGAAAACAGTGAGAAGTAAACAGAAGACAGCCATTCTGTGGGGAACAGAGGCATTAATATCAGTGAGCAAAAACTGCAGTAATGATGTTATTAATTCTATCTGACAGCCAGACTCTCTTGATAAGGCCCACCACCAGGGTCCAAATCAACAACTTTGGCAGGTGGAGGAAATTTAAATTTTACTTCAATATACTGTACTTACATAATTATAATTAACCTAATTTTACTAATACAATAAGAATGTAGTGTTTGTCTGTACATTTGTTTCAGTCACAATATTGAGAGGGTTGATAGCATACATGATATCATTCTGTTTGAACTGAATAAACACAAGAACTACTTAACCACTTTTCATGACACTTGCCAATATTGCCAATATTAAAGTAGACACACCAAAATTTCCCTACACTTGATCTTATGTCAATTTTATCATTAGGAGCTGAGAAATAACATATTTAAGCACCAGAATACAGCCTCTCAACCAGGGTGAACCAAACAAAACGTTCAACCACTTCCATCACAAGCGAACGTACCACGCCCACCTTGGTTTCTTGCTAACACTAACGGTTGTTGCCTTCTGAACACTGCATGAAATCCAAAGCCATCCCAACTACCATACTCTAGCACCACACGTTTTCAGACCTCAGTTTAAGTGGTGTATCACTTGGAAGCATCAGTTGTAGAGTTCTGTAGTAGTATTGTATGGAAAGGAATAGAATTTAATAGGTATATACTTAGGCTGCCAAATACTGTAATACGAGTTGAATCATGGCTAAATCTCACTTCCTAATAAGCTTCTTAGCTAGTGTGAACACTAAACTGTTCCTCTCATTAACTCCTTTGGCAGAATGCAAGCTAAAACACACATTTTACCGACTTAATAAACTGCACAAATCTTGGCATGTAGAATTGAAACTTTGTTTGGCACACAATCCGACCAAACTAAAATCCAATTGACAATATTTGAGCTAAAGGTAAAGGTGAAGTTTCATCATAAATCGTGACCTACTAGTTAGACGACATATTTCTTTACTGTAAAGTCAATAGGAACAATTATGAGATTCTTAAATTGTAAAGGAAAATGAAGAACAGGGTGAACATTTTGACACTGAAATTGATCCAGTTAGATTCAGCTTAGGAGATTTTGACAGTAACAATACATAACAGTGAAAAGTGATAAAGCGGACAACTTGGATACCTCACAAAATGAGATGTACTAATTACTTCATTCATCCAGAGCACAGGCATTAAGTGTAAGAGTAGACAAGGTTTCTTTTAGTTTTAAGATACTTATGTTCACGTTTCCTTTTCTCAATACCTCCCCTCTCATCTCTGATATTACATATTCAAAATACAATTGGACTTGCACGAGGCAGCACTAGTGTTTGTTTATTGCAGCCGGTAGAGGACAGGAGGCAGAGCAGTGGACAGAGTGCAGTGATCACAAGAGTCTTGTATTACTGTCAGGAAAAAATGGACTTCATAGAAGAATCTGTGAATGCTACAAATGCAAAACCAATAGAGCAAATTCAGAACGGAATGAGTGTTGATCACTCAGAGACTTGTGGCGTTACAGTGAAGGAACCAGTGTATAATGAATGAATGACTGAGCAGTCACAGATTTAGCATGCTACTCTACCTGCAGCAGAGCTGGATGATGGAGCACCAGATGTAAATAACCAGTAGTTTCTGGCATGGCTGAGTGCAATCAAATTTTGAAATAGGCCAAATTATTCTGCTTACATTAATTTACTAAAATAAATTCCTTAAATGATTAATAAAAACATCAAAACCCTCAAAAATAAAAAAAAACTACAAAGCTATTATCCTACATCTAATTCAAAAAAATAGCCGCAGTACCTGTCATTGACGGGACAATCATATAGCATGTGTGTAGTTATCCAACACTCCAGCTACTTTCTGCTAATATTCAGGAATGCTGCTTTACGCGGGACGCAGCAGTAATCCCATCGGAGAGGAGTGGCAGCCAAACCACATCAATCATATCACAACAATGGTCAATGTAACGTTATTCTTGATCAGTTTTATGAGGTATTCGGTATTGTATGCCTTCACATTTAGTTTTCTTCCAACTCTGGGATATAAAGTAGAGCATCTAGTGTTAACGTTCCTTCTTTCATGACTCCCTCTTGTTTCATTCCTCAAGCGATTGTTGGATCGATCAGATGTTAAATGATGGGCCCTTAACGTTCCTTTCCTCACATTCAAAACTCTACACTTCCTCCATTCCAATTACATGCAGGTTCATATCACATGGTGCAAGTAGGGACAAAATACCTCTATAGATCAACGCCCCAAACAAATAGCATTTTTTTTTTAAAGGATTGGAACCTACAATCACAGTTGCTCGCCCCGATAGCACGGCCAAATCGCTCAGTAAAAGGTGAAGATGGTCCGCATCCATGGTGTAGTGGTTAGTGTGATTAGCTGCCACCCCCGGAGGCCCGAGTTCAATTCCCAGCTCTGCCACGAAATTTGAAAAGTGGTACCAGGGCTGGAACAGGGTCCACTCAGCCTCGGTAGGTCAACTGAGTAGAGGTGGGTTCGATTCCTACCTCAGCCATTCTGGAAGTGGTTTTCCACGGTTTCCCACTTCTCCTCCAGGCAAATGCTGGGATGGTACCTAACTTAAGGCTACGGTCGCTTCCTTCCCTCTTCCTTGTCTATCCTTTCCAATCTTCCCATCCCCCTGCAGGCCCCTGTTCAGAACAGCATGTGAGGCCGCCTGAGCCAGGTACTGGTCATCCTCCCCAGTTCCATCCCCGACCCTGAGTTAAGAAGCTTCAAGACACTGCTCTTGAGGTGGTAGAGGTGGGATCCCTCACTGAGTCCGAGGGAAAAACGACCCTGGAGGGTAAGCAGATTAAGAAAGGAAGAAAAGGTGAAGATTTCTGAATCATACCGGCTTCCCTTTCCTTAAACTTACCAGCATTCGCGTTTGAATTTACAGATAAATATGAATTTCACTCATGACCAAGGTCAGGCAATCAGAAAATGAATCTCAACAGTCATGTGTTGACACACTAATTTGTCAAGTAGGCAGATGGACCTCAAGCAAAATGAATCAATAAGAAATGAGTACATGTATTCTTCGATTTCCACGAAAGCCCATGTCTTAAACACATCTTTGATCCATAAGAATATCTAACGCATATATTAAAGTGATTTCCCTACAGTACAAGACAGAACACAAAACTCTGTTGGATAAGTCTTAAAAGACAACTGTTGGTGCGATCTCCAGTGGAAGAAGTGCCGTGCTGTAACAGTGTCCCTGATCAGAAAAGACCACCAATTCTCATTTTCAACAGATGTAGGATGAGTGATGAGCTCTCTGTTAGTGCTCTACCGAGCAGTATAGTAACAATATTTGAAGTAATGCCTACAATCGAACATACAATTTCCAGTACCTGCCCTACAAACTTGTTGCTTTTTAAGGGTGTACGAACCATAGTGAAGCTATTGCATGGCTAAGAAACATTATTTGCGGTCCCCATCAGGAACCCGCTGGTGATATTTACAGAAGCTATTTCCTAATATTTACCAAATGCAGACTTCCAGAAAATCAGTCTTGTGTATCTTCTGGTGCCTACTTGCAAAGCGTTCTTTAGGCTATCATATATACTTTTTTTGTAACTTACAGTTATAGAGATATTGCTTTTTATTTCAAAATTCACGTAAAATCCACCCTGTTGCAACCACATCGTCAAACGATGCAAGGGCACATCCTCCAGCAGCAGTGGGAGTTCCTGACACAGAAAGTGCAGGTAGTGTGGGCCCGTCCAATGGCTCTCAAAGAAATAAATTCCAATCACAAAACATTCACTCTCCCTGGTACTTGATCGGCCGCACCCAGTGAGGACTTTACAATTGATGTTCCCATTATTGTGGAAGTGCGATTCGTCCGAGAATAACATATGCGACACGAATGCTGCATCATTGTCCAGCCTGCCTAATAGCCACTGACATAACTAAATTTGAGCTTCGAAATCCCTGCCATGGAGCTCTTGATGGGTGAAATTTATGTCCATGCAGTATTCGGTAGACGGACGGCTGGCTGGTGTTCACCTGTCGTGAAATCGCCCTTGTACTGATGTGTGGATTGTTACGAGCTGCCTCCAGAACGGCCTCTTCTGTTTCACCCTATGTAACAGGCCTATCACGGAGTGGTGGCTGGTTGGATATTACGCCTGTTGTCCTTAGGCATCTTTCAACACGGCGGAATGTCGTATCAGCCGGGTGTTGCCTGATGGGAAATCGTTCTTGGTGCAGACGTAGTGCTTTGCACGTGTTTTGTCTTGCTTCCCCATAAATGAGGAGTATGTCAACGTATTCTTCTGTGGAAAACTTTCCAAATGACAGCAGAGATTACAGTACATGTAAGCCCTAACCAGCGGAGTATGCGCAGGTCACACAAGATGAATAACAGCGTCATTCAACTGTTTGAATGTGGCAAATGTGAGCCTGTGTTTACATATTCAAATACCATACCTATGCAAAAACATTTCAATGATGCAGAATTCGAATCACCGCTGGCACATTCCATCGATTGTGAGGCGAACGTCTAATCACATCGCTACGCTACACTGCTGGGAATATGCTGGTAGTACGGCAAGAGCAGAGTACATACGCCATCTGGTTTGGTGTTTAAGACATTCATTACTACACTGTTACCTAGTTTTATGCATTGATTCCCCTCTTCGTTACACCCGGTCACGAAGCAAGACACATTAACCTAGTTACATGGTAAAAGGACGTTGCTACATTATTTAAAGGCATCATGTTTTGCGAACGGATTATATACCATTTCGGTAGGGTTCAGAATCGTGTGCAAAATGTGCTCCCTGAACATTAGTATTATATAGTATCTTCTATGCAGCGGAGTGCCATGCAATGAACAAAAAAGGCCTTATTAAGAAACTTGAAATCAAAGAGAGATTTTGAGAAAAATATTGGGCTCCATAAAAGACAAAGGTGAATGTAGAAGACGGCAAAACCACAAGCTCTATTTCCACATAAAAAAGATAACCGAAACGATGCGGAAGAGAAGGATTTCTTTCTACGGTCACATGACAAGAATGAGCTCTGCAAGGTCAACCAAGTGGATTTTCTTCTACTTCCAAGATAAGAAGACAAAAGTGGCCTGGTTCAGAGAGGTAGAAAAAGATCTAGAAGAAGTGGGCATCATACATGATGATATAATGGAGCACAACCCACTTAAGAAGAAACTTCAAGACCACAAGAGTTTTGAAGAAAAGCCAAAGCTGAAAACAGGGAAGGCATGAATCAAAGAAAGAAAGGATCAGCTCTGGCAACGAATGTGGGAGTACTGAGCAAATGTTATGGCCCAGGGAAGGAGACAGTTCAAATAAGTTGGTCCTTAGTTAGCCGAAACAACATGAATGAATGAATGAATGAATAATCTTAGTGTTTTTCCTGCATTGGCACAAGGTTCACTGTTCGGCTATCCAGTCTCCAATTGATTGTATACAGTGCATTACTTGGGTTCAACTGCAAGTACAATTGAAGAAAGTGAACTATTCAAGGCCTTACGATCGGCCAGTAACAGATCAGCTCCAGGCCCTGATGGTATGACTTATCTTTCCTACAAAAAGTACTGGAACATCATGAAAACAACCCTTTTAACACTAATGCAACTATTGTTCGCCAATCTACAAGATTGCACAGGTGTTAATACAGGAATTATAATCCTTGTACCCAAAGTCCCCGCACCATGAACTGTATCGGATTTCCGACCAATAACAACACTCCTCAACACCGATTACAAACTCTTCATGAAAATACTGGCGAAAAGAATACAACCCTACCTTAATAACATCATCAAGGTAGGGCAAACATGTGCTATTCCCGAAAGGAAAATAACCCACATCCTACAGGCAGTAAGAAATGCAGTTTTAAACTTTGAAGCAGAACCAACTGAAATGGGCGCGATTCCAAACCTGGACTTCCGAAAAGCTTTTGACAGAGTGCATCATGGGTACTTGTTAGCAGTGCTCCAACGCTTAGGTCTCCCAACCGCAATATGCAATCTTATTCGAACCCTGTATAGTTCGGCGTATTCTCGAATACTTCTTAATGGAGACATTTCCAGACCAATTCCAATTAAAATATCGGTACGACAAGGATGTCCCCTATCAATGACTCTTTTTGCTTTAAGTACTGAGCCCTTTATTCGGGCAGTCCACTTTGTAATGTGCACGATTCCGAACCCCCAGAGCCTGTTCACGGTTGCAGCCTATGCTGATGACGTCACCATATTACTACAGACACCAACCGTTGCCCCACAGTTGAAGAGCATAATAAAAACTTACGAGAAAGCCTCTAATGCCCAAGTCAGTTATAAAAAATCTGAGATACTACCGCTTGGTAGCTGGTCACAAGAGATGACTATTGCGTCCGTACCAATTAAAGATAGAATTAAGATTTTGAGATTAGTGTTTCCCCCTAATATGTCCCAAAATATTGACAAACTGGACAACCATAGATACGCTAGATAGCACTGCATTTCTCTATTATAATCAAATCTCTCCAACTCGATTGTAACTGGCATTAGAAAAAGGGGACTGCCCTTATAATGAAAACTACTGGGCGATTTGGCCGTGCGGTTAGAAGTGCGCAGCTATGAGCTTGCATCCGGGAGATAGTGGGTTCTGACCCCACTGTCTACAGCCCTGAAGATGGTTTTCCATGATTTCCCATTTTCATACCAGGCGAATGCTGGGGCTATACCTCAATTCTGGCTATGGCCGATTCCTTCCCACTCGTAGGCCTCACCTCTCCCATCGTTGCCACAAGACCTATCTGTGCCAGTGTGACGTAAAACAGATCATTAATATAAATGAAAAAACTCCATCCCCACTGTGAGTGGCAGTAGCCAAGTGAGCCTGCCGTTATAGTAGAAACTCCCGAACTCGATTGTGATTCGCAGTAGGAAATGTGGCCTGCCATTGTTAACAAAACTTCCCCAATGCCTACCTTACATCGGAAACAATGTATGGCGTCCTCCCTGTTTTGTTTCTCGGGTAGCACTAAGAGACATGCAATTTAATATAATCTTACTCACTGCCTTTACAGTAATTTACAGAGAAATTCATCTTAACAATTTTTAGATACGGATGGATGATAATGTGGTTTTACACATTAAGACAATCATGACAAAAAACATTGTCAGGTAACACAATTAAAAAATATTTCCATGATAGCAATGCTCGGCGTTGATATAGACTTGGCAACAAAAATAGAAATTCGAAATTCATGAATAGGGCCTATCTCTGTTATCATAGCCGGTACAGTAAAAATGTATAAGACATTAATAATTGCAAATTTAATTCTATATAACTTTAGTTATGTAGTATTTATCAATAGGACCTCTAATAACATAAATATTTGAGAATTAAATTTTAGACCTTCCTCTACCACCATTTTACTCAGCGTAAATAACATTATTTGTAGCCTAGACTGTAATGGCTCATTTCCCAAGTTTACATACTAAATTTTATTAAATTCTCTTCAGCCATTTTCTCATGATGCCCATACAGACAGACAGACAGACAGACGGACGGACAGACAGACAGAGATGACGGAAAATTTAAAAGTGCATTTCCTTATTACTGTGGACATGAACAATACAGAAAAACCATTCTTGTTAAATTCTGAACAATGTACAGACAAAACTCTTATTTTATATATACACTGTTTATAGATTTTATTTCAAGAAAGCTTATGGACTCCATCCATAGACCATCATTATTAAAAATTTTAAGAAATTTTGGACTTCCCCCAAAGCTAATCAAGTTTACTGAACTTACTCTAACCAATACAATTTCTAAAATTAAGTTCAGAGGAGAACTTTCTGAACCATTCTTGGTAAAATCTGGTTTAAGACAGGGTGACGGATTGTCACCTCTTCCTTTTAACTGTGCACTAGAGTAAGTTATGAGGGAATGGTACAAGAACAACTCGAAAAATATAAAAACTGGAACCCAGAAGGATAACATACATTTGAACTGTCTAGGATTTGATGTTGATCTAGCTCTTCTTGCCAATGATATTCAGGAAACAAAACAACAAATAAAACATTTACAGGAAATAGCTCAAAATTTGAAAATTTTGTTTGAATAAACAGGAATTATGCTAACTCAACTTCCACTTGAAATAAAGTTAAGCTGGGAGACCAAGAAATAAAAATTGTAGAAAAATTTAAATATTTAGGGGAAATAATCACATATAACCTGAACAAGAAACCAGCATGGCAAAGTAGAATAGATAAACTGGTTACAGCACAGCATGTTATCAAGAATACATATACTAATAAGTGTCTCTCAACCATGGACGCCCATAGGATAGTTTGTAAGGGGGGGGAGGCTAGACCTGGGGGTATGTAGTATTTTTAATATTTTGGAAGATGAATGGTGACTTGTATTCTACGGTAGAGTACCACACGCGGCATCCCCTACCACTTCTACGTAATACCGATTTTTAAATCATTTTCGTGAAACAAAAACACCTGGCTATATTAGGTTTTATCCTTTCCCTGAGAGCTAGTGGGGGGAGAAGCGCGTCCCCACCTTGCCCCCGGGCATGGGCGCCCATGCTCTCAATAGCAACCAAATTGAAACACTACAAAAGAGTCACTCAGCCACAAATTACATATGCACGTAAAACATTATTCAAAACAACAAACATAGTTGCAATTGATACTCAAGTTAGAAAGGAGAATAGGGAGAACCTTTTTAAATAAAAATTATCAAGTAAACAGAGTCTGGAGACTAGCTTCCAATAAAACAGTTTATAAAGAAATAAAATTTGTGACTAGCACAATGAAAAAGAAACGAATCATATTCTTAGGGCATCTAATATGGTCACCAGAAAATAGAATCAGTAGAAAAATTATGGAAGAGTAAGAATAATAGATGGATCACAGAACTTAAACAAATACACTCAATATATTGAAAGATAAACACACTAGATTACAGATGAAAATCAACAAGCAGAGAATAGGAAGAGTGATTCCAGAAGCAGAAAGAAAATTATGTTCAGAAAGAATGAAACGGTACTGGGCTGACAAAAAGAAAAACCTTCATAAACCTGACTAAAGTAGTCCTATGTTGGCTAAAAAAATTAAAATAAATATATAGATTATACCTATTCAGTATGTTGGTAGGTAAAAAGTTTTAAAAATGATGAATAATTTTCTGAAGATTAGTGACACAAAAATGAAGGTTTTTTTTTTTTAATATCCATAGACCAGAAGTTGTTAAAACACACACCTTTTGACAAACAAAACTGACTGGAACTACCTTTTGGAAATCCTTTAAAGCAGTAACTTCTGGCTCTATGGGAAATATAGAGGAACAACACACTTCTCTTACAGGTTACTTCTCCAACTGTTTACCACCCCATCCTTCACATCAACGCCTCACATTTTTTTCGCCTGGCCGGGTGACGCCTCATCTTTAAATTCGTACCTCGCAGGCCTCAAAAAAACATATCGGCCTGACACCACGAAGGAAGTCTGCCTTCC
This sequence comes from Anabrus simplex, assembly GCF_040414725.1. Taxonomy (NCBI): domain Eukaryota; kingdom Metazoa; phylum Arthropoda; class Insecta; order Orthoptera; family Tettigoniidae; genus Anabrus; species Anabrus simplex. The sequence goes on along the minus strand of NC_090269.1, from coordinate 49,754,186 downwards.
CAACAGTTCACCTGCATCTCTCGCAATGTTCATCCTTCTATCACCGATTATGAAATTGAAAGGGAACTCCGCATCCTGGGCGTCCATAGTGCCTCTAGACTACTCGCCGGCACCGAACCGCCCTCGGATATACTACTATATATTCGTCAGGCAGATAATCTCAAGTACATCGCGGACAATGGAGTGTTTATCCATTGCCGCCACCATAGGGCCGAACCTACTCCCCAGAATATTCTGGCTCAGTTACTAGACAACACACCAGCTCCACATCCAGCAACGCCGCCGCAGGAACCACCGCAACAACAGACTTCACCCTCTCTTTCCATCGCCCAAGTGACCACCATTTCCACTACTACCCCCCACCAGCACCACTACTACTACTACTACCACCACCACCACCTCTGCTGTACATACCTCCTCTCCCGTTCCTAGCACCACCACAGTCATGTCCCATCCTACCTCCTTTATGATGTCCTCTCACCCCGTACGTCACACCCCTGAACAACCTAGTCCACAGCAAGTACTCCTTCAGCCACCTGGAGAGGAAACTACCACTGCTACCCCAACTGACCCAGGAAGACCACCATCGTCCCCAACACTGCCTGACAACAATACCATCCATAGCTGTGTTGTACGCGGAGTGGACCCCAGCATTCAACCTGAAGACATAACCGAAGACCTCCGCAAGACAGGAATTCCCGTACGACAAGCGTTCCGGATCCGCAACGCCGACGGCCCTACCTTCCTCGTACGCCTCCATCTGCCAACCTACGAAGATGTCCAACACCCCGTCGATCACGGATTACATCTTCAAGGCCGCTACCACCATGTAGAACACTCCCGTTCTCCTATTCCTTCTATGACCCGCCCTACCACATCCCGACGTCGTCCCCGGCTCGCCCCACCTCCACAACCATCTAGTCCGCTGCCTCGTTTTTATCCAACCCAGCCTGGCTGCCCTCTAACCCCACCGTCTAACTCTGACCTTCTCCGTCTACTACTCACCTCACTCAGGAATTTCTCCTCATTATTTCACATCCTGGCGCTCCACATTTCCCCTCACACATACCCCAGATTTTAACCGTTGTATATACTTGTATCACTGTATTGTACATTAAAATTGTAAGATTGTAAATCAAACATGCATGTAAAATCCTAATGTAAAACCTTACCACCTCCCTTGCAACATCACTGCATCTCTCCCTACCACCCTGGTAAACTCATTTAAACCCCACTCCTAGCGAGCATCCCCTACAATTCCCATCTATGTAACCAAGATACCCTGTAAATCCTCCTCCCTAAATTCTGCACATCGTTCTTTCCATCTCCCTCAATCAACATTCCTCACAGTTCTCATCACATCTCTGGCCTGGGAGACAGCGTTACTGTCTAGGGGCCCGCCCTGCTCTTTGGACGGGGAATGAAGCACCTCCTAAAAATATATATATATACAGTATATATAGAAATCCATAACACTGTCTTAAGTAAACAATTCCATACCACACTACAGAAAAATGGACAAAGGTATACAAGCATCCCTCACTAATACTGGTACTCTTTTTCCTACTGACGTACCTTACTTGCTCACACAATTACAAACTGTTAACCAGCGTGTGTGTTAGTAATAAAACCCATTGGTCTAATACACCAAAAATGCATAGTGTGTCTTCGTGGAGGAGGATGGTTCTGTTTCGTATCGGACATTTTCATTCGGATGTATGAAAAATATAGTAAGATTTCTGATATTTTACTATAAAAGTAAATATATTTCTAAGGGTGGGTTGGTGAGGTCCCTTGCATTGGCAATGAACCCACCCTCCCTCCCTCTCTCTCCTACATGTTATACAAGAAGATTTCTAGGCTCCAGATTCCCTGTGTACTTCATGCTTTTTTTTTTTTCCTCCTTGGGGAGTTCCAACCAAACCTGGATAGAGGGGAGACCCCATCATAGTGGTGGATACTATACATGGGTACTTTAAACCCATAGAGATCTGCCCACTGACCCCATGATGATGATGATTGTTGTTGTTTAAAGGGACCTAAGATCTAGGTCATTGGCCCCTGATGGTACGAAATGAAACGAAATGTAATGACAATTTAAAATTCAAAAATTCATCTAACTTAATGACCAGAATTCAAAACATGACGATGAAGAACGAATGGATGAATATGAATTTAAAATAATCAGTAAATCCAACTCACAATTTTAAAAATTAAAAATAATTCCAAAATCAATCCACTGACTAGAATTCAAAGAGACGACGATGAGCAATGATTATGAACTTAAAACAATCAGAGGATCCAGCCTACAATGCCTCACCTTCCCAGAAACTAACTTAAAACAATGGTATATACTGACCAAGGAGCAGCTTCTAAAGCAAAATCCTGAATTAATGATGCTTGTTGTCTAAAGGGGTCCAAAATCCAGGTCAATGGCCCCTCATAATTGTGCTTATCGCTAGTAAAATAGAACCATGGTATTTCTCACGTAACTACAAATCACAAGTAACGTAGACTCATGGTGTTTCTCATATTGTGTTACTAGTCACAGATGATGGACTACGCACAGGTAACGCAGACCTATGCTGATTCGCACATAATAGCGCCACTCATAGGCAATGCAAACCCATGGTGTTCCTCACACAGTGGTACTAATCAAAGGGATCTGTACTATCCCGTGGTGTTCTTTACACAGTGGGTACTAATCACAGGCACCACAGACCCACGGCGTTGCTCATATAGTGGTACTAATCACAGGAAACGCCCTGATCTGTGGTGTTCCTCAAAACGCAGACCCATGATGTCTGCGACCAGATGCTGGAAACACCCCAGTGAGGATAACCTCTTTTTCTTCTCCTTGGGGAGTTCCAACCAAACCTGGATAGAGGGGAGACCCCATCATAGTGGTGGATACTATACATGGGTACTTTAAACCCATAGAGATCCGCCCAGTGACCCCAGGTATTCCTAACATAGTGGTACTAATTGCAAAAAAAGTCGACTCATTGTATTTCTCGCGTGATGGTACTAAGCACAGGTAATTTCATGGTTCAAAATTCAACATCCTTTGCTCGCCCTTTTTAGTCGCCTCTTATGACAGGCAGGGGATATGGTGGGTGCATTCCTTCCTTGCGTCCCCCACCAACAGGGGGCTCTCTTTAATCAAATTTTAGTTTCTGTATATCTTCAAAGGTCCATTTCTAACATTAACACTTTCCTCAGCAAATTCCAGTGCTGCAATGAAATGGGAAAAACATATCCACCACGACATTGAAACAATAGAAGGCTCAAACCAAGGTGGACCAGGCGAGTTGGCCGTGCGCGTAGAGACGCGCGGCTGTGAGCTTGCATCCGGGAGATAGTAGGTTCGAATCCCACTATCAGCAGCCCTGAAGATGGTTTTCTGTGGTTTTCCATTTTCACACCAGGCAAATGCTGGGGGTGTACCTTAATTAAGGCCACGACCGCTTCCTTCCAACTCCTAGGCCTTTCCTATCCCATCGTCGCCATAAGACCTATCTGTGTCGGTGTGACTTAAAGCCCCTAGCAAAAAAAAAACCAAGGTGAGATCTGGCTATCAGGAGAGATTGCCGATTTCTGTACTGAGATACCCTAGGTCCAAATAAATATTTTTTTTAAATTTTTTTTTTTAAGGGAGCCCAGTAATTTTACTAATAGCACCTGCATATCATCCTCTAACTACCCATTAACTAAATAATTGTGATCCAATAGAAACATGCTGAATCTTTAATCTTATTCAGTAGCACAAATTACCCCATACCCTGACACTGGTATTATTTGTATCTATGATATATAAAAAACACCAATGGTGCAACAATTCCTTAATGGCCTTGACCTGGAAGGACAACCACTGTTGGCTAAATATCAGAATGTTACATAGTCGACATGACATCCTTAGCCATACTCCTTAACTTTCGCGGCAGGACCCTCTGCCTCTCGTACCTGAAACCTATTTAGTTTTTCTCACAAGGCTGAGTGAATTCCATTTCAGCCTTCAGTCCAGAATAAAAATTGTTGAACTGAATTCAATCCTGGGAATCAAGAGTAAGAGTCAGACATGCTAACCGTATACCACGGCACAGGCTTGATATATTAAAATAAGTGTTTAAATTCGTAGCCTACTGGATTAGCCCTTGTAAAAATAACTGAAGGAGGAAACAGAAAGAGTTCAAAGTATAAGCTAAGATAACTTACCAGTAGGCAGCAACAACACCTGCAATGTGAACATATTTGACAAAGAGTCCTTCTTGCATCTTTTAGTTAGCAGGCTAACGATTGATATGAAAAAAATAAAATGTGAGAGATGTGAATTTCACGACCCCATCATCAGTGCCAAATATCTAACTTCAATGCTGTTACCGGCATAACGTACGTGGGGCGTTAAGATGTTTTATAACTATATCCAGATTATGTGACATTGTTAGTATAGCACTTCACAGCAATAAGTCTTCCCAGAGGAAAATTAAATATATTCTGGTAATTTTTAAACAAGTGGGAACATGTAGGACGCCACCAGAAAATTGTCACGCTACCGTCCCACCGGCTCGTAAGGTTTAATGAAACACTGCTTATAACATAAGAGACCCTGTGAAGGTTGATTCGACAAGACGAAAGGAATGGAATGCACTACTCATACTCTGATGATGATGATGATGATGATGATGCTTGTTGTTTACAGGAACCTAACATCTAGGTCATCGGCCCAAACTCATAAGTTTTACCTAACCTAATACCGTTCAACGATGGCAGTTTTTGACATAGCTTGATTCAAGTCGTCATTGACAAAGCTGTCATTCATACTAGAACCAAACATGGGAAGTAATTCCTGACAGCCCCGACCTACACATCAATAGACAGTAAATTTCCCAAGACAATTCCAACTCCACAAAGTTAACCTGCAATTCTGCCTTATCTAGCTGTCAGGTGACACCTGGCCTGGTGACATCTGCAACATGTTGATCGTCAGGAGCGCCATCTGTGGCCATCTGTACAGGGGTGCCAACACTCCCATTTTCTTCTTCCTCGTCTTCTTGATCACTATTGGCCTCCACATTGCCTCGTCCATTCACTGATACCTTGATCTTTTAATATTCTTATATTAGGAACAAAGACCGACAGCAATATCTCAGACCGTAATATCAAAACCAAAATTGTGGACATCATAGGGGGAAAAGCTGCTGACCGTTCAACAAGGTTACAGAGCAGAGCCATCTAATGTAGTTGGCTATGTCACAGCAAATACAGTAGAGACAATACACGACACTTACGGATTTCGCCTTGCTAAAATGGGAGACAATTCGACGGTGGCGCTCCTAGTGACTTGACCTGAACAAATCGCGCTAAATTCAAATATCAATGGAAATGTATATACGGAAATAGATAAATAAATTACGTCTAGAAAGAAAGTGGTATTGAGATATTAACTTCGAAGTTGCTAAAGCAATTCTGGATAAATGAATGAAGAATTATTTAAAAGGTTATTAATCAAAGACTGAAATTAGACATATAAACAAGGTGTGAAGTGGACTGCTGTGAAATGGCTTGATCTTTCATTTATGCATTACTTTTTTAGCTTTAGCATGCCTGCCTGAAATCTTACGGTTGGATTTGTCTTTTTTCCTCATTTAAAAACATTGTATCATCACATTAAGACATTTGTCAATAAAAATATCGGCACATTCCTTACACATATGATGCAATGAATTAACATTTAATAGCTGGACAATTTTCCTCTTAACATGAAGCCTACTAACAGAAAGAAAATCTATAAAATCCCGGCTTTAATCTGAAAAGAAAGATAAAAGAAAGAAAAATTTGAAAATGTTGTTGATAGTGATGCTTTGAGGAATAATTACGTACAATTAGAGTAGAAATGTAACATACCCTTGGCTGTATAGTCGAGGATTTTTAAAGTCGCTGGCCTGGAAATGATCTGAACAGATCTTATAATTCTTATACAAGCGTAACGTCCCTTCTTTCTTGTACACTTTATCCAAATCGCTTCTGTGACATTTCAAACCCACAGATCACACCTACAACAACACATCGGTATTGAAGGTTAACTGCTGCACTATACAATAAAATATGCGTATTATATTTTAAGCCCGTTAAACATGGGTCGAGCAGGTCAGAAGATTATGAAGTACTATAAAAATCTCTGTCACTGGAAGAATATATATGCAAACACAATATTACTTACATGTTCTTGTCACCAGGGAACCTGAAGAACGACCGCGCATTTTTCTCTACTTCGTAATTACTGCAGCCAAACACAGCACACACCTTTCCCCTCATGTTGAGAGAAGATATCAAGGAATGACACACGCTACTATTTAATTATGTCAACTCACTGAAAACGCATAAATAACACCAAAAACTTCACACAAAAATACACGTGCTCTTATGACAGAATCAGTACCGTTCAGGTCTATCCGCTAGAGTGAGCTCCAATAGCTGTCCCTCGATATCTCGCTCAGTGTCGCGTATTGTCTCTACTGTATTTGGTCACAGTCATGTAAATAGACCTAACTTCATTTCGACGTGAAAGGTTCGCAAATTAGACTATTAATACATTTCTCCAGGAACTTTGCAGACAATAATTGGAATGATGCACAATAAACAAGAAGGAGATTACGAAGTCATTTAGATTAAAATACATTACATTTGCATCCTTTAAAAGGGTATAGTGCGCATTGGTATCACCCAAATATCACTATAAAATTTGTCACAAATGGAACATAATAATTGCTTTTACACATATCAAGTGAAAAATCCCTGGCAAATTAAGAAAGATTTGATTTTTGGAGAATATTATGTATACGTACTTTACCACTTTACAAGTGCATTTGGTGTTGCGCTCACAGTGACACAAATATGTCTTTTGTCTTACACTTTCAACGATTTCGTGTGTGATATCTGTGTTCACTGAAGTTCTTTGCTTTCGTTTCATTGCTTCACTTTTCAAACATCATCATTTCATGAACTGCATCGCGATATGCAATATTTAATAGGCGACAAAATGGTATGGCCAATGTACATAAGAAAAATTCAGCGGACTAGTGATTTATTGGTCCAGGGATCGAGCTAGTTTCGTTCGAACAGACATAAAAATATTTATTGGTCCAGGGATCATGCTATTTTTTGTTGACCTCCATTTTGCTGTGAAAGGTGAAAGCGAACTATATAAAGAAGGTAATAGGTGTATCAAAAACGACACGATCTAGACTTGTATATCTGCTCGCAAGGGAATCATTTCTCATAGAAGATCTCAGGACAAGTATGCCACTACCGAACACCGGTGCATCAAAGAAACTGCTAGCAAATCTGACGGAGAAGAGAGAAGAAGTCCAACCAGACTTCTATGGCACAGGAGCAATGATAGATCGCTCGTGGACGAAAGCTAATTTTGAATTAAGACATGTCATTATAGGATTAGCAGTTCACGGTTTTCATCACCTACTCTGCAAATCAAAACACTTCCATGACCCAAGTATAGACTGTGAGTGCAAACTATGTGGAAAAACGTGTGAACAGTACCACATTGAATTCTGTACAAGAAGAACAATGTCTATAAGTGATTATGCAAATATGTAACCCATCAATGTAACCTATATTCTCTGTTATGGCTATTTGGCTGCATTAAATATATTAATTAAATTTTGCTATTTGAACTGGCCGCTCTAGTCATATGGACAAAGATAATGAGAATCTACAGACATAGCACTCCCATTCCACGGTGCTAGCCGTGGACCTGAAGAAAGTAACAAAAGACGGCACCAGCAGCGCAGTACGTCATAAACCAGTCCTGTCTACAAGCCTTAAGTATGTTTTCATGTTTCTCAAATAACGACGGTATTTCTTAATTTGCTAGGGATTTTTCACTTGATATGTGTAAAAGCAATTATTATGTTCCATTTGTGACAAATTTTACAGTGATATTTGGGTGATACCAATGCGCATCGTACCCCTGATTGGTGTTGTGTATCTTCTCTGTCCCTTTGGGAGTGAGCGAGAATCGTAGCTGGTTTATGTGTTAACTTTCGCCAACACTCCTGGCCTAATGGCGGAGTCGAGTGGGGGTAATCATGTTCGTTCCAGAACGTTTTCATTACCCACCCTGAAGAGGTGGGGAGGGCCACCTGAAGGGTTCCGCCCTCCCTTTGGCCAAGAGATTGGACGGGGAAAGGAGATGCGTTAGAGGAAGGAGATGGGTAAAAGGTGATATAAATTGAAACGGGAAGATGCGGGGAGGAGGCCTCTTGGCTAAGGGGGTGTGAATATATGTAAGCTTTATTTACAGAGATAAACATGATTCACAATATAAGTGAGACAATGCATGAATAATACACAGAACAGTGATGTGAAGATGAGAGGGGTTAGACCAGATGTGAAGGAAATAGGTGAAGGGCTATGGTGTGATAAAAGGAGGAGAAGCTAACCAAAGAAGTGAGGAGGATGCGAAGGAAGGTGGTGGTGAGAAGTAACTAGGTAGGGGTGGGGGTGGATAAGAGGGAAATGAAAAACGAGGTGGTGAGGGAGGTGGGGTAGGCCGGGGACGGCTACGATATGTCGGGGGACTGGGTGGAGTGCGGGGAGATGAGCGAGAAGGTTCTATCCAATCGTGTCTGAATTCCAGTTGCGATGAGGCGTTCGGTGTCTTCAAGCGTAGGGAGATGAATCCTGATGAGATAGGTGGGACCATCCGCGATGTATATCCGGAAGGCGCGGCGCACCGGAAGCCCTGCCCGGCGGAGGTCCTGAACGAGGATAGCTGTTCGTATGCTGGGGTCCACACCGCAGACTACGCAGCTGTAGGTGGAAGTGCTGGTAGATGGTGGTGCGTCCAAGTTGCCAACAGGATCTGAAGATGAACGACCCTCGGAAGATGGTGGAAGCAAAGCGTTGGAAGGGTGGGTGAGATCAGAGGAAGGAGGGAAAGGAAGAGACGACGTCATGAGAAGGATGAGACATAGTAGTAGTGGCGAGGGACTGGGAGGAGGAGATGTGAGCGAAAGTGGTGACGGTGGTGGTGGTAGTAGTAGTAGTAGTAGTAATAAAAGTGATCGTAGTAATGGAGGTGCAGGCAGTAGCGGCGAATAAGGGGGGCGTAGGGGGAGGGGGCAGTCCCCCCCCCCCCACTTTATGGAGAAAACATTACATTTTTATTCCATTTTAGTCGGCTGAAACGAGGAATTACTGGAATGATTTAAACAATTGTACGAGCCCCGTTATCTTATCAGCTAGCTCTTTAGTTTATTTTCTTTAATTATTAGCGGAAATACGTCAAAAATGTCGTTCGTCGCGGCTGATTTGCATAGCGCCTCATTAAGCAGTGGAGACGTTGCATGTGCTATGAAAAGGGGTAGCAGGGGTATGTCTTATTTTGCTGAGATCAAGGACACTGAGGTATGATTCACCGATTGTCGCGCGCATTCGTCTGGCTGGCAGTCCCTTATAATAATAATAATAATGTTATTTGCTTTATGTCCCACTAACTAACTTTACGGTTTCCGGAGACGCCAAGGTGCCGGAATTTTGTCCCGCAGGACTTCTTTTACATGCTAGTCTACCGACACGAGGCTGACATAATTGAGCACCTTCAAAAACCACCGGATTGAGCCAGGATCGAACCTGCCAAATTGGGGTCAGAACGCCAGCGCCTCAACCGTCTGAGCCAATCAGCCCGGCAAGCATTGTCTGTTAGTTTCTTTGTGTGTAGTCAAATACTAAATGATTTTTAATTGTATATTCACGACGTACTTCTAATTAATTGTAATATGTATATTGTTCCTTTAGTGGAAGTTTTATCCTGTAGTCTAGTATTGGTCCGCCTCTGCGGTGTAGTGGTTAGTGTGATTAGCTGCCACCCCCGGAGGCCCGGGTTCGATTCCAGGCTCTGCCACGAAATTTGAAAAGTGGTACGAGGGCTGGAACGGGGTCCACTCAGCCTCAGGAGGTCAAATGAGTAGATGTGGGTTCGATTCCCACCTCAGCCTTCCTGGAAGTGGTTTTCCGTGGTTTCCTACTTCTCCTCCAGGCAAATGCCGGGATGGTACCTAACTTAAGGCCAGGGCCGCTTCCTTCCCTCTTCCTTGTCTATCCCTTTCAATCTTACCATCCCCCACCAAGGCCCTGTTCAGCATAGCCTGGGGGTAAGCAGATTAAGAAGAAGTAGTCTAGTATTGAATCAATATCTCTAAAACTGTTAATACCGCACTCAAATTGGTAAAACCGTTGCCTCTCTGTGGAAATTCGCCCAGAGAGCATAAAAATTGTACCACTTTTTAGCTTTTCTTCCAGTTTACATGCATATACCACGCTCTACCCCCTCCCCTGGCTATATCCCAATAACCCGGGTACTTTTTGTTGTCCGTAATTTTGTTCCCCCCCCCCCTGCACTTATAATTCCCAGTCGCCGCTGCTGGGTGCAGGACATAGGTTGCGGGTATGAGTGGTATGGAGGGGGTGTGGGCGCGGCGGGGGGATCAGTGGTGGTACGCAGAGGTGGGTCGCTGTCCATTAGCTGGGCGAGAATATGCTCCGACGTTGGTTCGACGATGTAAGTGTGATGATGGATGCGGGCGCCAGTCTTGAGAAGGGTAGAGACGTCAGCAGGTGCGTGGCAGTAGAGCAGTACCTCATCGGTGGTGGTGATGGTGGTGGTGGTGGTGGTGGTGATTATTGTTTTAAGAGGAATTACAACTAGGCAACCATCCTCTATACCTCATCGGCTGGTTGGACCCCGGTGTGGAGCCGAACAGCACAATAGGCGCCGATCCGACGAAGGGCGGTGTGGATGGTGTCTTCTGACAGATCGAGAGGAACGAACCGTGCAACGCATGTGAAGAGCATGGTGAGAGGGCTGGCCTCCTACGTGGTGCCAGCCAATTTGCCTTGTTCGCTCGGGTAGGTGATGAATTAAAGGTGAGCAGTCACCCGGTCGAAAAAAAATAGAGCGTCGCGTCAGGAGCAGAAAAAAAGCAGCGGAAATGGCGAAAAAGCCTCCGTAATATGTGGAGCAGGAGACAGTTTTAGTTGACAGTAGAGGAGGCTCCATGGAGAAGACTATAGTGCTTCCTGATATGTAACTTTACATCCGAACATAATCCTGTTCCATCTAACGATAGGCCGAACGGTCCTTCTCCTGTTGCATAGAAAACCAATCTATACGACGATGCATACCATATACCATACAGAGATGTAGACAGGGAATTGATAGAAGCTACAATTCGAAAATACACTGAATCGCCCGTCCCAATAGTGCCAGTTCAGCGTATTAATGGGCGTTCTATGCAGGATGGCAAGGTCTCCAACGTTCATACAGGCACAATTAAGATAACATTCCGTAGTCAGACACTGCCTCAATATGTATCTCTCTATAGGGTTCGAGCTCTGGTCGAACCCTTTGTTTTTCAACCCACCATATGCGGAAAATGTCAACGTTATGGGCATACTAGGAATAATTGGTGAGCTATGAGCCCTCAGTGTGCCAATTGTGCACAATTTCACGAGACTCAAGATTGTACTGATTCCCGACTGAAATGTTTAAACTGTTCCGAGGAACATTAAGTGGGGTCCCTCCACTGCCCCAAGCATTAAAGACATCAGGAGTTAAAGAAAAAGCTTGCAATGGAATTTCATACTTCTTCAACTTTACAGTCCTATTTTGCCCCAGTATAAAATATATTCGCACCTCTCATATCCCCACAACAATTTCCCCCTTACCGTGGTCTACTTCTCAACTTCCGCAGTCTCCTACGTCAAGAAAAAGGAAATTTACGGCAGTTTACAATCTTCACCGTCTAAACACGATCCTTCATCAGGATTTGATGTACGGGGATACCGCGAAATTCTTCATATGCCTACCTCCTCCAGGAGTGAACCTACTCCCATGTCTTCCATATCTATGAATCGATCACCGGTTCTTCCTAGTAATGCTGATAAAGTTGATGGCACTTTATGAGAAAACTTCCCGGTATCTCCTCCTTTTAACGCCACAATTGAAGCTATTTCCAATAAACTATTAGCCTATATTCGGGCAGCGCAACATAAGTAAAATGGTCTAAGATGCTTCTAACCATACAAGAAGAGGCCATGTTACTTCTTCCACTCTTTAGCAAAGTCTGTACCAAAAACTATAATCATTCTACAGTGAAATGCACATAGTGTATTAAGTAAGAGACACGAATTTTTTTCATTGATTGACATAATCCACATATAATTTCAGTGGCGTGCACTGAACCCCACCTACCCCAGCGCTGCTGGGGTAAAGAACTTTGTATTAACATCTTCTAATTATTTCTTAGAAACCTTTTTATAATGTTTAAAAAATTGCGAACATGTAAGCCAAGCCAAGTACAGATGTCTCGACAATCAGCTCGCACTACCTCAGTTCAGCTTCTCCAGCGAGCTGGGTTTCCTTGCCGGCACAAAAGAGGGTTACCCCAGCGAAATTTAAGGTCGCTTGGGTGATGCATGCACTTGAAGCTTCCTTGTCCTGGGAGTGGGGTGGAGCTGTAGGCCCGTCCCGACAGCAATTTACGGCGACAGGCCAGCCAACTTAGGTATGATAATGTTAGTTTTAATACTTAACACTCGAAGTCTTCAGCGCCATACACTATAGACTGCAAGAAAAATATCAACATCTTAACACTTGCACATCGTCTTGCTAATAAAACTAGAGCCAGTGTATGAAATAAATTGTAATATAGAAGAATATATTTTAGTCTTGGGTTTCGGCATGTATACAGTTTTTTCGAACAATTCAGTGATGGCACGTGCAGAGTATGTGTTCCGATAGCCGCAGAAAAATATTTAGGTTGCCCAGCATGAACACAGAGTTAAGCGCGAAGTAAAAGAATTTTGTATTTGGTTGTCTGTGATGGTGGTGTATCGTGATTTTTTGTAGTGTTCCTCTTGGATTATAGGTGAAGGTTTCGCGAGTTCTGTGGCATTCTTCATGAATATAACGTGTGTTATACGTCATGACAACTATTTTCTCTCGCTTGTCGTTGAAGCACTTACACTCAGAATGCGAATTAAACTCTAAAACTTCAGCGACAGTAAAATACTAGTTAAATTTTTTCTGATTAGTTTAGATTAGGCTTTTTAATTAAAAAACAAATAGTTAGTCCCCGTGTATTTTTGTGAAAACCATAACTGTACTATCACGAAGCGTCACCGGATGAAACTGTAAGTACCGAAGGCCATCCGGAAAGTGGTACCCGTTTGCGCAATAAAGACACAGGAGTAAATATTAAGAAATATACACATTTTTATTGGAAAGAGCATACTTTACATTACTTCTCCACATAATCTCCAAGCAAATTTAGGCATTTGTCATAACGTGGGACGAGTTTTTGTATTCCAGCGTCATAGTCCTCCGCCGCCAGCGTATTGAGATACGTAGTCACGGCTCGTTTAATGCCCGGTTTCTGGAACGTGAGATATCGAACCTATAGCGGTATCGAATGGTTAACTTGTGTTTTGGCGTTGCACGAACGTAAGATACATCTATCGGATCGACAAATCGCTTGCTAACTTAGAGGGCCCTGAGCAGGAGATATCTAGTTGTTAACTTGCTGAGCACGTGCGCAGTACTTCAGTATCAGCAGCTAACGTTGCGTTTGTTAAAATTTTCTATGGCTTTCTCATCTTCTTCCGTCGGCCTAAAGTTCTAATGAACTATACAGTAGTGAAAATGAATTCAAAGACAGACTGAGGCTAAACAAATATACTGCCGTAGGTATGGTAGAGGTTACAGGCGACAATTTGCGTCCTGTGACAAATAATTTTCCATTGTCCCCTGTTGATCAATTATTACGATAACCTTTAAGATTCAGTACTACTGCGTCTTGTCATATTTGTATCTGTGACTGCATTCGTGTCCATAAAAGCACTGGTACCAGTAACTGAGTATAACAGATAATTACACATTTATCGTAGTAGGCCTACTGCAGGCCTTCTTGCATTGGCAGTGAGCATATACTTTTATCGTGGGATTGTTTTTAATTAGCGATATTACATTACAAGGAACTAACAGGTTATATAATTATGTTAATTACGCGATGTATGTCGTTATACTGTGATCAAACAATGCTCATATTTTGTAATAACAGGGAAGAGATACGGTATACTTATAAGGCTCAGTGCAAACTGGATTGCGTGTGACATGTGCCATTCATGTGCATATTTCATTCGAAATCCTCAAATAATATAAAATTCTTCTGACAGTCCTTAAACACCACGAAACTGACACCCACTTCTGCAAGAACTAGTCGAATATCCATTTCTTCCTGCATGGCAAAGAGGGGATAATAGGAGCTGTACAGAAAGCTCAAATGCGATGCATTACTTGTGCGCATGCGCCTGACAATCTAGGGAAAACACCTAATGCACAAAAACAAAGCAGTACGAGGGGTGGCATCTAGTGTGTATTTATGAAACTTGATCAACGAGTCAATAGTTGACAGTTCGATAAGTTAGCTGCTGTTCCGCTGTGCAACGCAGCGAAGATTTATCGAGTCGACAGCTGTAACAAAGCAATAGTTATCGGAAAGATATCTCATCATTCCAGAAACCGGGCATAAGTTCTTCATCGCTGTCAAATCTTTTTCCCGCCAGAAAGTTTTTAAGCTTCGTAAAGAGATGAAAATCCGAAGGGGCCAAGCCCGGGCTATACGGGGAATGGTTGAAGGTTTCCCACTTGAACTGCTGCAAAAGTTGTTGTGTTATCAAAGCTGCATGAGGCCAGGCATTGTCATGAAGGAGAATGACGCCTGTAGACAATAGACCTCGCCGTCGATTTTGTGTTGCCCGCCGTAATTTCTTTAATGTTTCACAATACGCATTAGCATTAATTGTGCCTCCACGGGCCATATAATCAATAAGCAGTACACCTTGGCGATCCCAGAAAACGGTTGTCATGAGTTTCCTGGAGGACAGAACTTTTTTTTGGTTTGGTTGGTGAATGAGCATGATGCCACTCCATTGACTGTCGTTTACTCTCAGGTAATGCATAACAAACCCATGTTTCGTCCGCAGTAATGATGCGAGTCAGGAAAGAGTCTCCTTCATCGGAATAACGTACCAGAAACGTCAGTGCTGCAGCCATACGCTTGGTTTTGTGCTCCTCTGTAAGCATGCGAGGGACCCACCTTGCACAGATTTTTTAATAATGCAGATGGTCTTTGACAATTTCATGAACAATTGTTCGAGACACATTAGGAAAATGTTCACAGAGTTCATCAATTGTGACGCGCCGATCGTTCCTCACGCATTCGTCTACTGCGCTCAGCAGTTGATCTGTAATGACAGATGGTCTCCCTGAACGCTCCTCGTCGTGTGTATTCCCCCTTCCCAGGTTGAAGTTGCGACACCAACGCCGAACAGACGACTCGTCCATCACATTGTCTCCATACACCTCCGTTAACTGGCGATGAATATCACAAGGTCGAACGTTTCGTGCATTAGGAAATGTAATCACGACCCTCGCTTCACAACTGGCGGGATTCTCAATTTGTTTAAACATTTTAAACGATCACAGACACATCACAGGCAATGCTAGCGTCACACAACCTCGCACAAAGTAGGCAGACAAGTCACTGTCGTGGTCTGACCTTGCCCAGTGGCTACCCGAGTCGTCAGCGCTTCATGCGGCGCTAACGGATACTACTTTCCGGATGACCCTCGTACATTGTTTAAAATCTGCTATAGATTAAGTTATGATGGTGTCGTCACTGCCGTGGATATCAATTTGGAAGTATGTGCGAGCGTGTGGTTGAAAATATTCTTTAAAAATCTTTCTCAGGTAGACCTTTCCACGAAAAACGCATCCTTATAAATGGTAATGTTGACTTTGGAGAGTGTAGTAGGGCTACGATTGTTTATATTAAAAAAACATTTTTGCAGCTGAGGTAATGAATATGTTCCCCGCACGCCACTGCATAATTTTGATCAGTGAAACTTGGCTGGCCCCATCCAGACGATTTCATATTCCAAATTATACTTGTCTTCGACATGATAACTATGGCTATGATGGTGCCTGTATTTTGGTACGGTATCGAACCACTTACAGTTCCACTCTACCCCCTTGCAGTACAGAATTCTGGGCACACAATTGGTTATTATTTCTGTTGAAAATATCAATGTCGTTTCTCTCTACTGTCCACCGAAAATTCAAGTATCGTATACCAACTGGGAACATTTTTATCGCAACTTCGGCGCCCTTTTAACCTCAGAGGTGAATTCAATTGTCACCATCATAGCTGGGAATGCGAGATAGCTTGTTCTAAAGGAAGTAAGGCAGATAAATTAGCAGCAATATATAATTTACATATCTTAAATGACAGTTCGCCAACTCGGGTGACGTCACCTTTACAAAAGAAAAGTGCAGTTGATTTAACAATATGTACCAGTGAAATGGCACATAGAGTTGAATGGGAGGTGGTAAAGAACAATCATTCGACTGAGCATATCCCCATCCTTATTGTCCTTGCTGACTGTCATCAAGCAGTTCGACATCCAGATTCAGTCAAAATCGGCAGAAGAATGATACACTTTAACACAACCCAATTTCAACGGGTTTTGGTGGACAAATTATCCAGTGATGACTGTCATCAAATGTCATATAGCATATTTACTTCACTAATACTAATTATTTAGATCAACACCATCCTAAACGTCCAATTATCAGACCCAATTCTATCCAATATGCACGCTGATGGGACAATTGGTGTGTCACTTTAATTTCACAAAGGAAAGCAGCACTTCGCTTCTTTTGACGTTTGGGAACTTTCCAAGCACATTTACATTATAAAGTAATTGTAGTCCAATTTAAAAAGAAGTTTAGTGGCAAACGTCGCCTGGCTTGGAAATCTTTTATCTGCACACTTAATAGACAATCGCCGTCAAAACACATATGGAGAGCGATTGGACAGCTATCGAATCATTTCTTTTGCACACCATCTCTTGTACACTACAATATGGAGGCTATAATGTTTTTCTTTCATCAGCTAACCCCGGATTCTGCCTCCCCTCGCTGTAGTTTCCACATCCCACATATAAAAATAAATTTTCTTCTCTCCTGAGTCCCGTTGATATACATGAATTAAATTTGGCCATCCAGATGTCACGAACCTCGGCCCCTGGACGGGATGGCATATCGTATTCGGTTTTAAAACAACTTACTGGTGAGAACTACCTTACTTCGGGTTTTCAATCGCTACTTAGCGTCCGCTCAGATACCTAACCAATGAACGAATTCTATTTGGTACCGATCTTAAAACCAGGTTAAAACTCTCTACTTCCCGAGAGTTACAGGGACGTTTACCTTGGACAATGGCCACGGTAATTTTTCAAAGAAATATCCTTGAGCGACTAAAATGGTCATTATAATACTATAATTTACTTCCCAAGTTCCAATTCATATTCCTCCCAGGTCCTTCATCCACCGACGCTATTAATTTTTTGTTAACCGATGTTACTCTCGCGCGCTGTCGGAAAGAACCTTTGATGTCTATTTTTGACATGCGTGAGGCTTATGATAACGTTGACAGCCAAGTTTTACTTCAAAAATTGTTCCTTTAGGACTTTAAAACTTCCTGTCCCTATTTGTTAATCTTCTGTTGAACATGTTTTCTAATATAGTAGGCTACTTCATTCAAAACACTTTCCGCATGTCAAGGCACGAATGACATCTCAGGGTCTGCCTCAAGGTGGTGTTCTTAGTCCTATTTTACTTGCCCTATATTCGATGTCCCTTGAGAAGGTTACAACGCGTAGGTCTCGTTTGTTGCAATTTTTTTTTTGCTAGTTGCTTTACGTCGCACCGACACAGATAGTTCTTATGACGACGATGGGACAGGAAAGGGCCAGGAGTGGGAAGGAAGCGTCCGTGGCCTTAATTAAGGTACAGCCCCAGCATTTGCCTGGTGTGAAAATGGGAAACCACGGAAAACCATTTTCAGGGCTGCCGATAGTGGGGTTCGAACCTACTATCTCCCGAATACTGGATACTGGTTGTTGCAATTTGCCGATGACCTTGTTATTTATCTAAGTCTCTTGTCTATTGAAGAAATCTACACTTCCTTACATATGACTCTACTGGCTTCAAGATCATCGATTAAAAGTGGCCTACGAAAAATGTAAAGTGGTAATTTTCTCTTCGTCACATAATACTGATCACCCGCCTGTCTTATTTCAAGGTTTTTCGATCCCGATTGTAACGTCGACTAAATATTTAGGTATTCATCTAGACAGGAAATTATTATGGCACTAGCACATTCATTGCCTTGAAGAGAGATCTCTTCCGAAAATAATATTATTTTCGTTATACCTAAACATCATTCGTTCAACTCTTGATTATGGCACGAGCTTCGTTGATACGGCGGCCAATAAGAAGCTTTCTAAATAGGACTTTATTCAGATACAATTTATTAAAATCTGCATCGGGGCTCTGAAATCTTCCCACAATAATGTTACTTTGGTTGAGGCTGAGGAATTACCACTATATTTGAGGAGAAAATAGCTTGCTTCCAAGTTTATCTTCAGGACTCTCTCGATTACCTCCCACCCCATCCTTCCAAAATTATCCTTACTCGTACGCTACTATCAGGAACGAGGTACTCCACTTCACCGATACCAAATACTTGCACGGGCTTATAATTCCTTTTATTCACTTCGAAATTCTACCATATACACCCATTCTACATCTAATTACACTCTTACTTTTCAAGCAAATTACTATGTCCGCCAAATTATCCTCCCCTCATTCGGTGGTTCCCAAATACTGGAACCAGTTCTACTAAATACGTACGTGTGGCACTGCCACAGGAGATTCACTGCCTTTCATCAATCTTGTATACCGATGGGTCCAAATATAATAACCCTCCAGGTGTAGGGCCTGCTGTTTTCTCACAAGATTTAAACATTAAACATTAATAAACAACATACGATCTCTTTGGTAACATCCATCTTTACGGTGGGGCCTTATTATGGATAAAAGTATTCTCAACTCACCTCTGCTTACATTGCATCTAATTCCCTAAGTGTCCTACAGGCTTTAAACAATCCCAGTTTCGGGAAAAATTGGTACATACTGTACCAGTAACAGACACGCACTTAATCACGCGTGTGGTCGCGCATGAGAAGTACGCAGGGCGTGTGCGGTCTTAAAGCAGGAGAGGGTACAGAGAGGGAATTGCAGTTGAATAAGTATTGCATAGTAGTCCATTACTATTGGCAAATGTAAATAAATTCCCATTGATCATGAAATCCTTGTCAAATGGACATCAAAATGTGATACACTGACTGATAGAGCAAATGCAACACCAAGAAGGAGTGGTTCAAAAGGGACGAAAGTTGGGGAAAAAACAGAGACGGCACGGACGAATAATTGATGTTTATTTCAAACCGATATGCAGGTTACACAATGCGCACGGCATCGACTCAGTAGGATGTAGGACCACCGCGAGCGGCGATGCACGCAGAAACACGTCGAGGTACAGAGTCAATAAGAGTGCGGATGGTGTCCTGAGGGATGGTTCTCCATTCTCTGTCAACCATTTGCCACAGTTGGTCGTCCGTACAAGGCTGGGGCAGAGTTTGCAAACGGCGTCCAATGAGATCCCACACGTGTTCGATTGGTGAGAGATCCGGAGAGTACGCTGGCCACGGAAGCATCTGTACACCTCGTAGAGCCTGTTGGGAGATGCGAGCAGTGTGTGGGCGGGCATTATCCTGCTGAAACAGAGCATTGGGCAGCCCCTGAAGGTACGAGAGTGCCACCGGCCGCAGCACATGCTGCACGTAGCGGTGGGCATTTAACGTGCCTTGAATACGCACTAGAGGTGACGTGGAATCATACGCAATAGCGCCCCAAACCATGATGCCGCGTTGTCTAGCGGTAGGGCGCTCCACAGTTACTGCCGGATTTGACCTTTCTCCACGTCGACGCCACACTCGTCTGCGGTGACTATCACTGACAGAACAGAAGCGTGACTCATCGGAGAACACGACGTTCCGCCATTCCCTCATCCAAGTCGCTCTAGCCCGGCACCATGCCAGGCGTGTATTTAAGAAAACAAAGTTTATTTCTGACGTTTGAATTCTGTTAATGTTTGACAGTTATAGTAAAACGATCAATGTTCATTCTTGAAGTTTCAACCAAACGCTTAATTCAATTATTACGAAATAAATTTCGTTCATTCTTTGAACAATTAATCAGCTTTACTTATTATGAAAACAAATAAAGTTTACACTTGAGGTTCTTAATTGAATGTCCAATTTAAAAATTATCATAAATTAATCAGAGTTCACTCTTGAGGTGAGAAGCAAAATTGATATAAGTCAGGTTCTGATTCACTGGAAAAATATCTAACGAAATGGCTGTCTCGATTGCATTCTATAAAGGTCCTTCGTAGTTTTCCACTCGTTAGCAAGTTTGGAGTAGCTCTAAATATTACACTGGCTTTACGTGTTAAATTGAGAGTTGTTTGTAAAGTTGAAAGTCACTTGAGAAATTGACAGTTACTTGAGAAATTGAAAGCAACTTTTGAAACTGAAAGTTTAATTGGAAGTCGCTTGAAAAATTAATAGTTACTTGAAAAATTGGAAGTGACTTGTGAACTTGGAAGTTAAATTGGAAGTCACAGTTCATAAAGTTCGAACTGACTGTTCTTTAAACAACACATATTCATATCACCTTTAAGTTGTTCTGGATCTTGAGGTTGTTGGCTCCGTCTGACTGCGTACTTGCAGCCCCATAGTACCACGCATCCACCGGCGACCAGGAACATCATTACCATATGTCCCCCGACGATCCGGAACACCATCACCACGTATCCCCCGAAGGTACCATGTCCCCACGATGGAAGTTCACACGATGACACGGGTGGTTAAGTCTATGCATGTGGCGTCAAATGGTTCACCCACCTGGTGTGTTATAGCACTGTCTTTTCATAATTAACAAGTGTAACGTTCGTAGGGAAATGTAAATTATATTTGCACCAAGGTTCCACTTAATAATGCGATCGAACTGCCACTGTCCAACTACACAAGTTCGATACGCTGAATGCACTGTGTTCCCGACTGTAAGTTTGAATACATTCATGGTCGGACTACACTATAGTGTAGTCTGGTCATGACAGAGTTCGTGAATTCTACACAGAGTCTGTACATGCCATCTCGCACACGATAATGTCGTTATGTTCAACTGCACAATCTGTGTTCCCTCACAAGAAATAATGGGCACGTAATATTCAAGAAACAGTCTACTGCCTATCTCGCACACCGTAAAGTATTAATGCTCAGTTCCATAGTCTATGTTCCCTTACGTGCAATAATGGGCACGCAATTTTAAGAAACAGAGTCCTAAAGAGCTGGTCACTTGCAGAAGTTCAAATATGTAAACTTCTTTCATTAAATTGAAAGTTATGTTGTTTACTGACAGTTCTGTAGGATATGGCACAAAAATATGTCCCACTGAACAAAGTATAACACTTGGGTTTTCAAGCAAGCAACATAATATGTTAATGTGTCTGAATGCTACAACTTTGAAATAAGTCCTTTAGAAGTGGAAGTCCCTACCTAGGCCGTGCCTCGTTGATACTGAGTTTGAAGTTGCAGATGTTCGGAACTTCATACTCCACGCACTAAGTCAAAGCGTACTCACCGGTACCACGACATGCAGCAGACCTCCACCGGTCTCTGCTGTCGGTCGCTGTGTGTCATTGAGTCTCCAGACTGGCCTTTTATACACAAACATGACCCTGAGCGTGAACATCATGGAAATCATCCGATATATTAACGTCTTAATATCTCCGCAAATAATGTAGCTGTCGACTTCAAATTTGAGTGCGAGGTAATTGTTATTACCAGCTACACGATCCCGTTGTCCATTTGCTGTTATCTCATCAGGAAGTGGAGATAGAACAAAAGCTTCTAGATCATTCCTTCTGGCGTGCAGGCACGTGTTCGGTTACGTCGCGGTCGTGCCTTGGCAGATGCAGCCGAGCTTGTTAGCAGCATGCGTTACGTCACAGACTACAACGCGCACAGTTTAAACTTATAAAACAGGCCGTGCTTTCTCCAGTTCGATTATTGGCAATTGCAGGCGTAACCGGACGGTTCCTGTTTCAATACAAAATATTCGAAAAATTTGATTCGATATTCATCAGTTAGGAATAATGGTTACCTTACTTTGGATTCCTGGTCATTCTAATATTAAAGGGAATGAACAGGCCGATGCCTTGGCCAATGTAGCGGCTAAAGGACAGGGTGTTGCATACCATTTGGCATTACCCTTTACTGATTTTTGGAGCAATTCTAGAGATACGATTAGAAAACTGTGGCCAGAGTGGAACGGGTCGGGGCTTGTTTACGCTTCTTCCGATTATACATAAATCTCCGTAGTTTGAACGGTATTATTATCCTCGACGTCATATTACGAATATTATTCGATTGCGTCTCAATCACGTGTGCATTCCTGATCAATTATATCGCATGAAAATGATAGAGTGTAATCTATGTAAACGTAATGCCTCGGTCGGTACAATTAACCATATATTTATTCAATGTCCGCTGTTCGAAGCTAGCAGAATAAAATGGTTTCAGCTGCTTTTTCGGAAGCATTTCACCTAACCCACCCAACTCTCATGTTGGATAATAAATTCTAGGCCCAGTACGATGGTGGCTCTCTCTAACTTTCTTTCCAAAACCAACACTTTTATTTTATTTAGATATTACACTATTTGGATAATACATTCAGAAATTGGACAGTGCCCTCAGAAATAACAGTACGCTCATTATATAAAATCTTATGATATGTTACGCTAAGTTGTGTGTTTGAGTCATCAGTCCATAGACTGGTTTCATGCAGCTCTCCATGCCACCCTGCCCTGTGCTAACCTTTTCATTTCTACGTTACTTCTACATCCTTTCTCTTCTCTAATCTGCTGGTCATATTCATATCTTGGTCTACCTCTACTGTTCTTATCACCTACACTTCCCTCAAAAACCAACTGCACAAGTCCTGGGTGTCTTAGGATTGTCCTATCATTCTATCTCTTCTTATGGTCAAATTTAACCGGTCTCCTCTCGCCAATTCGATTCAGTATCTCTTCATTCACTCGTGATTCGATCTATCAATTTCATCTTCAGCATTCTTCTGTTATACCTCACTTCAAAAGCTTCTAATCTCTTTCTTTTGGGGCTAGTTATCGTCCATATTTCACTTCCAGTCTAGCCTAAGCAATAAATGGGAACGGACGTGCCGTGTTGTGTGTGCCGATTGAGTGGAATGGAGTAAGAGTGGGGAGTTGACGAGTCAAGTGGAGTGTGACGAGGAAGATGATCGGTATAGAGCAATATCGGGTCGTTATAGGAAGATGACAGGGAAGAATGAAGAAGGGAACAACCAAAAGAAAGGAAGGTAAAGTGGAGTTACGGTTGAAAGGTGAGATGCTATTTGTGGTAGCGATAGTCAATGTGCTGCTGGTTATTGGGAGCTTGGAAGTAAATCCAGGACAACAGAGCAGTGAAAACATGAGCTGGGAGGACATATAAGTCATAAGGAAGGTGGTAAAGGAGGTAGAGAAGGAGCTCTGCCCGTTTGAACAGTTAAAAGAGATGATACAGGAGCAAGTTAAGGAGCACGAAAAGACGAGGCAATGGATTCAGAAAAATACGAAAATCTAAGGCAAAAATGGAAAATAGTGAGAGAGAAATTGTGTCACTAAGGGAGGAAATAAAATAAATATGGAAGAGGAGGTGTTGCATCTGAAGAAATAAATAGCGGCCAACAGTCAAGAACGTAGGAAGTAAACAATATTTATTTACGGTGTGCAAGAAGAAAAGGCAGAAGCTAAAGTGGACATTATTTATAAAATGGTGGATGTCATTCAAAATAAAATGAAAATTAATTTGATGTGGTCGATATAGATGAAGCTGAGAGAGTATGTAAGGTGAGAGGGCGCAGACATATAAAAGTGACGCTGCTATCCACATTGATAGCGGACATAGTGACAAGAAACGCCGGCGATCTGCAGAGTGAAAAAATTTGGATTTAAAGGGACATGGGAAAAGATGGGAACAAGAATTGCAAAATTTTAAAGAAACATTTAGTGCGAGCGAGACTGCAAGGGTTAAGGGCGCATATTAGGGGCTAGTTACTGGTGGTTACCAATGGGGAATGGACTCGAAGTTGGACAGTGTCGAAACTTCAGGAATTTGAAGAGAGCCTTAAGCAGGAAGAAATAAGTAGGACCGGAGAGGACGTGTATACTAGAAAGAGAGGAGCACCGAGTAACAGTGAGATCATAGAAGCGGTTTTAGAATGAATCAGGGATGCAGGAAAAGAACTGATGCTGGAGGCCATGCGGTATATGAAATGAGGATACATGAAGTGCCGGTACAGGAAAAACTCAAGAAATGGCAAGTGGACATACGCGTAGTGAAAAAATAATGGTTTGAGGGAGAAAGCAGAAGTAAGAGGAACTATGATTAAAGGGAGAAGCTTGAGTTTAAAGGACCGTTGGGGTAAGAAAGGTAAACGTGATGAAGGCATATTAACGAGAAGCAAAAAGTCAATTAGAATTAGTAAGTAAGCTAGGTAAGGGAGTTAATGTATAGATTGGAGGTATGGTGTGATTAAAGTATATTCGAATGGTAAGTAAGAGAGTGGTCATAATTAAAGGTGGGTTGGTTTGTAAATATTCAGAGTGGAAGATGTTAAGAAGTAAATTTTGTAGATGGTAGAGTGTGTATGTTTATTGTATTTGAAATGAATAGTGAATTTCATGTGGAGTTTGATAGTTTAGTATATTTGAAGTATAAGTGAAGGTAAGAGTGATTAACAAGAGAGTGGAAATAATGAAAGGTGATTCGGTCTGTAAATAATTAGATTGGAATATGTTAAGATGTTTAATGTGGTAGGGGGTAGAGTGTGTATGTTAATTCTATTTGAAACGAATAGTGATTTTAATGTGGAGTTTGATATTTAAGTATAATTGAATTATAAGTGGGGGTAAGAGTGATCATGTTTAAGAGATTGGTGAGGTAATATAATGCGAATAGGGCCTAAAATTTAAATGAGACTGGAGTGGTGGTGGTTATGAAAAGGGAAGTTGTGAAGTATGGTTGGTAAATTTTGGTATGGTGAGACGTAATGGTATAATTTATTTTATTTAATGTGGAGACTGGCTTGATAGTAATTTTAATGAGTTGGGAGTGGTGGTGGCAATGAGTGGTTGTGTTTGTTAATTATATGTGATAAGAAAGTATTATGGTAATTCTCAGTTAAGGTTGCGATGAGATAATATGTTTAAGAGATGACCTGAAAATTAAATGAGATTGGACTGGTGGTGGCTAAGAATATTGAAAAAGGTAAAATAGTGATTGAAAGATTGATGAAAAGGGAGGCAGTGAAGTATGGTTGGTAAATTTGGTTATTGTAAGACGTGATGGTATAATTTAATGTGGGGACTAGTTTCAAGTTTAAATGAGATTGAGTATGGTTAAATACATCTGAAAGAGAAGAGATTGATTTGGAGGTGAAGTTAGGTAATAATGACTGGTAACAAGGAATTAGTTCAAGTAGAAAGTTGCAATGTGAGGAGAATGTAGCACACAACGCGGCAGGTGTTGTAATGTTAAGACTGGATGAGCTAACCTTAGTGGGTCAATAGTGAGAATGGTATAAGGTATGGAATTTGCCAAGGTTCGCGAATCCAGTCAGGAGAGATATGAAGGCCCGTTTTTTTGCCGATGATTGTCGTTTATTTTATTCCACCTTATTTTATGCTATTTTATTTGATATTGTTCATTCAGTTGCCGTATTACCATGGCTATCGGATCTCCGGAAGGGAGCCGACCGTGAGCCAATTGATCCTAATTATTATATTGTTTTGTTGTTTGTTGCTTATTTGTACATTTGTCCAGCAAGTCGATTTGAAAGAGCTTGTTTAGGTATGTATATTCCACAGGGCCTAACAATGGAGGTAAAGTCTATACATACTCTTTGAAATAAAGGAATATTTCACTTCCATACAATGCCACGCTCCAGACTAAAGTCTTCAAAAACACCTTTCTAATCAATACCGGTATATCAATGTTCGAAGCGAGCAACTTTCTATTCTTAAGAAAGGCCTTCTTTGCTTGTGCTAGTCTGCATTTTATGTCCTCCTTTCTTCTGCCTTCGTTAGTTATTTCACTACCCACGTAACAATATTCATCTACTTTCTTTAAGAATAATTCATTTCATAATCTAGTATTTCCTGCATCACCAGACTTAGTTCTACTGAACCCTTACTTTGAATTTGGACTTATTAATTTTCATCTTGTACTCCTTACCCAAGGCTCTGCCCATACCATTCAGCAATTTCTCTAAATCTTCTGCAATCTCAGATAAAATACCAATATCATCAGCAAATCTCAGGTTTTTGATTTCCTCTCCTTGGATCGTGATTCCCTTTCCAAATTCCTCTTTGATTTCCATTACTGCCTGTTATACAAACATTCAAAACGAGGGGGGAAAAATTGCAACCTTGTCTCACTTCTTTCCGGATTGCTGTTTCTTTTACAAAGCATTCGATTCTTATCACTGCAGACTTATTTTTATACAGATTGTAGATAATTCTTCGTTCTCTGTATCTGGTCACGATCACCTTCAGAATCTCAAATAGCTTGTGCCAATCAACATTATCAAATGCTTTTTCAAAATCTACGAACGCCATGTATGTGGGATTGTCCTTCTTAATTCGGTCCTCTAAGATCAGACGTAAAGTCGGGATTGCTTCACGTATTCCTAACTTTCTTCTGAAGCCAAATTGATCTCCTCCCATCTCAGCTTCAACTTGTCTTTCCATTGTTCTGTAAATAACACGTGTTAAAATTCGGCAGGCGTGAGATACAGAACGAATAGTTCGGTGGTTTCTACATTTGTCAGCACCGGCTCTCTTGGAAATAGGTATAATAACATTCTGCCGAAAATCGGATGGTACAACTCCTGTCTCAAACATCTTACGCACTAAATGGAATATCCTCGCCATACTGGTTTCTCTTATGCCACTCAGTAATTCAGAGTGAATGTCACAGTTCCAGGTGTCTTGTTAATTTTAGGTCTCTCAAAGCTCTGTCTAGTTCTGACCCCAAAATTGTGACACCTATTTCATCAGCATCAACA
Organism: Anabrus simplex; assembly: GCF_040414725.1. Lineage (NCBI taxonomy): Eukaryota > Metazoa > Arthropoda > Insecta > Orthoptera > Tettigoniidae > Anabrus > Anabrus simplex. Next base: position 49,726,987 of record NC_090269.1, on the reverse strand, counting down.
GCTTCTTCTTGTTCCAGAACCATGTCATCTACGTCCTTACCTTGATACAACTGTTGGACATGTTCCTGCCATTTTTCTGCCTTGTCATCTTTCCCTAAAAGTGGTTTTCCATTTGAGGTCTTGAAATGCATACAACTAGTTTTCTTTTCACGAAAGACTTCCTTGATTTTCCTGTATGAAGCATCTATCTTTCAAAGGACCATACAACCTTCCTTGATCTTCTCCTTCATGCATTCTTCCTTAGCTGTCCTACACTTTCTACCCACTTCATTCTTTAATCGCCTGTATTCCTTTCATCATTTTTGCATTCTAGTACATTCGTCGTTCATCAATGAGGTCTTGTATCTCCTGAGTTATCCAGTCATTCTTACTTGATCTTTAATTTCTTCCTAGAGACGTCATGCTTCACGATTGTCCATTCTTTCTCTATTACGTTTCCTTCAGCCTTTTCATTTAGTCCTTGTGCAACACGTTCCTTGAAACTGTCCCTCACACACTTTTCTTTCAACATGTCCAAATCACATATCCTTGCATTCCTTCTTTCTTCAATTTCTTCAACTTCAGGTGGCATGTCATGACCAATAAGTCGTGGTCAGAGCCCAAATCTTCTCCTGGGAAAGTTTTACAATCCAACATCTGGTTTCGAAATCTCCGCCTAATCATAATGAAGTCTATTTGGTACCTTCCAGTGTCTCCAGGTCTCGTCCATGTAAACAGCCATCGTTTGTGGTGTTTGGACCAGTATTAGCAAGTTTAAATTATGATGGGAGCAGAATTCAACCAGCCGTCTACCTCTTTCATTCCTTTGTCCCAAACCGAATTCTCCTGCTGTATTACATTCTCTTCCTTGGTCTACCACTGCATTCCAGTCTCTCATCACAATTAAATCCTTGTCACCTTTTACATATTGTATTAAATCTTCTATCTCTTCATATATTCTTCCGATTTCTTCATCATCTATTGAACTAGTAGGAATATAGGCCTGCACTATTGTTGTGGACAGTGGCTCGGTGTCTACATTTACAACAATAATTCGTTCACTATGCTGGTCGTAGTAGCTTACCCGCTGCCCTATTTTCTTAATTATTATTAAACCAACTCCTGCATTTCCGCCGTTTTATTTCGTGTTGATAATTCTGTAGTCGCCTTACGAAAAATCCTGTTCTTCCTGCCATCGCACTTCACTTACACCAACTAAATAAACCTTTGTCAATTCATCTCCCTTTTCATATTCTCTAACCTACCCCAACGATTCAGACTTCTAACATTCCACGCTCCGACTCGCAGATGTTATGTTATGATAAAGGTTCATAGCTAGAGCAACTTTCTGCCTCTCGATAGCTGTGGGATACAAGGAATTCCTGGTCTAATTTAGAGCAAGATTTTATAGTATTCATACTAACTATTCTGTCAAAGATAATGATGAAATAGAGTTATGGTGCTAGTTCTTTGTATTAACTGATAGGTTCCTGGATACGCGCAGTAGCCCATATCAGAAGCTCTGGAGGAAACTGTACCCTAAGCTGAAACTAAATAATTATAATATCATTCCAAAGCAAATTTTATTTTCCTACTTCTTACTATATCCACATCACTATCATGAATGAACGCATCCGATGAAATATTCACTAGGATATCAATCCTACTGGAATGGAATGATGTTCGTAATTGTAAACTGGCACACCAAATTGTACAGCTTATTCCAGCTACTATACAGAAGGTCTCGGTTGACAGACACCTATTTTCTTACAAAACACTTTCACGTTCAAGGCATTCGACACTTCGAAACAGGAATTCCTTGATGGATATCGTCAAATCTACCACCAGCGTGTACTTTAATAATAAAAAATATACAGTACCATCCTTCATTACTACGTTACGTGCAACCAAGAGTTTGTTCTAAGGTCATCAAAAGTAGATCGAATCTTGTTCGGTGCACTTGGCAAAATTCAGCTTGTCTCCTAGAAAACTCACCACTTTCTGCTGGAAAGAGATATTTTCCTAACTACTAATCTTGGTTCGATAAGTTAAACGGTTTGGCCTTGACTTAATTGACTGTACCATACACCAGCCTAGAACTATACGGTGGAATACGAGGTTTACTAATGCAAGGGGTGCATTATACCTGTAGCGCTGAGTAAAATGTTGCGAACGGCAGTCCGGTTCTTATCTCTTCATATTCTGACGTAACCTGCCTGCTGGCAGTAGTGCCCCTGTGAAAATCAGTTGGTAGACATCCCATTCATCATTTATGCATGCGGGACATTTATAAGTAGAAAGTACGGCGTTCGGGAGCCACATGGTATATTGGTGTTCTGTGCTACTGTCGATTGGCGGGAAATTGGTGAAATTCGTGGTGGTCGTAAGTGATGTGTGGTTCTCAAATGGTTATGTTGTTTATATTGTGTCCAGATTCTCCAGAGGAGAAGAAGTAATATTTTAACCGCGTTGTTGAAGTATAAAATTTATACGCAGTCTTTAACGAGTAATTTATTTTGTGTAGCAGATACAGAGGGCTTCGTGTTCGCCATACAAGATCAAGTCATTGCCACAAGGAACTACAGAAAGCATATACTACATGATCCGTCTGTCTATTCAGATCTGTGCCGACGATGAAATACATCTCCAGAAACCATCCAGCACATAACCTCAGGTTGTCAATTAATGGCAAACACAGACTACAAATACAGACATGACCAAATTGCAAAAATCATTCACGAGAAATTAGCCCGAAAAAATAACTTAAATAACCTAATCCATTGTACCACAGCATATTGTAAGTACAAACTCCAATCAGTCTTGGAAAGTGAAAATTACAAAATTTAGTGGGATGGAAGTATCATCACTGATAAAACTATTACCTGCCATAGACCAGATATAACTTTTGTAGATAAAACCAAGAACATCTGCTTCATAATCGACGTAGCATGCCCTAATACTCACAACCTTCAATCAACACATACAGAGAAGATTTCCAAATACACAGATCTGGCCACAGAGATAAAAACCATGTGGAAACTCAACAATGTTATCATCATTCCAGTAGTGATTGGATGTAATGGTATTAGGCCTATACCAAAGACACTACACAGGAGCATTGAAGCTCTTAATCTCCACCCTCTCACTTACAGAGAATTACAAAAGGCAGCAATCCTGGCCACTTGCCCTATATTACGAAAGTTTATTGGCATGAACAATCCACCATACAGAGAGGACTAATGAAAATCGTCCACTAATAATGTTGGCCGTTTATATATAGTAAATATCTCATAAATATCTGTCAAGTCTATTTGTCAACAACGTTAAGTAGGCCTATATACCAATATGTATGAAGCATATGTGCGTATGTACTAAATAGTACTTCTTCCATGTACATTGTACTGAAGAAGCTCATAAACCCAATTGTAAAAGTGTAAATTATATATAATAAATAATAATAATAATAATAATAATAATAATAATAATAATAATAATAATAATAATAATAATAATAATAATAATAATAATAATAATAATAATAATCGAATGGCCTCGGTTACCGTGTGCAGACATTTCAATTTGACGCCATCTAGTTGTCTGCTCGTCAATTTCGACGTTCCGTTTTACTCTAGGCCCGCTAGATGGCAGAACGAGTAAACCGAAACTCTCTTGGGAGTCTATGGCTGAGATTTAATGAATTTTGTCGGCTAAACACCAAATGTGTCACCAGAGATCTTTTACATGCCGACATCGTACGACATGGAGTGTCGAATGGATATTTTTCCGCCATTCAAAAATCCGACTACCTCTGCCGGGTTTGAACCCGCTATCTTGGGATCCGGAGGCCGACACTCTACCACTGACACATAGAGGCAGCTACCTGCTACTATTAAATAGCCGTACGGCATGATTATGCAATTAGAAATCATTGAGTATTTGAATACACACTAAGGAACTAAAATACACTTAAGAGACTGGCAGACTGACGAATGCGCGCGGAAGCGGGTGAATTATACCTCAGTGTCCACGACCTTGGCAAAAAATTATGCACCCCTACTACCCTTCTTCACAGCACATGCAAAGTCTCCACTACTTGCCGTAAAGCTATACAAATCGGTGAGCCGCGACGAACGGTATTTTGTGCTTGTTTTCACCAATAATTATGTTAATAATTAAAGAAAATAAAGGAAAGAATTAGCAGATAAGACAACCAGGCTCGTACAAATAGCTTTTTAAAACTAATTTCTAGTTCCAGCTGGCTAATTGGAATAAAAATGTAATGTTTACTCTACAATGTGTGTCGGGGGGGGGGGGACTGCCCCTCCTCGCCCCACCCCCTTATCGCCGCTACTGTTTAAATACGCCAAAGATGCAGAAAAGGAAATTTAATAACTCATTAATTTATACACGTGCAGACATTCCACTCGATAAAAGAGTTGCTTGTATGAAATAAAAACTAATACTGTTCGGTGAAATACGTGTGTGAAGGCGTACGTCTGTTTGGAGCTTCGGCTGTATTCCGACCAGGTTGTCCAGATTAACATAATGTCTGTGTGTTCGTCGCTGCTGAACACACTACCCATTGCCGATATGCAGACAGCAAATATAGTGCGGCTGTACCATACACCAGCCTAGAATTATGCGGTGGAAAACGAGGTTTACTAATGCAAGGGGTGCATTAGACCTGTAGCGCTGAGTAACATACTGCGAGCGACAGTCCGGTTCTTACCGCTTCATATTCTGACGTAACATGCCAACTGGCAGTAGTACTGCCCCTGTGAAAATCAGTTGGTAGATATCCCATTCATCATTTATGCATGCGATACATTTATAAGTAGAAAGTACGGCGTTCGGGAGCCACCTGGTATAACAGTAGTACAAGACCTTCTTCAATATATCAGACCATAATGCAGCTATCGATATTAGCTAAAATAGTACCGCGTTTGGTTTGTTCAAATGCAAACTTGAGCATGTGCTAAGCATCAGTTTAGTTTCTTCTGTTGGTTTGGTTTGATTAGGAAACCCTAGTGTAGTGATTTTTTTATTGACATTTGGTTTTAAAATTAATATGATATCTACTATGGTGAAAGTCAACTCAAGGGTTGAGGAAAAGTATCCCTCCACGTGTGAGCATGCCCCTCTTTTCCCCCCTTTCGTCTCGGTTCTTCTTTACCACAACTGGCTTAATATTAGCGTCGAGCATCTATATGACGAATACTTTATTCTTATATAGTGTAACATCAAAAGAAATTACTTCCCTTCAAATCGTTGTACTTTGATTACGTATCGTACCTATTTGTTCGTTTATTGATCATGTACAACCTACAGATTACCGACGAATACCGAGGCAAGAGAAGCAAGGTTTATTTTTATTTCATAATGCAATTTGTGTGAGACACGTGGGGACTTACAATGAAAAGTATGACGACGTAAGTGTACGATTCCGCTCTCGTGCAACGACTGTCAGTGACAGTTTCTCACAGTTCAACAAGCTGAAAACCCACCTGTGAGTGGGACTGCAAAATACAGTGTTTCCAGGAATGTTGTTAATATTAAAGTCTCGTCGTTCGGTATGTAAAAACGAACTCATGATTCCCTCATAACAAAATTTCTGCAAGTACGGTTTTGAGTTATGTCCGTAAGTACAGTGTCTCAGTAGTCTAAAATTGGTAAGATTAGGGATTTTACTAGTTGTATTTTAAGATATTTTGGAAATATGAAAGAGTAACGTTTGAGAGGAAAAAGAGATTTCTGCACTTTACGGCATGTATTTGTCACTTGTTCAGTCCAGTTTAGTGTCTCAGTCATTATAACACCTAAGTTTCTTACTGACGTACAATAGGGCACGACAGTATTATTTAAAATAATTGGGGGTTCATGTCTACTTTTTAACATGTTAAGGTTCCTTTTGGTACCAAATAAAATAGTGTGAGTTTTGAATATTGAATTTTCACGACCGCATTGTAATCGAAACAGACTTTCAACGTATTATGTCGTTGTTGGAGAGATGTTCAGTACAGAACAAAAATGGCCAGCCGGACACCAGTGGGATCCGAACCCACAACCTCCCGATTTCGCCCCACAACGGGCGACTTAAACGCACTCTACAGTGTGCTAGCAGCAGTGCCAGACCTGTAGCTCAGATCCTTTCAAACAGAACAAAGATGGCCTAGGCCACCATAGTTCAATTGGTAGAGCAACCGACGCGAAATCGGGAGGTTGTGGGTTCGGATCCCACTGGTGTCCGGCTGGCCATTTTTGTTCTGTACTTAACATCTCTTCAACACGTACTACATGTACGTAACACGATCTAATACGTTGAAAGTCTGTTTCGATTAGTGTGAGTTTTGTTAGGATTTATTAACAAGCTGTTGTTTTTGACATAGTCATTCAGTCGTCGTAAGTCAAAATTTACTCTGTCAATGGCTACATCTATGTCTTGTGGATATGAGTGATAATAAATCTGAAGATCATCTGCATAGATATGCTACTTGCTATATTTCAATGCGTCCCCTATGTCGTTCACACTAACAACAAATAAAAGTGGGCCCAAAACCGACCCCTGCGGGACACCTATTGACTTGTTATGCCATCCTGAGTACATTGTTCCCACTGATACTCGTTGCCGACGGTCAGTAAGGTAGGAACTAAAAAAATGTAAGATATGTCTCATTAAAGTTGAGACTACGGAGTTTTAGCAGTAGTAACCCAGGGCTAACTGTGTCAAAGGCGCTGCTTAGGTCTAGTAGTGTAGCTACAGTCACATATCGTTGGTCTATTGCATTTCTGATATCGTCCGTAACCCGCAGTAATGCTGTCGCGGTACTATGTCCTTTTTTAAAGCCGGATTGAAAAGGGTCAAGGAGGGAATTCTGGGTCATGTATCCAGTGATTTGTGCATGAATCAGACGTTCGAGTGCTTTTGCGAGGGGTGGTAGGATGGACACGGGGCGGTAATCTGATGGAGAATCTAAGGTAGCGTTTTTCGGGATTGGTCTTGTTAGTGCGTCTTTCCAAACATTAGGGAATACTCCATTGGTCAGGCAGTAGTTGAATATGCGAGTCAGTACTGGCAGTACAGCCCCGATGATGTTTTTAATTAATTTTATCGAGATACCGTCATTACCTGTCGCATCGGAAGTGATAGAGTACAACACACGTTTAACATCATTTGCGCTAACTGTGTGGAAAGATAACTGGTCGTGCTCGGAACGGCATGTTGAGTTTGTGGGATTAGCCGGTAATGGAACTGGTCCGACTTTAGGTTGAGAAAAGTAATCATTTAATGTATCTAGAGGTATGGTGGGAATGTGCTCTTTTACAGCTTTGCCTATGCCCAAAGATCGTAGCTTCTTCCATGTTTGGTTTAAATTATTATTTCCCGCTAACTGTTGAAAATAGTGGCATTTGCTGTTTCTAATGAGTTGTTTAACTTTGTTTCTCAGTTTCCTGTATTGTTCAAAGTCACCTTTGTCACATGTTTGTCTGAATTTTCTGTACCAACGGTCACGGCTGACCATAGCAGATCTTATCTCGGTCGTCAGCCAAGGAGAAGGGGGGCTGGTAAATCTTACCTGCCTCTCCGGAGCATGTTTGTCATACAAGTTCAGCACTAAAGAGTTGAATCTGTTAACTTTTGAGTCAATGTCATGAAGATCACGTATGTCATCCCACGGTAAGTTAAATGCGTCATTGCATAGGTCATCTAATTCAATATGTTTTATGTCTCTTAAAAAAATGTAGCGTGCTTTATACTTCGGTCCATGGATAGAGTAACGTAAGTACAATAAGTCGTGAGTTGAAATCCCAGGAGCTGGGATCTGTCCGTGCTTAATGACTTTCTGGGGTTGATTTGCAATTATAAGGTCAATCAATGTGTGAGTCGAGTGATCAGGGTAGTAGACGTGGTTCCTAGCGTTAAGTGGTAGGATTTCCATGTTCAGAGCGTGGAATATATGACGCAACTTATCCGATTCACTGGTTTGTTCTAACAAGTCAGTATTAAAGTCGCCCATGACTATGACATCTTCCCGAAGGAAAAGAGCCATTGACTCTTCCACTTGAACTGCTGATCTGTTAAAGCTGCTTCAAAGTCCTCCATTTGTCTAATATTAGGTGGCTTATACACAATTCCTATTAATATTTTCTTATTGCAGTCGAGTTCAACAAACGTATACTCAGGACTCAGGGGAAGGCTTGGGTCTGAGTCTCAGATGATCTTGCATTTTAAATCATTCCTGTAGTAAAAGGCTACTCCACCAACCTCGTCTGTCAGTGCGGTCATGTCGTAAGAGCGAGTATCCGGCGAGATTTACAGCACAAGAAGGCAAATCTCCACGTAACCAGCTTTCTGATATTTTCAAAAATAATCTGTAGTTCTTCAAGGTGAGCTTAGCTTAATTACACCTGAAAAAGAAACAACTTAATTAACAGCCATAAAATAATAAGCAAGTTATGTGCTGTTGCTTGTACTCACATTGAACTCTAGTGAAACTGGACGATGTGGGAGGCTGAGCTACCTGAATTTGTCTTGGGACATAGAATTTCATAGAGAGTTCTTTATAAGTTTTAGCTTTGAAAAGGATCTTTCGGCCGAAGAAACGGTAAAATAGGAATAGTCAAAAACAGCTAAAACACCATGCATAAGTCTCGAACGCTAGCAGCTACGATCGAATTCTTTATTACTAATAGCTTTGTTAAGTCACCTATAGAGGTTATTGAGGCTATTTATTTTCTCAAAGCGTTTCTGAAACCTACTACTTCGTCTGGGAATTCACTGGACAAATCTTCGTCATATTAATTTTGAAGAACGTCTGCTGCATTATGTATCTTTTCGTCGGAAGCAGAATTTAGGAATTCTGGGAAAATAATTTTGAATTACTGGTTAATATTATGCATACCCTCAAATCGGTTTTCTATTTGGGCTACAATGATGCCCAAACAGACATGAAAAACAGTGGCTCTGAAGTATATTTTTTGATGTACTAGCCGCTCATCCCGACACAATTAATCAATTTTTTTGACTTTTCGAGTTCTTTTATTTTGAAATTGTGGTGGAATGCCACAACTCTTTGCGAGAAATGTAGCTGATGACATTGCTTCTTCAAAATTACTTCGGTAGTAAGATACATTTTAGTAATGTTATTTTGTTTACGCCCCACTAACTACTTTTACTGTTTTCGGAGGCGCCGAGGTGTCGGAATTTAGTCCCGCAGGGTTTCTTTTACATGTCAGTGAATCTACCTACACGAGGCTGATGTATTTCAGCACCTTCAAATACCACCGGACTGAGCCATGTTGGGGTCAGAAGGCCAGCGACTCAACCGTCGGAGCCACTCAGCCCGACAAGATAAATTTTCAGCTGCATTCTGAATAAAAATGCACGCTTTATAGAGCTCTACATTTTCTGATTGTAAAATATGTGATGCTAAATTAGTACATTCTAGAATCTTTGTTTGCAACACTATCTGAACTAGAATTAAAATTTCTCTAATTCTTCCTATTTCTTCCTTTTTTAGATATTAATATTATTTTTGACACAGCGTCGGCATAATCATAATGCAGGGCTTTAACAGACTGATATCTGGAAGACCAACGTGTTGGGAAAAGTTTTTTTTAAGGTACCGTATAAGAAGATACCAAAAGAAAAGCTTTCTTGATGTTTCCGTCACAAGGCTTCCCGGTTCACAATATGAAATGGTAACGTAGCTAAATATTTGAGTCAGTTGATCTCTTTTTGTTATGTCCTATGTTGTGTCTGTAAAAAAAGACAAGAAAGGGGCAGTTTTAATGTCATTAATAATTTTAACTGCACGGAATAGAACGCTTGTTAACTCATTTTGAATCGAGGGACTCTGGTACTTTTGAGTGTATTTTGTTTCATTTATGAAATCGCGTAACACAGGAATCGTACTTTACGAGTAGTTCGACGACTGCTAAAAAGTTTCCACTATTTGATTTCCCAGTGTCTTCCCTTTGTCCCCGAAAAGCTAAATTATTAGATGCCAATGTTAATGTCAGATTCACAGTAAGTTCAAGGACCAGTCTCCATGTGTTCTCACTTTTATTTAGTTCTGAATCCACATCCGCGTCAGCTGTATTTTTCTTATGCCACCTACTAAAGACACATGCGTTCAACTGTGCGTGACTAGTTTCGTGTCGCACTATACTTTTGGTTAACCATCTCCAATCTCGAAACCCTTCCCTCCAAGCTGAAGGCGATTTTTGTCCTCCAAAGGGCCAACATGTTTTACAATAAACAGTCATTTTTAGATGAATAACACACCCATTCTCCCTAAATTCTTCACCCTGTCAATGTGATTTCTGAAAGTATTTAGTGGAAAAGGATCCGTTATGCAGTATAGCATTTTTTAGGAAAAGGGCCCGCAGGCTGTTATGGATCTTGTCTAACAAAGAACTTTTTAATATAATCGTCTACATCTAACTCATAAACTGCACGATTATTTGAATACTGCCCGATATTGACAGGCGATATCACAGTATTTATTGCGATTTTGTCACAATCTTCTTTTTCACCTTCACAATTGCTGTCACTACTACTGTCTATTTCTACATCACATTTCACTTTAGAAGCATAATTGTCTATGACACTGCAAGAGGGAGTAGCATAAGTAACTGTTTCATCAACACTAGAACTTGGGAGAGAAACATTTTTTACTTATTTTCACTAATGTGCTCGTTGCTTTTTCTAACTCTCGCTTCTTCTTTCTTTTTTTGTGCACCACTTAGATGCTCGTAGTTAACTTTAAATGGCTTCATTTTTCAGTAACTGCAGAACTGTAATTTGTAACCGACACCAAAATTCCAGTTACAATAATTTATTCGATTACAACACAAAAATATACGAACAAAATTAAATCAAACACTTCAAATGAAGTTCGAAAAGTATCACACTGCAAAAGTAGATAAACATATTATTGACTTCGCGCAAAGACTCCTTGTTCAAAACTGAGTTGACTGTCATTTACTGCTTCCGAAGTGAGATTTGATTTGAGAGATTGACTGTTGATGAGATGAACGGAGAACGGTATATAAGCAGCGCAATCAACTAAGAGGTGTTTACACGCTAGTTACCAATTAATTTATGACGTAGGCGTATTGGATTCTAAGTGCAATTCTATACATGAAATAATCCCCATAAGGCTTATATGCATTGTCATCGACTCATCAATAACATCACACGTAAATTAAAATTACCAGTCTCCATTCCCTTACAGGTTTATAGGACGTGGGTACGTGGGACGATCAGTCTACGTTAAACCTTCCAAAAATAATACGAACTCATGATCCACACGTGTGAATGAGTCAAGTACTCAAATGCCATTACTTAGCAAATGCATAGATTAATATATATTCATCACGCGTCTACGCGATTACGCGAAGTGCTATGCGCTATGCAAATAAATTAAAATCCACCAGAATTATATAAGTTATTGTTTTAACACTTTGCAAGGAATCCGTGGGGCCCCTTATAGGCCCGGGCCCACCTGCATTGCAGGCTCTGCTGGCCGTAACGTTATGCCACTGATTTAGTTCACTTCTTAACTAAAATCTCATCTCTGTCATATCGCAGTGGAGATTTGTCATAGTTGCCGTGGTTAGTAAACATTACTGCAACTGACTTTTTGAATTCAATTTACAATCCATGATTATATAACTAAATATGGGCTCTCTCTGCCGTTGGATTATTGTCTGACGTGATTGATCTACTGATTGATATATTACTATATCATCTGCGAATAGAATGTTTCCAGCACGTTTGCTAACTAAATATTCTAACTGTGAGGTATACGGTATACTAATATAAAATAGGACTTTAAAAAGTCACCCTGTGGCAAACCATGTGAAGAGAACGTTTGTGACCTCCATTTTAATTGCTGCTCAACTTGGACGAAAAGAAAGACCTAGAAAATCACCAGATTTCATTATGTATTTGTTACAATTGATCAGACCTGAATGCATGGGTTTATAAGTTGATTCGCACCGCGGTAGCCTGACAGAACCTTTCCCGCACTCCTTATTTACACTGTTTTGTACTCTCGGAGTACGATCTCAGCACCTCGGCGTTGGCCAAACACATGCGTACTGTCACTCCGCTATGCGATGTTCCGTAAGTACAGTTCTCCCTGTGTTCTTTCTATACCAACAGCACGATTCAGTCGCGAAATGAGACATTTAACTGTAACTGACTGTCTATCAGAATAGTATTCTGTTTCAAATCTAACTCGTAATGACGGTCAGAGCGAATACGTGCAGCGACGCGGTAATATCTTAAGTACCGGGCGAGTTGGCCGTGCGCGTAGAGGCGCGCTGCTGTGAGCTTGCATCCGGGAGATAGTAGGTTCGAATCCCACTATCAGCAGCCCTGAATATGGTTTTCCGTGGTTTCCCATTTTCACTCCAGGCAAATGCTGGGGCTGTACCTTAATTAAGGCCACGGCCGCTTCCTTCCAACTCCAAGGCCTTTCATCTCCCATCGTCGCCATAAGACCTATCTGTGTCGGTGCGACGTAAAGTCCCTAGCAAAAAAAACCCATCTTAAGTACCGGTACTTGAAGAATTCAAGTGTAGAAGTGTCCACTGCAAGCACAAATGTTCAAGATAGAACTGCTTCATGAGTACAAGTTTAAACAAGTGTGTTCATACCCAAGTTAAGAGTGCCTACGCAGCTCAATAACACGAAGTAGAAGATTAAAGAATGTCTAAGTGGAAGTAAAATATAAGAATGTCAGAATCCCAGAGTAATATCAGAATGCCTCATACTAATGTCGGAATGTCTCAGACCACATTCTGAGAGGTCCCGAGGGACCAGTGAGGGATTATAGCCCGTCGACCTCTTTCAGGACTTGAGTGCTATTTCTGAAGTCTAGATGTTGTTAACATGATGGGTATGAATGGAGTGTGGACGGCTTGTGCGGGGATCGAATTGACCAGAGTATGGCCTGCGCCCCTTGCGGGGCGGATGGTGTCCTTTGTTGGGCGAATGTTTGGGGGGGGGGGACGTTGGTTCTCTGGAGAGGGGGTGAAGCGATGTCAGGTGGAGGTCACCCATCCATTGGGTGACCACGCCCGATGTTGCTGTCTTAACTATTCATTGTTGGATGTGTGCATAACTGTTGGGAGGTAAGATAGGGGTGTCATCGATAGGTGCTGGTTGGGTGGGGGGTACTGATAGGGCGTGATGAGGAGTTAAATCTTCTTGGTGCAGGGCGGGATTCAAACAGGGGGATTAGCTAATGATTAGCTGTCTGCTTGGTAGTGAAGGCGGGTTTAGGGTCGATAGTAACTGGATAAGGAGCAGGTTTAACAGGGTGGAATTATCAAAGCTTGGCGGGGCAGTGTGCTGGGTAGGTGGTGGTACTGGGTTCGAGTAGGGGGTTGCTTGATGTCTGGCAAGGGGGGAGGATTGGAGTGTGTGTTCAGGTGTTCAGGGTGTCTGTAGTGTGTCTTTAATGCCTTCTTTAAAAAGGGACAACCGGGGAAGGAGGCAGCGTGACTACCTTCGCAGTTCGCGCACCTCGCCTGGCGCCTCGGAACCTTGCAAACAGTATGATGGTGGGGACCACCGCATCTGTTGCAGCGGGTATCTTCTGGGCACGAGGCCGCAGAGTGGTTTAATTTGAGGCAGTTGTAGCACTGTGTGATCAAGGAGGAGGGGCGGGGGCGTGTAATTGTGCTGGAGGTGTTAGGTGTTGGTGTAGGTTTTGACTGGGGGGCAGGTTTTTTACGCCTGCTCCCAGTCTGAGTATGTTTGTTTTGTACGACTTTACCCGGTTGTGAGAATGAAGGGGTCTCATTTCCGGGCTCGGGAGATTGTGGGGAGTCAGTGAGTGGTGATGATGTGTTGGTGGATAGTGTTGTCTGGTGATCAGGTGGGAGCGTGATGTCGGATTGTGTGGGTCTGGAAATCTTGGGGAGAAGGCGGGAGAATAGTGTTTGAGTGTGTTTGTGGTTAGAGGATGGAGAGGTCTGAGTTGATTGGTGGGTGGTGGGGGGTGGGTTTGGGAGAATAGGGATGGATGTGTCAGGTGGGAGCGTGTGATCGGTTTGAGAGGCCTTGTCATCAATTTCAATTATTCCTTTAACCGGGCGAGTTGGCCGTGCGCGTTGAGGCGCGCGGCTGTGAGCTTGCATCCGGGAGATAGTAGGTTCGAATCCCACTATCGGCAGCCCTGAAGATGGTTTTCCGTGGTTTCCCATTTTCACACCAGGCAAATGCTGGGGCTGTACCTTAATTAAGGCCACGGCCGCTTCCTTCCAACTCCTAGGCCCTTCCTGTCCCATCGTCGCCATAAGACCTATCTGTGTCGGAGCGACGTAAAGCCCCTAGCAAAAAAAAAAAAAAAAAAAAAATTATTCCTTTGCATACGAAATAGGGAACTTTATGGTGTTCCAGATGGGTGGTGATGTCGTAAAAGCTGTTTACGTCATGTGCGAAGATGACGATAAAGGCATTTGGTAGTTCTTGGAGGAGTTGGACATGATGTAGGATGGAAGTAGTGGCTGAGTTTATGAGTTGACTGTGATTTTGTCTAGCGTGTGTGTCATTGGGGTCAACAGTGGGTGGTGGTGGGATTATGATGGGGGGAAAAGGTCGTCTTAAATTCCTTGGTACGGTGAAATAAACGGGGGAGGCGGGGGGACTTAGGCAGTGGTGGATTAGAACCTGGGGACGGATTCATGGCTGGAGTTGTCGGGATCCCAGCTACTCAATACACCGGGATTGGCCCGACAGGTTGGTCAGGGGGGAGGTAGTGGTGAAGGGTCAAACTTCGAAGAGGACCAGAATAAAGCACACCCAGTGGGCACCAGTCGTGTCAGGTGTAGTTTTAACGGGTCGTGCCGGGACAAGACACGAGCAGATAACCCACTGAGTACAAGACAAATTTGCTTTTTGATGTAGGGTAGCCCTGAGACTGAGGGCGGGCTGTGTGGCAGCTTGAAGAGCCTTAGTCATCCGTATGTTCCACCTATCTCCGAAGAGATAGATGGTTTGTGACGTGCCGATACCGGTGCGCTATTCTGCGCTCCTCTGTCGGACTGTTGTGTGTGTAAGTTGTATGTATGGGTCGTTGTGTGAATTAGTGTGTTTATTTAGCAGTTTGTTGTTTTTCAAGTTATGTGTGCTCGTGGTCACCCATCCAGTGGGTGACCACGCCCGATGTTGCTTTGACAGTTTGTGTGTGCGTACTGTATTGTATTTTGTTATTGTAGATGTGAGTGTTATAGTCGTGTGCGTTGTGTGTGTGTGGTCGTGTGTGTGTGTGTGTGTGTGTGTGTGTGACCGGGACTCGCTTCATTCAGTGTCAGGTTGACACAGCAGTACGTGTGTGTCGGATGTGGTAGTTCTGGGGTATCTAGAAGCTAACCACGCCCTGGTGCGTTTGGAAGTTTGCAGTGGGTGTTAACCGACATCGTAAAGCAGTGTCTCACACATAACTAGCTGACGCCACGTTATTGTGTGAGAGTGCGGTGTTAAATTTAGAAGTAAACAGCATAAGAAATGCGGCAGTTCGTTGTAGTGCACCCGCCTCGGTTTCCGAGTGTTCCAGTGTTTTGTTAGAGCTTTAGGGAAGGAGGTGCTTATGCAGTTTGGAAGTGAGGGCAAGTTCTTGCTGTTTGTTACTTGGCGGGGACGGTTTTCTGGGCGGGATTTAGTTGAGGATCAGTTGCTTGGCAGGCATAGTGGGGAGTAGAGGCTGATCCGGAATTGCTAATAGCTTGGTGAGTAGACTGATCAGGGCGTGGGAAGCTTGGCAGGGCTGGGTCGTATATGCATTGGTAGATGGTCCTGGGTTCGAGTGGTGTCTGACTGATATGCGAGACCACGTGACCCCCCGAAGGGGGGTCGCGTGGTTTTTGTTTAGATCTTTTTGGGACCGCCGACCTTCTCAGGTCCTTTGTCCCATGCCTACTGGGGTGTAATTTTGCTTGGTGCAACTTGGTTGACTTTTACTTATTTTAATTTTATTTGCTCGTTATTGAGCATGTTTCAACAGTTATATTTTGTGTATTAGTTTGTTGGGTATGTGTAGTCCAACTGGTCTTTACTTTAACTAATTGACTTAACTAACTATTATATTTACAGGTTTATACTAGTATTTTCTATTTACATTTATATTTACATTATGTACATTTCTTACTAGTGATCTACAGAGGATCTTGTCTTATATGTTTGCCCTTGTCACACACATGCGTGCGTCCGTTTCGATTTAGTGTAATAGTAATGTTTTCGGGTGTTTGATTTTATAGTGAACCTGTTCATCCATATCGTGGATCTCCTGGATGAGTGGGTTATTAATTCCTGCCTGTTTGGCGTAGAACTGTTTAGCTGCCTTTTGGATTTCTTCTTTGAGTGTGGGTGTGCTTAGCATTTGTCTAATTGTCCCGTTACTGATATGATATGGGACATCGGCTATCATCCTTAGTAGTTTATTTTGCTGTATTTGTAGTTTTTCCAGGTATGTGTCCCGCACTGTTCCCCCAGGCCGGGGCAGCATGCATTGTCACGCTCCTGATGAGTGTTTTATATAACAAGAGTTTATTTGTTCTGTTTAATTTGGATTTTCGGGACAGCAGACAGTATAGAGGTTGAGCTGCCTGCTTTGGTTTGGTTATGACTGTTTCTACTTGGCTCTTGAAGGTCAGTTTTTGTCCAGTATGACGCCAAGATACTTTCCTTCAAGTGACCATGGTATTTCAGTTCCGCTGAGCTGAATGTTAACTGTTTGTTTATGGTCATATCGTAGCGTATGTAGTACGGCTACCGTCTTGCTAGCGTTTAGTTTGATTCGCCATGTTTCCATCCAGTCATGGACTTTGTTGAGTGCTCCTTGCACTTTAGCCACTGCGATTTCTACTTTAAAGGAATCTGCCGTGATTAATGTGTCATCTGCATAAAGTGCAATTTCCGTTCATTCCGTGTGTGGAATATCGGCTGTAAATAGGACATAGAGCAGGGGGCCTAAGATACTGCCCTGTGGCACGCCTGCCCTGATGTCCTTATGCATCGAATTTTTCCCGTTTAGGGAGACGAAGAATTTCCTGCTAGTGAGGTAATCCGCTAGGAGCCTCCAGTACGTGTCATCTAGGTTTAGCCTTCGTAGTTTTATGAGTAGTCCTGCAATCCATACCCTATCGAAGGTTTCAGCTACGTCAAGGTATACCACTGGCCTAGCTCTCCTGTGGTTTAGTGATTTAGTGATAATGTTTATTATTCTGATTAGTTGCTGTACCGTGGAATGTTCTGCTCTGAATCCAAACTGTTCATTTGGGATGGCCTTCCTGATACTTTCGGTTTCTAGTAGCCTGAGTTGTATGAGTTTTTCAAATAGCTTAGCTAATGCGTCCAACAGGCTAATGGGTCGATAGTTGTATGGGTTGCTGTGATCCTTATTTGGTTTAGCGAGCGTGATGACTTTCGCTAGTTTCCACTTTGCTGGGAAACAGCCTATTTGCAATGCTGCATTGTATATATCTACTAAATGCTGTAGCGCTGTTATAGGAAGCTCCTTCAGCGCTCTGTTTGCGATCTGGTCAGGGCCTGGGGCTTTCTGATTTTTCAGTTTTTTAATGATGTTACTGATTTCTGTGATCGTGGTGAGTCGAGGCGTTCCTTGAAGGTTTTTGTTATAATGTAGCTTCATATCGTTTTCCACTTGTTGGTTATATTCGACGTTTTATGGATGTGAGGGGTTAGGTTGAAACCTGTGTTCTAGAGTGGCCGCTAGCAGTTCTGCTTTTTCTTGGTCTGTTTGTGCGACCTGGTTATTTTTCTTAAGTACTGGGATGTTATGACTACTTCTTTTTAGAGCTCTCGTCATTTCCCATATACTTTTGTCCTGGGTCTGCAGTGTTTTATTTTTTCTTCCCAAGTCTTGTTGTTATGGGCTCTGATTTCTTCTGTACAGCGCTTTGCGAGCCTGTTATATTCTGTTTTGTCAGCTTGTAGGCGGTACGTCTGCCATCTTTTCCTCACTTGCCGTTTGAGTTTTAATAGGTCCTTAATCTGGTCCGGTATGTCCGTAGAAGGGCGTGCTTCAGGAGGCAGTCTAGCATGTTTAGCTGCCGACACTATACTTGCAGTTAAATTTTCTATGGCTTGGTCTATTTCATCAGCCGTATTAGGTTTAGTCGGGGGGTTGCTATAGTATTCCTCCATGATGTCCCTGTACTTTTTCCAATCCACACTTCTCCAATTAATGGTCTGTGCATGGTGTTTGGTTGTCTTATCTCCTATGGTGAGAAGTACCGGGTTGTGGTTCGAGTCTGTGGCTACCACAGTATCTATTTCGACCGAGCAGCTGATATCTTTACATATGGCAATGTCAAGTACATCAGGCTGGTGGTTGTCATTTGCTGGTATATGTGTCGGTTCTGTAGGTCCAATGGCATAGACGTTATTATTATTCACATAGTCTAGGAGTACTCTGCCTGCCGGGCTTTCAGCTCTTGAATTCCAGGTCCCGTGTTTGCTATTTAAGTCCCCGGCTATTATTATTGGTGTTCTATAGCTGAGTAGCAGGTCCAGGTCAACTGTTTTAAGAGGTTTTTTTGGTGACTTGTATACTGATATGAAGGTCAACGGTCCATTATGCGTGAAGGCTTTTACTGCTGTGGCCTCGAGTACTTCAAGTGCTGGTATGGCCATTTGTTCGTGTTTAATGTGCTTTTTGATTATGATTGCCGTTCCTCCCTTATCACCTTGGCGGTCAGTTCTGTAGACCACGTACCCTGGAATCCGGAGCTTGTGGTGTGGTTTTAAAAAGGTTTCCTGGAGAAGTACAATATCTATATTGTATTCCTGTAGTAGATAGTTCAGTTCTAGTAGTTTAGGCCCTAGGCCTTGTGCATTCCAGACAAAGCAACGTGTACTGCGGGGTACATGTAATTTATTCTGTCTGTTGTTGGCCATGGTCAATCATGATGTATTCGAGTGCTACTTGGAGCGCTGTCTGTCCTTCCTTGGGGTATAAAATATTAAAAAGGATATTATTAATTTGTGCTGCAATGCCTGATGAGTGCAATTTTTCTGATAGTAGGTGAAACTGCTCATGCGTTGGCAGTTTGCTTAACTGACGAGCGGCTTCAGTCCTGTCTTCTGCCAGGATGATATTTCTGCGGGCAGGTATTAGGGCCTGCGTGGAATGTGGCCTTTTCACTGTCACTCTGGTGTCGTTTTGAGTAACAGCTACTGGGTCTACCACATTTTCTACTGACTGGGGGAGCGGGGGGAAGTCAGTCCTGCTGTTTATGTTAATGGCAGGTTGCGTGGCCTCCTTTCTCTTCTGTTCCCTTTGTTTTGCTTTGGCTTTGGCCGTCTTAAGGGTTTCGCATCCTCTGTAGTTTGCTGTATGCGTGCCACCGCAGTTACAGCATTTGAAGTCTTTCCAGGTGTTGATGGGACACTCCTCAGTTGCGTGTCGGCCAGGGCATTTGACGCATCTGGGTGCCAGGTGGCAATTCTTTCGTGTATGGCCCGGCCTTTGGCACCTTTTACATTGTGGTGGCCCGGCCGGCCTCCTGTAGCGTTCTACAGTAATGAAATGGCCTAGGATATTCGTTTCGTTGTGCACTTTCTTTCCTGCTGCAGTATTGTCAAGTGTTACTACATACAATGGTATTGGACGTCTCACCCTCTCTGGTGGCTCCTCAGGATTTGCACTTTCTACTGGGTAGGGCTTAGCCAATTGAATGACAGCTCTAACTGGGTAGCCCTTTTCCCTTAGTGCTTCATGTAGTTCTTCGGTTGGCGTGTCAATAGGTAGTTTTCTTATAACTACCTGTATGGTTTTAGGTGGGTCCGTGCTATACGTGTAATATTCTACATCTTCTTTGCTGAGCAGTTCTATGAGGTTCCTATAGTCCCTCATCGTATTTAAAAAATATTTGACTGCTCCCTTGGGTAGCAGGCGAGCAGTGTAGTTGTCTTTTACGTGTTTCTGCAGGAATTTTCGCCTCTCAGATGACGTGAGCGTGTCCTTCTGGATTGTTATTGGTGGGGGTCGCACCCTCGTCTCAGGATTGGTCGCGGCGTCCCTCTCCTCAGTCAGTACCCGGTACTGGTTTGTTGTAGGTACCTGTGCACTAGGCTGGGAGGTGGGTACCTTGGCAGTGTGCTTTTTTCCGACAGGAATAAATCCTTCGTCATCTTCTTGTTTCTTTGTCTTCTTGTCGATTTGTTTTTCCCTCGATGGCGGGGTGAGATTTTCTGCCGTTCTCTTTGGAGTTTGAGATTTTACTGTAGTGGGGGTTCCCTCGACTTCCTTACGGTACTGCTTATTGGCAAGTCTTGGGTCCTTCGGGTAGGCCTTGTTGATGAGTTCCTCGGCTGATGTCCTTCCTTGTGGAGTGATAATGCTGGCTGCAGAGGTGTAATTCTTCGCAGGTAGTTTCTGCTCGGGTAGTTTTGTACCCGTGTCCTTTCTCTTCGGCAATTTTTCTTCCAGATTTTTCAATGTGTTCTTTTTCAGGAATGACGTTTTTCTACTACCCTGGGTAGGGTTGTGAGTGCCTGAACCTTCCCCGTCCGAAGCTACTCGATCCACCCCAGAACGGTTGGATTCAGGCATAGTGCGTGTGTGAGTGCCGTGACTTGACATGGCGGCAGTGTTTACTTGTGTATGTGTGCCCAGGGGTGTGTCAGACATGTGTGCCCTACCTACCTAGCTGCACCAAGCTATACAAGCCAAGGGCCCGAAGGCCGGCCGATGGGGAAGGGGGGGAGGGTAGGTCTAACGCCCGTAGGCGGACCGCCGAACGAGGTTTGGGGTTCCAGCACACAGGTACCGTTGCTTTAGGCGTACGTTTTTTAAGTGGTGCCTCCCACGGCAGAAAGCAAGCGAGGAGCCTGGGTGAGGGTTGGTCCGATGGACGGCGGACCGGCAGGACAAATTTGCTCTCCAAATGTTCCAGGTGACACACCGAGAAACAGTGTACCGACCCAGGAGTAGGAGTGTTGGCCCCTACCAGGAGCCAGTGCTTCCTCGCCGCCGGCGAGTAGTCCGCGCTCCCCGTGAGCGCTCCCAAGATGTCGCCGGGACCGTACTGTGCCCAGGCTAGGCTAGCCAGTGCGAGCGCAGTTTTTTTTTTTATTCGGGGGGGCCCCCGAAGCCCGCTCCCCCCGCGTGACCAACGACTCAATCTACATGGCCTCCGACATGCTATTATTTCTAAGAAGAAGAAAGAGATAGCAGGGAGGAGTGGGAAGTGATACAAGGAGTATCTGCCGGTTTCCGAGTCAGACTCGCTACCACGGCAAAGTTTGTATTGGTTGGATAGTGTTAAGGTATGGTATTGAAGGGTCAGGGAAAAACTACATAGGCAGAAAGAAGAAAGAGCCTACATGTAAAACCTGACATCTTTTGATAGCACATGCAAGGATGTGCGCTGGAAAAAGACCAGAGGTTGTGTTAGTTAGGAACAGGTAACATGCACAAAACATAAACCAATTCCTCGCCATTCCATCGCCTGGGGATCAGTCCGTCTGGGCACTGCTGGGACTAGCGCGGTCCTTGCCGGCTGCGGAGCCATGCGTCAAGTACCACTAGGGCCTGTCGCACGGCTCCACCTCCTTGGGGTACCTCGTACCCAGTCTCCGATCCCGGAGAATGAGGCCAAGCCCGCCGAGGCGGGGGCCTCCTGGAATGGGGTGGGTCATGGCGCCGGGCCTCCCTCCTCTCTGCCCGCTCCATGGCCCTGTAGACTGGGCAACTGCGGTGGGAGGCCGGGTGGCCCCCCGCGCAGTTGGCGCACACCGGCGCTTCCTTAAGTGTTGCGCAGGCCGTGTAGTGGTGATCACCACCACAGCGGTTGCACTTCACTTGGAGTCCACAGCTAACTTGACGGTGGCCCCACCTCAGACAGCGGAAACACTGCAAGAGCTGCTGAGGGGGACGTTTTACTCTTACCTGACTGCCGCTACCCGCAGAGGTCCTCTCCTGATTGGCTCCTCGGTTGACTGCTGTCCTGGGAGCAGTCTTGGGTTGCGGCTGGGCGGCCTTCTCCTGGTAGGCCGGCGTCGCCTTCTGCTTCGTGGTCCGGCGTCGTCTTCTTCTTCCCGGGCGTGTCTTCTCGGCAGGGGAAGAGGCCTCGTCCTGGTGACGCTCCTCCCGGCCTCGTGACCCCAGGGTAGCTGATGGTTCCACTGCGTCGCCGTCTTCTTCCTTCTCCTGGCTGGCGGCGGCGGCGTCGGTCGGTGCTAACGCTTGACTGTGTTCCCTGTCCTGTGGGACGCACATCGAGGTCTGCAGCTCGACAGACGTGCTGTCAGGCTGGGCCTGGACAGCAACCTCAGAACGCCAGGGGGCGTCCTCCTCCACAGAAGTCGCACAGTCGCGACGCCAGGGGGCGTCATGCCCCACCTCCGTGGTGGCGTCGCTGGTCGTCGGCTGTGTGGCCAGGACTAGGTCGGTATTAATCGCCCTATTCCTTAGCCTCCTCGGCGTCTCCCTGGTCTCCGTCGCGGCCCTGACTGCGCCGGTGTTCATCCCTGGCACTCCGTCCCTCCCTGGTAGACGGATGACCTGGAACAGAGAAGAAAGCTCCCTCTCTGCGTCACGCATCCGCTCCTGGTCGTGATGCCTGATGATGAGGCCTCCTGGTAGGAAGCTCTCGACGGCCATGGTTGTCGAGATGATCCTGCCTCCTCGGCGAGGGCGCCGCATTCTGTCCAGGACGAGGCCCCGTTCAGAAGTTACAGGGCGCCCCGGCCTGTAGTACACGAGCAGCGCTTCGTGCGCCGGGTCGGTGTAGCCTTCGGAGAAGAAGAAGCCGTTAGGGGGGTCACACCCGTCCCTGTAAGGCTCCGTCTCCACCTCTATCTCCGGGTCCTCCTGTGGCAGCTCCGGCTCGGGTGTCGGGGTCTCCGGCACAGGTTCCAGCGTCTGCGGCTCCGTGTTGCTCTCCGGTGTCGGTGTCATGCCGGTGAAGAGATCTCGGAGCAAGTGCCCGATCGCCACCGCCCGTTCCTGGGTCGTCATCGTATCCGCCTGGTTGTCCATCCTGGTCCTCCTGTAACAAACTCTGAAAGAGAAAGAGCGAGCACTGAGAAGTGCTGCGAGCGCAGTGAGCGATGTTCCGTTGATATGCCTGGCCTTGCCAGTGCGATGAGTCAGAGCTGCTGTGCTTCTTCGCTCCCCCTTCTCCTCTCTCCAAGCGTGCTGCTCGGTGGACTGTCGAGTGTTCATGTGAGAGTGTTCGTTGTGTTGAGTGGTGTCTCCCAGACTGTATGCGAGACCACGTGACCCCCCGAAGGGGGGTCGCGTGGTTTTTTGTTTGGATCTTTTTGGGACCGCCGACCTTCTCAGGTCCTTTGTCCCATGCCTACAGGGGTGTGATTTTGCTTGGTGCAACTTGGTTGACTTTTACTTATTTTAATTTTATTTGCTCGTTATTGAGCATGTTTCAACAGTTATATTTTGTGTATTAGTTTGTTGGGCATGTATAGTCCAACTGATCTTTACTTTAACAAATTGACTTAACTAACTATTATATTTACAGGTTTATACTAGTATTTTCTATTTACATTTATATTTACATTATGTACATTTCTTACTAGTGATCTACAGAGGATCTTGTCTTATATGTTTGCCCTTGTCACACACATACGTGTGTCCGTTTCGATTTAGTGTAATAGTAATGTCTTCGGGTGTTTGATTTTATAGTAAACCTGTTCATCCATATCATGGATCTCCTGCATGAGTGGGTTATTAATTCCTGCCTGTTTGGCGTAGAACTGTTTAGCTGCCTTTTGGATTTCTTCTTTGAGTGTGGGTGTGCTTAACATTTGTCTAATAGTCCCGTTACTGATATGATATGGGACATCGGCTATCATCCTTAGTAGTTTATTTTGCTGTATTTGTAGTTTTTCCAGGTATGTGTCCCGCACTGTTCCCCCAGGCCGGGGCAGCATGCATTGTCACGCTCCTGATGAGTGTTTTATATAACAAGAGTTTATTTGTTCTGTTTAATTTGGATTTTCGGGACAGCAGACAGTATAGAGGTTGAGCTGCCTGCTTTGTTTTGGTTATGACTGATTCTACTTGGCTCTTGAAGGTCAGTTTTTTGTCCAGTATGACGCCAAGATACTTTCCTTCAAGTGACCATGGTATTTCAGTTCCGCTGAGCTGAATGTTAACTGTTTGTTTATGGTCATATCGTAGCGTATGTAGTACGGCTACCGTCTTGCTAGCGTTTAGTTTGATTCGCCATGTTTCCATCCAGTCATGGACTTTGTTGAGTGCTCCTTGCACTTTAGCCACTGCGATTTCTACTTTAAAGGAATCTGCCGTGATTAATGTGTCATCTGCGTAAAGTGCAATTTCCGTTCCTTCCGTGTGTGGAATATCGGCTGTAAATAGGACATAGAGCAGGGGGCCTAAGATACTGCCCTGTGGCACGCCTGCCCTGATGTCCTTATGCATCGAATTTTTCCCGTTCAGGGAAACGAAGAATTTCCTGCTAGTGAGGTAATCCGCTAGGAGCCTCCAGTACGTGTCATCTAGGTTTAGCCTTCGTAGTTTTAAGAGTAGTCCTGCAATCCATACCCTATCGAAGGCTTCAGCTACGTCAAGGTATACCACTGGCCTAGCTCTCCTGTGGTTTAGTGATTTAGTGATAATGTTAATTATTCTGATTAGTTGCTGTACCGTGGAATGTTCTGCTCTGAATCCAAACTGTTCATTTGGGATGGCCTTCCTGATACTTTCGGTTTCTAGTAGCCTGAGTTGTATGAGTTTTTCAAATAGCTTAGCTAATGCGTCCAACAGGCTAATGGGTCGATAGTTGTATGGGTTGCTGTGATCCTTATTTGGTTTAGCGAGCGTGATGACTTTCGCTAGTTTCCACTTTGCTGGGAAACAGCCTATTTGTAATGCTGCATTGTATATATCTACTAATTGCTGTAGCGCTGTTATAGGAAGCTCCTTCAGCGCTCTGTTTGCGATCTGGTCAGGGCCTGGGGCTTTCTGATTTTTCAGTTTTTTAATGATTTTACTGATTTCTGTGATCGTGGTGAGTCGAGGCGTTCCTTGAAGGTTTTTGTTATAATGTAGCTTCATATCGTTTTCCACTTGTTGGTCATATTCGACTTTTTGTGGATGTGAGGGGTTAGGTTGAAACCTGTGTTCTAGAGTGGCCGCTAGCAGTTCTGCTTTCTCTTGGTCTGTTTGTGCGACCTGGTTATTTTTCTTAAGTATTGGGATGTTATGACTACTTCTTTTTAGAGCTCTCGTCATTTCCCATATACTTTTGTCCTGGGTCTGCAGTGTTTTTATTTTTTCTTCCACAGTCGATTGGAGCCCTGCAAACGAAGCAGACGTGTGTGCGGAGTGCTGAGTGCTGTGGCGTAAGCATAATGGGAATAAGCATAGAACTCTACCGAGCGGTCATCGGCCGATGGAACAATCGAATAAAATATCAGGTATGTGGTTTAAAATGTGATATAAAATACTCTGAAATCATGCTGGCAGCGTTAGTGATTGCTGCATTATTAGTAATTGGAGGAGTGGAAAGCAACCCTGGGCCACTGAATTGGGAAGATATAGCTAAGATCAAGGAGGTGATAAAAGAGGGCAGCCAAACAGACACAACAAGGGAGCTCATTATGGCACAGAACAAAGATATTCAGGATATGAAAGACAGCCTTCGGGGTGATATGGCAGGTATAAAAGAATCTCTAGATAAATACCAGGAAGAAATGAAAATTGCTAAGGAACACCGACTGGTATTGGAGCAGCGCACACGGGAGCTGGAGATGCAGGTCCGGAGATCAGTGCTTGCCCAATGTAGCAGATGTCTGGTCATACATGGGATTAAGGACAATAGAAGCGAGGACAAACTGGCGTTACTAGATGCTGTGTTGGAAGTGTTCACACACGGAGTGAAAGTAAATTGCACGGAATCCGATGTGGACGACGTGCAGAGAATAGGAATGATCCAAGGGAACAGACCGATTAAAGTACAATTGGTATCTGGAATGAAAACTCACAAAATTCTCCGGAATGCCAGGAATTTAAAAGGGACGGAAGTCTGGATCCAGAGAGACCTGGGAATTGAAGAAAGGAAAGAGATGAAAATCCTAAGATTCCACTTGGGGAGAGCAAGAACAGAGGGCCTTACAGCGTTTATTAGAGGCAAGAGACTATTCATCACAGGCGATGGTTGGAGAAAGAGCTACACGCCATCCCAGCTGGAAGCCCTGGCGCGAGGAGGAAGTGCGGTACCGGCGCAACACGGAAGAAAGAATGATGACGTGCAGGAAACAGGAGCAGAGCTCGTGTCGCCAAGGTTGCTGACACCTACTGACAGTGAGGGCGTTGCCACTACTACGGAGAGACGACCTGTAAGTAAATGTTTAACACCTGATGAGGAACCGGGTAATAGCTCATGTACTACTCCGGTAGCTGAAAAAAGCAGCTGCAGGACAGAGGACGATAAGAAAAAGAAGCAGGGACAGAGCTTGAAGGACTTATGGGCTAAGAAGGGAGTGTTCTCAGATGGAAAAGGTAATAAACGGGAAGGAAAGAAGTTAGGGGAAATTTATAGTTCCCCTCATGGAAGTATAGTACAAATTGATAAACAATAAACACACGTAGTAAAACAGGTAGTGTCTCAGATAATAGGAAAGTGAAATAACTAGCATTGAAAATTGGTTTTGTAAATATAGAAGGCATATTAAGTAAACTGGGGAATGATGGAGTGTCTGAGCATGTGGAAAATTTTGAGATATTTGCTTTTTTAGAAACATGGATGCCGGAAGGAAAGATTTTAACATGGAAGGGCTATGTTACGAGAAGTGTAATAAAAAGAAAACGAGGGACTCGAGGGAGAATTCCGGGAGGAATAACACTTCTGATAAAGGAAGAGTTTAGTAGTCAGATAGAAGAATTGCCTAACGATATGCAAGATGTAATTTGGATCAAACTTAAACTGGAAGGGAGTAAACAGAGAGACATATGCTTAGCCTTTATATATAACCATCCGATGGGGTCACCATATACCAATGTGAACTTTTTTGAGGATTTAATAGAGGAGATCAACCTAATGAGAGGTAAATATGAAGAAGCAGGAATCATTATGTTGGGGGATTGGAACGCACGAATTGGAGAGTCAATTCCCGCATATAGTAAAGAAGGAATAGAGCCAATGAGAGGTAGCAGAAACAGTCGGGATAAGGAACGTAATGTATATGGGGATAAACTACTAGAACTATGTACCGCAGAGAATTTATATATTCTAAATGGATGGTGGCGGGGAGATAAAACAGGAAAGCTAACATATATTACAGCGCAGGGAGGTAGTGTAATTGATTTGGTTGTGTGTACGGGAGATATTTTAGAGATGGTAAAGGAAATAGAGATATTAGAATGGGCCGAATCACATCATTCCCCGGTATCTGTTACCCTAGAAGTGTATGAGAAAGAACAGGAGGAACGTAACACTGTAACAGAAAAAGATAATATTAGGATAATTAATAAATACAAGTGGTGCAAGAATACCCCAAAAAGAGTAGAGTCATATTTAAAGGGAGAAGAATTCCAGATAATTAAGAGTGGAATAGAGGTTGCGTTACTGAGTAGTAAGGTGGACTTAGCGGTAGAACTGGTAGAGAAACCCTTTAAAACTATAGCTCATGTGAAAAGGAAACAGAATAATAATAATAAAGATAAAAGGAAAGGATGGTACAATGATGTATGTAAAACAAAGAAAATGGAGGTGATTAGAGCCCTAAAGGCATATAGAAAAGAGGGGGAGCCTAAGGTTCGGGCACACTATTGTAAACTAAGAAAAGAATATAAAGTGTTGTTAGTAGGGCAAAAGAGGATATGGCAACAGGAGGAGGCAAAATTAATAAACATAGACTGTAAGAATAATCAAAGTGATAAGGTATGGAATAGAATTAATAAAATAAGTAGAGGTGAGAGAGGATATGCCAATGTTAAAATTGAGAATGGAGTCTGGATTGATTATTTTAATAAATTGCTAGGAGGACAGGATACTTGGATAAATAATAGAACATGTATGGATATCTCGAGGGGCTTAGAGATTTGTATCCTCTGCTTAGATGAAGAAATAACAGAATGTGAGGTTTTAGAAATGATTAGAAAGGTCAAATGTAGGAAAGCGGGGGGCTTCAGTGGTATAACTAATGAATTTTGGAAAGAAGCAGTAAAAAGTCAACAAATGCTGGAAATATTAGTAAAATTGTTCAATAGGATATTTGATTCTTTGGAGTTTCCTAAGGCATGGCAGACAGGTATAATATGTCCAATTTACAAGAAGCGTGGGGAGAGAAGTAATCCAAACAACTACAGAGGTATAACACTATTGGACTCCCTAAGTAAATTATATACAGGAATTCTGGCAAATAGACTGATGAAATGGGCGGAAGAATTCTCCATCCTCTCGAAATATCAAAGTGCTTTTAGAAAACGCAGAAGAACAATAGATAACATCATGATTGTAAAAACAATAATAGATAAGTATATAAAACCGAAAGCAGGAAAATTATATATATCGGCTATAGATTTTGAAAAGGCCTTTGACACAGTCAGCAGGAGTGCATTGTTCGCAAAATTACGCCTATTAGGGGTATCTAGTAAGATGGTACAAGCATTGGGGGCAGTTTACCGAAGGGTGCAATGCAGTATAAGGGTAGGTGATGGGGTAGCATGTGGTCAAATAGATTCTTTATTGGGTTTGAAACAAGGATGTAAGCTATCTCCTATTTTATTTCTGTTATTTATAAACGATATATTAAACGGACATGGAGGTGATAACTGGATGAGTCCAGTTTTAGTAAATTAAGAAATACCAGGCCTAATTTTCGCGGACGATGTCCTGCTGATGACGTTAACGGCCGGAGGCATGCAAAAGAGCATTAATGCTGTGACAGAGTTTGCTAAAACGTGGTCATTAAAAATTAACATTTCCAAGACGAAAGTTCTGATCTGTAAGAAAGGCTGTAAACGAGCGAAGAATGAACAATGGACGATTGATGGTTGTCAAGTGGAGGTCACAAATAGATTAGAGTACCTGGGAATATATATAGCAAACAACGGGAAGTGGATCCATCAAATAAAACAAGCCAAATGGAAAGGTCTTGCAGCATTATCAGTAGTTAGAATTCTTGAAAATAAATTCCCAAATATAGACTATAAGATTCAGAGAAATGTCCTGCAAGCCGTAGTTAAAAATCGAATGCTTTATGGAGCTGAGCTATGGGGTGTAGAGAAAGAGTGTGAGATGCTGAATCAGGTTATAAGTAAGTTCTGTAAAATTGTAATGGGGTTACCAAATTGTACAGCAAATTGTGGAGTAAGATTAATATGTGAAGAAAATATCCAAGTAGATGTTCTTAAGAGAGTTCTGAAATATCTGTTGAGATTGAAAGGAAGAGAGGGTGGCGAGCTTCTGCAGATCGCATATCAACATCAGAGAGATAATATCCAGGGAGAGTATTGGTTAACGAAAATCAGAAGTTTATTAGATAGGTTGGGATATGGAAGTTATTGGGAGAGGTTGGAAAGATCAACGAATAAACTAATCATTAGACGACTCAGAGATATTCAAAGACAGTGGTTGGTATCCGAGTGTAGAAGCAAGGCGACCCTCTCAGAGTTTATTAGGATAAGGCAGGATATGAACATAAATATTGTGAGTGTAAATAGAAGAGAAATCAGGGGTTTGATATGGTGGTTAATGGGAATTTACAAGAATAGGGGATGGATTAAAGTGAAAGATGCAACAAGGTGCCTTCTCTGTGGTGAAAACAGAGAAGAATTTCACATGTTGAAATCATGTAAAGAAACCATAGCGGTGAGAAGGAAATTTTTGAATAACAAGGAACAATATATGATAAATGAGGATGAGAATGGCTATAGGATTATTAAGATGATAAGCAAAGAATGGTATAAACCTGGTAATCTCAGTAAACTGTTAATTGTAATTAGAAATTCATGTAGAAGAGTGTTGAAAGAGCCTACAATGAGGGTAGGTCATATTACGGATGGATGATTGTGTTGCGAACCGATTAGTTAAGAAATTGCCAATAGGGCTATGTAGTAAAAGGAATATTAGTATATGTAGCACTGTAAAGTCGATATGTTAGTAAGCCATAACGTAATTAACTGTCAAACTGTTTGTAATGAGACAGGGCCCAATGGATATAATGTTTCATCCTCAGCTGCTGGCGATCCGTGGCTGAAGGTTGATAACATTCACTCATTCATTCACTACTCATTCCACATATTATTCATTCAATCATTTATTTAATTCATAACAAGGGCTCTCTCCCCAGTTACTGGTTATCCGTACTGGGAGGGATGAGTATTTTTTCCTAACATGCATGCATGAATATCCATATACCCATTCATAAATCCATCCATACGAGTTTTCTCAATACAGTTAGGGAATCGGTAATTAATTAATCAATTAATTCATTTATTCATACACTCATGTAGATAATCGTAGGCGTGGCCCTTGCATGTGGAATGGCGATCCGCCTGTGCAAAGGGCACTATTTTAGATAGGGAATCATAGCCAATTAATTAATTAATTCATACACTTATGTAAGGCTATAACCGAAGTAGGACGGGATAGGACCGGGCTATCCCAATCGAATATGTAGAGTGATCTAAATGCAACAGAGAAAGAAGAATAGGGAGGGGGCACATGAGGTGCGGGATTTCCGCTTACGTGTGCCTCGCAGA
Organism: Anabrus simplex; assembly: GCF_040414725.1. Lineage (NCBI taxonomy): Eukaryota > Metazoa > Arthropoda > Insecta > Orthoptera > Tettigoniidae > Anabrus > Anabrus simplex. Next base: position 49,696,277 of record NC_090269.1, on the reverse strand, counting down.
AATTAGGGAATGGTGAGAAATTAGTGTTTGACAGCTATTAGATCAGGTGGGGTCTTCCGTTTGGGCCTCAAGGGAAAGGGCCGGACGTGTTATCCTTGGGAAGGTGGCTCCTTTTTCTCACCAGGGGTGGATAACACGACCGGGCAGTAGTCATGCATAATCCCATCCATGCATTTATCCTGCCAACCGAATGCTCTCTCCTCAGTTGGTGGCTATCCGTGACTGGGAGGGAAGTGTTCATTCATTTATTCATGCATGCATGACAATTTAATACGGTCATGGAATCATAAAAAAAAACCTCATTCATGCATTTATGTACACCTATGTATAGTGTCTGTGAAAATGGAGGAGAACTCTGTACAGACTTATGATAAATAAATAAATTATTTTTTCTTCCCAAGTCTTGTTGTTATGGGCTCTGATTTCTTCTGTACAGCGCTTTGCGAGCCTGTTATATTCTGTTTTGTCAGCTTGTAGGCGGTACGTCTGCCATCTTTTCCTCACTTGCCGTTTGAGTTTTATAATAATGTTATTTGTTTTACGTCCCACTAACTACTTTTTAAGGTCTTCGGAGACGCCGAGGTGCCGGAATTTAGTCCCGCAGGAGTTCTTTTACGTGCCAGTAAATCTACCGACACGGGGCTGTCGTATTTGAGCACCTTCAAATACCACCGGACTGAGCCAGGATCGAACCTGCCAAGTTGGGGTTAGAAGGCCAGCGCCTTAACCGTCTGAGCCACTCAGCCCGGTCGTTTGAGTTTTAATAGGTCCTTAATCTGGTCCGGTATGTCCGTAGAAGGGCGTGCTTCAGGAGGCAGTCTAGCATGTTTAGCTGCCGACACTATACTTTCAGTTAAATTTTCTATGGCTTGGTCTATTTCATCAGCCGTATTAGGTTTAGTCGGGGGGTTGCTATAGTATTCCTCCATGATGTCCCTGTACTTTTTCCAATCCACACTTCTCCAATTAATGGTCTGTGCATGGTGTTTGGTTGTCTTATCTCCTATGGTGAGAAGTACCGGGTTGTGGTCCGAGTCTGTGGCTACCACAGTATCTATTTCGACCGAGCAGCTGATATCTTTACATATGGCAATGTCAAGTACATCAGGCTGGTGGTTGTCATTTGCTGGTATATGTGTCGGTTCTGTGGGTCCAATGGCATAGACGTTATTATTATTCACATAGTCTAGGAGTACTCTGCCTGCCGGGTTTTCAGCTCTTGAATTCCAGGTCCCGTGTTTGCTATTTAAGTCCCCAGCTATTATTATTGGTGTTCTATAGCTGAGTAGCAGGTCCAGGTCACCTGTTTTAAGAGGCTTTTTTGGTGACTTGTATACTGATATGAAGGTCAACGGTCCATTATGCGTGAAGGCTTTTACTGCTGTGGCCTCGAGTACTTCAAGTGCTGGTATGGCCATTTGTTCGTGTTTAATGTGCTTTTTGATTATGATTGCCGTTCCTCCCTTATCACCTTGGCGGTCAGTTCTGTAGACCACGTACCCTGGAATCCGGAGCTTGTGGTGTGGTTTTAAAAAGGTTTCCTGGAGAAGTACAATATCTATATTGTATTCCTGTAGAAGATAGTTCAGTTCTAGTAGTTTAGGCCCTAGGCCTTGTGCATTCCAGACAAAGCAACGTGTACTGCGGGGTACATGTAATTTATTCTGTCTGTTGTTGGCCATGGTCAATCATGATGTATTCGAGTGCTACTTGGAGCGCTGTCTGTCCTTCCTTGGGGTATAAAATATTAAAAAGGATATTATTAATTTGTGCTGCAATGCCTGATGAGTGCAATTTTTCTGATAGTAGGTGAAACTGCTCATGCGTTGGCAGTTTGCTTAACTGACCAGCGGCTTCAGTCCTGTCTTCTGCCAGTGTGATATTTCTGCGGGCAGGTATTAGGGCCTGCGTGGAATGTGGCCTTTTCACTGTCGCTCTGGTGTCGTTTTGAGTAACAGCTACTGGGTCTACCACATTTTCTTCTGACTGGGGAAGCGGGGGGAAGTCAGTCCTGCTGTTTATGTTAATGGCAGGTTGCGTGGCCTCCTTTCTCTTCTGCTCCCTTTGTTTTGCTTTGGCTTTGGCCGTCTTAAGGGTTTCGCATCCTCTGTAGTTTGCTGTATGCGTGCCACCGCAGTTACAGCATTTGAAGTCTTTCCAGGTGTTGATGGGACACTCCTCAGTTGCGTGTCGGCCAGGGTATTTGACGCATCTGGGTGCCAGGTGGCAATTCTTTTGTGTATGGCCCAGCCTTTGGCACCTTTTACATTGTGGTGGCCCGGCCGGCCTCCTGTAGCGTTCTACAGTAATGAAATGGCCTAGGATATTCGTTTCGTTGTGCACTTTCTTTCCTGCTGCAGTATTGTCAAGTGTTACTACATACAATGGTATTGGACGTCTCACCCTCTCTGGTGGCTCCTCAGGATTTGCACTTTCTACTGGGTAGGGCTTAGCCAATTGAATGACAGCTCTAACTGGGTAGCCCTTTTCCCTTAGTGCTTCATGTAGTTCTTCGGTTGGCGTGTCAATAGGTAGTTTTCTTATAACTACCTGTATGGTTTTAGGTGGGTCCGTGCTATACGTGTAATATTCTACATCTTCTTTGCTGAGCAGTTCTATGAGGTTCCTATAGTCCCTCATCGTATTTAAAAAATATTTGATTGCTCCCTTGGGTAGCAGGCGAGCAGTGTAGTTGTCTTTTACGTGTTTCTGCAGGAATTTTCGCCTCTCAGATGACGTGAGCGGGTCCTTCTGGATTGTTATTGGTGGGGGTCGCACCCTCGTCTCAGGATTGGTCGCGGCGTCCCTCTCCTCAGTCAGTACCCGGTACTGGTTTGTTGTAGGTACCTGTGCACTAGGCTGGGAGGTGGGTACCTTGGCAGTGTGCTTTTTTCCGACAGGAATAAATCCTTCGTCATCTTCTTGTTTCTTTGTCTTCTTGTCGATTTGTTTTTCCCTCGATGGCGGGGTGAGATTTTCTGCCGTTCTCTTTGGAGTTTGAGATTTTACTGTAGTGGGGGTTCCCTCGACTTCCTTACGGTACTGCTTATTGGCAAGTCTTGGGTCCTTCGGGTAGGCCTTGTTGATGAGTTCCTCGGCTGATGTCCTTCCTTGTGGAGTGATAATGCTGGCTGCAGAGGTGTAATTCTTCGCAGGTAGTTTCTGCTCGGGTAGTTTTGTACCCGTGTCCTTTCTCTTCGGCAATTTTTCTTCCAGATTTTTCAATGTGTTCTTTTTCAGGAATGACGTTTTGCTACTACCCTGGGTAGGGTTGTGAGTGCCTGAACCTTCCCCGTCCGAAGCTACTCGATCCACCCCAGAACGGTTGGATTCAGGCATAGTGCGTGTGTGAGTGCCGTGACTTGACATGGCGGCAGTGTTTACTTGTGTATGTGTGCCCAGGGGTGTGTCAGACATGTGTGCCCTACCTACCTAGCTGCACCAAGCTATACAAGCCAAGGGCCCGAAGGCCGGCCGATGGGAAGGGGGGGGGGGGGTAAGTCTAACGCCCGTAGGCGGACCGCCGAACGAGGTTTGGGGTCCCAGCACACAGGTACCGTTGCTTTAGGCGTACGTTTTTTAAGTGGTGCCTCCCACGGCAGAAAGCAAGCGAGTAGCCTGGGTGAGGGTTGGTCCGATGGACGGCGGACCGGCAAGACAAATTTGCTCTCCAAATGTTCCAGGTGACACACCGAGAAACAGTGTACCGACCCAGGAGTAGGAGTGTTGGCCCCTACCAGGAGCCAGTGCTTCCTCGCCGCCGGTGAGTAGTCCGCGCTCCCCGTGAGCGCTCCCAAGATGTCGCCGGGACCGTACTGTGCCCAGGCTAGGCTAGCCAGTGCGAGCGCAGTGAGCGATGTTCCGTTGATATGCCTGGCCTTGCCAGTGCGATGAGTCAGAGCTGCTGTGCTTCTTCGCTCTCCCTTCTCCTCTCTCCAAGCGTGCTGCTCCGTGGACTGCCGACGAGTGAGTGTTGAGAGTGGTGTCTCCAGACTGTATGCGAGACCACGTGACCCCCCGAAGGGGGGTCGCGTGGTTTTTGTTTTAATCTTTTTGGGACCGCCGACCTTTCTTGGTCCTTTGTCCCATGCCAACTGGTTGGTGAGTTGTTTCAACTTGCTGTCCTCGTTCTTCCGTTGGTTCTTCTCAGTTTTCGACTATGCCATCTTGTGGCATTGTAGTTTCAGCCCTATCTTCCAGTATTTCAAGAGGGTAGGGCAGGTTTGATTTGGGATTTATTATATACAGTATTTAGGGGAAAAAGTTTTGGACGTGGGAGATGATGGCTTTATGTTGCAGTGGTGAGGAGAGTTAGGAGGCATTTAAGTAGCTCTATGGCAGGTGTGTTGAGTTGCGGTGGTAGGTTGTAGGCGGGAGGTGGTGGGATCTTTAGGCTGAGTAGTGATGGTTGTTGCGGTTGGGTGGCAGGTTGCTGGTGACGTAAGTGCTTATTTGCAATATGCTGGGCCTTGAGTGCCTTTTTCAGGAAGGGACACCCAGGATAGGATGCGGCATGGTTGCCCTTGCAGTTTGCGCATATGGCCTCCTTTCTAGGGACTGGGCAGGTGGAGTGATGATGGTGATCTCCACACCTATTACAGCGAACCTCGTTAGTACAGTTGGCAGCAGTGTGGTGCAGTTGGAGACAATTATAACACATGATTATACTAGAAGGCTTATGGCGAGGTGAGGTCCTCTTCGGAGTGGGGGTGGCAGTGCTTAAGGTTGCAGGAGGGGGTGCCTCTGGTTCTATGGCAGATGTGATTGGAGAATTTACAGTGCTTTCTGGTTCAGTCTGGACATGCGTGGTAGCTGATGAGTGGGAAATTTCAGGGTCAGTCTGGACGTGTGTGGTGGCTGAGGGGTAAGTAATTTTAGGGTCAGTTTGAGAGTAGGTGTCCGCAAGGGACGGAGGTGAATCAGTTTGAACGCCGCAGTCCCAGAAAGGTTTCCTCATCTTCTTCTTCTTCTTCTTCTTCTTCTTCTTCGTTTTCTTCTTCTTCTTCTTCAGCTACAGGGTCTACTTCTTCTTTTTCTTCAGTTTTATGGTCAGGGTGGGCGTCAAGTGGGTGGAGTACCAGGGGTTTTGGGACATCCCTGAGTGGTAGTAGCAGATCTAGGATTTCTGTGAAATTTTCTTGGAAGGGGGTAATCATAAGGATTTCGTTCTGTGTTTCTTCTACGTATGCTATGTGGGTATTAAGGAGGTGCTTGATGGTGCCGAGGATTGTGGTCCGATTTCGTGTCACAGTTCCTACGATACCGAGGGGGAAGACAATAACCTTGGTCGTAGGAGGAATGGGGAGCCGGTTGCTGCTACATAGATGAAAGAATGTGTCTTCAAATTGCCCATCCTCCTCCATTACAGGATCGTAGCTTGAGTGGGACTCTGAGATGGGAGAGAGAGCTGGAGACGGAAGTCTGTAAGAGGGCTGCGTGGCGGGGCTGCGAATTGGGGTAGATCGGGCGCGGGACGTGTTGCTCCTAGTTTGATAATTTCTAGGAGGGTCTGGAACAGGGGTCCGGCTACTCGATCCACCGGACTTGTTCCTTGATCTTGGCTTGTTGGGCATGGCGGGATTTTTTTGGCTGGGATTTATTGGATTGAAGGCTGGGAGTGGTAAGGATGAAATACTGGAACGGTCAAACGCAGTAGCGGACCGGGCTGGGTTTTTCAACTTGTTGCCTGTGTCGTGTCAGGCTAGTTTTTTATACGTGGATTACGCCACAGGCAAGACACGCGCACAGGACACCAAGCTGTAAAGACAAATAAGCTCTGCGGCCACTAAAGTGACCGTTTACTGTAGTTGTCTTCTTAGCTGGGCGCAGCTAGCGAGCGCTAGCGGCGATGCTGGCAACTAGGCGGGCTTCTTCTTGGCTGTACAGGGCTAGCGAGTGCTAGCGGCGGTGAGCTCCTCTTGACGGGCTGTGTGCTGGATGTCTGGGTAACCAGTAACAGGCGTCGGGGCTGGTCTCTCCGATGTGCTCTCTAGCGTGGCTGCACGAGAGAGTGGTGTCTCTCTGAGGTAGCGACACCGAGCGGCCCCCCGTAGGGGGGTCGCGAGGTTTAATGGGGCTGTTGGGACCGTCGACCAATTTAGGTCCTTTGTCCCAAGACAATGGGGGGTTTTTCTTTGCCTGGTGCAGCTGGTTGTAAGAATCAACGTTACCTCATAATAGAGTAGTGTCTAGTGAGTATTCGTTTCAATTTTAAGTTTGAAACTTAAAAGTTCTCCTAGCAACCGGAGTGGATGTATATTATATATTATACATATTTACCTTACTCTAATTTGTATAGGTCAGTTACAATGGTGGTTGATATGTATTATTACTACGTGCTACTGGTTAGACTTTTTGTACATTATTTACATTTTATTTACACAACAAGGAGTTCACACCAAGGGTGGCGTTTGTCAGTCATTAATGAGTGTTTTGGGATGTCTGCGTTTGAAGTATTCCTTCTCGTCCATTTCATGCAATTGTCTGGTCAGGGGATTTTGAATTCCTGATTTCTTTTTTTAAAATTTCTGTGTAATGCTCTTTATCTCTTCTTTTATAGTTTGTGTTTGGAGCATTCGTCTTATTCGCACATTGTTTATGTGATAGGGCACGTTTGCTATCAGTCTTAATAGCTTGTTCTGTTGGACCTGTAGCTTATCCAGATACGTGTCCCTAGCTGTCCCCCAGGCGGGGGCGGCGTACAACGTTACACTCCTAATGAGCGATTTGTAGAGCAGTAGTTTATTGCGCTTGTTTAGTTTGGATTTTCTACATAGAAGACAGTAGATGGCGGCAATGGCCTGTCTTGTCTTGCTTAGTACCATCTCCACATGACTTTTGAACGTAAGCTTCTTATCAATTATCACTCCCAGGTATTTACCTTCTGGTGACCACGGGATGACATTATTTGCAACCCTAACTTGAGAGGTGGGTTTGTGGTCCCACCGGATTGTGTGTAGTACCGCTACGGTCTTTCCTGCATTTAGTTTAATTCGCCACCTGTCCATCCAGTCTTGGACATTGTTAAGTGCTTTTTGCACCTTTTCAACGGCTGTCTACTTTAAAAGAGTCTGCAGTGATAAGTGTATCGTCTGCATATAGGGCTATTTCAGTCCCTTCTGTTTTTGGTATGTCTGCCGTGAATAGGACGTACAGAATGGGACCTAAAATGCTGCCCTGTGGGACGCCGGCTTTAGCAGTCTTAGTGGTGGATAACGTTCCATTGACAGAGACATAGAAGTGCCTCAGCACGAGAGAGTGGTGTCTTTCCCATATTTTCAGTTTGGACACCCCTTAGGGGGGTGCCGGGTGCGGTGTCAGTACCGGTGCGCTATGCCGCGCTCCTCACCTGGCCTGTTGTAGAAAACTGGTTGGCTCCCAGAGTATATCTGGGAGGTCGGACCGCGCGGAGAACGTAGCTGCTCTTCGATGATTGGCTGGCTCGGCTTGGGCGAGCGGGAGCTCGCGGTGGCTGCTGGACTGGCGGCGAAGCGAGAGCGAGTGGGCAGTGCTGGCGCTTGGCTGGCGGACGACGACGGTGAGCTGGCAGGTTGGCAGGGTGCACGCTCGGACTAGGCTGTCTGACGTCTGCTCAGGTCAGGTGCTGGCTCTCGAATGGAATGTCTCTCTGTGTGGCTAAATTTATAATCTCGGTCACCTCCTTCCGGAGTACTCTTCAATTCGATTTCTGTAGGTCTCCTCCAATCACCAAGTAGTAATTAATATGACGCTTCCTCTCGTTGGAAGGCCGGTTGCGCGTCCGCTCCTGGGGCTCTTGTATTAGATTCCTCCCCTGCACAAGTAGGCCAGGGTTAGAGACTTTCTACCCTTTTGTTCGAGCTTCGCATTTTCCTTGACTTAAAAAATGTCCCCCCTAGACTACGGTTCGTGTTTGTTATGATTTTATAACTGGGCTCAATCGCGTTTCTTTACAAATTTTATATGGCGGTTTCGTCACACTTTATTGGCCATCGTGGGCCAGCATATCGAGTGTATTGTTTCCCATGGTCTTTTGTTTTGCAGTGCACGAACCTTTTTTTGTCCTTCGCGCCCATCCCTAAAGAGAATTTACGACTGGGATGTCATTTTTACCACCTCACTTGTTGGAAGTCTCGCCGTGTGTCCTCGCTCCAGCTGCTGGTCGGCCAATCCTCGGCTCTCCCTTACTTTGCTATACACATTTCATTTCATTGTCTAACTTTATGTAATAAATATTATTGATACCAAGGCACTCTTTCAAGGAGCTTGTATTGATCCTGGGTCAGTATGTTATAGTGTAATATTTATACTTGTGTGTTCAGCAGACTGGAAAGATTCAGAGTTACATGTAACTGAGTCGATACTGGAAAGTATGGTTTCCTTTACAACAAACAAAATAACTCGCAATAACACATAAATTAATAGGCTACAATAACTGTATAACCTTTGGTAGTGCTTGTTACGGAGTTTTTCCGTGGTAGGTAGAGGTGAAAGAAGGTGCGGGTGTGAATAGGTCTCCAGCTACGAAAGTAAAATTAATTTAAAATTTAACAAGGTTATATTTTCTTTTCAAAAACAAGAAATAACAAGCATGGCAGGTACAAAGTAGCAAGTCAAAAAGGGTAGTTACAATATTTACAGGAATTGGGCTTCGCGCCCTGATTTTACACAGCTTGGGCAATCAGCTCAGTTTTACCCCAAACACGAGTTTTAACAGAGGGGCAGAAAACCCCATTCATACCTAGGAGCCCTTGCTCCAAATTACACAGAAAAGCCTCCACGAGGCATACAACTCTTAATTTTCAAAAGAGCCACTCGCTCTCAAAATTTAAGCCTCTCCCAGGCCACACCAAACTCCACCTTCAAGTTGTCCTCACTGGACATAGACACAGGGGTACAATACCCAACCTACTGAGGTCTATTAAATGAAAAGGGGCAATTACATGACCTCTAAAATAACAATTTGAGAGGAGGCAATCTGCACTCCTAATACACTTGTTTTTAAAAAAACCTAATCTGGCTCTAGGCCACTAATGCAAGGGCTAATCCCATACTACCGAGGTGACTTTAGAAAAGAGCAATTTGTTTTACATTAACGAAGAATAGGTTGAGAAAATAAGTTCACCTCAAGACAATGTGAGTGGGAGCTCGAGAGGGTTAGCACTCTCTATCCCAATATGCAGCTTAAAAGAGAATAGAAGAAAAGATCGTTACATTTTAGGAAAAGGTTACATGGAGGAACGCTTCGCACCCGCCCCGAGAGTTAAACTGCTGAGCTAGCAAAGAAAGAATTTATTAATCGGCCATTACCTTATTGATGACCGCTGCCGAGGAAAGAGGCGCTTCCCGCCTCCTGCTATGTACTTAATACACTGAAAGATGGAACAGAAGTGGCCCGGAGACCCTAAAATCAGCAGTTTATATCCTCTCGCGGAAGGTTCTAGGCGTTAGGGGAATGAAAACACCCTCCCACAAACTTTTTATTGGCTCGGGTACAGAAACATATCCAAGTTGGGGGAAGATACATCGGATTGGTCGGAAATAACTAAAAGAAATTCGGGATTGGATAAATCTAAAACAAGGGGGAAAAGAGGGGTATACAGCCAACTTAAACAATAACAGAAAGAAATTTATCAAGAAACAAACATTTGAAATAAAAATTTCTCCAACAAAATAGTTCTTTGACTCCGCACTAGGGTGCACTATTGTTGATCTTCAGTAGTGTCCTCTAGAAGAGAAAGTTCACACTTCTTACTTCAAGCGAAACAAAAACACATCAAAAATGACACAGTTCAAAAACTCAAAATTTTCCACGTGGTGACATCTTCTGAGAAGGTAAAGAATTAATAGCGTAGATAAAGTTCAGACTTCCTCCAGCAGAGGAGTTTCAACTGGCGCACATTTTAAATTAGCGGAGTGGAGGTGTACCTCCCGGTACAGACCTCCCCCCCCCCCCCAAAAGTTCCTCCCGGGGTGACACATGAAACTGTTTGAAAACAGGGTCCAAGTTTTGATGTAGATATGGAGATTAATTGCCAAAAAAAAAAATTATAAGATTTTCTTAATTTGGTTTGATTTAGTTTCAAAATTTTGTTGTTGCAGATGAAGAATAGTTTTTAAGTTTGTAGAAGTAGAATTCTGAGGATAAACTTTTAATACTTAAAAGTGATGAAAAATTTTGCAATGTCCACCAAATATTGCTGTTGAATTCCCGAGTGTAGTCATTGCTTATCGTAACTGTCCATGTAGTTGAGGTTGATGAAGTTGGATGGCCAGACCGGCCGTTGCAGCTTGCGTCCAAAGGAGGCCGCTCGGACCCCTCAAGTACCCTGAGATACCGCTCGCCCGCACTATGAGGGGAGCAGTGGTGTTGAAACACGCCGCGCCCGCGGTGAAGGAATACAGGCTGCGGGCAAGTAGCAGGACGTGCGCCGCCCATCAGCCTAGGCCGGGAGGAGAGCTCCGGCTCGCCGTGCACATGTCGTCCTCGCTGGGGCCGAGGGGGCCCGTCCTCGAACCCAGCCGCGGCACAGCGCCGCGCGGCTGCGGGGGGCACTGAAACATTTAAGCTAGGCGGCAGAATTGTGTTGGACCATCATGTTTCTTTTGAGGGCACAGGCATGTAGAGAGATTGAGGGGCCAGCGGCGTGCAGATATCCATGGCATTTCATCTAAGCCAGCCACTGTGTGTAGTGGAGCAGGAGACGGGAGCGTGGTAATGGCCGTGGCAAGGACAGGATGGCAGTTTAACAAATCGGGGGAGGTTTTACAGAAATGCTTACATATAAAATAAAATAGAAGGAGCAGAATGCCTTAAGAGTGGAACTCAAAAAAAAATATAACCTTCATATTCCTATCAAATTATATGAAGCAAGTTGACACAAAATTTACACCGGTTTCACCTGGGACAGGTGAACCCTAAATATCCTCTCGGTGGCTGGATTGCTTACTAACAATGTAACCGGCGTAAGAAAATCGAGAATGATGCATGGCCCATGAAATCTGGGGGCAAGCTTGCCCGCGGGAACAAAATTCTTGACCATCACCTGGTCACCTACCTTCAAAGTTGTGGGTCTCCGTCCACGATCATACTTTTCTCTAACCTTTTCATGAGATACCTTAAGATTGGCTTTAGCCTTCTTCCAAAGATCTTTAATATTATCCGGATCTATTGTCTCGGGTAGAATGTCACTCAGAGACCAAAGGTTAGAGAGCGGCGTGTTGGGAACAAACTTGAACATCAAGGAAGCTGGAGTGAACTTATGAGATTCATGAACCGCCGAATTCAAAGCAAAAGCTAACCAATGCAGGGACGTGTCCCACCTGGAATGATCTTCATGATGATAGGCAATAAGTGCGGACCTGAGATTACGATTAACCCGTTCAGCCAGAGATGGTTGAGGGTAATAAGCAGAAGTAGTTACATGAGAGATGGATAAGTCAAAACAGAATTTACGAAATAAGTTAGATGTAAAAGCCTTCGCATTATCAGATACAATATATTGGCACGGACCAAAAGAAGCAAAAATAGAATTTAAGCAAGTAATGGTAGACTGAGCGGTAGCCAGCTTAGTCGGAAATAACCAAGAAAATCTTGTAAAACCATCTACACACACAAGGATGAACTTGTTGGCATTACCCTTTGACTGGGGGAAATGGTCCTACATAATCAATATACAGGCGTTCCATGGGGCGCGACGCTTGCTGAGAAGACAAGAGGCCTACCTTGGTGGACATGGTCGGTTTACTAAGCAAACAGGATTTACAAGCCTTTACTAGTTCACGGATTTCACCGTCCATACCTTTCCAGATGAACATTTCACGAATCTTTTCACGAGTTTTAAAGATACCAAGATGCCCTCCTAATGGGGTCTCATGATAATACTTGAAGATCATAGGTACAAGAACCGCTGGAACAACAACTTTCATCATCTTATCATGCCTCGAAGGGCGACATAGAACACCATTCCTCAGAACATAAGGGACAACATGTTCCCCAGAAGAAAGGGTTTCCATTATCGGAGCCAGCGTCGGATCTTCACGTTGGTATTTCTCGATATCCCTAAAGAGCATGGGAGCATCTGTTAGGATGGCATTAACCTTAGATAGTATGGACTCGGAAGGTGATGAACTGTCGACCGGTTCGTGGGTCTCGACGTCATTAGAAAACATACGGCTGAGTCCATCAGCAACAACATTTTCGGTACCTCTGATATGTCTAACATCAAACTGGAAGGCAGAAATACGGATGGCCCAGCGGGCTATACGACCAGTACGACGCGGCCTACCTAAGACCCAGCTTAAGGCTTGATTATCTGTCTCCAGGTCGAATTTGACATGTTCCAGATAGAGACGGAACTTCTCTAAGGCGAATAAGACTGCCAAACCTTCGAGCTCATAGATGGAATACTTGGCTTCTGGAGCCGACAATGTCCTAGACGCATAGGCGATGGGGCGCCTCCCTAGTTCAGTCTCTTGAAGAAGGACTGCAGCTACCGCTGACGACGATGCGTCGGTTTGGACAATGAATTTCTTCGAGAAATCAGGCATAGCAAGTACAGGGGCATTACAAAGAGCTAATTTAAGGTCTTCAAAAGCGGCTTGTTGAGAAGGTCCCCACTCGAATTTGATGCCTTTCCTACGAAGAAGGTTTAAGGGCGCCGCTCTATTAGCGAAGTTAGGAATAAACTTCCTGAAGAAATTCACCATACCAATGAACCTGGCGATAACTTTAATGTCCTTGGGAGGTTTAAAATCACGGATGGCCTGTGTTCTAGAATGATCGACCGCTACACCATCAGGTGACACAATATGCCCTAGGAAAGACATAGAGGGCTTAGCAAAGGCAACCTTGGACAACTTAACAGTTAACCCAGCCTTACGAAGGCGATCGAGAACTTCTCGCAGATGATCTAGATGTTCTTCAAAAGTCTCTGAAAATACGACGACATCGTCCAAGTAGTGATATAAGTACTCAAATTTGATGTCGGAGAAGACCCTATCTAGTTGCCTAGTGAGTACAGCTGCTCCCGTGGGGAGCACGAAAGGCACGCGGTTGTATTCGTATAAATTCCAGTCCGTGGCAAACGCTGTAAGGTGTTTAGACTCTTCGGCAAGGGGAATTTGATTATAGGCCTGATTCAAGTCCAAGATAGTAAAGAACTTGGCCTTACGAAACCATGAAAAACAAGAATGAAGGTCGGGAAGGGGCACAGATTGTAACACCACCTTCCGATTGAGAGCCCTGTAATCAATGACAGGCCTGAAGCCTCCTTGGGGTTTCGGGACTAAAAAAATAGGCGAAGAATACGCTGACTTAGAGGGCCTAATAATACCGTCCTTCAACATCTGATCGATGATTTCTTTTAGAGCCTTCATTTTAGGTGGAGATAGCCTATAAGGTGGAAAACGGACAGGAATCGAATGCGTGACCTCAATTTTGTATTCAATAAGGTCAGTAACACCAAGAGTATCAGAGAACACCTCGGGAAACGACTGACACAATTTGCGAATACTATCAGCCTGCTCCTCAGGTAGATGCCTAAGGTCTAACAACATCTCATCCTGGGTAGGCGAAATAGAAGAACATGATGCAGAATTACACTTTAATAGAGGGATATTACAATTAGAGGCAAATTTGAAAGTGCAAGACCTACTCTGAAGATCGAGCACAAGACCAGTGTGAGAAATAAAGTCCGCTCCCAATATAATGGGGCAAGACAAGTGCTTGGCCACAAACAATTTAACTTTCCATGTGAATTTAAAAATACGAATTTTGACATATAAGGAACCGAGAATTTCTAATGGAGAGGAATTAGCCGAAACGTATTGGATCGCCGACAAACAATAGTTAGGAAGTTTACAAACAGATTTCAATTTTGAATACCAATCAGCCGAAATAATAGAACAAACACTACCTGAATCTAAGAGAGCTGTTATAGGCTCGGTATTTAACTCAATTTTGAGAAACGGGACCGGTGCGGGGGAATCCGCCGCAATCCTAAGACACTCTTTGGGACCTTCAAAAGATGAATTTGAAAATTGCTCGGTCCCTGAATTTACAACCTGTTTACCCGGGGCTGAGTCTCGGGAAGATGGATTAGTCGACTCAGCCGAAGCCACTAGTCACTTTTTATTATTGGCATAGGTGGAATTTGCACCAGAAGTTGAGCAGGAGGGGGTGCTATTCGAATTGGGACAATTCTTGGCGATATGTGAGAAAGCCCCACATTTAAAACAGCCTTGTGATGACCCGGCTCCATTCCTTGTCCCACTTGACTTGATCAGTGGACACTTGTTGCGCAGATGGTCAGGCGACCCGCAAGCATAACATTTACGGGGATTGACTGGTCGGCGAGGTGGAGGCCGAGTATTACTAAAGCAAGGCGGGGGTTCTTTCGCGACACGCAAAGAATCGGCGTATCTAACTCCTTCCGCTGAGACGGCCAATGCTTCAAGTTCAGAGAAGGTTTGCGGGCACGCCGCGAAACACAAATATGACCTGTAGGGTGGTGAAATCCCTTCCACAATAGCTTGTACAATCTGATCCTCAGGGAAATGAAGAGCAAACACCCTAGTATAAAACTTAATGTCCTGTATGAAATCAGCCAAGTTTTCATCCAAGCGTTGTACACGGTAATAGTACTTCTGAATAAGGGAGGACCTGGCCCTAGCCGGGATGAAGTTAGCTAGCAAATGGGCATGGAAATCCTCAATAGATGATTGCTCAGCAATGGCTCTTACGATTTTATCTGAGAGAATACCAATAGCATACGGATAGATAATTTGCAAAATTTGACATGGAGAAAGAGAAAACACAAGGGCATGATCCTGAAATTCAACTAGAAATCTTAAAAAAGAAATTACATCACTGGTGGTATTAACGGAAAACTTAGAGATACCTCTGAGCAACATTGCCAATGGATGAGGCAAGCTGCTAAACCCGGGTGACATAGTAGGTAAAGGTTTCAATGGCAAGGAAGTTAATTCAGAACGGATGTTACTCAATGATGCACGACGTTCAGATTCGTTGTCCAATGGGGCAGGGATAGTTTGAGCAGCAACGGTTATCCTATTAACTTCTCCCTTGGGAGGCGCTTCCTCACTACCTGCATTCACTGTGGTGGGTAGATCGCTTTTGGGAGGAACCTCCGCTGTTAACAATTGAGTGACCTTGCTAGATAATTCAGACATATTTTCAAGCAGCGTACTAGCTTCCTTCTTCTGAACGTCATTCAACTTTAGAGACAAGAGATCGTTAACGCTATTCGAAAAATGATATAGCCTAGCTTGCACACGCTTAATTTGATTAGGAGAAGGATCATTTTCATCAAAAAAAACTAACTACAGAAGCTAGCCCAGTAATATTCTCCGTGATCGTGGAAAGAGAGTCGTCAATTTCTTTTTCTCCCAAATTGGGGATGGAAATGGGCAAATCTAGGGACTCTCTAAGCTTGTTTGTGTCTACTGCAACCGTGCCTCCAGATTGTACATTTCTAATAGTCAATTCATAGATAAGCTCCTCCTTGCGCAAATAGTTAAGATGGAGAACATCGCGAGGGCCGGGCATGGTGACAGAACAATTTTGAAAAACTCAAAAAATTCCAGCAACTGGGAAAATAGTTAGAGTTCGGAACAAACAATGTTTAGCCGTCAAAAGGGGCTAAATTGAGACCCATTCAACCACGCTCTGCTACCACTTGTTACGGAGTTTTTCCGTGGTAGGTAGAGGTGAAAGAAGGTGCGGGTGTGAATAGGTCTCCAGCTACGAAAGCAAAATTAATTTAAAATTTAACAAGGTTATATTTTCTTTTCAAAAACAAGAAATAACAAGCATGGCAGGTACAAAGTAGCAAGTCAAAAAGGGTAGTTACAATATTTACAGGAATTGGGCTTCGCGCCCTGATTTTACACAGTTTGGGCAATCAGCTCAGTTTTACCCCAAACACGAGTTTTAACAGAGGGGCAGAAAACCCCATTCATACCTAGGAGCCCTTGCTCCAAATTACACAGAAAAGCCTCCACGAGGCATACAACTCTTAATTTTCAAAAGAGCCACTCGCTCTCAAAATTTAAGCCTCTCCCAGGCCACACCAAACTCCACCTTCAAGTTGTCCTCACTGGACATAGACACAGGGGTACAATACCCAACCTACTGAGGTCTATTAAATGAAAAGGGGCAATTACATGACCTCTAAAATAACAATTTGAGAGGAGGCAATCTGCACTCCTAATACACTTGTTTTTAAAAAAACCTAATCTGGCTCTAGGCCACTAATGCAAGGGCTAATCCCATACTACCGAGGTGACTTTAGAAAAGAGCAATTTGTTTTACATTAACGAAGAATAGGTTGAGAAAATAAGTTCACCTCAAGACAATGTGAGTGGGAGCTCGAGAGGGTTAGCACTCTCTATCCCAATATGCAGCTTAAAAGAGAATAGAAGAAAAGATCGTTACATTTTAGGAAAAGGTTACATGGAGGAACGCTTCGCACCCGCCCCGAGAGTTAAACTGCTGAGCTAGCAAAGAAAGAATTTATTAATCGGCCATTACCTTATTGATGACCGCTGCCGAGGAAAGAGGCGCTTCCCGCCTCCTGCTATGTACTTAATACACTGAAAGATGGAACAGAAGTGGCCCGGAGACCCTAAAATCAGCAGTTTATATCCTCTCGCGGAAGGTTCTAGGCGTTAGGGGAATGAAAACACCCTCCCACAAACTTTTTATTGGCTCGGGTACAGAAACATATCCAAGTTGGGGGAAGATACATCGGATTGGTCGGAAATAACTAAAAGAAATTCGGGATTGGATAAATCTAAAACAAGGGGGAAAAGAGGGGTATACAGCCAACTTAAACAATAACAGAAAGAAATTTATCAAGAAACAAACATTTGAAATAAAAATTTCTCCAACAAAATAGTTCTTTGACTCCGCACTAGGGTGCACTATTGTTGATCTTCAGTAGTGTCCTCTAGAAGAGAAAGTTCACACTTCTTACTTCAAGCGAAACAAAAACACATCAAAAATGACACAGTTCAAAAACTCAAAATTTTCCACGTGGTGACATCTTCTGAGAAGGTAAAGAATTAATAGCGTAGATAAAGTTCAGACTTCCTCCAGCAGAGGAGTTTCAACTGGCGCACATTTTAAATTAGCGGAGTGGAGGTGTACCTCCCGGTACAGTGCTATTTGAAAATTCAACCAGCCTCAGTGCTGATGACCTAACAGACAACGAAATGTGATCGCAGCCCTCAATCACAAAGATAAAGGGGGCAAGTGAACTTACGTCCTTATTGCAAGCTTGGCAGTAGTAAAGTTGGAATCTCCAGTGAGCAACTGTTTCGATCACGACTTGGAAGCTTGTTTGTTCTAAAAGAAATGTGTTGTCCGGCTCCATGGCTGAATGGTTAGCGTGCTGGCCTTTCGTCACAGGGGTCCCGGGTTCGATTCCCGGCAGGGTCGGGAATTTTAACCTTAATTGCTTAATTTCGCTGGCACGGGGGCTGGGTGTATGTGTCGTCTTCATCATCATTTCATCCTCATCACGACGCGCAGGTTGCCTATAGACGTCAAATAAAAAATACCTGCATCTGGCGAGCCGAACTTGTCCTCGGACACTCCCGGCACTAAAAGCCATACGCCATTTCATTTCATTTCCCCAAGTGTTATTTCTGTAGACTTCTGAGAGTTCTCATTTTTGTTAGTGGGGTAAACAGATGTTATGCAATGAAAAAATAAATTCTGTTGACCACACCAGCAAGAAAATTGGTTTCTTTTAAAATACTGTCAAAAACACTAAAAAAGCAGCAACACTCCCAAGTAGGCACAAACCCTTGAAACAGGCATGCGTTTATACATGTTTTTGATTTGCATCGTACCGACACAGAAAATAAGCATGGACACAATAAAACTAATATAACTGCTAAAAAAAAGCCTAAAACGGGTGTATACCTTAAAAGCCTACGTTTCTATACACAGGAATAAAATAGGCAAAATCTCATCACTAGTCATGATGTCAGTTCCTTTTATTGAATGATAGGCTCCTGGATATGTGTAAGAAATTGTAGCAGCTCATATCAGAAGCTCTGGCGAATATTGTACCACAAGCCGAAACTAATAATTTCAATACCGTTCCGAACCAAACGTTATATTCCTACATATTACTATATACATATCACACTCAGGAATCAAGGCATCCTCTAAAATTTTCACTAGAGTATAAATCCTGTTGGATCATATTGGAAGTGGAAAGATCATAATTGTAAATCGAAACATGACTCACCAAATTGTACAGCTTATCCCAGCTGTACAGAAGATCTCCGTTGGCACACACATATTTTTCACGAAACACCTTCACATTCAAGCCACTCGACTGTTCAAAACAGGCATTAATTAGTGTATATCGTCAGATCTACCACTGTAAAACCTAGGAATCGGCTGAAATTTGAACCTCAGCCTTCTGGGTGGGAAGCCAGCAGCTAAGCCACTGAGCTAATCACGCACCTCCCTCTCTGCCTCCTACATAATTAATAGTACCGGTATTTTTTTTTTCAGATTGCTTTACGTCGCACTGACACAGATAGGTCTTATGGCGACGATAGGACAGGAAGGGGCTAGGAGTGGGAAGGAAGCGGCCGTGGCCGTAATTAAGGTACAGCCCCAGCATTTGCCTGGTGTGAAAATGGGAAACCACGGAAAACCATCTTCAGGGCTGCCGACAGTGGGGTTCGAACCCACTAATGGGAAACCACGGAAAACCATCTTCAGGGCTGCCGACAATGGGGTTCGAACCCACTATCTCCCGATTACTGGACACTGGCCGCACTTAAGCGACTGCAGCTATCGAGCTCGGTAATAGTACCGGTACATGAGAGAGACGAAACACATTTCACCATACAGGCAACTGATGAATAGACATCATTGCCATCGACCCTCACATCAGAAGGCTACATAATCAACCCGCCTATCCGATTTGAGACGAATGAAGACCAACCTGCGGAAGTTGACTTTGAAAAAAGACAAATCTATTAAACTACAAAACCGTATTACAAAGACAAATACAAGCTCGAGTCCATAAGCATCACTGGCCTCATGATGGGTGCCCGAGGGAGACTCTTCCCCGACTAATCGTGGAGTTCATAGAAAGATCTGGACTAGATGCTTACGCTCTCCACTCAACTGTGAGAGCCGCATTAAAGGGGTCGCTATCGGTTAAGGTACTCTTTGTACTTGTGACAGCCTGCAAATGTTGTAGGAAGACATGTAAATAAAAATAATAAGCATTTGTATATTGATCAGAGTATATTTTCCTGAAAATTAAATATAAAAACTACAATAGGCCTAAATAATCAGCACAATTATAAATTCGATGTGTTTTTCATTATTTCCCATCCACCACTCGTATTTCGGCATTTATTCAATGAAACAATGTAGTGACGTAAAATGGTCGCGGGCACATGCTTTCGGTTTCAGTTCTAGCTGCTCATTGCCAGTCATTTACTATGTCTACGGTAAAACGCTTCATTCTGACACTCATGCCAAAATATCAGTACGTTTAAAGGAGAAGAACTGAAAAATAGAACTCTTGCTCAGTTCATTATAGAACCAACCAACTTCAATAATAATGTTATTTGCTTTACGTCCAACTAACTACTCTTTTACGGTTTTCGGAGACGCCGAGGTGCCAGAATTTAGTCCTGCAGGAGTTCTTGTACGTGCCAGTAAATCTACCGACACGAGGCTGACGTATTTGAGAACCTTCAAATACCATCGGACTGAGCCAGGATCGAACCTGCCAAGTTGGGGTCAGAAGGCCAGTGCCTCAACCGTCTGAGCCACTCAGCCCGGCGGTACCAACTTTAGTATCATGATAGATAAAGTACGATTTCTACTAAAACCCGCTTAATATTATAGGTGTGTGTCCTTTGAAGGGGTTGCATACAATATTATTGTTTCGATAAATTAGAAAATGTAACAGAGGAAGGTATTTTCAAGAGTCTCAGCGGCTCTTTAAGTATAATATAAAATACGATGAACCCCAAAATCATCTCGTTATCGGAACAGACGGTGCATTAATAACGCTTGCACCTTACAAAGGCATAGCCATTCTGCTGCGTGAACAATTACATAAGGACTTAAATGTCGTGCATTGTAGGAATCAAAAGTTGGAACTAGCTCAGCATGATGTGGCAGGTGCATACTATATACTGGTACAGTTTTTTTTACGTTCCTTATGTTCTTTGTTTCCTCCAAGTTCGAAAAATCAGAGGCTGTGATGTTTCTTAAAATCTACTTGTAAATCCATGGTATATTCATTTTAATTTGCAAGCCTGATAGTCCTAAATAATAGGGGGGGAAAAAAGCATAAACATTGCTTACCGTGTCCAATATTCTGTCCTTTCTCTCATCTTCTTTTCCTACCGCTTTTTCCCCACACCTGTGGGGTCGCGGTTGCGAACTGCGTTGCACATGTGGATATGGCCCTGTTTTACGGCCGGATGCCCTTCCTGACGCCAACCCTATATGGAAGGATGTTATCACTATTGCATATTCCTATTGTGGTTGGTAATGTGTGTTGAGTGAATATGAAGAAGAGTGTTGGGACAAACACAAACAACCTGTCCCCGAGCCAGAAGAATTAATCACATGCAATTAAAATCCCCAACCCAGCCCGGAATCAAACTACTCAGCCAAGAAGTGGGTCAGTTTTTAAAATTATTTTATCTACAGTATATCTCATAAACTTGACATGTTACAGACGTGAAAATTAGTATTTGTAATCTTCATTGAAAATAAAGAAACACATACTTTTTTTATTTTTGGAAAATCAACTTAAGCTGGAGATCAAAATAAGTGGAATAAGTTGAATTCTCTTTATGAGGATACTTTTTTTTTTCTTACTTAAGAGAGGACTGTTACTCACAAGTAGAGTTCCATGTCGCATGTTCCAGATTTAGCTCTACAAGTAGCCTGGTCATCTTAGCCCAAAAGGCAATGCCAAAAACGTGGTTTACGAAGAGGTTCTGGGGTAAATGAAATGCAATTTTTCGGTGCGTTTTTATACTTTAGGAATTTTTAGATAATGTTTTAGTGCAGTACCGAGCAACAATTAATTTTTATCAAATTACCAAATCCTCGCGAGCAAAGCTAGTATACTATAACATGAAATGAAAATAATATTATTAATACACAAAATTTACAATACTGATGTCAATTGTAAACAATTTTAATTTAATAGTAAATAATGTTAATTGATGATGATGATGCTTGTTGCTTAAAGGGGCCTAACATCTAGGTTATCGGCCCCTAATGGTACGAAATGAGATGAAACATAATGACAATTTAAAAGTCCAAAATCATCCACTGACCACAATTCAAAACATGATGACGAAGAATGAATGGATGATTATCAACTTAAAACAATCAGTGGATTCGAGCCGCAATGCCCCACATTCCCAGAAACTATCGTGGAACAATAGTATTACAAACCAAGGGATTGCTTCTAAAGCACAATCTGGAATCGACGATGCTTTTTGTCTAAAGGCGTCCAAAATCCAGGTCATTGGTCCCTCATACTGGTACTTATCATTAGTAAGGCAGAACCATGGTATTTATGTTGCAGTATTAATCAAAAGTAGCGTAGACTCGCAGTATTCCGCATATTATGGTACTATTCACAGGTACTGTAATATGCACATGTAACGCAGACCTATGGTGTTTCTCATATTGCAGTGCCACTTACAGGCAACGCAAACCTGTGGTGTTCCTCACATAGTGGGTACTAATCATAGGCAATGCAGACCCATGGTGTCCCTCATATAGTGGTACTAATCACACGCAACGTCGAGACCCATGGTGTTTCTCACATAATGGTACTAATTACAGGCAACGTAAGCCCATGGTGTTCCGCATGTAGTGGTACTGATTACGGGTGTTGTAACCCCCATCCTGATTCACACACTGTTGCTACTAATCACAAACCTATTGTGCATCGCATAAAATAAATTTCATTAAAAGCCTGTATTGTCGTTCATAAACTCAATAAAAAGGTATAATCAAATGTTCCACCTTTACAATACTAAACAATTTTTTATTTATTTAACATTTAAAATTCGGAACATGTTTCATCTATCTTGTAGACATCAGCAGTCGAATAATATTAAGATTAAGAACAATGGACAAGGGCAAAAACACATTAAAATGATTCGGATTACCAAATACGTCAGTTAAAAATTCATGTTAGAAATTATGTTAGAATGTTCTGGAGCACAATATTTGGTATTATTAAAATGAAATATAAAGATGTTGGACACATGAGATAGTTCAGTAAAAGTACAGTAATCGAGTCCTTCTGGCGTGATGATGTGTTAAAATATGATTCAGTTTTGCCGAATGCGTAGATTAAAATTGTTAACAATTGTTAAGAATTGTTAACATCATCAAGCCAACAAGAAGAACTCAATTTTAACTTACTGCAACTATCACATACTGTTCCTGTGACTGCCAAGCAATCGCTGACCTCAACCACATTTTCTTCTCCTGCCATCTTTATAATGTACAGCAGGAAAAATTTATAACAACTTTACTTTCATTGAACTTCCAACTACCACTCAACATCCAGTGCATTTTATCATCCCAACAACCAGAAGCGTATAATGCAATTGACATATTCTTAAAAGACACCGATTTAAGATTATAAAGTTTGACGTGATACTACTTCAGAAAAACTACGTAAACATACTACAGTTGCAGTGTCCCAATTTGTTCTTTTGTTCTTTTTTTTCTCTTCGTGTGTGTGTGCGCGCATTCTGTACGGGCTCGGAACGTAATACCAGTACAATACTATGGAAGATTCATAGGTGTATATGTATTCTCAGTGTATATTTAATGTATATGCTTTTTTGTCTAATGTATTTCTAGCTGGCTGTTTGGTGTGGCACCTAAAGCCAATAAATTAATTTTTAAAAAAAAAGAACATATGTTTAATATTTTGTCTTCATTTATTAGAACTAAACATTTGTGCTCCATAACATTCTCCGAGTTTTATCGATGTATTTGGCAAAACTGAATCATATTTTAACACATCATGCCAGAAGGACTCAATTACCATACTTTTTTTAACTAAACTATGTAATGTGTTCAACATCTTTATATTTCACTTTAATCATCATCATCATCATCATCATCATCAATGTCCCACTCCAGTCGCCCGGGTGTGGTTAACAAGCCTCCTCAACTCCTTCCTGTCCTTCCACTTTTCCTGGTCCATAACTGGGGCACATCCAATCCAGCTTCTCTAATGTCCTTCCATATCTGATCCCTCCACTATTTTCTCGGTCTTCCAACTGGCCCTTCTTGCTACCCGTTCTTTTCCCATTCTTTTTACACGTCCGAACCATCTCAGTCTTGCTTTCTGTATCTTCTGTACTAACGGTTCTGTATTTAGCTCTTCTCTGATTTTACTATTTTGAATTCTATCTCTTCTTGCCTTTTTAACCAATGTTCTCAAAACTTTCATTTCTACTGCTTGGATCTTACTATCTTGTCTCTCATTAGTTACCAGCGTTTTTAGTCCGTATGTTACAATTGGTTTGAAATACTGTTTATATAATGTTAATTTTGTTCTCTTGGGTACTTTGTCATTCCATAAAAGCTCTCTGACTTGATAAAATGTTGTACCTTTACTATTAATTTCAGGGTTGATTTCATTACTTCCATTAATTTTGCTACCCAGATATGTAAACTGTTCTACCTTCTCTAACCATTCTCCATCTATGTTCACTTGGCTTTTCTTTTTCTCTTTT
The DNA here is from genome assembly GCF_040414725.1 of Anabrus simplex. NCBI lineage: Eukaryota > Metazoa > Arthropoda > Insecta > Orthoptera > Tettigoniidae > Anabrus > Anabrus simplex. Next base: position 49,672,496 of record NC_090269.1, on the reverse strand, counting down.
CCGCAGTGCATGACTACAGTTTCCTTTTTACTATCCAAACTCCTTCAGATTTTCATTCCAAACGTCCAGTCTCCTTTGTACTTCCTTTTCTCCCTTTCCTCAAATCACCACATCATCTGCAAATACCAAAACACTCATTTCATCACTACACACTCTGTTTTACACGTTTTATGATTTCATCCATCAATACAATAAACAATAAAGGTGACAGTGCACTTCCTTGCTTGGGACCTTTTTTTTTATAAAATGTTTCAGTCTCACCACTCCCCACTTGTACACTGCTTTTACTCTCATGATACAACATTCTTATCTTGTTAATTAATGATTTTGGTACATTCCTTTTCCATAGGCATTCCCATACATGTTTTCTTTTAACTGTATCACAAGCTTTTTCCAAATCTAAAAATACATAAGACGATTTCCTTGTTCCTTTTCAAATGTTTTTCCATTATCTTTCGAACTGTAAATATCAATGTCTATTGTTGATCTATTTGGTCTAAAGTCATATTGTTCTTCCTCTAACTATGTTTCTATTATATCCCTCAGTCTTTTGTCTATGACTTTCTCCATTATTTTTAGCCCATGTGATAAGGTTATACCTCTATAATTTTCACATTTCTTCTTACTTCCTTTTTTGTACAATGGTACAAAGCTTCCTTGTTGCCAATCTTCAGGTATCCTTTCAATATTCTCATCCCTCTGATACGTTTTTTGCTTTTCCCTATCCATTTCTTTCTTCACCTTGTTTCTTTTTTTTTTTTTTTTTTTTAATTTTGTCTTGCCACCACTGTGTCACATTTTCCTTAACCTTTGTTTTTGTTTTTCTGCATACCTCAATTGCTGCTTCCACAAATATCTGTCTTAAATTGTCCCACTCTTCTTCTCCACTTCGTATTTCTGTGTTAAGCAACTTCCTATTTATACAATCTTAGAATGCCGTTCTTTTATCCTCTTCCTCCAATTCCCAAATCCTGATCTTCGGTTTCTTCTTATACTAATATTATAAAGAGGAAAAATTTGTTTATTTGTAACGAATAGGCTCAAAAACTACTGAACCGATTTTAAAAATTTCTTCACCTATAGAAAGATACATTGCCAGTAACATGGGCTGTATTTTATTTTCAAAACAATTCGATGTGGGGGGCATGGGGGAGAAATATAAAAATAATAGGCTAATATAGGCAAAATATCAAATTTGTCGTATTAAGGACGAGACAAAGCTCAATTTAATCCTCTTGACGCAAAGAACAAAACTCTAAGTCCTACGGGCCCGAAAACCATGTTTTAAGGCCCTAAAAGCAACCGTTACGGAGATATTGGCACCACACTACCCCTGCTCTAGGAATCGGATAAAGAAATGAACTGCCGTAACCATTGCAACGTCAGCTCCAGGATTCTAGAGCAGTGAGATTATGTATGTACGTTTGGGCATAGATGCCAATCAAAACTGGTACAAATAAGACTTAATATCTGGAAAAAATAAACTGTTGTGAGGGCACTCATAGGACTCCTTTGGGCGGAGATGGAAAGGGGGTGAAGTACGAGTATAAAAATCTTCCTATATATAAAAATGGAAGAGTGTGTGTGTGTGTGTGTGTGTGTGTGTGTGTGTGTATGTGTGTGTGTGTAAATGACACATCTCCTCCTAAACCACTGGAACAATTTCAACCAAACTTGGTACACGTATTACTTACTATCGGGAGACGATCACTGTGGGTCAGGGGGGTAGTTATAATAATAATCGAGAATAGTGTCGAATTCATAGTTTTCGGTGTCGCTGAGTTGAAAAGTAATACTCTAGAATTTTTTAAAGTCCAAGTCCAGCCCCCTTTTAGGTGGGGAGCAAAAGGGGGGGGGGAGGTGAGATATAGAAATAATTAAAAACGGTTTCGAATCCATACATTTCAGGGTCTTTGAGATGAATAGTAATACTCAGGATTTTTTGCAAGTCCAAGTGGGGAGCGAAGGGGGCGAGATATAAAATTAATCGAAAAACTATATATGAAAATCTTATCTTCTTCTTCTTACTATATATAAAAATTGATGTGTGTGTGTGTGTGTGTGTGTGTGTGTGTGTGTTAATGACACATCTCCTCCTAAACCACTGGAGCAATTTCACCAAACTTGGTACACTTATCAATTAGTATCAGGAGATAAACCGCGTGAGGGTAAGACACCCCTAGCACCCTTATGGGCAGGGGGCGAGGGGGGCGGTATAAAAATAATCTAGAATATTATCGAATCCATAGTTTTCGTGGTCACTGAAATGATTAGTGACACTCTGAATTTTTTAAAATTCATGTTCAGCCCCCTTTGGGGTGTGGGTGAGTGAGAAAAAAAAAATAATCGAAAACAGTGTCGAATCTACAGTTTTTTGGGTCACTGAGATGAAAGGTGACAATCCAGATTTTTTTATCTCTTAGTGGTGGGGGGCGAGAGGGGGACAGTCTCAATGACGGTTGAAATCCTGTACATCGTATCTATAGTGCAACGGCTAAATACATATAGTTATCACTTATTAATTTTTGACAGGATCAAATAACCAGTCGATTCGAGCTTCCATAAGGGCGAAGTTTTACTCGAAAATTAAATTATCTAAAACTTGAAATCAAACACATCTAAATAATTCTAAAACTACATAATAGATCATAACATATCAATCTGCAAGTCAAAAGGGAATTCTATAAAAATTCACATCACACATACGGTAACTAACTGGTAATGCAAATCTTAAATATTTTGCAACTATCCGGGCAACGCCGGGTACTACAGCTAGTCTTCAATAAAATTTTAGGTATTTTTACTTGTTTTAATTCCACAATTAATAATCTATGATCACCCTTCATACTTTCACTGGGGATTATCTTCGTATTCATGACGTATCTTCCCCATTTTTGGTCTGTTATTATAAAATCAATGAGTGTTCCATACTGTCCATCCCAACTATATCGGCTGAACTTGTGGCTATTCCTCTTCATAAACCATGTGTTCTTTATTATCAGGTTATTTCTGAAAAAGTCCAACAGTTTCTCTACATCTTCTTTTCTATTGCCATATCCATGTGGGCCCAGAACATTTTCATATCCCATTCTATCAGTTCCCACATGAGTATTCAGATCTCCCATTATCATGATCCCATCTCCAACAATGTGTGTTTCCAGTTCACTGAGGAACTCTTCTTTTTATTCCACGCTACATCCTCTCTGTGGAACATACACCTGTACTACCTTCAGAAGTTCCTTGTTTACAGGTATGTGCATTATTACAATTTTTCATTTACATACTCAACTTCAGCTATTGGTTCAACATTCTGATTCACTACAAATCCCTGTTACTGTTACCCATCCAGTACAAGGTGTACCCCTTTTTAGTTTCTTCATTCCTTTCCTTTTCCATTTTACTTTACTTAATCCCAGGATGTCGAGTTTTCATCTCTCCATTAGGTCAATGAATTTGTTTTCCTTCCCATTCATTGTCAAAATATTTATTGTTCCAAATTGGGTTTCCTGCACGAACATCAGGATTATCATCATACTGTGCAACTGTAGCCAGAGACTTGTCAATTCCACTTCCATTTTTAAACTTCCATCCGAGGCTTGTATTATAGTTGAAAGTAAGTACAAATTTTCTCATCTGCTGACCTGCTAAGTCTAACACATCTGAGGATTTTCTTTCGGGGTTTACTCCCTTAGACTTTGAAGATCCCTCTTCTCCACAAGGCAGTGGTTTTCTCTTCTAATTTTCCCGAGAAAGGATGTGTTGCCTCATCCATCATCTTTGCCATTTTAATAGTACCAAATATTGTGCTCCAGAACATTCCAACATAATTTCTAACACGAATTTTTAACTGACGTATTCGGTGATTCGAATTATTTTAACGTGTTTTTGTCCTTGTCCCATTGTTCTTAATCTTAATAATATTTGGCTGAGGACTAAAAGAGAGATGAAACATGTTCCGATTTTTAAATGTTAATTTTTTTTAAAATGTTTAGTATTGTAAAGGTGGAATATTTGACTATACCTTTTGATAAAGTAAACCTATTGTGTACCTAACATAGTGGTAATACTCACAAGTAACGGTGACCCATGGTGTTCCCCATGTGATGGTACTAATTGCAAGCAGTCTCATGGTTCTAATTCGATCATCCCTTGGTCGTCCTGTTTAGTCACCTCTTACGACAGGCAGGGGATACCCTGGGTGTATTCTTTGTCTGCGTCCCACACCCATAGGGGGATGTGTGTTTGGTCTGCGAGAGCTATTTTATTTTGCTCAAGTCCGCTGGCAAGCCGGTTAGGACACCCCTATCTGCTACCTGGGACGCGCCATGCGAGCGTATCACCTCTCCACCTGTTACACCAGTGTAGCAGGTTCGTGGAATAATTTTAATTGTTTTTAATCCCACCAACCTAATTTTGATGGTTTTTTGAGATGTCGAGTTGTCGGAATTTTGTCCCCCAAGATTTTTTAACAATTTTAATAATGACCCTCCACCAACAAAATTCTGCATATGCCACTGCATCCTGGTTCCTGAAAAGTTTCTCTGTGAAGTAAAAATGTCCTGTATTTTAATGAAAATGCAGGAACTGCGAGGATAAACTTTTCCATAATTACCTACATATTAATATACTAACTTTTAACTATGTAAGCATAATTTTAATATGTCCATTTTACAAAACAGTCCTACTAGTACATTGAGCCAGTTCTCATTACTGCGTAACGAGAATATGTCACAGAAGTTGACATTGGTATTAGAAATAGACACTGTTTGAAAAGCAGTAAGATGATGGAACCGAAGCAAGACTATCCACAACTATGGAAAAGGAGTTCTTATAATTTATTCATTCATAATTAATTGAATAATATTCCATGTACATGATACTTTGTTTAGTAAGGTACGAGGGTCGGGGCTTAAATCAAGGCAACTATTTCCTTCCTCACATATTATACAATGGTCGTATGTCCTGGAAAGCACGACACTCATAGTACATGGATACAGCACAAGATGATGGTGTGTTCGACAGGTACCATGTAGTGATGGGCAGAGTCGAATACTTTCCAGAATAGATTACTATGCATCCGAGAACATTTAAGAATTGAACTTTCATTTGAAACCAAGTTCTCGAATTTTATGTAACTTGAGTAACTGAAATATAAGCAAACTCTGGACATCGGAAACAATGTGTTTAGGAAGCACTTTAATAAAGGCTTGTACGATGTATGTATTTTTTGATGAACATATAAGGAATCTTAAATTGCAGCCATTATATATAAATTTGATATCATGCCACTGGTTGTCAAAATGTCACTCTACTGTATATTTTCATTCATATATATCAATTGTGTTAACTACCTTTTTTATTTCACCAAGAGAGTGGCCGTGGGTCAGGGCAAGAAGCTGTCAGTTTGAATTCAGGAGAGAGTGGGTCTGAATCCAACTGTCGGCAGGCCCGAAAATGGTTTTCCGTGGTTTCCCCATTTTCACACCAAGAAAATGCTGGGACATACCTTAATTAAGGCCATGGCCACTTCCTTTCCACTCCTAGCCATTTCCACTCCCATCATTGCCATAAGACTTACACGTGTCAGTGTGACGTAAAGCAAATTCTAAACAATAAAATAAAAATAATTTATTTCTCCTGATAGGAAATATAAAGAAAGCAAACAATTGATTGTGAGTGATTTGTTTCAGATAGTGACCTATAACCATCATTACAACTTGATATTGACATACAAGCTCAATCAGCAAGATTTTAGGTAAATATTCGTATGCTGTGCATTACTCTCTTTACCCCCATGAACCCTCACCATGAATACAGAGGTAGTTCTAAGTTACATCCAGAGATGGTGCTACTATGCTCACTGTTCTTGGATATAAAATGTGGTCTCACTTTGGATTGTCATTAGTAAATACCTTGAGCTTAATTATTTGAATACTTTTATCAGGATTCGAGATATCTAGAAAAATTGTAAGAATCAGATTCTTCGACACTTTGGTCTCGAATACTCCCATTTACTAGTAGCATGCACCGTGCGATGAGACAACAGCAGTAAAAGAATGGATGTAACAAGGCAAGAACAGCGGGAGTATACCAAACTGGCCATTCACCAGGGTTGCAATGCCAAAGAATGTTATAGAAAGCTTATGGAAGCTCTGGGGAATAATGCCCTTCCGTACCAAACCATCGAGAGATAAGCAACAGCATTTCGGCGTGGACGTGAAACAAACAGCGATGTACAATGGTCCGGAAGACCTGTTAGTGCCCGGACTGATGTGTCATGTGCACTAATTACCCAGTGCATGGATGTGGACAGAAGATGGACACTACTCTATTTACAAACCGAAATAGGCACTTAAAAAACAAATTTTATGGGAAGATCTGCATAAAATTGCATCACAGGAGTGTCATATGCATCCACTGACGTGCAAAAGTGGACATGATAATACAATATGCTCTACCACTTAGTACGTTACTGGCAGGAAGGTGAGCAAATGCTGAAGACAATAATGACTGGATGAATTTTGGCCCAGGATGTATCCACCAGAGCTGTACGCCAGTCTACAGAATGGTGTCATGCAGGATCACCAAGAAGATAGAAGTTCTGGCAAAACCCTTCCTCCATGAAGCTGATAGTGACTGTGGCTTACAACATCAGAAGCGTGATTGTGTGTCACTTTGTTCCACGTGACACAATGGTGACAGCAACACATTACAGAACCTTCCTGCAGAGACAGTTATATTGTGCCATTATGGAAAACACCTGGATGTTCTCAACAACGTCATTTTTCTCCATGACAATGTCAAACAACACTCGGTATAGGCTGTACAGAGGCAACTTCAGCGTTCGGGGTGGGAAGTACACAAACACCCACTATATTCACCAGACCTGTCTCTGTGCGATTTTGACCTCATCCTCAAAGTGAAAGAACCATTGCATGGGAGACTGTTTGGGACACAAGAGGATACTGCCAATGCTGTGAAACATGAGAATGCAAAAGTCACATGTGGTGAGGCAACAGGTATCCGATATCTCCCACATCATTGTTGTGGATATCCAGGGGACTACTTTGTACTCTCCAAGAAAGAACATTATGTAGCACAAGGATTTCATGGCTGACAGTTTCCTCGCTTTAATATCATACAGCTGGCAAACGTACCAGACAGTATTCATACATTCCCACTCCCATCTGTATACTTCCATTTGTCTGGTTGATCCCGCATTTCTGCAAAATTAGTTGCTATAACTTACGCCCCAACTCTCATATATAACATTCTTTTTGAAAATTTTTGCAAAGTCTCAAGTCTTTTTGATATCTATCATATTATAAATGTGCCTTCTAAAATAAATGTCTTCGATTTTCATTTTTGAAATAAAGTAATCCAAATTATACATCCAACTTATAACAATTAATTTTTGAATTAAATCTCTCCTGTAATGCAGGAAAAATTCAGGTTACATGAGGAATTAATATAAAAAGTAAAATAAAAATAAATAAATCTACATTTTTATATTTACCACTTCAGTGTGATCGTAACATAATATACACACAAGTACATATTTTAAATGTCAACTTGTAAAACATTAACCAAATTCCATGAATTCAATCAACAGCAGGTAAAATTCCAACTCAAACACACACAGATTCATGCTATCTTTCATACCGGTACTCGTTATAAGATATATTATGTATACATATTTATGTAGTTTATCATCATATAAACTTCACATTTCAAAACAAAAACTCATCAAAACAAAAAAAGAAACAGTCCATCAAGACAAGAAACCTCAGTCTTTGAATATATTTATATTAGGTATATATGTAACAGAAATGGGATATTGCAAAGGATGTGGGTTTTATTCATAATCTACAATTTATCTGTCAATACTCTATACATGTCTATTAAAACATAAACCAGTAACAAGGGGTATGGACAGAAAGCTATCAAATACAATGTTTATACACAGACAATCCTTAACCGATTTCTCATTTTATAATATTTTTGTGACGCATTTTCACAAGCACTATCACCAGCGAGTGCTGAACGTTAGTGTCTCATGCGGCAATACATGTTCCAAGATGCATCACCTGGGACATATTAAGAGTAACACAGTTTTCCGGGTGCAAGGAACTGTTTAAAAAATTCAACTCCTTTAGTTACTAAATTTGGTAATGATGGAGAGCCTCTTTTTCAGTGAATATACTGTAATTATAAAGACATATTTAAATGCAGAATGCAAGAACAAAGCTCTGTTCTCCCCTGCAATGAACACTTAGTAATCCAGACATTAAACTGATATCACAAACCCGATCCTCTGCTCAACACTGGAAGATATTGTTCTTGTACTGTAACTTTTTTAAATAAATCATGCAAATATATTTTTTATAGTTCTGCAAGGTATCGTAACTAGCATAAACTGTACCTCGGAAACAGCCCTGCGATGTTTCCAAGAAGATTTCATATAACATATCAACATGTAACATATAAAGTGATGCCGTTAACTTTCTACTAGAATTATTTCCAAGGGAGTATTCTGAATCATAATAACAAAAGATACAAATGAATATGTTTATACACATTTTAAACTGTTTTTATCAATGACTATCACATTATGGCTGGAAGGGATGCACAAGCTCTTGCATGGACTGTCAAGCAAAAAAAAAAAATCTTCATAAAAGAGTGTAAGAAGGAGAAAACCTCACTACGGTCTTGCTAAATATTAGATACAAGGAACTGACAGCAATCATACTGGCAAAAATGTAGACAAAAATACTAACAAACTTTACCAGTTCATCTTTTAGTCTTAATAGCTATTTTTTGTTTTAACAGAATCAGAAAGTTTAAAAGGAGGACTCCTGTTACTGTACTTTAAAAATATGGTTCATTCACACTCCCTTTAAGAAAGAACAGCATTCATGTGATGTTTGTTTATGGACAGCCATGAGGAATTTTAATTTCAAAAATGCAGCAAGACTCATTCCCGCAAAACTCCTTGCTTTTCTTGCAGAATAGTACTATACTTAACTATAAAGTAAGAATCCATCTCAATTGAATGGAAATGGGTTCTTACACCTAAAAAGCACCATATAAAATATTGCTCTCTGCCAATAAATAAGAAAACACATGGGATAACAGAGTAAAACCATAAACAAATTATATATCAAGTAACATAAGAACAAAGAGTTAAAAGAGACAAAAATATAACTTATGTTCATTAAAATCCATATGAGATTAAAGTAAAATATGAAATAGGAAAGGGTAGAATGAAATCTCATATACATCACATCTAAAGTTAATATCCTGATGAGTTCTAGTCCTTGGCAGAGAATTTTATGTAGCTCACAGCTAAATTTGGTGGGAAAAGAAGGCGAACAGAATAGTATCACAGTCTCCACCTTCTTCAAATAAACGTATGCCATTAACAAATAACTTTTCACATCAGCCGATTGTTGCGCCTTCGTTGTAGCACAGCAATGACAGCATTCACCAAAAATGGCCACAGAACCAGAAATGCAACTAACCGTGGTGAGACATCCTTAAAGGGCCACCAAGCTGGGTATCCAGTTCTTGATTTCACCTACAAGGACAACAACATATTTTTCAATTATTTTGATTCAACAGAAAGCAGACAAAAACAAGAACACTTGACCATATCTGATGATAATAATAATAATAATAATAATAATAATAATAATAATAATAATAATAATAATAATAATAATAACCACAACAACAACAACAACAACAACAACAAGAATAAATTTGACAGATTAAGGTTTGTGTAAAATGTGTAGAATATTTAAGTTTTACAGCTGCATAGTACTTGAAATAAAATTTCAGTTCATTAGGTTGAGTTCAGTACATATAGAACATGTAAAGAGATGTTGAATACAGAACAAAAGTGGCCAAATGAACAACAGTCTGATCCAAACCCACAATCTTTTGATTTCACACTGGATGCTCAACCAAATGAGCTACCATAGTATAGCTCATATTTTGTTGTTGCCAGTGGAAATACACCTCTGTGACTGAAAGTTAGCCGGCCCCGTGGTGTAGGGGTAGTGTGTCTGCCTCTTACCTGGAGGCCCTGGGTTCGATTCCCGGCCAGGTCAGGGATTTTTACCTGGACCTGAGGGCTGGTTCGAGGTCCACTCAGCCTACGTGATTAGAATTGAGGAGCTATCTGACGGTGAGATAGTGGCCCCGGCCTAGAAAGCCAAGAATAACGGCCGAGAGGATTTGTCGTACTGACCACACGACACCTTGTAATCTGCAGGCCTTCGGGCTGAGCAGCGGTCACTTGGTAGGCCAAGGCCCTTGAAGGGCTGTAGTGCCATGGGGGAGGACTGAAAGTTAATTTTAACATTTTGTAATCCTATGTAATCTTCAGAACAGGTTCACAAAAGAGATTTTGGCACGAGTTTGAACTCTGTTAATATTGAGCAACAACTAATAACTGCGTGCATGTTCTAACTAATTCACCTGCAAGCTTTTACATTGGCTGAAAAATCTGCAGACCTGCGGGAGGTTTTAACATCTTGTACATCCCACCTTAAAAACTCTGAGACAACATAATGGCTTAAAAAAATTGGGGTAGATGTTCCACCTAATCAACACTTTAATATACAGGAAGAAATACTCGTATTTATTTCATGTTGTTATACAAGTTTTGGTACCTGTGGTACCATCTTCAGTAACAGATGTGAGAAAATTTTAAAGAATAAATTAATTAGAAAAAGCTTTAAAAAAACCTAAATATAGAAAAAAACTTTAAATAGTCCCATGTGTCCAAAAATGGACAAAAGCTTAATCTAGCAAAACAATTAAAATAAGTACTTCTAAATGTTTTTGAATGCTGAAAATTTATGTACTGAATATACTTTTAGTGAACAAAAGTTGAACACAAGATAGTACACTTGTGAGCAATTGAATTAGATATATCTGAGCCGAGACAATGGCACGCACATCTGTCTCAACGGCATTGTAGATGTGCTCAATAGGACAGAGGTCGGGTGACCATAGGGACCAGGCCAGTATCCTCATGTCCATGGAGTGTTCACTGAATCAATCAACCAGAATTTGGGAGTGACTGGATGGTACACTGTCTTACTATGCATACAGGTGGAGGTCTCTTGCAGAAAACAAATGAGTCGACATGATCTGACAAAAGATTTCTCTGTATAGTTTTTTTGGTGTTGTCATATGTACCAGGGTCCCATTTCATCCCACGAGAGTCCTCGTATGATGATACAACCACCTCCAGCCTGAACTGTGCCCTGCTGATAAGATAATTCATTATCTTGAGTGCTAGGCATGTACAAACTGGTATCACAACTCGTTTGTCCAGGTGATCTTTCTCTATGTTTTGAGAGTTCAATGGTGATGTTCCTGTGTCAATGTCATTCTTTGTGCCTTGTGATGTGCGGTGGGCAATGGTACCCATGTGGGACAGTGGCTTCTGTAGCTCACAATATAGATTTTGATTCCCATAAGGAATGCACTAGCCATGTCTTGGTACATGTGCTAGTTACCAACTGAGGAGCCCATATTGGCACACTGGGGTGAAACACTGGCGATGAAGCAAGAGTTAGCATGAAAAATTAATAATTTCCAATAACAGACCAATTATACTGCAATTCTGTACCTCACTGCAAGGTGGTGGTCCTCGATGGTAAGGCAGCTCACACTTCGTTGCTACCCATCACCGACTTTGCGAGTAGTATGTGCGATTACAAGTAACAATTCCCAGTCCCGAAAATTATTCCATGAGAGCAATGCAATTTTATATTCAATTTAACGTAATACACAGTAGAGCAAAACCTGCATTTAGCGTTAAGGAAATGTTAAAATTCTCAAATATTTATTTCTATTCGTTTTGGTTATGGGTCATTAAGAACCTATGATTAAGACGCCATAAGCTTGCTAAGGATGATTCAAGGCAATAAGTGCAATGCCAGCAGTTGTTAACTCCTTAGAAATAAAGGCTGAAGTAAATGATTGCTTAATTTTAAAACTATGTACTGAATTAAAATAAGAATGTGATACTTCTCCTTCTCAAGATACAATGGTGTGCGTAACTTATTTCAGATGTTAGGTTATGTACTTTCGCGTCGTGTTAAATTACAGAAAGACTGTTCCCGTGTAAATTTATAGTGAAAATATCATTATTCTACAGGGAGCTTGAAATATGTTTTCATAATACATGTGCGGTAAACCTAGGTTAGGTGACGCCGTTTGAAGTAAGAAAATGGAAATTTTTGCCACAAGCCTCTGGAGTGATGCTATTACAATTTTTAAGAATGAAACTGAATATGCATGTTCAGACTACTGGAATTAGAAAATGCATACTAATGAGTAAGCCGCCGTTTGGAAAAATCCGCAAATTTTTTTAAAGAAACAGATTGCTGTTAAATACCGATTTTAATGTGTTTTTGTGCGAGTTTAGTATCTTTCCTAACCTTTATGGAAAATTATGTATAAAGTTATAACAACCTTAAACCGAAGCAGTTTTGCATTCACCAACAAAAATCTGTCAAAATGAAGCGCCAACTGTAACTACAGTGCAGTAGGTTTTTTGTAGGTTGTTTTATTGCTGTCACTGTGTAAATAATGTATGATGGTACAATTTATGTTAATACAAGCAAAGATCTCTGGAAAAAGTGTGCTTTCTACTGAAACCTCGATTCAAGGTAAACCCCCATTTAAGGTTTAAAAAATCAGGTCCCTGTAAAAACGTTAAACAGGGGTTCTACTGTAGTATGATTAATTAGCATTGTAGAATAGTACAGTACTATATTAATTACCGTATTGTCATGTGATCTTTGTGTACTAACCTTTCCTTTTTTCTTTTCTTTTCACTATACCATAGTGTGGCCTACAAGATCTTCTCAAAGCTGCTGGCTAGGAGACTCAAGATCTTTGCAGAGAGACAGCTGGGAGAATACCAGTGTGGGTTCCGGCACAACAGATCAACAACAGACCACATACTAACCCTGTGGCTCATCCTTGAAAAGTGTTATGAGTACAATGTCAACATTCACCAGCTCTACGTTGACTACAAGGAGGCTTACGACAGTGTGGACAGGTCAACACTGCGACACGTGTTGGAAGAGATGCAGGTGCCAACGAAGATCACCAACCTTGTCCTGATGACTGTGAGAAGTACCAAAGCCAAAGTGAAGATCCAGGGCCAGCTCTCCAGAGAGTTCGAAGTGCAGAGAGGGTTGAGGCAAGGTGACGCATTGTCAACTACTCTGTTCAACCTCTGTCTGGAGCATGTTATGTGTTGAATACCTCTGAACCCAGGGGGTACCATTTGCAACAGAACCCTCCAGTACTTGGCCTTCACGGATGCTGTTGTTCTACTCAGGAGAAGTGCGAACAACCTGACGGAAGCTTTGGAGCACATGAGCGAGGGATCACAACATCTGGGCTTACAGATCAACAAGGACAAAACCAAGTCCATGGTGAACATCAGAGACAAAACAAGATTTCACGGCGTGAGGACTGGAATTTGCAGGACACACCTACGAGAGTGTAACGCAGTTTAAGTACCTGAGAGCCCTCATGACTGGGGACAACAAGGTCAGTGAGGAGATAAAAGGCTAGGGTGGCAGCTGGGAACAGGTGTTTCTTCGCCTTCAAAAGTTACTGAGGACTGCAATGCTGTCCAGAAGATTAAAACTCACTGTGTACAGGGTTATAATCCCTCCCGTTGTACTGCATGCGTGCGAGACGTGGACACTAAATGAGCGCAACAAGAACTTTCTATGGGTGTGGGAGAGAAAGATACTGAGGAAGATTTTCGGTGTGGTTCACAATCAAGGAGAGTAGCGCATCAGGACCAATGAAAAAGTCTATGCCTTGTATGGTGACCTCGAGATAGTCGCAAAGGCCAAAAAGAGGAGACTTCGGTATCTCGGACACATCGTAAGGATGGAACAGGGCCGGGCAATGAAGATGATCCTTGACCAACATACTGGCGGCCAACGAAGATGGGGGAAACCAAGGACACGATGGCTGGACAACGTCTCGGGAGGTTTGGAGTTGATAGGGATCCAGGGCTGGAGAAGGAGAGCTCTGGACCAAAAGGAGTGGGCAAAAACTATTGAAGAGGCCAGGGTCCTTCAGAGAGAGAGAGAGAGAGAGAGAGAGAGAGAGAGAGAGAGAGAGAGAGAGAGAGAGAGAGAGAGCGAGAGTGTGTGTGTGTGTGTGTGTGTGTGTGTGTGCGTGCGTGCGTGTGCGTGTGCGTGTATACTGTAAAGAATGGCTAAAGTGTGCAAGTGTAGGAACTGTGTGTGTGGCCAGGCATTAAGGAGTACGAGGGAGTATTTGGAGAGTTTGATGGAGATAATTAAGATTGTCTCAGAGGGCAGGAAGGAAAGTAGGCCTCCTTCAAACAATGTATAGGATACAGTAGGTGAAGTTTTTTCCCCGACACATGACAAAACAATTATAAAGGAAGTGTCAGTAATATTAAAATACAATTTTAAAACTTAACATCCAAAAACATAAATGAGCAATTAATGTGCATATTAAAACTTGGAAGTTTAATTTAGTCTGATTAAATTCACTTTAAGTTTTTTTTACATGTATTACCATTACTGCTTCAGCGAAGAAACTTCTTTGTAGCCACCAACGACTCGAGCTTCTGCCATCACCCTCCACTTCTTTTCTTTCAATTCTTTCAGCAACAAAGCCGCCTATCTCTTATTTTTTTGCAAAGAAGCTTCTACTTCCAATATTTCACATTTCTCCTTTAGATTTTGAACGTACAAACAAGACCGACTACAATATATCAGACCGGAATATCAAAACCAAGATGGTGGACGTCGTGGGCGCAGTAGCTGCCGACTGATGAAGGTTAGGGTAGCACGCAATAATTTCATTTCGACGATAAACCAACTCACGATTTTCGGAGATGTCGGAATTTCGTCCCAAAGGAGTTCTTTTACCTGCCAGTAAATTTACCGACACGAGACTGACGTATTTGAGCACCTTCAAATACTACCGGACTGAGCCGGGATCAAACCCGTCAAGTTGGGGTCAGAAGGCCAGAGCTTCAACCGCCTGAGTCACTCAGCCTGGCGTCACATTAAATTACTTGTGTTGATACCACTGAAAGAGCTACACAATATCTGGTTCAATCAACCAGAAATTAAGAAAAGATCACGTACATATTTTGCTAACGGTGGTAATTTAACATGATAAATGTAACATCATAAGGAAAATCACTGTTGCACCTATGAAAACGCTTCACGAACAAGTACTCATCACATATGATCAACTAGAATCATGCATATTCTGCTAGAACAGATGGACAGCCCACAGCAAAAGAGAACAACAAGCTGATTATTTCGAAATGTCACTTAGTCAAATAACGTTTTCTCTTAGATTACACTTCGCTGCATAGATGGAAATATATTATAAAACTGTTAAAATGATATTTATAACATCATTTTGAATGTTTAAAAATAAGTTAAGGTGCGAAATTCCTCGATTTATTCACTCTCATAAGAACTATGAAACAACGTGTTGCCTTAGTTTCGAAGTGGTGGACAATTTCTAATGTTCAGCACTCGATGAAAATGAAGTACACCCGAAATGATTATGCCAGCCCAATGAACAGCCCCGATGATGTTAAGCCTTCCTTACTGGAAACTCTTAAATCATGTGTTGACATATGATATAGTAGCACTTCCAACCATAGTGGTAAACTTTGCAATGAAGCGTTCAGACACTAAGGATATAATAGGATTTTCCCTATTGAAGAACATGAGTAAAACAACTCTATTGACTCTAAACAATGATGTCTTTAACCTACATGGACGAGCTACAATTTGGTGTAGACTGCTTGATAACAGATATCCACAGCATGAATCGGAAGGTATTGGTACAATAAAACCCTTGAGTTACAAACAAAGCTAATCCCTGCAAGTCCCCCCTGTGGGTGGGGGTGGTAGAATAACACCCTCGGTATCCCCTGCCTGTCGTAAGAGGCGACTAAAAGGGGCCCAGGGGCTCTGAACTCTGGAACGACCACGGGGCCCTCAGCTGAGTCCTAGCATTGCTTCCACTTACTTGTGCAAGGCTCCTCACTTTCATCTATCATATCCGGCCTCCCTTGGTCAACACTTGTTCTTTTCAGACCCCGATGGTATTACGTATGGATGCCTAGGGAGTCTTTCATTTTCATGCCCTTTGTGGCCCTTGTCTTCCTTCGGCCGATACCTTCATTTTTCGAAGGTCGGACCCCTTCTATTCTTTCTCTGTGATTAATATATATATATATATATTTATTTATTCTATATAGACGATGGTTGCCTAGGTGTATTTACTCTTAAAACAATAATCACCACCACCGCCATCCCTGCAAGTCACTATTTCTTCTCTGTAACAGTGTTCAGATTGCTCCATCTATCACACTATAAGTTTTGTCATACACCAAGATCTAGCCAAATGTTCCCGCAGGCAAGCACAGATTTTTTCAAAATACAATTGCATCTAAATCACACGACACTTTGAAGCACATAGACACTGAAGGAACATCACCATATCAATTATCAATATCTAAATGAATTGTTTTTTCGAGGAATACGAATAGGTCAACCATTTAGAATTAGAAAAAATAGTCTTCCCTAATCTCAGACTTACTCTCAGATGACACATGCACACTACTATTTTGTAGAAATATTCATGATGTATGTTCCTAATCCACTTCTCTCTTAATGTTTTATTCCTTAGAGAACTTAAGAATAGATGTATGAGAGGCATTGCCATAGTTCGATTTAAATCCGGTTCACAACACGATCAAAACTAATATATTCTCACATGACTGCGTATAATTCCAGAACCTAGTGACCAGTGACCCATACAAATACACTCACACACTTATATTCTACATAGAAACTAATACTTATCGTCAACTTACATGAAATTACTCCGACTGAATGAGAAAACTAAAACGAATATCGGTTGGAAAGAGATCTTCCCTAACCACAAATTTTGGTTACACACATAGCCTAGTACGATAGTTTGGTCTTTGACTTCCAAATTTCCCGGTGAATATTTCTTATCCATTTCTCCTGTAGAGATCTATCTTCAGGGAATTTAAAAACTTCAGCAACGGTATAATTAGATCTACAACCACGAACGCAGCAGGAACGACCCATTTTGTGCTATGTTACAGCACGACAATATAAACACTATTATACATCAAAAATACCATCATATAAATTTCTAACAAAACACCATACTGATAAACCATTATAGATTACTATTTTACCAAACATATACTTTATACTTCAATAACTCTATCAAAATAACACTCTTTAACAGAATGTAAACACAGATATGAACCAACCACATGTCTCAAACGCTCGCCCACGAAGTCGCCATTTTCCTCCTAATCGATAGTAACATTAAGGTCTGATATTATTGTAGTCGGTCTTGGTACAAAGCAAGAGCACTCCTTGCAGCATGGAGCATGTTATTAATGGAGACCTTTTCCAATTCCACCAGGGTTTGGGATAGAATCATATTATTCTTTGTGCTACAAGGGATACTTGTAGCATGTTCTCTACTATAATTTCTTTATTAACAGGAAAACCACATTCAAGTGAAGAATTTCTATGAAACAATATTAGTATCATTTTGAGAAATGAAGCCAACTTTTCTGTTTTCAAATTTACTATTGGAAGAACAGTGCGAAGCCAAAAGTGATCTAACCTCTCGTCTTTAGAATACAAAGAATTCACTTCTTTCAAAGTATCATTCTCACAAACAGAAGTGAACTCCCTTTGTACATGAATGGCTTCATTACCCGAGATCCATTTGTTTTCAACAAAGGCATTTAAAGCTATCCTTAGCAGTCTGCTGCTTAGAGGCTACTTGGCTACACTTGGATCGAAACAAGAAATTAATTTAGTCAGTTTATATGCTAGTGGTGAGCAGATGCGGCCAACAGCTGGAAACTGCAGATGATGACGACGACAATATGCCAGCGGTGACCTTTCCAGTAACTATTTGCACAAAGCTACCATTCCTTTTAGACAATCTGTGCAAAACACTAATATATCTCTATCATTTAATCCAGGATTGCCACGAAGTGCTGCTTTAGCAGCATAACCTATGTCAATTTTAGATGCAGGCAGAAGATTTTCTTTACTGTCTAAATATGTTTTAGGAGATCTTCTGAAGACTGCAGTGACTCAGACTTAACAAACCTTATCATGATATTTATCATTAATGAAAGATTCATGAAGGAGAAATGGGAGATCTGTCTGAAACTTTTAGGAATGGTTCCAAATCTCCAACAAGTGATAAAAATGACAACTTGGCCTTAAGAACCTTATCTTTAAGTTGATACTATTTTGAAGCTGTTACAGCTTGGGATTTTCTTGTCTCTGTTTGTTCCTTCCACATATTTTTCGACATTAGGTAGGATATCTATAGCATGTTCAATGACTTGAAAATGTCCAAGCCATCTTATAGCACAATATTTTGAAGGAAATACGTTTGAACCTGAATAATGTATATAATCAGCACGACTTGCAGGAGCGTAGCAAAACAAGAAGTGAAGAGCACGAAGAAATTCTGCCAATATTCCACTGGGTTTCTTTTACTGCCATTTTATATGAATTGTGCACACTATGCAAGCCACAAGATCCAATGTTCAACAAAATCGGAACATCTAGATCATCTAATACATTACCAAAATCCTGAAGGAACTTTTTATTAACATTTGGACCATCCACTAAAATTTGTAATTTTTTTAGATAGAGTCCTTGCTGTGCTTGCAAAAAACCATTTAACAAATCTGAGGAGGTAGAGTGACCAAGAAACATGGAATCAAAATAAGTGCATACTTCATTAGTATCAGGATTGAAACAATGAACTACAAGATCCATTTGGCCTATCTGAGAAACTTTATTCAGTGACTCGTCAAACCCAACGGTGAAATGTGTGCACTTACTACCCATCTCAAGAACTTGTTTATGGAAATAGACAGCCAAACCATGAGTGATTGTATATGCAACTTTTGTTCTGAGCAGTTGAACTTTCGAAGCTGTTTCAGAGTCTGGAAACATTACTGGAAAAAACTGAGAACGCAATATAGGTCTAATTCATCGAGTTCACCATTCCCCAACAACACAGAATATTCAATAGTAAGCAGATCAAAACATTGAAAATTCGATCGATCAATCATATAGCTATTGATATTATTGATTACTTCACATTCGAGGTCACACTTTAACTTTTCATTAAAATTTATTCCTGGCATAAAAGACATGCCCTAGATTAATGTTATAAAAACTGAAAAATGTGTTTGTATTACAAGGATAAATACGGTATGTCAATTTTATCTGGCAGAAGAATGAATTTCCAGATTTTTTCCTGAATTCCCTGACATTTCCAGGTTTTCCCGTTAATTATCGAATTCCCTGACATTTCCCTGTTTCCCAGGTTTTCCATACGGGTGGACACCCTGATGAGGAACAGCGAACTGTTGCTGAGAAGTGTGGAAGTAGGAAGAAAGGAAAAGGTAGGAAAGGGAAATGTAGAGTAGAGGATAGGAAAAGACAGGTGGAACAGGTTCATGGGAGGGAGAAAAGGGAGGAGGATGTAGCTTTTGCAGCTGTCAGGAAAGATGGGATTGACCAGAAGGGGAGGGGATCAAGTTAGGTGGGTAGGGTTGAGGTTCTGATCATGGGGGATTCCATTGCTAGACATGTGGGAAAAGTGTGTGGAGGAAAGGGAACCAGGGTAGAGTGTTATCCAGCAATCAGTTTAGGGCAGATGCTGAGGAAAGTATAAGAGAAGGAGGAGGGAAAGGAGAAGGTGGTAGTATTTCACATTGGTACTAATAACATAAGGCAAGCTGATATAAGTACCAACATAGTTGGAGATGTGTGGGATCTGGTAAATGCAGCACGGGTGAAGTTTAAGGAAGCGGATATTGTTATTAGTGGAATACTGTGTAGGAGGGATAATGACTGGAAGGTAATTGGGGATTTAAATGGGACTACAGAGTGGGTATGTGGGAAACTGGAAGCAAGATTTCTAGATCCTAATGGGTGGGAGGGAGATAAGGATCTGCGCTCAGATGGCCTTTATTTAAACCGCAGTAGTACGCATAAGTTAGGAAAGTTTTTAGAAGGGTTATAGGGAGGTAATTTAAAGGAAACAGTGAGGTCTAGGGAGTGGTGATAAGGGTACAGGGATCTGGAAGTCAAGTAAGGATGAACTGTGTTGAACTGCAGAAGTATTGTAAAGAAAGGAATAGAATTATGTAATTTAACAGATACAGTGGAACCTCGATTAGCTATTCCTGGAAGCTACGTTTTCCTGGATTATTCATTCAATTTACGTGGTCCAGTAAGCGTCCTAATTAAATCACATTGTAAAAAACCCCGCATTATTCGTTCCTCGAAGAAACGATTTCCCAAATCAACTGTCCAGAAATTTCAAGCGCTTTTTTTTTTTTTTTCTTCAAGAAACGCTATCTCGCGAAAGGCCTTCTATGGCATACTTATAGACCTTGGTGTTAACGCCACGTCATTGCGATAATTAGAGCAAGTACTGTACTGGAAAAATGATCGGTGGTGAGCTTGCATAAGGGCTCATCTTGGCATCGCATTCGGGTGGTATTGCTTAGAGAATCGATGATGATGATGATGATGCTTGTTGTTTAAAGGGGCCTAACATCCAGGTCATCGGCCCCTAATGGTACGAAATGAGACTAAATGAAATGACAAATTAGAAACCCCAAATCCTCCACTGACCACGATTCAAAACGTGAGGACGAAGAATGAATGGATGGATATGAATTTAAAACGATCAGTGGAACCGACCCACAGTGCCTCACATGCACAGAAGCTGGCGTAAAACAATAGTATTACTGACCAAGGGACTGCAGCTATAGCACAATACTGAGTCGATGATGCTTGTAGTCGAAAGGAGTCCAAAATCCAAGTCATCGGCCCCTCACAATGGTAGTTATCGCTAGAAAAGTAGAACCATGGTATTTGTCATGTTGCGGTAGTAATCAAGACTAGCGTAGACTCTCAGTATTACACACATAATGGTACTACTCACAGGTAATGAAATTCGCACGTGTATTACAGACCTACTGTGTTTCACACATTGTGGCAACATTGACAGGCAACCCAAACTTATGGTGTTCATCACCTAAGTGTACTAACCACAGGGACTCGTACTATCCCATGGTGTTCCTCATATAGTGGGTACTAATCACAGGCAAGGCAGAACCATGGTAGCTATCATCCCATGGTCCTGCTCATATGGTGGTACTAATCACAGATACTGCAAAAACCGTCGCGCTTCCGTCTGCTACTGATCACAAACCTATTTGGTACCTAACATAGTGGTACTACGCGCAAGGAAAAGCGACCCTTGCTGTTCCCTGTGTGGTGGTACTAATCACAAGGAGTTTCATGGTTCTAATATAATCATCTCTTGGTCACCCCTTTTAGTCGCCTCTTACGACAGGCAGGGCTTACCGTGGGTGTATTCTTTGTCTGCATCCCCCACCCACAGGGCTTTGTGTGTTTGGTCTGCGAGAGGTATTTTATTTCCCTCAAGTCCGCCGGCAAGCTGGTTAGGACCCCCCCCCCCCCCATCTGCCACCTGGGACGCGCCACGTGGCAGTACCACCTCTCCCCCCTGCTACGCCAGTGTAGTAGGTTCGTGGTTTTAGAGAATCCTCAGAATCATAAAGCAGAGAGTGGCCACAACAAATGGAAGGAGACGGAGCGCATTTTGACAGCTCTACTTGAAGATAGAATGAGTGTAGTCAAATGATCGTACTTGTAAGACGTCCACATTATTATCCAGGGTTAGATGTTTATATTTTTATTTTATTTTCAATTGTATCACCGAATAGGTTTTCGGCACTTCCCTCAGGGCACTGTATAGTCACTGGGCTTTTAAGGAGGAATCGCAACTGCTCCTTCTTAAATCTAGTAAGTTATTTTAATATTATTGTATATGATTATGTTTTCGAGACCAGAACAGATGTTGCACCTTACAGTAGATACATAATGTCATGGGAGGTCTTGGGATTGCGTGTTACTGTTTTGGTCCTAATATAAGACTGGGAATTTTATGTTTTTGTGTTGAAATGTCATCAAAACGGCAGTCTTTATCTGCGCACGTTGTATTTAAAATCTTTGTATCATTTCCCACTCGTACCGACTTGTGCAGCGAGCGCACTTTCCAGCCGAGCTCAAGGTCACGAATAACCGCAATTCCTGAAGTTTTAATCGTATTTTTTTCTTTTTTCTAATTTGATTGTGATTAGTGACTGGCAGAATTGAATATAATACATTTGCAACTTTTGAGAATCGATACTTACATTCTAAACTATATTCGCGAGTTCAACATTACCTGTAAATGTCGATGTAGGCCTAATTTACACGGTACAAGATTTCCAGAAACTGACTATGAACAGTACACCGGTCCCCAAATGACAATGGAAGATTAAGAGAAGAGAGATTTAGCCATCATGTTGGGTGCTTTTGTATCTGAATATGAGTTTTTTATTAGCTTAGAGAATTAAAAACTACTTGCGGTTGATTGTTGTTTGGCTTGGCATTATAAGATTTTTCAAAGAGTATGGCCGATCAAAGTTGTTGAACTGAAAGAAGTTTTCATGGAAAATTGACAAAATTTCCCCAGTAAAACTGATTATAAAGTTCAAGATTTTTAACTTGCGTACTGGTAATTAATATTTGAAGCCGGTCCTGTGGTCTAACTTGACTGCCTCTCAACCGGATGGCCCGGGTTTGATTCCCGGTCAGGTCAGACATTTTTATCTGGATATAAGAGCTGGTTCCAGGTCCACTCAGCCTACGTGATTACCTTTAATTGAGGAGCTAGTTAATGGCGAGATGGCAACCCCGGTCTAGAGAGCCAGGAATAACGGCTAAGAGGATTCATC
This sequence comes from Anabrus simplex, assembly GCF_040414725.1. NCBI lineage: Eukaryota > Metazoa > Arthropoda > Insecta > Orthoptera > Tettigoniidae > Anabrus > Anabrus simplex. The sequence goes on along the minus strand of NC_090269.1, from coordinate 49,649,536 downwards.
ACACTGACCATGCGTCACCTCATAATTTGCAGGCCTTCGGGCTGAGCAGCGGTTGCTTGGCAGTCAAATGCCCATTGGAGCTGTAGTTTGATTTGATTTGATTTGATTTAGGAGTGTTTGTAAGATTATAATTACACATATTTAATTTTTGTGATGTTTAGCCAAATTGTTGATGGTTTTCATTCATTCCCAGATTTTCCGTTTCAGAGAGAGAGAGAGAGAGAGAGAGAGAGAGAGTGATCCCTCCACAAACGGAGAATCAAGGTTTCACTGTATATACTTACCAGATATTGTAATAGGATTTGAGTCATGGCTGAAAGATGATATAATGGATGCAGAAATTTTCTCACGGAACTGGAGTATATAGGACAGGAATGGTGAGAGGGGGGAGTATTCGTTCTGGTGAAAGAATTTATAAGCTACGAAAAAATTAAAGATGGCAACATGAAATTCTAGGTGCAAGGCTCATCTCAAAAGATAACAGGTAACTTGATGTCTTTGGAATGTACAGACCAGGAAAGGGTAGCGCTGACACTGATTCAGAATTATTTGATAAGATAATCAGCTATGTGGCAAATGATTTGCTCTCAAATTACCAAATGTCAATTGAGAAGGTAATGCAAAAAACAGGAAGAATGACCAACAAATGGCAAATAAGTTAATATGGGAAGGGCATCTGATTTAGAAAGTGACGGAACCAACTAGAGGGAAGAATATTCTGGACATGGTGCTGGTAAAACGAGATGAGCTCTATAGGGAAACCAAAGTAACAGACGGTATTAGTGATCACGAAGCTGTTTTTGTCATAGTTAAAAATAGATGTGATAGAAAGGAAGGTCTTAAAAGTACGGCTACTAGGCAGTACCATATGGCTGATAAAACAAGCATGAGGGAGTTTTAAAAAAAATCTACTATAACAGGTAGAAAATGGTAAATAAAAATGTAAACACACCCTGGGATGGGTTTTGAGCAATTGTTGAGGAATGTGAAAACACGTTTGTACGTTTCAAGGTGGTAATGAATGGTCCTACTATATTAGAACAGCGAAGCAAAGAGACTAAGAAGGAAGTGCAGGTTGAAAAGAAATAGAGTTAGGATAGCCGCAGAAGTAAGGAGAAATTGAAGGAACTTGCTAGGAAATTGAATCTAGGAAAGAAGTCAGCTAAGAATAACATGATGGCAAGCATAACTGGCAGTCGTGCAAATTTTAGTGAAAAATGGATGGGCATGTTTAGATACTTTAAGGCGGAAACAGATTTCAAAGACATTCCAGGAATCATTGATGAACAAATGCGAGGATCTTCAAAAGGCAGAAGTATTCGGTCAGCAGTATGTAAAGATTGTTGGTTACAAGGATAATGTCCAGATAGAGGAGGTGACTAATATTAAAAAAGTATTAACATTTATCTATGATAACAAATTTGCAATAAGATACAAAAGTTGAAAACTGGAATTGATAAGATATCGGAGGATATACTGAAGGCAATGGGTTGGGATATAGTACCATATCTGCAGTACCTATTTGATTATTATTTGCATGAAAGAGCAATACCAAATGAATGGAGAGTTGCTATAGTAGCTCCTGTGTATAAAGGAAAGGGTGCTAGATATAAAGCTGAAAAGTACAGGCCAGTCAGTTTGACATGCATCCCATGTAAGCTCTGGGAAAGCATTCTTTCTGATTATATTAGACATGTTTGCAAAATTAATAACTGGACCAAGCTTGGTCTCTTAAGTGCGGCCAGTATCCAGTATTCAGGAGATAGCGGGTTCGAACCCCAGTCGGCACCCCTGAAGATGGTTTTCCGTGGTTTCCCATTTTCACACTAGGCAAATGCTGGGGCTGTACCTTAATTAAGGCCATGGCTGTTTCCTTCCCACTCCTAGCCCTTTCCTGTCCCATCATCTCTGTAAGACTAATCTGAGTTGGTGTGACGTAAAGCAACTTGTAAAAAAAAAAAAAAATTAATTACTGGTTCGATAAAAGTTTGAGTTTATGGAAGGTTATTCCACTGAAGCTTAACTTGTGGGATTCCAGCAAGATATAGCAGATATCATGGATTCAGAAGGTCAAATGGACTGTATCATGATTGACCTATCTAAGGCATTTGATAGGGTAGATCATGGAAGACTACTGGCAAAAATGAGTGCAATTTGACTAAACAAAAGAGTGACTGAATTGGTGGCTACATTTCTACAAAATAGATCACCGATAATTAGAGTAGGTGAAGCTTTATCTGACCCTGTAATAATTAAGAGGGGAATTCCTAAATAATGTGAGAAGGACAGTAAGTCATGGTATGATGATAGACGGGGTTAAAAGTCAGGTTGTGAGTTTCACATATAGGGAAAGTCCTCTCAGTTTTAATTATTGCATTGATGCATTGATTCCTTTTGGGGATCATTGTAAGTATCTAGGTGTTAATATAAGGAAAGATCTTCATTGGGGTAATCACATAAATGGGATTGTAAATAAAGCGTACAGATCTCTGCACATGATTATGAGGGTATGCAGGAGTTGTAGTAAGGATGTCAAGGAAAGGGCATACAAGTCTCTGGGGATAAGTGGTATGTTCCGAGCTGTCAGTGGAGAGATGGCCTGGAATGACATTAGTAGACGAATAACTTCTAGTGGTGTCTTTAAAAGTAGGAAAGATCACAATATGAAGATTAAGTTGGGATTCAAGAGGACAAATCGGGGCAAATATTCATTTGTAGGAAGGGGAGTTAGAAATTGGAATAACTTGCCAAGGGAGACGTTCAATAAATATCCAATTTCTTTGCAATAATTTAAGAAAAGGCTACAAAAACAACAGATAGGGAATCTGCCACCTGGGTGACTGCCCTAAATGCAGATCAGTTATGACTGAATCCCAGATATACTACTAGCACAGTTTTTTTTATTTTTATTTTTTTTAAAGAAAGAATGATACACACCTGGAACTGTCTATTTTGAGCTGATACTGCCAGTTTTAATTCATTTAGCTGGCCAGTAACTTGCTCCAGGTCACGCTGAAGTCGTAGGACTGCCTCTCCGATAGGTTCTGAAATATCTGATGTGAATGAAGTTCTCACAACTTGTTGCCTGGGGTCTGCTGTTACTCCCTCTTGGAGCTGATGGTTAAAGGGGCGTGACTGCTGTTGCCCCGTCACTACAACAAGTTTACAGGAAATTATAGCAACGAAGCAGTATGATAGAACATTTTAAAGAATTAGCTCAAAATAATAAATACTGATAACTTATTCCATAAGAAACAGTGACTCCAAACTAACAATGGATTTTGTAATGAATTGTGATTCTGTCTACACAGCTATATGGTACTCATTCCTATCACATTCTATGAAGCTTTACAGTTTATTTTCATTATCCATCAGGAATCAAGTCATTTGACTCAATGAAATGCTCCGACTACCACTATAACTGAGATTGCCTTTTTCAGTAATTAAACTGTCCCCCGTCATTATTCCCATTTAATAATGGTAATGATCAGTTTTTCAATGTGTTCAAGATAGATCAAGATCAGTATACCAGGTGTATCTAAATTCCTATTAAGCACTTTTTGAACAGGATCCCGAATCCAGAAACACACAGTTTCCCAGCAAGATATAAAATGCCACCATGCATTTAAATGATCCGCGGAGTACATAGGTTGTTGCAGTGGTTTTGCATCCACTTGCAAGAAAGGCTCGATGTGGAGACAACCCACTTCGATACAAACATTGTACTTATATCTGTTCTGGTAAAAGTAATGAATTTCATAACTGTTCGACATTGGCTAACAAACTGCTGTACAAAATTTTTGTTTTAGTTAATATAGGGCCGACTGCAGAAACTATGTCTAGTTTTAAGCCTTAGACAACGCCTACCTAAACAACGTCTAAAACGAACACAATCGTCCGTTGCATAAACAACGCTCGGTCGATGCTTAACTAGACATTGCTTAAAGTTTCAATATTAGTTTGAAAATGAAGATAAAAGTATCTTTCATGCAACTCTTTGCATGTCACAACCAATGAAATTCGTCGGTGCAAGTGCCGAACGCCAGTCAGCTGTTTGTCTTCCTACACATTACTCAAATATGGCTAAGCATGAGAATGACTTGCCCACAGATAAGAGTATCGCTTTTGGTGGAAATGAAATATAATATTATCAACACTAGGCGACACGCCACCGTACGGGGAAGTGTAGCTTTGATTATAGCGTTGTTACAGGGAGTGTAATCTACTCATAAATATGGTAGCTTCGACGAAGAGAGGATGAAGCAATAGTAATGAGTAACCGAGTGTGTTGTACAGGCCATATATATGTAGCTTGCATTCTGGAGATCGCAGGTTCGAAACGCATTATCGGCAGCCCTGAAGATTTCTTTTCCATAGTTTCCCTATTTTTACACCAGGCAAATACTAGGGCTGTTATTATGGACACGGCTCTTCTTCCCCAGTCCTCTTTAAACAATAATCACCACTATCACCACTTGCCTTTTCCTATCTGGTAGTTACCGAAAACTTATACGATTATATATATAAAAAACCCATACAACCTACTTTTTAGTTTTCATTATTGTATGTGTTTACTTGGCAGTACACATAAGTGAATCCCTCCCAGTTGATGTATGTGACAGCCCTCTGACGCCCTCAGGACACGTAATTCTGATATGTACGTGGTCGAAGTGACCCACAATTCCATGGAAATTGCTCCATGTATATAATAAAATATATCGGTTGCCAAGAATTGTATTCAAGTTGACAGTTACCGGACTGTTCCTTTGTCAGTCTCAAGAAACAAGTCTCTCAAAAAGCGAAACCTTATTTTAAGATCTATCCCTCCGTATATGTCAAACGAATTGCTGCGATTTAGCAGCGGGCGACCCACAGAGAGGCCGTCGGACTAACCTTTCTTCCCGGAATCGTCTCAACATAATACAAATTATATGTTTCATGGCACATAACCTCTGATTGTGATTCACTCCTCTCATTTGAGGTTAAACAGTACTCTCGGCAGTGTTTACACAAGACCGGCTGAACATCGGTTTTAGACAGTGTCTAAGTGATAAATAACGTCTCTGCAATGCTGCAGCCATACTTAGGCATTGTTCAACCGTAGACATCATCTAAATACCATTTCTGCAATTGGACCATAGACTTTTCCACCTTCTCAATACTATTACATTTCAGTTTTATAATCTATGAAATTGAACACCTCTGTCATTATTAGAAATTAGAACAGAACATGTTTCAGCGCTTTTTGAACTTTCTTCAGTTGTAAAACATTAAAAAATTTATGTAATACACAATATAAACATAATTGCAATTCTTCAAATAAGTGTTCTCATGAAAATATCTTGGTTCACTTTACAGGTTGACTTAACAAGCATTCACATTGTATTAAAATCTTCTCAATAATGACATGAAAGAATGTTTCTTGTACATTATTCTTAATATTACAAGATGGTATCACAGTCATTATATTGGGAAGGATGACTGATGCCTAGTCATTTCTGTAATTTCCATTAGAAGTATCTTCTCGAGTACCTTCAAAAGTAACTATGTTGTAGTGAAACAATTAGGGCTTGCAAGTAGTTGTTCTCTCTTGTGATCTGTTCAAGTGCTGTTAGAAAGAGAGGTCAAAGTCAACATAGCCTCATACTGTTTAGATGAAATGCATGAGCTTTGTGATTCTTATGTCCCAAGTCTGATGCTTAGGAAGTTTTTCCACTTTTTCCAAGTTTTTGCACATTCCATACAGTCCTATACTAGAAAAGTTTCGCATAAATTTTCAGCTTGGCCCACATTGAGCAGGCTTCGTCTATGATGCTTACAGAGTTCACTATCATTATCTAAAATTAAGGAAATGTCTACAACTACTCAAACTTTCTCCATACATTTAATTCCCAACTGACAAAATGGTTTCATCTTCGTAAATAAGAAGCAATTTGTACTCAGTAATAAGGTATGACTGTACATTCATTAAATTTATCCAACGTCAAGAGCATTTTTTACCATATTGCTGGTTGCTGAGTTCCTCTTCTTTTTTTTTTTTTAGGAACTAACCATTCTATGATAAATCACACATTACACCCATTATTTTCTCAGAGGTTACATTCTTATACTTCTAGTGTAGTTCTTTCAACACTCAATTTCTTCCACCATACCTAATTGCCAAATATGAACATGAGTTACTTACAGAATTTCTTCTGTATGAATGGAGTGTCCAAAAGCACAGTTTTCTTCATTAATCATTTAAGAAAAGGCTAGGAAAACAACAGATAGGGAATCTGCCACCTGGGCGACTGCCCTAAATGCAGATCAGTATTGATTGATTGATTTATTTATTTATTTATTTATTTATTTATTTATTTATTTATTTATTTATTTGACACAGGATACATATATCTAGCACATTCACAGATATCATAATGCATGTTAGTCTTTGATAGTTGGCTGGTGTTTATCACTTGATTTGCTCCTGGGTTTATAAATTTTACAACTAATTCTCTAAATATTTCATTAGGTACAATGCTACTATTTTGCTTTTTATTCTCAACTAGCAGCTGCATCCATCACTGATGGGTTAGTTTTATACAATTGCAGCAATACCATCATCTACCTGAGATGAGGACAGCAGAAAAAAGTGTATACTTCAACTAACAACAGTCACTGTAATACCGTATTATTGCTGATTAGTTTTACAGGCCCTGGAACATGTGCTTCAACACGTTAAAGCACAATTTCCTGAAGAACCATTAGCATCACACAGAAAATCCAAATTATCATTTTTGTAAGAAAGTGAATTTTAAGTACAGCGAGTTTCTGTCATAGGTTGGCCAGCAGGCGCTCCCAGCTTATCTGCCCCCCGTTGACTCATCACTTCCTGTTACACAGTGCAGCAACAGCAGAGGAATGCCCACACTTCGCAGTTCAGTTCTGTGCTTAACAGGTATGAAGAGTTGATCTGTCGCTCCAACTGTTCGAGTTGTGAAGTGTTACTTCAGCATATAATTCTCATAATGCCTACACATGTGTACATGGTAGAGGAAAAGGTATTTATGTATGATAACTATGTGAAAACAAAGTCTTACAGGGAAGTCTTTAGGTGATTTGTAACACAATTTCCAGGTGTACACACTCCACAGAGACTGTGAGGAAATGGTTCTTTACTGAAAACGAAGCGAAGTGTTAAAAGATGTGTACTTAATGAGGGAAAAGTAAATGAAATCGCAGAAAGATCAGAACATGTGCCTACAAAATCCTCAAGATTACTTGGACAAGAAGCTGGGGCTCTGCATGGTGGACTAAAAAAAAAAAAAATGTTAAAAATGAAATCATACAAAAATTGAAGCCATGCAGGACAACATTTCCAGCATCTCCTGTCGTACGGTACTCTCCTGTCATAAGGTACAAGTTTATTTTCTTTATTTAAAATTTCTCCATGTCACGATAGAATGTGTCTTCCAGAATGTGCAGGGGTACCTTTTTGCACTTTCACTCACTTCGGTGTGCCTATAGTGTGTTTCATAGTTGAAGTTCCAGTAAAATCTTAATACTTTCGTGTTCAGCGGTTTAAGGAACGTCACAATATCACGTAGCAGGCAATGTGCGGAGAAGCAGAATCCGTGAAAAGCGGTGATGCTGACAATTGGCGAAAAAGCGTGGCTCATAGTTACAATCAATTAGTACGCACCGAACAATATTGTCAATGCCGATGAAACTTTTTTTTTTTTTAATGTCGAGCCCAAATGGACTTACGGTACTGTACTGCCTTGTAGTGCAGACGGAAGCAAAAGACTTCTTCCCCTCATCGTAGGAAAGTTTGATAAGCCACAAAGTTTTAAGAGCGTCGGGCACTTTCTGTGCAAGTACAAGGCATCTAAAAATGTGAACAGTATAGTAAAGCAAAAAAATGAAGCACTTGCACAGGGGATCCAGCATAATTTGTCCTCATCCTTGAATCGTGTTTTCTTTTTCTCTCGTTGCGCGAGGTCATGTTTGCCACTGATTTATCCAAGTGCATTATTTGAATAATCTAAACGCACCTTGTTGGTTAGATTTTGGAAATAGAACTCTTTTTTTCCATGGCATCTGAAAGGTTTAAATTGTGAATTGAAGTGATTACATGCATTAATATGTCTTAGAATACTTTGTTCCATAGCAAGGGTTGGTATTTCTGAATTACAAGAGAATAGCCATGGCAGGAAATCGTACAAGGAGAGTCACTGTACTGTAGTGCAATGAAAAAACTGAAGCGAGAGAGAAATATCCTACAGGCTTAATCCACTCATAAATTTATCCCAACCTCATTTATTCACGAAACTTCCCTTTTATTATATATAAGACTGGTGGCTGGACATAATGCATGAGAAGAAGCGAGAGACTTCCTACTTCCTCACCTCATCAAAGGAAAGTTCGATAAACCGCGATGTTTTAAGGGCATCGGATACTTTCCGTGCAAGTAAAAGGCATCTAAAATGCATACAGTACAGTAATCCAATGAATCCACTTGCACACGGGAGCCAGCATAGATTTCCTCTCGCCTTTGAATAATTATTTTTCTTCATTGCGTGAGGTTATGTTTGCCAGTGAACTACCCAACTGCATTACTTGAATACTGTAAATGCACCTTGTTGGATACATTTTGGAAATAGTTTCTTTCATGGCATTTGAAAGTTTTAAACTGTGAATCAATGTCAGTTGCATGCAGCAATGGGCATTAGAATATTTTGTGACGCAGCGAGGGCTGGATTTCTGAATTACAAGTTGGCGGTTAATTCAAAATCATGTAATTGGAAGTCCGATTTCCGCGTTCCAAAGACTTCAAATTAATGAGGTTTTACTGTATCGCAAAACTAACTATCGAACACGCTGGTGTGTCTGTTTCAAGTGTTTACATCGCACGGAAAGAATTATCCACCACCGGTCGTGTTACTAACCGAGTAAAAAGAGACCGCGTGTCAGAAGGGTTTTGGTCGTGGAGTGTGACAAATTTGTTAGTAATTTAGGAGATGATGCTAGTGATGCAAGAGACAACAAAACTTCCGATCTACAGGGAATCTAGCCTATTGCAAATTCTGATTCATGAAATATCTGTCACGTAAGTAGTCCTACTTGCTAAGTTTAATGGCAAATATATTTCTTAGCAGTGATAATGTATTTTTATCATATCAGGCAAAGCAGCTATATCCGTAAATTTACACGTTTCATATTTTCGTACAGACCATGTGGACCTCACGGAGTGATATGAAATGTTTGTTTATGCCTATGTTACTCTTTCGATGGAAGGAATTTTAGTTCATTTAATTTTTTTTCAAAATGAGCCTTCCTAAAATTGGGGTGCAGAGATTATTCGGCGGCAAGGATTATTCGCGTAAATACGGTATATAGAATGATTCACAAATGTCCAATGTTCAAACTAAAATGGAAACATGGTGTTGTGGGATCACTAATGGCATTGCCTGATATTGGCCACTACAGATAGAAAACGGACAACTCTAACAATAGGTTCACTTAGCTAATGTGTTGACCTCGAACTGCCGCAAAGGTACAGAGAATGACCAGCAACGGAATGACAGAAGAGGTAGGGGTACACAGCTTCAGTGGTATCAAAAAATGACTCCACAATACAGTCTGAGCTTTTTCTTTTAATGTTGCAGAAAAATATACTTACCCACTGTTTGAGGTAAAGACTTCTTTAAGGTGAAGCTACTCCTCTCTCTTGACCTCCCTCTTCCCTGATCGGTTCCATTACCATTCATAATCACGTCACCATTCGTCATAGCATGTTCTTTGCCTTCATGATGCCCATTCACTCCATTCAACGCAGCAGAAGGAATGTGACCATTTGGTATCGCATTAGGTAGACCAAACTTCATGTTTGGCACCGACACCTTAGAGAGTGGAGACGGCTCTTTTACAATCCGATCGGGTTCCGTCTGAAACAATGCAAAATATCGATAGGAACATGAACACATAATAGGTTATTACTTGATTTGTCAGTTGTTTTGTTCTGTTCCATTACTTCTAGCTTTCAAACTGTAGAGAACAATCAAACTGAGAAATGTTCATAGTGAGCTGCCTTTCCATAATATATTCCAAGACAGAAAGCCTACCTGGTGGCCATGACAGATGAAGCATCACGTCTATAGGACCCGATACAGTGATTAGCTGGTTCAAGACCCATTGTTTAAAAAAAAATCACAATTAAAATGTTGGCCAGCAGGGTAGGAGAGGTGATGGTAAAGTATAAAATTTCTCATTTCTAGACTGAGTGCAAAAAGCCTGGTTTCAAAAGCTCTATTATAAAGATTTCCTGAAACTGTATATGGGGCTACTGAAAGCTAGAGAGCTGAGCTTGAGCACTTAGCAAGCAACTGCTCTGAGTGCTAACACAAGGTTTACATTCAAGCCTTTGAAAAAAAAAAAAAATGCCCGAAGAAGTTAGATGAAAACCAAGATGACATAAAAACTAAGCTAACTAGGCCCAAGCAACAGTGCCTATACACCTACAACGAAGAGAACATCCTTCAGTGTGGTTCAAAACAAAGATTGGTTTCATCAGTCACACTCAAGCACATCAACAGAACAGGGACAATAACATAAAGAAGTAGTCAGTCTGACCAAAAAGGGCCAAGAATTTGTATGTACAGTATATGTACTTAGGAAAGTACTAAGGATGGAAACAAAGGGGTCAAGACCTGAAGAAAGGTACAGGTTTGACACTGTCTCATGGAGAAATGGGAGAACAGAATCAATAAGGACTACCAGACCAGAAAAGAGAGAAGTGGTTCCCGAGTTTCAAGGTTTGGAGGGGTAGAAACACTGTGTTGAAGAGGAAACATCATTAACTGATGGACTGACATAAACGATAAATTTTCTATTTTCAACCAGAATTGGAAGTCATATTTACTACACTTAGTGGTAATCCATCGCCGTGAATGTCTACCCATTAGTCCCATTTCTTGATAGGGGTCAGGGATGAGGTGAGATGAAATTTATGGTACGGTTTTTATGGGCAAATGCCCTTCCTGACACCAACCTCAGTTGAGGAGCTGATGAAATGATTGATGATAAATGAAACTGAATAAGGAGGTGGAAGGAATCAGCTGTGGCCCAAGAATAGGAACTGCCCGAGCACTTGCCTGGAAGTGAAAATGGGGAGGGGGTACCAGAGAAGACCATTCTTGGGACAATCAATGATATGATTTGAACCCCCTCATCTCCCAAATGCAGAACTTTGCTTCATAGGCGGAGCATGTTAACACGTGTGGCCACTCCACTGAATGTGATGTGTACATATACTACTATCCTGTAAAGCTGAATATTCAAACAAGAAATTGCACACTATACATTAAAACAAGTTGATTGGTTAACATGCTAGATTCTTGTGTCCGAACATCAATCCCATGAGTTAGTAAATGAAAGTGCATCTTCTTGGCCATACTCCACATCAGCAGAGGTGCCAACCTTTGAAGTAGGTTATCAGTAATTCTCCCCCACCAACTCTTGAAAAAAGTTCCGAGTCAAATCCAAAACATGCTCCTCTCCTACTGATAACGACTCGTGTTTTGCCCTTCCTGACAGCAAAGTGTTACGCAGCAACATTTGCAAATTACCCGTTTGAACCATGATAAAACAATCTTTATTTCGCACCCAGCAGCTGCTTTTCAGTGTAGGTTTTGTTGAAGCACCCTTCCTCCTTTGATGATATTTTCGTCTTCTGAACCATATGTGATTCCAGTGCAGATGTGCTCAATGTAGGCCTAAATTCTGTTTGATTTTTCGTAAAAAACTGAAGAATCCTTCTGTGGGAAAGTTACTGTGAGATACAACTGTACTGCAAATACAACATTACTTAAAGTTTTATAGTGGAGAACCCCAGAGTAAGAGATCCTTAATTCACAATTTCACAATGCTCACAGGTAGCAAAAGGAATTGACAATTAAATAAGTTTAGTTGCAAACTCACAAACATTGAAACAAGGCGAGTTGAGCAGTAATGCTCGTAAGAATTTTAACGTGTTTCTTATTTCCTCTTTCTTCCAGATAATTTTTTTAAAAAAGTTATGTTGCATTACTGTAATAAATTCCCCTTCGACTGTAATACCATAATCATGAGGTGAAATTTGTAATAATTACGGACAATCCATAAGAGTTGGCACCTCTGCATCAGTGTATAATAGCTTTCAACACATTAGATGTCTATTCAACAAAATACTCTCAGAATATTACTGCAACTAAGTAGAGTTCTTGGTTTCAATACTTGAATTGCTGACTGTAAGTAACTACAGCAGCATGATATGTTAGAGAGAACACAATGCAGAAACTGACGCACAAGTTCCAAAGGCATTAACACATCATAAGAAGATATGGTAGATCTAAGAATTTTGCATTTAAAAATTTTGCATTTTCTAGCACTAAAATATCGGAGAGTTTTACAACGAAAGTGATATATTTGAATGGAGAACAGGATGTTCAAATATCAACGTATTAGCTACTGGATTTTCTAGATCTTCCAACACAAATTCAAGAAAATAATTATCAGAACATACAAAATTAAAGTGAAATTGTGAACAAAACAAACATATAAATTGATATAGACCTGCTTACTCATAAAAAATATCTATACGCATTTTGAAATCTATATTTTAGCCAATAAATAATTTTATCTTGTCACTTCAGCACATCCATTACCAGTTTAACACAAATATTTGAATTTTATTCTCATTCACCAGTTTAGCCTGCCGCACAGCTGGATAATCCTGTTTATTCAGAAGAATGTTGGCTTAAAAACACATCTTCACCGTGTCTTCGATGAACTCATCTTTTTCCATATATACTTTCTTGATTTTCATTTTAAGCTTTGAGAAACATGCGAATTGATATAAACTGTATTTTGAAAACACTATTTGAGACAATACACTGAGTGACCAAAAGACACGGGAAGGGTTGTCCTATTAGAGAATGTGCCATGTACGACCCCTGAGCGTTGTGGCTAGTTGCGGCGTAGCTGAGCAGTCTGTCACAGATACCAGTGTCGTGAAGATGACAACACATCGCGAGTTAACTGACTTTGAACGTGGGACGAACATCGGCACACGATGCATGGGTCATAGCATTGCACAGATTATATGCGAATTCGGGTTTCTGAGGTGAACAGTGTCGGGGATCGATCTTCAAAATCGCAGAGAGAATGTTACCACCTGCGTAAACCGCCACACGGAAGACCACAGGTGCTTAACCGACAGACAGCACATCGCTTCTGCAGAACCATACTGGGCGCTCGACGGGCTACTGTGAGTCAGATCACAGCCCAGCTGAATGTTGGGAGTCAGAAACCCATTTCTACCAGGACTGTAAGGAGGCAATTGCACCGCATAGGCTGCACCAGCCGACAACCAATTCGTGTTCTTTCGTCGACACTTCGACACAGACCTCAACGACGTGCATGGGCCCGTGAACATCGGCATGGACCATGGAACAATGGCGGCGTGTGGTATGGTCCAATGAATCCCAGATCCAGTTGTATTGAGCTGATGTGTGCGTGAGAGTATGGTGTATGCCCCATGAAGCTACGGATCCTGTGTGTCAACAAGGTTGTATCGAGGCAGGACGTGGCTCAGTTCTGGTCTAGGCAACGTTCTCATGGTCACATTGTCCTCCTGCAGGGAGCGCTGACAGGTGCATTTAATGTCGACATTCTTTCAGACCATCTGCATCTGTTTCTGGCGCTAGAGTACCCTGATGGAGATACCATGTTTCAACATGACAATGCGGCATGTCACTGCTCTGTAGTAGCACGCAGGTGGTTAGAGGAGCACTCCAGTGAAGTTACGACCATGGTTTGGCCCTCCAGATCCCCCAATCTTAATCCAATCGAGCATTTATGGGATGCTGTCAATGCTGGTGTAAGCTCCATGAACCCCACACCAACTTCACAAGACCAATTGTGAGTAGCAGTGCAAGATGCATGGGTCTAGATCCCTCCAGAACGATTCCAACACCTTGTAGAGTCAACGCCTCACTGTATTGCTGCCATTTTGAGGGCTCGCGGAGGAGCACTCATTAACATCATATTCAGGGTCTTCCCATGACTTTTAGCCACTGAGTGTAAATAAATGTATCTGCCATTTAACCTTTTGTTCTTCTTCGTTTTTAAATCTAAGCCCTGTTCCGGTCCTATGGTGTGTACTTGTGTGTTTCTCCAGAATGTCTTTTTCTCCCAAACCAACCTCTTATTTGAAAATTGGCGCATTAAAATATTTCAGTTATCTTCATAGAGTTCTGCTCATTGTTCAATGCTGACTTGGTCCCAAACCATCCTGGTAATCACAAAATGTCACAGAAACAGCCAATACATTTTAATCATATCCAAATAACTCCACTGCCAGAGGAAGAACATGATAATTGCATTTGGAACGCCAGGTTAACAGTAGAGACAACAAAAAAGAACAACCACCACATACCTCAGCTATTGCATAAACTGCTTGAGTCAGAAACTGTGCCAGCCTTCTGATTTAAAAATTGATGTAACAAAAGTGTTTGAAATAATTCTAGGAAAAGGATTGAGGCCTCTGGTGGAATCCCATGTGGAAGACAAACAACTTGCATTCAGAATATTTGCAATATTTGCAATGTGACAGGTTGTGGAAAATACTGAGAATACAAAATAATGATCTGTCTGATCTTCATCAATTTGAAGAAAACATACTGTATTCTTTAGAGGTAGGATTTGCTTGACCCTGGAGAAACTAAAAGGTCCCAAATAAATTGATCCAGATGATAACAAATGCACCTATAAAGTTTGGACCAAAGTAGGAGAGACAGAAGAATTTGAAGCTAGAATGGGACTGACACAAAGGAGCAAAGCTCAAAGACGCTGCGTGAGAAAGTAAAATTTATACAAGAAGTGCACAAAAATCCTCATAAAACTTAAATTGAAATAGCTGGAGTGGTGCACAATAGGACACATCACCTTTCAAGAGGAAACAGCAGGGAAACTGCATACACTGAACTTTTCGGCAAATTCTGATGCGTTCCATATAAATAATGCTATTATTATTATTATTATTATTAGCATATGATGTGTGAATGACAATCAAAATATACAAACATAATACAAAGTATACAAATATACAAGTTGGTGACAGCATCAGGACTTCACTTTTATATTTTAATGTCCACATTTTTTATCCATGCAATCACTTCCGGTGTTACTTCAAAGAATTCCTCTGCAGAACCAGGAAATGCACGTATGGTGCACACTAGAACTATGTGCTTGATACACTGCACTTGAACACCACAGTCACAGCAGGGAGAATCTACCCATCCCCATAGATGTAAGGTTGTGCCAGTCCTACCAACACAACATCGGATCCTGTTCAGGGCTGACCAAACAGCATGGAGCAAACTGAAGCCAGCCAGTTTCATGCTGGGGTCGGAGATATCATATAAGCCACGGAGAGATGACATCCTTCACTCTTCTCTCCAGGCAATCCTGGGATTGAACCGAGGACATGACAGGTCCAAAGCTCTCTTCCAAGCTGGTTTTCTTGATTTCAGCCTAGCTGTAGTGTGCTGCTTTATATGTTGATGTATAGGAAGAGCCTCATTCTTCACTATGGTGATAAGCTAGCAAGTGCTTGTTGTCTCACATGAGGGGCAGAGACATTACAAAGGACAGGTAACCATTGCACTGGAGTCGAGTACCGTGTGCCGGATATGATATGCATAGCTTGGTGAAGTTGGGTATCAATTAGGTTGCAGTGAAAGTTATTGAACCATATTCCGGCACAGTACTCAGCTGTAGAATACACCATGGTGAAGGTGGTAGTTGGCAAATTATTGGTTTCAGATCCCCATGAAGATCCAGCTAACTTGCTCAGCAGGTTATTCCGGGTCTTAAGTTTGGTGGCTGTTTTTTCTATGTGACTTTGAAATGTCAGTGATCTGTCTAATGTTACACCTAGGTATTTTGGTGTACTATTGTATCTCAAAAGTTGATTCCTAAATCATATCCTAGGTAGATAAGAAGCCTCTAAGTTGTTGCGATGGAATGCGGCTACTTCTGTCTTCGAAGGACTTGGTTGAAGTCTCCACTTCCTAAAGTATTCATCCATCACCCATAGATCCTCAGCCTCCTTGAAAGTAGATCTCTGTACTGTTAGGTTTATATCATTGGCATAAATGAATTTCTGTGCTGTAGTTTCTGGAATATCATGGATGTACAAACTGAACAGTATAGAGGCTAAGACTGAATCCTGCAGTAAGCCATTATTCAATTTGTGAAATCTATTCCTGGAATTTTCAGAGAATACCTGGAATAATTGATTACTCAATACATTATCAATGACAATAATCACCTTAAGACAAGGTACAATCTTGATGAGCTTCAGGAGGAGACCCTCTCTCCAGACAGTGTCATAGGCCACTGACAGATCAAGGAAGACAAACATTTTTAAATTTCTTCTCAAAACCAATCTCCAGATATAATGTTAAGGCAAGGACTTGGTCACTACAGTCTCGCTTGGGGCAGAACCCAGATTGCTCTATTGGAATCAGGTGTTCAATTGCAGGAGCTATCCTGTTTAGAATTAGCCTTTCCATTAGTTTTGTAGTAGTTCCTAACTCATTAACTTACTTGAAAACATACTAATCTGAATTTTAATTGAAAAATCTGAAAATTAATATTCATTAAATAAAATACATAATCTTCGAACCTTGTACTCACACTTACTTCTTACCTGCTTACTTACACATACGTTATTTGATGGGCGCCAGCTACCACTCAGTGCAGCAATAATAGAATGAGAATCTTGACTATCTCTAGGGTGTGGGGTAATAAGCTTACTTCTGACAACATACCATATAAGTTCTGGGAAAAGGAGATTGGCACTCGGTTTGCCCATTTAATTTGAGGTTATCTAATTCTGTCATGGAAATGAAATGCTAAATTGATTTGATAGAACAATATTCTTGAAATTGCATATAAAAAATAGTTAAGTCTTGTTTCGATAAAACAGATGAGCATATGAAATTATGACATTGCAACTGAAAGAAACTAGGCATGAATTTGAATTCTTCTTGACCGGACATTTAACAATTTATACGAAATATATCCCTCACTGGTTCACTTGACTGTACCTTCAACACTTTTGAGTGTAATTACGACGTATTCCTTAGATCTGGTGTTTACTGCAGATGTGTCACGCCTAATTTGGTGATGTATCCATTGTGACTGCTTCTTCTCCATATCATATGACTTCTTTGTAAGTCTGTATGGTATGACATCATTGCAAGTGTATCCTTCTATGACTCCATCACTGTTCATCATCCACTTCTTCTCTGTTCACCTTCCGTTTAACTAATGACTCCCGTTGACTGACTGCCGCCACTCCATCTCGTTCACTTAATGGCCAACTGTGGACTCTCCTTCCAGTAGAATAATGAACTGACGCTACAAGATACAGCCACCTTGTACAGACGTTAGGTTGACGCACCTACGTAACCTCCAGAAATAACTATTATCTACTCCCACCTTACGACAAATGTTACATACAATGGTGAAATAGCCTGGGGCTCCCTAGGTAAATCTAAGACCGTGAGCGCATCGCTAAATGCTCACGATGACGTAGCAATAATAGAATGAGAATCTTGACCAGCAGTATTGCACAATGTAGCAATGTCATATCCAACATCTGATATCCAGCAATTCTTACTGTACACGTCTTGAGTGTTATTCTACACACATGTATATATGCATACATTTAACTACAATCATGCAAGCGACAAGCATTGCAGAATTGAATTGAAATGAATAAGAATGATAATACAATAATAGTAATCTCACAGATAAAATAATAATAATAATAATAATAATAATAATAATAATCATAATAATAATAATCATAATAATAATAATAATAATAATAATAATAATAATAATACAGATATCTTGTAACGGGATTTGAACCGTTATAGTTTATACGTAACACACAATAGAAAAATTGGCCTGTAGCTCTGGGGGTAGAGAAGGGTCCTCTGAGAAGAGTTTCCCTTTGGCATTTTACTTATTTCTAATGGAACCTACCGGTATTAACATCGTTGGCAATTCTTGGATTTGAATCAAAATTATATTTTAACTTTATACGACTTTAGATTGTATGATTATTATTTTATTTTTAAGTGTGCGTTCATACAGACTGCAAGTTTAATGCCCAACATACTTCTAAGCCTAAAGACTTTAACCATTTTAAAAACCATATCTGCAATAATAATTTTAAGCGTCATCCTTGTAATTTTATGCTGGGTCTTTTAAGGAACTGAAGAGGTCTCCATAGGCAACACAGCATCTAATCCAAAAGAATAATACGTAATTAAATACCAGCACATGATTCTACGATTTCTCCACATGAACATGAGGATTTACAAGTAGAAAATTGCGGCAGACAGTATCGTTAAGTTTGAACTGCGCCTTGTCAGACCACCGAAATTTCCCTGCAAATTCATCATCCTTGCGAACTATGCACATCGTAGCAGCATGTGCTGCCATTATCCCAGATACATGGACAGCTGAAGTTCTGTCTGCAGTTCAGTACCATCAGTGTTGTTTAGAAAGTGCTGGTGGTCATGTCAAACATAAAACATTACTCTCTGTCAGTGCCAAAAATTGTACCAGCAAGTCAAATCTGTCAGAAGATACGGACTATCAAACAGAGAGTACTTTTTTTTTTGGACCCCTCTGTATATGGTCTTCACTGACGAAGCACAGTTTGTTAGGTAATATATCACAATATTAACATGCAACTTTTGCAGTTTCAAATTTGCCACCTGTTTTACAAGGCCTGGCCGCCAGATGCAAAACTATCAACATGTGTCTCAGTTTAGTGCACGAGAATATGGAAGTGTCCAGTATTGTCTATAGTGTATTTGGTAATGGCTCTGTCAGTTGTAATCGTGCAAGCGAAGAGGAAGGTTGTTGAGTGAGTGAGTGCTGACATGGGGATTTCAATAGAAGTGTACCGGGCGACGATAGGTCGTTGGCACGGTAGAGGCAGGAATACGAGACGCAATATGAGTGGCAGAACCGGACAGCAGGTGAGTTTGATCTCAATTTTGATGGCTGCATCAGTGATGGCAGTGTTGTTGGTTATTGGAGGGGTCGAGATGAACCCTGGACCTGATCATGAGAATGTGGTTGGTTGGGAAGACATGGAGAAGATAAGGGAATTTAGTAAAGTCCAAACTGAACAAATGAGAGAGTTATTACGAGAGCAATCTAGTGATCTACAAGAAGTGGTGAAAGAGGAGATAGGAAAAGAGATAAAAGAGTTGAGATGGCAGGAGAAAAAAAGACAAGAGGAAACCTGAAAGAAAAATATTTTTATATATGGGCTACCAGAGAACACTAAAGAAGACTTGGTATTCACAGTGCTGGAACTAATTAACGAGAAGATGAAGATTAGCTGCAGAGAGGCCGATATAGAAGAACTACAGAGAATGGGGAAAACAAAAGGCAAGAGACCAGTGAGAGTGAGATTTGTATCAAACCTACTAGTGAGAAAGATTCTGCATAGTACAAGCCGGTTGAAAGGTGAGAACATATGGGTCAAACAGGAGATGGATGGAAAAATGGAAAAAGAAGCCCTCAGGAACCAGAAAATGCTACAGTTTCGCCTAGGGAAAGCTAGACGTGAAGGATTAAGAGCCTACATAAGGCGCAACAAATTAGTGGTGAAGGACAGCAACTGGACGAGAACTTGGAGGGTAGAGCAGCTAAAGAATATGTACAATACAGCGAGTACATTGGCCGAGGAGGAAGGTGAACGTACGAGGCAGGTGAGACCAGCAGAATGCGGAGCAGTGAGTGACAACCAGCTAGCGAAGCGACAAGGACAGACGCTAGCAAGGACAGACAGAGGAAGCAACAGATGCTGAGACAACGAATAGCGAAGGCAGTCCAGGCGACCTTCGGCGGCAGCTGAGTGCGGACTCTACGAAAGAAGCAACACCGAAACGCAGACGTGTGAGTATCAAGGACTTCTTGGTAAATGAGGGTGGCCTTGATAGAGAAGGTGTTAACACTCTAGATGAGAACTCTGAAGATCTAGGTGTAACAAGGATTACGAGGTCCAAGAAGATCAGCCAGAGTGAGGGACAGGGGAGAAAGACATAACTAGAGATAAGAGTAGGGTGTATCAATATTGAAGGTCTTAGGAGTAAGTTACAGAATGAAGCTTTTAAAGAGTTATTACATAGCTTGCATATTCTCGCATGTGTGGAAACCTGGATTCCACCAAAAACTATTATAGAAATAGGAGAGTTCACAGTCTACTATAAGTCAAAAGAGAGACGAACCGAAAGGGGCAGATACCCGGGTGGGACAACGGTGATGGTTAGGGAGGATTTGCAAGCTAGAATAATTCAGATAGAATCAGAAATGGAGGAAATGATGTGGGTCAGAATAAAGATGTATGATGAGAATGAGTCGGACTTTTGTATTGGTTTTGTCTACAACCCTCCTGAAACCTCGCCATTTGCGAAAAGGGTTTTCTTTGATGAGTTGGCATTAGAAATCAATAGAGTACAAAATATTTTTGAGGATACAGGCATTCTAATAATGGGAGATTTCAATGCGAGGGTTGCAGACCAGAAGCCGGTGTACGACAAGGAGACAGAAGCTGTTTATGTAAAAAAGAGAGTGAGCCAGGACAAGGGTTGTAATAAAAATGGAGAAAAGTTGCTAGAGCTATGTGGTACGATAGAACTATATATTTTGAATGGATGGTGGCATGGCGACAAATTAGGGAACCTGACATACATAATGGAAACAGGGGGTAGTAGCATAGACTTGGCGTTATGCTCCAGGAATGCGTTGCCTGTGATTAAAAGTATGGAGGTTAAGGAATGGGGTGAGTCACATCATCTTCCAATTATTGTCAGAATAAAAGTTAGAGAGGGTAAGACACCAACAAGCAATATGATAAAATACAAAGAAACGATAGTCATTAAATATAGGAGGAGAGAGGAGCTAAAAACAAGTTTATGAATTATTATGATGGAGAAATAGGACAGATAGTGAAAGCTGGAATCGATTCAATGATCAAGATTAACCAAACGAGTACAGCAGTTAAAATAATTGAAAATTCTGTAAAGATGGCAGGGGAGAAGATGAGGATAAAGGAGGGGCAGAATATAATAGGAAAAGGTTGGTACAACGACAAATGCAGGCATAAAAAGTACGAAGTGATGAAAGCATTGAAGGAGTTTCGAAAGCATGGGGGAGAAAACCATAGGATGGGATTCTGTAACTTGAGAAGAGAATATAGGGAATTACTGTATGCAACTAAGTCCGAATGGCAGGAGCAGAGAGTTGTCGAATTAAATAGCAATGCAAAACAGAATGATAGTAGAAAAGTATGGAGTACAATTAAGGGGATTTGTGGAATGTGGAAGCTTCCGCGGCAGACGGTAATAAGTCAGGCTATCTGGGTGGAGCACTATAAGAAACTATTAGAGGCTGAAGATATGTGGAGACCGAGATTAAACAATACCGGTATATCGGTAGGGCTAGGGTGTACTGTGCCGGCATTAGACAAGGAAATATCGAAAGAAGAAATAAGTGAGGTACTAGGGAAAGCCAGGAAAGGCAAATCAGGAGCGATTTCGGGTATCACAAACGAATTTTGGAAGCAGCTGGCGCAGAATAAGGATATCCTAGAAAGTATGGCGAAACTATTTAACAAAATATTTGAAGGAGGTGAGTTCCCAAAATCTTGGCAAGAGCGAGTGATCTGCCCAATCTATAAGAAGAAGGGAGATAAAAATAACCCTAACAACTACACAGGGGTATAACGTTGCTAGATACATTAGGTAAAATATATACAGGTGTGTTAGCAAAAAGGATAATGAAGTGGGCAGAGGGGGAATTGATTCTGGAGAGGCTGCAAGCAGGTTTTAGAGAAAGGATGAGAACAACAGATAATATTTTTGTAGTGAAAACAATAATAGATAAGTATGTAAAAAAGAAAGGAGGAAAAGTATACATTACTACTATTGATTTGGAGAAAGCATTTGATTCTGTGAGCAGAGGGGCGGTCGTGGCCAAGATGGGAGGGATAACAGCAGTTGAAAATATATATTCAGAAGTAAGGTGCGCAATCAAAACTAAGGAGGGCATAGTATTTGGAGAAATATTCTCTAATGTAGGACTAAAACAGGGTTGTAAGTTGTCACCAGTACTGTTTCTACTCTTTATAAATGATATCTTTCAATCGAAAGGCTTCGAGGCAGGGGTTTACCCAAGCCTTGAGAACAGGGATATTCCGGGCCTCATTTTTGCTGACGACATCCTTCTGCTCACTTTGACACCCAATAGTATGCAGGGTAGTAGATATGTGGTGGTAAATTACTGTCAAGAATGGAATTTAAAAATCAATGTACAGAAAACCAAGGTAATGGTGTGCAAAAAAGGACAAATTATCAAACAATGAAAAATGGTGGATGGGTGAGACGAGGTTAGAAGTTGTCAAGAAAGTAGAATACTTGGGTATGATTTTAAGTGGAAATGGAAAATGGTCAGAGCAAATAAAAAGATCAAAGCTAAAAGGCATGAGTGCACTGTCAGCCATTAGCATACTGGAGAAGAAGATGCCCAACACAGACTACAGAGTGTATAAAAATGTTTTTAATGCAGTAGTTAAATCTAGTGTTGTACGGAGCGGAAATTTGGGGAGTTGAAGAAAGGGTTGATTCACTTGATGCAATTACGAGTAGATTTGGGAAAATAATTATGGGTCTACCCAGCTGTACAGCTAATTGTGGAGTGAGAATGATGTGCAAAGATATAAGTCTGCGAGTGGACATTATTAAAAGGATAACAAAGTATTGGTTGAGAATGAA
The DNA here is from genome assembly GCF_040414725.1 of Anabrus simplex. NCBI lineage: Eukaryota > Metazoa > Arthropoda > Insecta > Orthoptera > Tettigoniidae > Anabrus > Anabrus simplex. Next base: position 49,626,647 of record NC_090269.1, on the reverse strand, counting down.
GTTGCGAGAAGGGGGCGAAATTTTAAAGATAGCATATCAACACCAAATGAAACATCAGAACCAAGGATACTGGGTGGATGGGGTATGGAATATTTTAGAAACAATTGGAATGGGATGTTACTGGGAAAAAGAATGTATAGAGAAGTGGAAAATATGTAAAAAAAAAATAGTTCTAAGAATTAAGGATATTGAAAAACAAGGCATTGATGCACAATGTACAAGTAAGAGGTCATTAGAAGAATTTTGTAATATAAATGGGAGAATGAGAATAAATGTAGAGTTTATAACAAAAAAGAGTGAAGGGTATAATATGGTGGTTATTGGGGATACATAAAAATAAAGCATATAGAAGGAACAGGGATGAAAATAAATGTTTAATATGCTCTGAAAACATGGGATGGGCACACCTTATAAAAGATTGCCCTATGACAAAGGAAATACGATAAAAATTCATAGACGATGAGGATGTAAAGAAAATTGAGAACGAAAATCAGTTGTACACAACTGTAAAGTTATTGAACAGAGAATGGATGCATCCGGATAGAATTGCAAAATTATTTAACATTATTAGGGGAAGGTGGAACAGGAAACTGAAGGAAGGAAAGAATGTGATACATGTCAGCCAGGAGCCGAATTGTGCCTAAGGTAACCTAGACAATATAACTCCGTTGAAGTCTAGAGCCATTAGGTACATAGGCTTAAGGGATAGCATGGAACTACCTCGTTACAGTAGTTCTACTAGTTTCATGTATTGTCGAGTAATAATTTCCATTTTCTCGCTTTTCTTAACAGCCTGCAAAGGCAATATTATCTCTGATAATCTGAAAAGATATCACTATAAATAGATGTTTTGGGTTTTTTCTGCCATAATGCTATATATGAATGTAACTCCAACATTCAGTTTATATTATTCTTTGTCTGTTCAATCTCTAAGCACCTGCTTTATATGAACATTCATCGCATGTACCAATTATTAACACAATTCACAATAGTTATTTAAGTTACTCCTAATTTTGTATACGGCATGCATCACAATATGAAATTATGAAACGGTTACAATAAATAATACCCTCCCCCTAATCTATGGTTTTCGAGATTAAGGGAGACGGGTAAAAATAAATGTGATAGAAAGGAAGGTCTTAAAAGCAGGACTGTTAGGCAGTACCATATGGCTAACAAAGCAGGCATGAGGCAGTTTAGGACTGTTAGGCAGTACCATATGGCTGATAAAGCAGGCATGAGGCAGTTTCTAAAAAGTAACTATGATCGGTGGAAAACGATAAATAAAAATGTAAACAGACTCTGGGATGGGTTTAAAGAAATTGTTGAGGAATGCGAAAACAGGTTTGTACCTTTAAGGGTGGTAAGGAATGGTAAAGACCCACCTTATTATAATAGAGAAATAAAGAGACTAAGAAGGAGGTGCAGACTGGAAAGAAATAGAGTTAGAAATGGCTGTGGAAGTAAGGAGAAATTGAAGGAACTTACTAGAAAATTGAATCTAACAAAGAAGGCAGCTAAGGATAACATGATGGCAAGCATAATTGGCAGTCATACAAATTTTAGTGAAAAATGGAAGGGTATGTTATAGGTATTTTAAGGCAGAAACAGGTTCCAAGAAGGACATTCCAGGAATAATTAATGAACAAGGGGAGTGTGTATGTGAAGATCTTCAAAAGGCAGAAGTATTCAGTCAGCAGTATGTAAAGATTGTTGGTTTCAAGGATAATGTCGAGATAGAGGAGGAGACTAAGGCCAAAGAAGTAATAAAATTTACATATGATAACAATGACATTTACAATAAGATACAAAAGTTGAAAACTAGAAAAGCGGCTGGAATTGATCAGATTTCTGGGGATATACTAAAGACAATGGGTTGGGATATAGTACCATATCTGAAGTACTTATTTTATTATTGTTTGGTCGGAGGAGCTATACCAGATGAATGGAGAGTTGCTATAGTAGCCCCTGTGTATAAAGGAAAGGGTGATAGACATAAAGCTGAAAATTACAGGCCAGTAAGTTTGACATGCATTGCATGTAAGCTTTGGGAAGGCATTCTTTCTGATTATATTAGACATGTTTGTGAAATTAATAACTGGTTTGATAGAAGGCAATTCGGTTTTAGGAAAGATTATTCCACTGAAGCTCAACTTGTAGGATTCCAGCAAGATATAGCAGATATCTTGGATTCTGGAGGTCAAATGGACTGTATCACGATTGACCTGTCTAAAGCATTTGATAGGGTGGATCGTGGGAGATTACTGGCAAAAATGAGTGCAATTGGACTAGACAAAAGAGTGACTGAATGGGTTGCTGTATTTCTAGAAAATAGATCTCAGAGAGTTAGAGTAGGTGAAGTTTTGTCTGACCCTGTAATAGTTGAGAGGGGAGTTCCTCAGGGCAGTGTTATCGGACCTTTATGTTTTCTTATATATATAAATGATATGAGTAAAGGAGTGGAATCGGAGGTAAGGCTTTTTGCGGATGATGTTATTCTCTATAGAGTGATAAATAAGTTAGAAGATTGTGAGCAACTGCAACATGACCTCAAAAATGTTGCGAGATGGACAGCAGGCAATGGTATGTTGATAAACGGGGTTAAAAGTCAGGTTGTGAGTTTCACAAATAGGAAAAGTCCTCTCAGTTTTAATTACTGCGTTGATGGGGTGAAAGTTCCTTTTGCGGATCATTGTAAGTATCTAGGTGTTAATATAAGGAAAGACCTTCATTGGGGTAATCACATAAATGGGATTGTAAATAAAGGTACAGATCTCTGCACATGTTTATGAGGGTGTTTAGGGGTTGTAGTAAGGATGTAAAGGAGAGGGCATATAAGTCTCTGGTAAGACCCCAACTAGAGTATGGTTCCAGTGTATGGGACCCTCACCAGGATTACCCGAGTCAAGAACTGGAAAAAATCCAAAGAAAAGCAGCTCGATTTGTTCTGAGTGATTTCCGACAAAAGAGTAGCGTTACAAAAATGTTGCAATGTTTGGGTTGGGAAGAATTGAGAGAAAGAAGAAGAGCTGCTCGACTAAGTGGCATGTTCCGAGCTGTCAGCGGAGAGATTGCGTGGAATGACATTAGTAGACGAATAAGTTTGAATGGCGTTTATAAAAGTAGGAAAGATCACAATATGAAGATAAAGTTGGAATTCAAGAGCACAAACTGGGGCAAATATTCATTTATAGGAAGGGGAGTTAGGTATTGGAATAACTTACCAAAGGAGATGTTCAATAAATTTCCAATTTCTTTGAAATCATTTCGGAAAAGGCTAGGAAAGCAACAGATAGGGAATCTGCCACCTGGGCGACTGCCCTAAATGCAGATCAGTATTGACTGACTGATTGATTGATTGATTGATTGATTGAATCTTGTAATGGCTCTGTCAGCATCTGTAGTTCGCAAATCCAGGCCAGTCTCTGTCCGCTAACCGGGAGGCTGAAACCCTCGGAACCCCTTTGCTTGTAACAGTCAGTAATCGCTCTGGGGGCTTACAACCACCCACCCACACACACACCCCTCTTAATTCAAGGGAGGGTAGAGTTCTGCAGTTGTTCAAAAGAAATGGTGGACACTCTCCTGTAACTGAAAAGCACTCTTGAAGAGAAATTTCACAGGATAGCCTACGAAATGTTCCTTTTTCCTTCCAAATGCTGGAATAGAATATCTCCTGTGCTTCAGATGACGCCAACGATTCTCAATATTCTGCGTATGCACAGACACTCCACTACCCAGCATGCCACCTGAGAAATTCTTACAGTTCTCCCTTTCCAATCCTCCAAAGAAGCACAGTCCTGTAATTCTCCTTCCTGGGTGATATTTGGACCTCCCAAATTTGCTTCAATCAATTTCCACTACAATTTCCTGCCAATCCTTTTTTTTTTTTTTTTTTTTTTTTTTTTTTGCTTGTTCTTATTCACCCACGTACACATGCCTCACGGTGGAAGCTTCACCAGTCAACAAGAGTTTGTTCACCTAAACCTAGCTCCAACTGCAGAAAAGGGGTTTGTGGCTTATTTAGGAGACACCACAGAACAGAAAAGAAGCCTTCTAATAATTCTGGCCCCGCAGTGTAAGGGGCAACACGTCCACCTGTCACCCGGCGGCCCCGGGTTCGATTCCCGGCCAGGTCAGGGGTTTCTAATTGTAAATGATTAATATCCCGGGACTGGGTGTTTGTGTCGTCCTTAATGTTCCTTTCCTCACATTCAACACTCTACACTTCCACAAATACACTTAAACGCAGGTTCCTATCAAATGGTGAAAGTAGTGGCAAAAGATCTGTAGAGGTTGACGCCATGAACAAATATCTTTTTTTTTTTTTTTTTTTTTAAAAGCCTTCTGACATAGTTTGAACTTCTCTTGAAAAGTGTTCTTCCTCCCACTAACGTTCCATGTTCACTTCACATCTACACATCGATTCCACCTGTAAATTGTTATTTCTAGCAACACTGAACTTTGTCATCCCTCCGTACTTCTCACAATTTCTCTCATTCCTTATCAAACCATGCCATTCATACACGGTTTAAAGCTCCTCCAAATAATCCTCGAAATGAGTAAATTACTAATTTTCAATTCACAACCTCCACACACAGCCATAGCAAGTTCCACTAAACAAAACTTCCCTCCCCCGCAATAGTTTTGTGACAGTTGGTAACAGTTTGTAGCATGTAAAGACACTCCTATCGGCAATCCTGTGAACTAACCAGAAAAGAGCATCACCTTCTGCCGAGGCTCCATGTGCAATGTGTGGAGTGTGTTAACTACAGTAGTACAGAGTCTACTATAAAAACTTCAGTAAATACTTCATATTCTTGAACTTCACTGAAACACGTGCACATTCAAACTGAACAGGACAGAACACGCAGAACACCACTCAACACAAATATATAACAGAACACTTGGCAATAGCAGCATCTGAACAAACAAGAATGTGACCTGTGTTTGAACAGTCATCAAGAAAGGATGGAGAAATTTATTTGGGTTCTAAAATTCATTGTAGTATACATTTTTATTTAATTTGAAAACATCAAGAAAGGACGGAGAAATTTATCTGTGTTCTAAAATTTATTGTAGTATACATTTTTATTTAATTCGGAAACATCCAGAAAGGACGGAAAAATTTATCTGTTCTAAAATTGATTGTAATGTATATTTTTCATTCAGACATCAAGAGGGACATTATTACAAAGAAGTTTTGATCTAGAAAGAATGTAAAATTTTATTTGAAGTTGTGTTTGTTTGATGTTTGAACTCATTGTGTATTTTGTAATATGGTGAAACCGTGTGCAGTACCTAACTTTTGTGACTGGATGCACGGACACGTGGCATTTCTAGGAGTATTTTTCTTGTCATTTCCAGTCCTTTCCTGGCTCATCAGAAGAATGTTGCTCAAACATCCTACGTCAGAATAACGAACTCGCCTATTGGTGAAATTTATGTCTGAACTGTAGTGAACTTCCCTGATTGGCTTTTTGCATATTTGGCTCCTTGGTGGGAGCAGGGCTCTTGTCCGTGTCTTTGGTTTTGAACGGCCTAGCAGCCGGACACACTTCGGGTGTCGTCCTGTCAGTGGGCTCCGGACATTCGCCACCTTTCTTTGTAATGCATTAGCTCTACAGCTAGGCATACCCTTTTGATTTTGGAGGCAATTCCCTTTTCTTTTAATTAACATATTTGGTTGTTTACACGTAAAACTAATTTTCTTCCGGGACTGCCTCCCGTAAATCCGTTCCGATTTAATGCATGTGAGTTGGAGCTATGCGTCTTTCACTGAAGCGTTTTAGGAAAGGCAGCAACTCCAAAGGCACCTGCATTAAGTTTTAAATTCTTGATTTTTCATTTTCCTTGTAAATCAAATTGTAAAGTTGATTCAAATTATCTTTAATGTAACCTTAAAAGATTACCATCTGTAATTAGGATACTGCCAGTTACATTTCATCATGCACTTGTGTGATGAGTTTTGTGTTTTCAGATTAAATATGCCTTTAAAGAAAAGAAAGGTAGAAATGTTTTTAGTAATTGATGTGCACGGATTCCTGTAATGTTAAATTTGTGTTTTATGAAAAGTCATGGATATGAACTTCGTGGTTCATTTACATTATTCTTTGTTACACCTTTATTGCCCATGTTACCTTTGTTTTAATTCGCTGCTATTCTGTTTACATGTCAAGCTGCCTTTTAATTTGTCAGTAAATGTCGACTGAGGGGTAACCATGTTCACGTTTCTTTTCCTACAACATCAAGTAATACTCCATCCTCTTAGGGATCCCAGCCCACTTTCCCACATCCTTCACTAGTTGTCATGTTGGTAACCCTGTTCGTTTTATATCTAGCAACATGTGTTTCCGAAACTTGCGATGGATATAACTGCTGCCTCGTCATTTGATACATTTTTTAATTATTATTATTATTATTATTATTATTATTATTATTATTATTGATTTAGATGTATTCTTTTAATTAATGTTGCCTGTTTTGGGGTGACAAAGAACATAGCATGCGAGAGACAATACAGTCAATATACGTGTCACGATATATAGGTTTCAATAAACATCGCACATTTGCACTCATTCCTCATATTATTAATAAGCGCAGATATTTAGTCTGCAAGTGGCAAATGAGCGCAGGACTTCCGGTCACAGACGTACAAAGGTACAAATGGAGGGGATTTTAAAACAAATATTTGAGGTTCACCAAAAGTAAGCTAAAATTGGAATAAATAATGGAATAATTGGGAAGTGGGGAAAACTGAAAAATCAGAAGAATTGGAGGTAAGAAACGCATACAAATCCAGACAATTTCAATCGTTCTGCAAATATTATACATTGACCTGTTACACAAAAATGTACATTCCTGTGCTTTACAACTAGACAGAATCTCCAACCAACTGAAGACTGAACACCAGAAAGTTTCTTACCCTAACCAATCATCTGCTAGTGGAATGTACTGTATTTATAAGTCACATATGCCATTCAATTTTCATTTCTACGGACAAATTCTGGTTGGTACATTTGCAAAAATCAAAGGCAATACATAGTAAAACATTTTAAGAATATGTTGCTTTATGCTGCACCGACACAAATAGGTCTTACAGTGATGATGAGACAGGAAAGGGCGAGGAGCGAGAAGGAAGAAGCCATGGCCTTAATTAAGGTACAGCCCCAGCATTTGCCTGGTGTGAAAATGGAAAACCATCTTCACGGGTACAAACAGTGGGGTTCGAACCCATTATCTCCCAAATGCAAACTGACAGCTGCACGCCCCTAACCGCATGGCCTTGGTCATTTTAAGAATAATACTGAATATACTTGTAACAATATGGGCGATAATAGCTACCAAAAGTGGGAAAAGAAAGTATATGAAGTGAATTATGAATTTTTCGCATGAAAATTACAAACTTTTGATTGGTCATAAGATGAGAACACCACTCACTACCACTTAAATGGATTGCTTTTGCTAATGCTGCTGCTGCTGCTGCTGCTACTATGTATTTAACATCCATGAAGCCATATGCACCCACCATGTTCACCGACACTGATAGGAATCCGCCGACTTTCTATTATGCAGCCTTCGACTGAAGACTGGAGTCAAAATACCTTCAGCAGGACTGTTAAAAAACGTGGCAAACAAGTCTGAAAAATCCTTATCTACAATAACAAAAGGCATTATAATAAGAAGGAAAGAAAAAGATCCTGAATGCAAGCTGACAGCTATATAACCCAAACCACGTAGCCAACATACTTGGTGTATCACAGGTTTCTTCTATTTGAACATCCTCACAACTGATTACAGCCCTGCACGGATGGGAATATCCGCGAGGTTAGTGTTTTGGCAGCTGCAAACTCTATGGCAGTATGGATAAATATGCTGATTTCTAAATAATGTTTATTGATTTACACTCAGGTATACTCTTTACTTTTGCTTGTGGTTAGGCAACCCTTGATACTGGTATGGGAGAATGGTGATACATAAAGGGCCTTGAGACCATAAAGCCATAAATCTGACCTAAGCCTAACTGGCTCCTACCCACAATTAGTGGAAGGAAGAACAAAATTCCAAAAAGGAACCGCTTAGTACGTCCGTAGTTGTCGTAAATGGAAATCCCTCATAAACCTGCAACTGTAGGGTGTCTGGTGTCAGGTACCGGGTCTGTTCTATTATGTTAACAGATCTATCCGTTTCAATACTTTGGGTGTAATAAAGTATTTACAATATTCGTGGATAACCATGGATGTGGATAATATTTTGTATATGCGCACAGGGTTCTTTCTATAAACTGTATTGAGATTCGATTTCATAACCTTGGACCAAACTTAGTGGCATAGATTTTTAGTCATCATTTTTCCGTTCCCAAAATAGAATGTTCGATCCTGGCTAAAGTCAGTGGCCCCTGAGGGTATTTAAATGTGACACTCCATATTGCTAGATTCCAGCACATCAAAGAACCTGTATGGGATAAAATTCTAAAACCCCAGCAAATCTACAGCATTTTAAGAATATCAACACAAAAGTAACATAGCGACCTTCAGATCCAGAAATCAAAACAACTCCCAAGTGCCTTCACAGCTGCCAATAATGTGAACTTGAAAACTTTTTTTTTTTAACCCACCCTTGGTGCTGCAGCCCTGATAAGCCTTGGCCTACCAAGTGACTGCTGCTCAGATTGGCGTGACGCATGGTCGCTGGGACAAATTCTCTGCTTTCAGACAAGGGCCACTTCTCACCATCAGATATTTCCTCAACTGTTGTAACACAGGCTGAGTGGGCCTCAAACTAGACCTCTGATCCAGGTAAAAAAACATCCCTGACCTGGAAAGGAATCAAAGCCAGGGCCTTTTTGAGATAGGCAAGCTGATTACCCCTAAACTGTGGTGCCAGCTGTATGTGAACTCAATTATGTTTAAATTTCATTCCATCAGCCGCAAGGGCAGTATCAATAAAAATGTCAGGATACAACTACGGTAATTATAATGGGATACAATTTACCAACCAAATGATATAACTCTTTCTATAAATTTCTTATGATGTATAAAGGTATTTCTATATGACTGTGTGTTAAAATATGGAGCACAGTGATACGATGGTACCAAATATAAAATCTGAAGACAATCTTCGCCTCCCTATTCTTATAGTAACTCTCTCAAGACAGATTTTTGGTCACAGACAAAGGTAGGCAAGTTCCACCTATTCAATACAATTAATTTGATGTTTCTATGTTTTATTAATAATGGTACTAGTTTGACTTCTTTTACTTAGGTCATCTTTAGGCATATATACCAAAATGGAAAAAATATCAAGGCAAAAACAGTGTCATCGAATACAGTATAAAACCAAACTTGGCATGTCTTAAATTTGCTGTCTAATAAACATGTTCTAAAGCACAATAAGTCTTAACCAGGCTGATGTTGATCAACTAGTGAATATCAAGTCTAATACAGCTTATGTGACAACGTATATCCCCATGTTAGAATGACTAGAATCTAAATTTGAAAAATTAATTTATTGAATTTATTGACCGTGATCAATTTGCCAATACAGATCCAGAATGGAACTCCTGTTTGGTGCAAGAGCAAATAAAATGGCCATCCTTTCACAAGAGAATCATCTGGAAAGATTCCATGAGAAGAACAAACTAACCTTTTGGTTGAAGCTAATAACAAAACTTACCTCTACTGTATCAATGAACTCCTCTTCCTCATCATCCTCTTCTCCATCTGGAGGAAGTGGTGAAGCAGAGTAACTGCTAGCAGGACTAGTTTCCAGGCTGGAGGTAATGTGACTACGACCATTCAGCACCGACGGCAACCGGTCAGGAGATGCTTCTCGAGAAGCTGAAGCACAAACAAACAGGGTAGCTGTTAAAACGAACACCATTTCAAGTTCATACAACATAATTTCAATCAGCATTTGAATAAAATCTACCCCCCCTCCCCCCTCCCAAGAGAAGGCTGTCTGCGAGAATAATATACAAAGTACTTATAGACATGATAGAGGCTTTTTGGGTTTATGCCATGTGAAGAAAACAAGGTGAAGTTCTTTATATTTCGCAGGGAACTTTGCTCTGCATCTTGAGAAGAAAATCTTGACTGTTCACGAGGAAGACTTCTCCAAGAATGAAGTTTGATTTAGACGTTAATAACAGAAGTGGAAGTGGCACGTTCATTCGTCGCCAGATGGCTCACCGTACGCGGTACAGTGCTAACATTCGAAGCGGAAGCTGATGGCACCATTAGAATCAGTCTGAGAGGGAGTCACATAACAGGTGTACCCACATTATGAAAGTATGACTCTGACACAAGCTATCGCTGTGCCACGTACGGTGAGCCATCTGGTGACGAATGACCATACCACTCCCACTTCTATCATTAAAGTCTAAATTCAAACTTCATTCTTGGAGAAGTCTTCGTTGTGAACAGTCGATATTTTCTTCTGAAGACGCAGAGCAAAGTTCTCTGCAAAACATAAAGAATTTCACCTTATTTTCTTGACATGGCATAAGCCCAAAAAGCCTACATCATGTCTATAAGTATGGGCCGTGAAAGCATCAATGGGGAAATTATACAAAGTACTATTAATTTTCATACATAGGCATATAAATTCTGATCTCAGAACTGAAGATTATCCTTGTATGGCTCATATTAGTCTTTGTGACAGGTTAAGCTACTATGATATCAATTTCATGTTATTTGTATTCATGATTCCTTAATCCTATTAAAATACAAGGAGGGGATGTTTCCACCTAATCAATACAATATTCTTTTAAAAATATTATTATATTTTAAACTTAGTTACATGACTAGTTTTGGCCTTATGAATAGGCCATCCTCAACTGGGATTTAAAAACAATTACTGCTGTGCACCAATTATTTCATAATAAAATGTAAGCATGCTATCTTATATATACACCCATGTTCATAAAAACCAGAACACCTTGAAGGACTAGAGATAGGAAGTTCATATTCACAGGACACGTGAAATAGTATTTTCTGAAGAAATGATTAGCATTTGAACCATGTCGGCCCTCAGGTTCAAGGTCCACATCAATATCTCAGCGTACCACCACCGACTGGTAAAATGTGCCTGTGGCTCTCGTTGTCGCTATAAACCAAAGGTAATGGATCATTGTGACTTGAGCAGATGTATGCGAGAACCATGCCGTCAAATGAGCGAGTTTGGCACGAGAGAACGTGATGCATCCATCTGGGAAATTGCTGCTCGTATGGGACAAAGTGTTTTACAGAAAAACAATATATATACAAATCTCCACCTTATCAATACAAATTTATTTCACATTAAGCAGGTAAATATAGTCAAATAGTCAAGACTAGTTTCGACCCCTAGGGGGTCATCCTCAGTTGACATGCATTAAAAATTGTATTGTTCATAAAAACATCACATATAGTGGTAAAAGTTTAGACTAATTTAGACTGATCATTAATGTTGGTATGTCTAATGCATGACTAGTGTGCATCGTTCATGAAGACACATATCACCTTACTGCTACTACCATCCAATTTTTAGGTTATATAATATGGAACACACATATGTTTGTGTAACTCAACAGTGGCAAGTTCAACTATATACACAATTGGCTATTGATTAGTCACATGAAAGTACAGAACACTGGCTTGAACATTTCTGATTGAGGTATCAATGCAACACCTTACTTGCATACATCCTAGAAGCTAAATTCAGTTTGTAAGGCCCATTACTTCTGATTGAAACTTAGTATGAAGTTAAAATTTGAATAAAAATATTTGCTAATGTAGACATTAAAATGTTGTTAAAATGGGCATATAGTCAAAAACAGTGGTATGTATGCCATACATGTCTAGTTAAAAATACATTACATTGATGTTGTTTATGTGCGGTACAACATGTACACTGATTTGGAATAAATGAGGTTTGTATATATAGTGTTCCAACAAAATGGATCCGTAAAAAATATTATATGTAAAGACAATTGGTATTATAATGATCCGCTGCAGATCAGGTAATGCTATTTATTTATCTGGAGATATTATTGGCAGCTACAGATGTTGGAGTTATTAGAAATGTTAATGGAGCATGTTTTCTTCCGTAGTCGCGATGTTTATAGTTGGTGGCATTAGTCAAATATGTTGAAAGTTATGCGTCTTGGTGCACGTTGATTTGTCCTGGAAGCTTATATGTTGTAAAAAACAAGGTGGAGTGTCTGGAAATAGAAATAATAGTGTGATAATGTTGTGGATAGAAAGTGTAATAGTGAATCGTATGTCGTTTTACTTACGTAAAGTGTTTGAACCGTGCGTTCTTTGTAGCTGCCTGTTGGGATCTGATACGTGTAGCTCTGAGATTGTAGTTAGCGGCGGTAGAGGGGAGGTTTGGGGGGATGGGTGGAGTGTTAGTGATGGGAGTGGGGTTGGAGGGGAGAGGGTTTTGGGGCGGTTGATTTGAACATATCGATTTTTGTTTGCTTATTCTTTTGATATAGAAATCTTTTAATAAGGGAATTACTGCATGAAAAAGAATATTGTTTCTGTCTATACTTTCATTTAGGTTGGAGTTTGGATTCACGTATTTGTCTAAATTTATGTAAAATTCTTCTATTATACTGAGCAAGGGACTTTTTGGATTCATATTAAGGATTTGCATGTCGTTCTTAATGTCCGTGAAATTATGTTTTTGATCGTCAATATGCTGACCCATAGCTGAGAAATGTCTGTGTTTGACGGCGTTTACATGTTCATTATATCGTATTAAAAAACTTCTACCGGTAAGTCCTATATAGCTGGCTCGGCAGTCGTTGCATTTTAGGCGATAGACTCCTGAGTGATTGTATTTATTTATGTTATTAACTGATTTGGAATTGTATAGTATGTTGGTGTTATTGCGTGCCGTTTTATATGCTATTTTTAGGTCTTGTTTTTTGAAGATATTTGTTATGGGATGTATATGGTTATTGTTGTAAGTAAACAGTGCATATTCTTTTTTATTTTTAGTGATTCTGGTTAGCTTGGTTTTAGGTTGGTTTTTGACTTTATTGATGATCCGGTTTATCATTTCTCTTTTATATCCGTTTTGTTTTGCTATTTCATGGATTGTGTTTAGTTCTTTATTTAGATTTTCCTTTGAAAGTGGAATGTTGTATGCTCTATGAATCATACTATAGTATGCAGCTCTTTTATGGGCATGTGGGTGGGTGGAGTCTATCTTTATTGTATTTGATGTGTGGGTAGGTTTTCTATATATATTGTATGTTAGGTGGTTGTTATGTCTGGTTATGGATATGTCTAAGTAGTTTATGGTATTGTTGTGTTCAGTGTCCATGGTAAATTTAATGTGGGGATCTATTCTATTTAGTTGTTCTAGGATTATGTTTTCATTAGTATGTCTATTGTCCATGATTATAAATGCATCATCAACAAACCTGCACCAATAGATGATATTTTCTATTTTTTTAATTTCTTGGTGTTCTAAGTAATCCATATATATATCAGCTATTATGCCTGATATTGGTGATCCCATGGGTAATCCTTTTTGTTGATAGATAGTGTCATGGAACTTGAAATAATTGTTATTGATAGCGAATTGTTAAAGTTTAATAAATTCATCTATTTCCAATTTGCTTAGCTTACTGTGGTTATAAAGGTTGGATTCTATGATAGTGGGACAAAGTGTGTCGGCAGTGCAATGGGTGTGTACAGAATGATTCACAGAAATCCGTAGAACACGACGAGATGGGTCTGGTCACACCATCCAGACCATCACCTGAGAAGATCGACACCTCATCCGAATGGCATTGCAGGATAGATCTGTGTCGTCCTCGGCTCTGGCGCAACCATGGAACAGTGTAACACATTGTACACTATCAGAAGTGACAGTCCGTCGCAGTTTATTATGGTCTGGGTTGCCGGTGCGTCGTCCACTTCTCCGCCTACCTTTGACTAATGTGCATAAATATGCTAGACTGCAATGGTGTATGGAACGTCACTGAAGACAGGAACGGGAACAATAGTGTTTTTGGATGAATCCAGATTCTGTTTGTTTGAAAATTATGGCCGCATTTTGGTTGGCTGCACAGGGAGAGAGACATCACGTTGACTGCATTCGCACAAGACATACATGGCCAACTTAAGGCCTTATGGTGTGGGGTGCTACTGGGTACAACCACTAATCACAGCAGGTGCGTGTCCAGGGCAGTGTGACCAGTTTGACCTACGTGAATGACATTATGCGACCTGTAGCCACACTGTTTCTGCACGACACCCCAGTCCCCATATTTCAGCAGGAAAATGCGCAACCACATGTTGCTGCACAAACACGTGCCTTCTTGTTGTCACAGGATGATACTGTTGCCCTGGTCCGTCCGATCACTGGACTTGTCGCCATTCAAAAATGTTACGCTATTTGCTTTACGTCGCACCGACACAGATATGTCTTATGGCGACGAAGGGATAGGGAAGGCCTAGGAAGTGGAAGGAAGCGGCCGTGGCCTTAATTAAGGTACAGCCCCGGCATTTGCCTGGTGTGAAAATGGGAAACCACGGAAAACCATCTTCAGGGCTGCCGACAGTGGGGCTCGAACCCACTATCTCCCGATTAATGGATCCTGGCCGCACTTAAGCGACTGCAGCTATCGAGCTCGGTATTCAAAAATGTGTGGGGTATGGTGAAACGACGGGTGTGGTGCTGTGACATAATGCCAACAACCAAAGATGAACTGTGGAACAGGTGAATACAGCATGGATGGCTATACACCAGGATGCCATTCGTGCCTTATACCCGTTGATGCCGTTACGCATGAAACAAGTTATCAGTGTCCATGAAGGACCGAATGCCTACTAGGCAACAGGAAACACGCTGAACCTAGGTGAGTGAAATGCTAATCGTTTCTGCAGAACATACTAATGAACATGTCCTGTGAATATGAACTTCCTATCTCTAGTCTTTCAAGGTATTCTGTTTTTTTATGAACGTGAGTGTAATACATAGAGTACTGTTATACTTGAGGAACTGACTTAATATCAATAATTCATTAATTCACAGCTCTTCAAC
This sequence comes from Anabrus simplex, assembly GCF_040414725.1. Classification (NCBI taxonomy): domain Eukaryota; kingdom Metazoa; phylum Arthropoda; class Insecta; order Orthoptera; family Tettigoniidae; genus Anabrus; species Anabrus simplex. Next base: position 49,611,602 of record NC_090269.1, on the reverse strand, counting down.
AACTTATCTTCAACACAGCTTATCAAAAACTACCGCAATGACAAAGGATGTTCTCTCGTAATCTTTCAAATGGTTTACGAAACACATCTCCCACTCCTAAATCAACTCATGGACTTGCACGGGGAGTACAGTTTAAGACTTCCCACTTCTGTTCCCAGGTTGTGGGAATTCCCAAGCACGTGCCATATGATTTGCATCATGCCTAGCATGATAGGAAATGCTGACAGCTGAGACATCAGGATTTTTAGCTCTGTTGGTCAGTTCGCTAGTAACGAATGGACTTTTAAAAGTGTGTTGTAAGGTTATTATCACAATGAATAAGTACATTATGGTGCACAGAATATTTTTGATTGAGTTTTATTTGCACAAGAAGAAGAAATCAGCTAAAAGGTGCCTTCGAAAACTTCTGTAGACAGTTTCCCAGTTCTACAGAACCATCAAAACGGTATGTGCATCAACTTGTGGCGTAGTACTAGTTCCGAAACCAATAATTTAAAAAAAAAAACAGTGAAAGAGAACAGCTCTCACACAAGAGAGGGTAGAAGATATACAGTCAAGACTGTAGGTTAATCCGCAATCAGTTGCATTTTGCCGGTCAGGTCGTTCACATTGTGCGCAAGGTTCTATTGGTTCCAACTTGGACTGGGAATTTTCCTCACACCACAGCAAGAATACATTATATTATAAGAATGTTGTATGGTTTTATCTACATTTAATTTCTGTATCAGAAATATAGGACCTCAAGTAAGACAGACACCCTCTGCGCTAATGTTCAACTTTCAGTTCTCTACCTGAAGATGCACTTGAAATTTAGAACTCTATAGAAGTATCTGGACTTTGCATTCACCTGGCATATTACACTTTTAAAGTGCAATTTTAGAGTATTCACTAATAAGGGCATATTTTATCATTTTTGTAAAAATTGTGTGATACTATTCTTACAGTTGTAATTGACGTAAATCCTGAAAATTTTATTTGTCATTGAGCAGTACATTATTTTATCTATAACATTTCATCACTCCACCATTTTATATGTACATTATCACATCACATTTAAATTTTATTTCCACAATGTAATTTTGTCTTAGGATTTTGGCAAATCCATAAGTGTATCTTAGTTAGGCTGATGATAACCCACATGGGGTCGAGACTAGTACCTTGATAACATATTGTAATGTATTTATAGAAATTGCAATTACTGTCCAGTATTGAGTAGGTGGAATAAACTTTCTAAATTATATGTAATCTTAATTCACTACGGAACCAATAATGAAATTCATAACCTTGAATACCAAATACATACCAAATGGTGAGCCATTGAGAGGTGATCCTGGCTGAGATCGCATGCGTTCAATGATGGGTCCAACCAGTAACTCGAGATCTTCAGGAGGTACACTGTCATAAAATGAGCCTAGGCTACCCAGAAAACTCGCAACATTATCAGTGTACGACATCGTCTCCACAATCTACAAAAGAGGAACACCAATTTAAGTCGAAGTTTCATATTCAAAAACACTTATAGGTTTCTGTATAATCAATACATTTCAAATCTCCATATCACTCAACATACAAAACAGATTTATTTCTATTCTGTATACATGGATGGTATAGTATCTTTTGATTACAGAATTCTGAGAAAAAGTCTCACGTTTATTCCGGGAGATCATATCATAAGAAATTTGTGCATGGAAATGTCATTCATACTCACACATACTACATCTATACCTAGACCTCAAAACTGTTATACTTGACAGCTTCATGTAATGCTGATTATGTTATACAAATGGGAGCTTTCACATTACCACAGTGACCACAAAATGACAGCTGCAGTATTTACTACTTTGTTTTATGACGTTAACCATGAATTATGAGAGGAATCATCTATAATATCTAAGTTATATGTTTAAATCATTACTGCAGCCAGCAACAGCAGACACTTGTACACTGACAATACACAAACCTGCATTAAGAGCAGAAAAGACTAACTGATGAGAATTTCAATAAAGACTTTCCAGAAAAAGTATTCTCAGTGCTTAATTAAAGTAAAAGTAAATTCATGTCCTCATCCCAAGATGGTGCAGCTCTTTTCAGGCACACCCCCATTGGAGGTGAGCTGCATGTACCATTTTAATCACATACCAGCCCTCCTGCCAGTCTTAAATTTCTGGCAGTACCGGGAATTGAACCCGGGCTGCTGAGGACGGCAGCTAATAGTGCTAATTGTTACACTACGGAGGCAGACAGCGCTTAATTGACTAGATTTCAGGGTGTATTTTATCAAGAATTAAAAATTGTACCATTTGAACTTTAGTATTACATCACTTTGACTAATGTGACATCGTTCAAGATGACTTATTACTGCTATTCGTGACAAATTGCAACATACATAAATGCTTAACTATGCTATTATGTAGCTACATTACTATGATCATGCCACAGCTGTCTACCCTGAACATGGTTGGCTAAAACTTGAACAGCATCTTCATACTGTATGCCTCCTTTACCAAGTATTCTCTAGATGCAATTGACTTCACAACAGAATAGATATACGGCATTCTTAGACATGGAGGAAAACATCTGACAGAGTATCAATAACCTTAACTGGAAAACACTTCGCTCCCACAACGAGCTCCTCCTTCCCAAGTAAATGCATAGGCGACTGCCAATAGCCTAGCATTGATGTCAATCTCTATCTAGTCCAGGCTCGGCTGTTCCTCCCTATGACTTGCAGCAAAATGGTGGACGCAGAAGCTGACAGTCACATTACTACATAACAACATATCCCCGGTGTCAATGAACAGGCATACTATGGAAATGAGATGTGATGTTTCCCCGTTGCTTTCCTCACTGACCCAGAAGGTATTACTATTATTTTTATTATTATTATTTTTATTATTGAACCATCTATGCCTATGAACTTGAACTTATAAACTTCCAAAGATTTTGTCGTCCACCGTTTGATGGATAGACCCTTGATTTGTAACTACTTGATAGAGCAATGTTTATTTTAGTAGTTTGTAAACCTGGCTCAGGGGAATTCATTTTAATGTACCGAAGTTGTCAACACTTCAGCTGGTTCGTCCTCAATTGTAATCTACTTATCAGATACTTGGAAATTTGTTCTCTAGCCAATTAAAACTGGGGTGTGTACAGGAACCCAGCCTATCAGCAAAGAGTTCTGGAAGCTTCCCCTTAAGGAACTATAAAAGCAGGGCACTTTAGGGCCGTCTTGTATGAATTGCTCCAGTGCTTCGGAGTGCGATTTGACCTAAGGGAAGCAGAGGTGAGGCCTGCATGAGAAAGCTCCAGCAACATGAGGTAATGGCAGAATTTACCTAGACATGTGATAGCTCCTGCGGGCAGTTTAAGGGGAAGATTTCAACCTCTTCTCTTTTAATGTAATTTTTTAAACTGGTGGTTTCAATGTAGAATTTTCAGCGAAGTCTGAGGACTCTGGTTATATTCCCTACTGGGAACTATGTAATGTAAGGGAACAAAGAGTGATGACCCTCTGTTGTTACCATTGAACTGGGTGACTGACTCTTTTGAAACTTCCAAATTTTGTAAATCTTGTCTCGACCTTAAATGTCCCTCCTTTACTCATACCGTATAGTATAGGATTAACCTTTGTATCTTTGGGCAATAAGCCCACTTAGGATTTTACCAATTTCTATAAAGAGTGCAGGTGTTTCGCCTCCTTGCATTATGTTTATGGCCGGTTATGTGCAACCATACTCAACTAATCTGCTCCCATCAGAAGAAGTTGAGAACTTAATTTGCAACGCAAAGAGGAAAGGAAAACACCTAGTCCTTAGAGCAGATGCAAATTCACACCACACTGTATGGGGCAGCACGAACTGCACTGCAAGAGGTGAGTCTTTACTAGAGTTTATTACTGGAACTGAGTTGACGATACTAAACCTAAAAACAAGCCTGCATTTATAAATAAAAATTGTAGGAAGGTAATAGACATTACACTAAGCACTACGAATATTGCAAACTTTATTAAAGGCAGAAAGGTGCTGGAGAAACCATCATTGGCAGACCACCAGCACATCCAATTTGCAATAGATGCGAGACTATGTGGGGTTGAGATTTACAGAGACCCAAAAAGAACTAACTTGGATAGATACAGAGAAGTTCTACGGAAGGCTGTACCAAAAATTCCAACGAACGTGAGAGGACAGAAAGAATTGGATGAGGCAGTGAAACTATTAGAAGAGGCCATTATAGACTCAATCCATGAAAATTGTCTTCTCAAAGAAAAGAAAAACACCAAAAAAGTAAGGTGGTGGAACAACAAACTAGCCAAAATGAAAGAAGAGATTAGGATATTTTATAGAATATCATCTAGAAATGGTATGTGGGATGTATATCATAGGAAACTCACGAAGTATAACCTAGAGATACGGAAAGCTGATCTGTGAGAAAGTGGAATCACACACTGCAACAGCAAGGCTCCAGAAAGTTCTGCAAGCAACCCATATAAATCAGGTGGGGACACTGGAGAAACCAGATAGGTCGTTTACTCAGGCGGGGAAGGGGACGCTGGAGATGCTAATGATGTGTCACTTTCCTGAGGCTGAGGAGATGACAGAAGAAGAAACGGTTGGAACAGAGACCGGAGCTCGAAGAGCAGGCTGGAACTGTGCCAACAGAATAATAAAACACAACCATGTAAAATGGCCAATCGACACATTTCAACCTATAAAGGCTCAAGGGCCAGATGAGATACTTCTGATACTCCTATAGGACGGATGGGAGATCAATGCCCTGACTGACCTCTTCAGAGCTAATCTAGCTTTAGGGTACGTGCCAAAGTCATGGTCTGAAGCTAAAGCAGTATTCATACCTAAACGTGGAAGGGCATTATGTGTAACCTCCTTCATGCTGAAAGCAATGGAGAAAATTCTGGATAAATATATCAGACGAACGGTGCAAATGAACTCAACATTACATGAAAATCAGTTTGCATATAGACCTGGCAGATGTAAACTAGAGGAAACCCTAGACTATAAATAAACTGCACTGGCGGCATTCCTGGATATAGAAGGAGCCTTCAGCAATACAACCTATGACGCTATGATCAAAGCATTAGAAAAGAGCAAGGTGAGTAAAACCGTCGTCAAATGGATTAAATCCATGTTAGATGGAAGGAAGATAAAAGCAACCCTGTTTTAATAAATGCTTACGGTTAGGGCCACTCGAGGTTGTGCTCAGGGAGGAGTTCTTTCGCCTCTGCTGTGGAACCTCGTGGTGAACAAAATCATAGCTATGTTCAACGAACAGCGTTTCTAAACACAAGGATACACAGATGACCTAGTGATTGTGGTATGAGGTAAGGTGATGAGTGTTATCCAGGACCTCATGCAAAGATCACTCAACCTTGTGGAGAACTGGTGTCAGGAAGAACAACTATCAGTCAACCGGAATAAGATAACTCCGGACCCTTTTTGCAAGAAGGAGAAAATTAGAGGGAAAGAAATCACTGAAGCTCTTTGGGCAAGATATATATATGGAAGAACAGGCACTGCACCTAGGTGTAATATTAGATAAAAATCTAACCTGGAATCCACATATAGAAAGGAACATAACCTGAGCCAAGTACTTTCTGTATGCATGTAAAAGAGCCATTGGGAAGACACGGTGCCTAAGACCATCAATGGTAATGTGGATATACACAATGGTCATAAAACTGTTGATTGTTGATGGCCTATGCTGCAATCATCTGGTGGCAGAAAGTTTTTTTTTTTTTTTTTTGCTAGTTGCTTTACGTCACACCGACACAGATAGGTCTTATGGCGACGATGGGACAGGAAAGGGCTAGGAGTGGGAAGGAAGCGGCCGTGGCCTTAATTAAGGTACAGCCCCAGCATTTGCCTGGTGTGAAAATGGGAAACCACAGAAAACTATTTTCAGGGCTGCCAACAGTGGGATTCGAACCTACTATCTCCCGAATACTGGATACTGGCCACACTTAAGGGACTGCAGCTATCAAGCTCAGTGGTGACAGAAAGTAAGTCCAGGAAAAGTCAGCAGTAGATTGGATAGCCTACAGAGAATGGCATGCATAGCCATAATTGGGGCTACGGGAACTACGCTGACAGAAGCCTTCAATACTTTTTTTTTTTGCTATTTCCTTTACATCGCACCGACACAGATAGGTCTTATGGCGGCGATAGAACAGGAAAGGCCTGTGAATGGGAAGGAAGCGGCCGTGGCGTTAAGGTACAGCCCCAGCATTTGCCTGGTGTGTAAATGGGAAACCACAGAAAACCATTTTCAGGGCTGCCGACAGTGGGACTCGAACCCACTATCTCCCGAATGCGAACTCACAGCTGCACGCCCCTAACCGCATGGCCAACTCGCCCGGTCCTTGAATACTTTACTAGACCTCCCATCACTATGCAATTTCATAAAAGGCCAGGCTAGAATGAGTTCATATAGCCTGGCACAATCAGAGTGCTGGAATGCACAAAGACCCAATCTACGACACTGTAAAATTAACAGAGTAATAACAGAGGAAGTTCTACACATGCCTTCTGATCATATGATACCAAAGTACAATTTTGAAAAACTGTCTGAGACCCAGATAATAAAAAAAGAAGACTGGGATATCAACAAATGGAATACCAGTACTGAAAAAGAAGATATAGTGCAGTGGACTGATGGCTCAAAGACTGTGGATGACCCAGAAGGAGGGATCAACGGGGGAAGATCTGAGATTAATCCAGATGAGCCTGAGCAGACACACTACAGTCTTTCAAGCTGAAAGGATAGCTATCGCAACATGTCTGAAATCTGAAAATCTATACGAATAAGAACATTTTGATTTTTACGGACAGTCAAGCAGCCATTAAGGCACTAGAGGCTGTCCAGATAATATCCAAAATTGTCTGGTATTGCCACTCACTTCTCCTGAAGCTCTCAAAGTACAACACTGTCAAAATAATATGGGAACCAGGACATGCAGGTATAGAAAGAAATGAAAAGGCAGATAAACTGGCCAGGAATGGGGCAGAAACACATTTTGTAGGATTTCCTATGTGCAAGCTCGTTACTACATAGGAAAATGGGTACAAAAGAAACAAATGGAAAACTGGAAAAATACTCCAGGATGCAGGCTTGCAAAGGAACTGATAAAAGGACCAAATAAGAAGCATACTAAAGAACTGTTGAAACTCAGCAGAGAAAATATAAGATGGGTAGTAGGACTGTTCACATGACACTGCCGTCTGAAAAAACACCTAGATAGAATTGGAGTAATAAGAGATAATATCTGTAGGAAATGCAATGAAGCAGAGGAATTAGCTGAACACATACTTTTCGAATGTGAGGCGCTGGGTAGAATCAGACTCGCCACTGTAGGACTACCAGGTGAAGAGAGAGAAAAAATCTAAAGAAGACCCAATAAGAACAACCTGCAGCTTTGTGAAGAGAGCAGGTATATCTAGGTGGGAATTAAGGAAAAATATGGTAGCAAAAGATCTTAAAGGTCGATGCTAATTAGGAACTAATATTTAGAGGTCCCATGAAGAAGAGAAGAAGATGTGCAACCATTTCCTTTTTCCATTAAGGCCATATAGTATGGACAATTATGCCCCCTATTTATTCAGTAACTGTTTCTGCATCTTGGTTCCCTTTAGGAACAGTGCTTAATGTTATTATAATTGTGGAGTAATTGATGAACACTTTACAGTGCCTGAGGGGTTTCCTAGTGTAATTTCTGTGTATCAAAGGAAACTGATTGCCTCTGCGAGGCTAGACTATGGTATTTCGCAGCTCAGACTCGTGAGTAGTGTACCTTCTTGGAACAAATCGTGCTCTTGTAAAATGGAGTACCGGTCAAGAACAATAATGCTCTTTTCTATGTAAATTAACTGCCTGGTAATTATCACAAGTTTTTGTACCTGATTTTTGGATTTCTAAGTCCCTGATATTGTTAGAGCTGATGAACTCATACCCTCAAAAAGGCACTGAGAGTGAACTCATGGAGACTAACGACTCATACAATCCGGTCATATCTAAAGAAGACATTGTTCAGGCAACACAGAAAATCAAGATAGACACCACAAGCGGTCCTGACCACGTAATCGTCCGAGCTATTAAAAACAGCACGATTTCAGAGATAATCGCAATCATCGCCACTAGAATGCTAACAACAGGGTTAGTACCATCGACTTTCAAGAAAGCCGTATAATTCTGGTTCATAAAGGAGGTGACGTTAATGATCCCAGTAACTGGCGTCCAATTACTATATGCTCAGTTATTAGACGAGTCATCAAGATAGTTCTTGATAAACAGCTTCGGAACTACGTTGTGCTTCATGACAATCAAAGGGGTTTCACAGATACACCCGGTACTTACATAAATACCTCAATTATGGAAGCCGTTTTACAGCACATCAGGCAAGAAAAGAACGATGCATGCGTTATATTTCTCGACATTCGCAAAGCTTTTTATAACGTCGGACACGCGCACCTCCACAGCACACTAGAGTCGGTCGGTGTGTCTGAAAAACTGACGAGGCTGCTAATTGCTCTACAAGAGGAAACGTAACACAGATACAGACACGAAAACAGGGAACAAAACCCATCAAAATTAATCACGGTGTGCTTCAAGGCTCACCTTTGTCACCGGCATTATTTTACATTGCTACCAATTATATTGTGGAAGAAGTATCTGAAGATTCTTTAGCAGGGAATTATGGTTACTTGATTGCAAACGAGGAGCCTAAACTCACTACAATGTGTTTCGCCGACGATACGGTAATATTTGGGAAAAACACTGAATCTGCTGCCGAACTAGCCAGGATCGCCATAGAAAGATTTAAGAAACTCCGCCTGGACATCAGCACTTCAAAATCAGCGTGTCTTTCTATCAAGAAAGGTCAGCTAACGGAGGAGAATATCATCACAAATGACGACTGTGAAATTAAATCACAGTGCAACAGAAATGGGATTTGTTACTTAAGTGTGAATTTCATCAATAAATTTAAACTGGATCCACAAGCCGTACTTGACAAGACGCGAAACAAGATTGACACCCTTGTTCGCTCAGCATTGCTGCAATCTGACCAGAAATTTTCAATTTTCAATAGTTCAATATCACCTACTCTTATTTACCTACTCCAAATTACTCCCCTAAACAAGATACCTCAAACTCTTCTATCAGATGCGGATAAAATATTGAAGAGTGGAACTAAAGAATGATTACAACTTCCAGCAGACATTTCGGGTCACATGGTGTACACCGAAAGGAAGTATAAAGGCCTCTGTTTCGAGCCACTTGGGAAGCCAAACTACAGCATATTAACATCTGTAATAAATTATCGCTTGCAAATTACAGCTACATTAATGCAACTAGGAACTTTGAGCAAGAACGTACAATGTGTTTGCAAGATCTAGGCATAGAAATGAATGATCAAGGTATGTCCAAAAGTAGCCAGCCCTCTTCCCAATGTAAGGAAGATTCGACAGATACTACGAGACAGGGAAGTTCAGTCATGGAAGAAGTTGCCGCACAAAGGAAAGGGCGTTGGGACTCTTCCAGGAATACACGCCAGGGAACAAATGGATAAGAGATCACCGAGGCTTATCCTGTGCGGAATGGAGAGAGGCCATCAAGATGACAGCGAATGTGTGTGCCGTTCGCTCCGTGCCGGGAAGGTTCCTGGACAACACCCTCTGTCGGCGTTGCCACAGAGAGCACGAAACTCTTGCCCGTGCCCTGGGAGCCTGTCCTCACGGAGAGGTATTGAGAAATTCCCGCCATCATACAATACGACACGATTCCGACCTCGCTGAAGGATCACGGGTTCACGGTGCACGAAGAGGTCTCTGTCCTAGCTACTGACGGGAGTAACAGGCGTATTGACATGATAGTCTTTCAACCAGCTAGCAAGCAAGGACTAATCTTAGATCCCACAATACGCTTTGAGTCGCACATTGGCCAGGCCGAAGAGGTGGACGCCGAAAATAAGTCAATTTACCAGCCAACTGTAAACTACTATAAAGATAAATATCACCTAGACAATATTTCCGTCCATGGACTTGTGATCGGAGCTCGAGGCACAATCCCTAAATTTCTTGTACAGTTACGGAATTCTCTCGGTCTCAACCGGACACAACTTCACGACACCGCTATCGTCGCAATACGAGGTTCAGTGACCATACTCCGCAATCATCTATATAACATTTGAAGAACCATACGTCATTCCATATCCCAAATTCATTGCAAATTTATTCCTGAGCCTTGTGGTGGTTAATTTCTATCTGGCACACTAGCAAACTCAACAGTAACTTACAAGACAAAATACTGTGTAGTCGACATACTTTGTCCTTGTGGCAGCCTCCGCATGGGGGAAGTTGTATTAATAATAATAATAATAATAATAATAATAATAATAATAATAATAATAATAATAATAATAATAATAATAATAATAATAATAACAATAATAACCTGTTCTATTTGTTTGTTATTCATTCAGATTTTGTATCTCTCAGTTTTAACAAAAGGAAAGAAATAAAATTTCCAAATTTGTTGTGTTAAGTTCTGCTCTAGTTAATTCCTTGTCCAGCCATTCAACCCAGGCGCAACCCTCCGTGAGACACGGAATACCCGTAATATTTATTATTATTATATTAATCTGCCAAGCCCACTGAAATACACCAACCAGTCCCACGAGCAGAACTTTCGTACCATTCATCACAAGTACAGGCTGCATAAGTGATAACGCTGACAGATGATGTTACTACCATCGCTCACACATCGGTCACTTTCACACTGTCCAAGCCAAAGATGAGACAAACAGATCTATGAAAGTAACGAACATATTCTAGCCCGTACCAGAAGATACTGTAAACACCGTATCTTACCACAGTTAGAACATTAGGCCTATAGTAAAATTTTAAATTGTATGTACTTTTTACTCAAACATTCCTACTGCAAACATTTTATAAATTTAACTTTAATTTTAAAATACATTCTCAATACTTCAAAGTAGAACAGTGGTTATGAAGAGTACAACATCCGACATAATTTTAGTGGTTGTGTCGACAAGAGATGAATATCCTGCCATCTCTATTTATAAAAATGAAATCACTTCTATCTGTCTATATACCTGCATTTCTTCCTTCCTTCCTTCCTAAACGACATCACGTCTAAACAGCTGGGCGGAATTTCATGAAATCTTGCACAAACTTTAAAAGGGGTATATAAACCTGACAATATATTTGCGAATTTTTGGAGAAAAAAAAACGCGTATTATTTACTCCTACACCAGGAGTCATGGTTACGTGATCAAAGCAATAGCTTAAGTTTATCGATGTTAACGCGATAGCCGACATATTGATAGTATGTATGTGGTCTAGCAAGCATGGTGAAAGTGCGTCGGCTTGCGCAGAGGTTTCCTGCACCGAAAATAAAATGTTCCTTAGTAAATTGGTTGTCCTAATTGACCTCAGAATTCTAACAAGACAATATCAAGAGTGCTAAAAGTTCCAAAGCTTCTCAAAAATTGGTTATCTTTTTTATGTACCAATACAGCAAACAAGCGTTTAGCGGGCTATCTTTACGTCGGTTTGTTTTCAGATCGAGTTTGCTGTACGGGAGTGAAAGCTGGGTGGACTCAGGGTATCTTATTCGTAAGTTGCATGTTAGGGACCTGAAAGTAACAAGAATGACTGCTGGTATAAACAGGTGGAAAGAATGGCAAAGAAAGGACTTGAAATGAGCTAAGTTGGGAATAAACTCGCTAGACGAAGAAGCTGTACCAAACAACCGGCTTCAGTGATGGGGTCATGAGGCGAATGGAGGAGGATAAGTTACCTAGGAGAATATTGGACTGGGCCTTACATGGTAAGAACAGGCCTGAACTACTGAACCAATTGAGCTAACATTGGGTACAGGTACGCAGTTCAAATGGTTCAAATAAAAGCCTATTCTATATTTTCCATAATTATTAACCTTTTCTAAATGGCAGTCGTTAATATGTTAAATGTATACTGAAATTGTGCCTATTTTATCCGCTAAAATCCGAAAAGTAGAGAGAGGCCAACGCGACGGTGGTTACACTCAGTTTTTAATTCTTTTACCCGAGGTGAACTGAAGATGGGATGGGATGTTTCAAGATATTGTCGTGAAAATATAATCTTTGCGAAATTATTTCTTAAATCGCATATTAGTTTAAAATGAGATCGTGTGTTAATTTCTCACAAAAATCCGAAATAATGGGCATACGGTTAGTCCTATCACCAAATTAAGTCCAGCGCATGCACCTAATATTAAGTTTTCTGCGATAAAGGCCATAAGCATTTTCTTCGTAACTCTTAGGGCCGCTTCACACTAGGCGACAGGAATCGGCGACCAGAATCGGCTACAGAGTAGCTCAGGTGAATTCCGTGTTGCCGTGCGGTAGCCGGCCACGCTACTTAGCCGCCTTCCCCGGCCTAGTGACAGTTTTTATAACTAGTTCTCAGGCAGAGGAGTGTCTCTTGCTGCCCTTATTATTGTTGTAAAGAAAGAATGAAAGCTTCGTAGGTTTCATTCACAATCTATAATGGAAGATCGTTTGGAAAAAGGACCTTTCTATAAACTATCCCATGATTTATGTGATAATGGTACCAAGTTTTTTTTTAATAGTTACCAGTACTTCGCTTTTCGCTGTAGACTACTGAGAAGAATGTACTATAGATGTTCGTACAGCCTTATTTTGAAAATTGTTGACTGATTCCCTTCATTTTAAAAGTATAATCAAGAACTCTCGTCAGGAAATAGGAAAGAATAGGAAAGAAGGGTGCCTTAAATATTGTTCTCTCCACAACTTAATTTATAATAAAAAATTTCCTGCCTGCCCTTGTATTGGCAATCTTCTCCATTATCTTTCAATTCTGCCTGACTTTTTCCCAATCAATTGAGGTCGGCATCTGGCCCAATTTTACAGAGCGATGTATTTACTATTGCGTGTGGTGTGTATAGACGAACAAAAGTACCCAATCCCCGAGGCAGTGGCATTAACCATACGAGATTAAAATCCCCAACCGAGCAAATGGCCGCGCGGTTTGATCCACGGAGCTATCATATTACGTTCGGGAGATAGTGAGTTCGAACTCCACTATAGACAGTCCGTGGTTTCATATTTTCACACCAGGCAAGTGCTAGGGCTGTACTTTAATTCTGGGCACAGTCGCTTCCTTCCGACTCGTATACCTTTCCTGTACCCTCGTCGCCATTAGACGTATGTGTCGGTGCTACCTAAAGCAAGTTGTAAGAAAATCCCCGACTCGTTCGAGAATCGAACCCAGGACCCTCTAGACCGAAGGACGCTGTGCTGAGCATACAGCCAAACAAGTCGGACAGCAAAATCTCAATCATATTGAACATTTTATAAAAGTGTTGTCGCTTATATTTGTAATATTTTAATTACAAAGCTCGTTCCTTTCCTGGGATGTTCTTTCTTTAAAGTCGCTGAAAAACTGTGGCATTACTTCATACCATGTATTTCTCTTCTCAACTTCATTACTATAGCCTATTCGTCACAGTTTAAGTTCCAGATAGACGCTGCTCAGTTTATATAATTAAATCATTCACACTGAATGTAATATATTTATTTAGTGCAGTTTGTAGTATTCTGAAACGGAATACGCAACGGGAAGGAACTTGAAATGCTCAATGACACTGAAGGGTGTTTTGAATGGAACGCAAAGGAGGACGAGTAGCTGAGCTACACAGTCGCCTAGTGTGAAGACTCCAATACAAAACAATGGTTCACCAACTGTCGCCAGCCGGGGTTGTGCAATCTGCCTCGGCGACCGGTAGCGGGACTGAGCTACTGCAAGGTCAGTCGCCGGGCTTCTCTCTGTAGCTCGGCTACTGAGTCGCCCAGTGTGAAGAGCTCCATTTAAAACAATGTTTCACAAGCACGGGCGGCTGGTCGCCGATTCCTGTCGCCGATTCCAGTCGCCTAGTAGGGCCGCTTCACACTAGGCGACTGGAATCGGCGACAGGAATCGGCGACAGGAATCGGCGACCAGCCGCCCGTGCTTGTGAAGCATTGTTTTAAATGGAGCTCTTCACACTGGGCGACTCTGTGGCCGAGCTACAGAAAGAAGCCCGGCGACTGACCTTGCAGTAGCTCAGTCCCGCTACCGGTCGCCGAGGCAGATTGCACAACCCCGGCTGGCGACAGTTGGTGAACCATTGTTTTGTATTGGAGTCTTCACACTAGGCGACTGTGTAGCTCAGCTACTCGTCCTCCTTTGCGTTCCATTCAAAACACCCTTCAGTGTCATTGTGATTTCAAGTTCCTTCCCGTTGCGTATTCCGTTTCAGAATACTACAAACTGCACTAAATAAATATATTACATTCAGTGTGAATGATTTAATTATATAAACTGAGCAGCGTCCATCTGGAACTTAAACTGTGACGAATAGGCTATAGTAATGAAGTTAAGAGAAATACATGGTATGAAGTAATGCCACAGTTTTTCAGCGACTTTAAAGAAAGAACATCCCAGGAAAGGAACGAGCTTTGTAATTAAAATATTACAAATATAAGCGACAACACTTTTATAAAATGTTCAATATGATTGAGATTTTGCTGTCCGACTTGTTTGGCTGTATGCTCAGCACAGTGTCCTTTGGTCTAGAGGGTCCTGGGTTCGATTCTCCAACGAGTCGGAGATTTTCTTACAACTTGCTTTAGGTAGCACCGACACATACGTCTAATGGCGACGAGGGTACAGGAAAGGTATACGAGTCGGAAGGAAGCGACTGTGCCCAGAATTCCGATTCCGATTCCAGCCCTAGCACTTGCCTGATGTGAAAATATGAAACCACGGACTGTCTATACTGGAGTTCGAACTCACTATCTCCCGAACGTAATATGATAGCTCCGTGGATCAAACCGCGCGGCCATTTGCTCGGTTGGGGATTTTAATCTCGTATGGTTAATGCCACTGCCGCGGGGACTGGGTACTTTTGTTCGTCTATACACACCACACGCAATAGTAAATACATCGCTCCGTAAAATTGGGCCAGATGCCGACCTCAATTGATTGGGTAAAAGTCAGGCAGAATTGAAAGATAATGGAGAAGATTTTGCCAATAAAAGGGCAGGCAGGGATTTTTTATTATAAATTAAGTTGTGGAGAGAACAATATTTAAGGCACCCTGTTATTGCTGTTATTGCATAAATTATACCTAAAGTTCCGAAGGCTTCTTTCCTATTTCCCGACGAGAGTTCTTGATTATACTTTTAAAATGAAGGGATCAGTCAACAATTTTCAAAATAAGGCTTACGAACAACTATAGTACATTCTTCTCAGTAGTCTACAGCGAAAAGCGAAGTACCGGTAACTATAAATAAAATAAAAAAAACTTGGTACCATTATCACATAAATCATGGGATAGTTTATAGAAAGGTCCTTTTTCCAAACGATCTTCCATTATAGATTGTGAATGAAACCTACGAAGCTTTCATTCTTTCTTTTCGACAATAATAAGGGCAGCAAGAGACATTCCTCTGCCCGAGAACTCGTTATAAAAACTGTCACTAGGCCGGGGAAGGCGGCTAAGTAGCGTGGCCGGCTACCGCACGGTAACACGGAATTCACCTGAGCTACTCTGTAGCCGATTCTGGTCGCCGATTCCTGTCGCCTAGTGTGAAGCGGCCCTTATGGTTCCTCAGGAATTCGGCACTTGTGTATTCAGAGCACCCACCGGACGAGCACTGTTCGGCTCAGCATACAGCAGAGAGGGCGAAGAGGCTACCTAAACATTACATGTCAACGAAGGGTAAAAACCATAGCCGACTACAGTTACAAGCTGGAGTCATGTAAGTTTGGTAACGTCCAGTGGAGGCCAAGGCGAAAGCGCAGGATGTATCCGTGTATGTTGATGTTTAGTGAACTTCGTCTCGTGTTTTGTTAAATTTTTCACGGAGATAGGTTCGAATATATATTGACGTCAGAAAAGTTGGATGGCGCAGCCATGCGGTAGAATGTTGAAGCTGCAACATAGTGACTGGTGAGATTTATTTACATGGCGAAGCATTGACGTCGTGATGGAAACAGAAAGAAAATTGTCTAATTTGAGGAGGTACTGCTCTGTATACGGTTGCAAATCGTATAAAACGGATGCGAAATCTCTTCACTACTTCCCAGTACAAAAAGTTCAGAGAGAAAGATGGTTTTCCGCGCTGTCAATTCGAAAACGCGTTACGCGGTACATGACAGTGTGCAGTCTGCATTCTCGTGAAGACGACTTCTTTCCACAGCGTAGGTACCGGTACTGTTTATTGTACTCATTGATAGTTATTGTCTCTAATTTGTATTCACAAAGATTTAGCTACATCAAAAATACTGATAAACTTGTAGCCTAATACTTCTGTGCCGCACATAGAATGTAATCCGCTCTTTGTAAACTTCTTCATATGTGTAACAGCAGACAGTAAATTAACCAACTACATGTGAGTAATATCTTTAACTGGTAGTAATTAAGCGCTGCATTTAAATTGCCTATAAAATACTTCTAACAATGAAAGAAAATATGTAGTATTTTTCCATCATAAATTAACTTTTTTTGCTATTTGTTTTACGTCACACCGACACAGATAGATCTTATGGCGACGATGGGAAAGGAAAGGTCTAGGAATGGGAAGGAAGCGGCCGTGGCCTTAATTAAGGTACAGCCCCAGCATTTGCCTGGTGTGAAAATGGGAAAAAACGGAAAACCACCTTCAGGGCTGCCGACAGTGGGGTTCGAACCCACTATCTCCCGGATGCGAGCTCACAGCTTCACGATCCTAACCGCACGGCCAACTCGCCCGGTCATCTTGAATTAGAAGCCATAACCTAATTATTTAGTAGAATTGGACAAACTAAGTATTCTTCAACCCCAAACAGCTGTGACTGTAGAGGTTATAGTACTCTTAAATTATAATTTTCAAACTTTGGTCTGCATATTCTGTAGGTAGTTATAATTTTTATACATATTATTGTCGGCTCTAAGTTCTAAATTTTGTGCTGATGGTAAAAATGGAAGAACATTAAGTTTATGTGGGCTGTTCCAACACAAGCCTGTATAAAGCCTAGGATTTATTTGCTTTACAACATTTACTTAGTAGAATTATTATTTTATTTCTTCCCCAAGATTACAGTTTACAAAACAGGTAACTCCCCCGTCACCTGGCTATGGCTTTGGCATGGACCAAATCAACAAGAAATTTTTCCATAACCTCTAATAGTGGAAAATTACAGTAGCTTAACTGTTAAGGTGAATCAGCGTGTCAACGGCAACATTTCTCTGACAAACCCGCTTTACATATACAGTTGCACTTCACATTTTTACCCCCTTGTTCAAGACAACATTAACTTTGTGCGGTTTTGAATCGATGTGGGATGATTGTAAAGACAACGCTACAACACCAGTTTCATCTTCGGTTTCAATTCGGTTTCAAACTTTTTACCTACACATATCAAGTAATTACGCTTGAATATTTCTTTCCCTTCCACCAATGGACGCGTGAAATCTCCGACAACTCTCAACAGTTGCGCATACGACACCAACGACATTTTGAATACTTAATAAATCCTACAGACGCACACCCGATCACTGTCATGTTTACTTCCCGTCACTATCTCGCCGCCATATTGGAAACAGCTGACCGTAAGCTCCTCCCCCGTTTCGGACGTCAATAACAAGATAAGTGATAGAATAAGCCTAAGTAGAGCCTATTATCGAAATAATGTGAAGGCTAAGCAGGGCTGAGTAGCTTAGACTGTAGAGCTGGCTTTCTAAGCCCAGCTCAGTCCGTTGGTATTTGAAGGTGCTCAAATACGTCAGCCTCCTGTCGGTAGATTTACTGGCACGTTAAAGAACTCCACCGGGACAAAATTTCGGCATCTTAGCGTCTCCCAAACAACCGTAAAAGTAGTTAGTGGGACGTTAAATCAATAACGTTATTATTTGTGAAGTTGTGGACTGAATTTGGCTTATTAATGAAATGTTTTGTGTATTTGCAGATGCCCAGAAAATGTTGCGTTTCCATGTATCGTAACAACTATAGCATTAAAAAAGGTTTTGTTACCTCGTTTAGTTTTCCTTCAGACGAGGAATTAAAACAAAAATGGATTTGTCATTTTAAACGGGATAATTGGGAACCTGGGAAGGATTCAGCCGCATGCATAAAACATGCCACACACAAAAGTTTTTCAACAGGCAATAACATTTGTGATAGTAAAGTCAACGTAACTATACTACCACCAAAACCTAATGATTATCTCCCTGATGCATGTCAAATTATTTTCCCAAATTTGTCAAAAACATTTGTCAATGAAAAGCGTTAAAAGAAAAAGATCCTGAAGGTAGGACCTGGAAATGTAGAGTAGGGTAAACAAAAAGATGGATGATATGCCAAATGTAACCCATTTACTCAAAATTCACCAAGATATGAATGTCACTGTACTGTATATGTTAAGTTATCAGGTGTTGTTAAAAAAATGGCATGTTTAGCAGATGGTAAAATATCAAAGTGGTCTCAACTAAATGTGTATTTATTAAATTATATAGGAACCACTTCTTGTTGTGTTAGTGTTAAATGTGTACAAATAAATCTATTAAAATGCTTCACAATCGCATAGAATATCGTGAGGTAGTGAAAGCACACTCTTTGTCTTGCCTCATATTTTTGAGGGAACAATTCAAACTTTGCACTAAAAGGGCCGGGCTGAGTGGCTCAGCGCTGGCCTTCTGACCCCAACTTGGCAGGTTCGATCCTGGCTCAGTCCGGTAGTATTAGAAGGTGCTTAAATACGTCAGCCTCGTGCCGGTAGATTTATTGGCACGTAAAATAACTCCTGAGGGACTAAATTCTGGCACCTCGGCGTCTCCAAAAACCATAAAAGTAGTTAGTGGGACGTAAACAAACATTATTATTATTATTATTATTATTATTTGCACTACAAGGAAAAAGAGTTAGGCCCTACAAAAAGTTTCGTTTGGAGCTGTGAAAGCAATTATTTACCGCCAAGAAAGTTTTTTTGAAGAACTTCAGAGGTGGGTTAGTGGTGCCATCACATTGTGTTATGTGTGTCTGCAGAACAGTGGTATACGAAGACTACCTTGATTGCGAAAATTATAAAGAATTTATGTTCTCTCTATCCTGAGCTGCTTTAGGAAGAGATGACAATCAACAGTTCTGGTTTGAACCCCGTCATTGTGGGCGTGACAATAATTGTGCGATCGATTGTTTATTGTCTACATTTTCCAATGTCGTGTTAAATAAGTGCTGAAAGCAGATGAAGAACACGAGTTATGTCAGCAGTGAGGATAAAAACACTAAGCGGAGGAAGATGTCATCGCTCCACATAATTGAGTTTGTGAGAACTGTTCTTAAAGTGTTTTGTTTTTATTCATGTAAAATGTGTATTTCTAACTTCAGTGAATGCATTTTCTGATGTGTGTGTTTCTTGGTACCATTTTACGAAGAGTGTGCATTTATCATAGTAATCGTGTTGGTCTAAATGCAATGAATATGTGTGAAGTCATTCAAAATCGGACAAGCCCCCTTTTCTCTCGGCCTCCGCTTGACAGATAGATACAGCGTTGCCAAGCGTACCTTCCGGCTTTAACTGTAGATGGCTCTGGTAAAAACAGAAGTCCGTGACATCGTCAACTAGCAGCCCGTAAACGACGGACGGGTATGTTCTGCTAGTATACAAATAAGAACAAACTACACCAATACTCTTCACACATACAACTAAAGATGCATATTACTATTTAACATCGCCCCAAATCGCAGGATATAGAACACATTAAAGGATGTCTCGCTTCAAACGTCGTGAGCACGAATGAATATCATGTATCATATTCTAAGCTATGTAAATATCAATCTAAACGTGTCCATCCTCCGGTATCGTTACTTTCACCACAGAAATGAAGCGTACACATTGGCCACATCTGATGCCTAATAGATATGCTGAAGGCAATTACTGAGCAAAGCATCCCACTGTGTTTCGCAAGAGATATTCCTAATAAATTGCCATCAATATAAGATTTACAAAATATACAGCAAATTTCCCTACAGTTCTTCAAGCTGCACAGTTTATTGTAATGAACACTGTTACCTATGCTATATCAAAGAAATGCACTTTCAGATAATGGTGGTGACGTACAACATGACAAACCTAGATTTTTTTAAAAGTTGCTTTACGTCGCACCGACACAGATAGGTCTCATGGCGACGATGGAACAGGAAAGGGCTAGGAGTGGGAAGGAAGCGTCCGTGGCCTTAAGGTACAGCCCCAGCATTTGCCTTGTGTGGAAATGGGAAACCACGGAAAACAATTTTCAGGGCTGCCGACAGTGGGGTTCGAACCCACAATCTCCCGGATGCGAGCTCACAGCTGCGCGCTCCTAACCGTACGGCCAACTCGCCCGGTCATGTGCATATTTGAACTAGCCTTGGTTGCTGAATGTCTTATTTACTGAGTACGGTACGTCATTTCAGTGTTATGGATGTGTTGTGCTTTGCTTGTAATGTGTTGTGCGTTGTTTCACCAACGAATATCAATTACATTTTGTCATTGTCAAATGTACTGGCTGTAGAGTTATGTAAGTTGGTCGAGTACTTGTTTCAATTTTGGTATATTATTTTAAACCGTTTCATGTTTTCTAACTATGAAAATGTGATTTCTATTTCATATGCTAATTCTTCTTTACGAAAATTATAAACGTTATCGGCGTTAATTAAATTAGCGTTCTCACAGCAGACACTGAATGGCCCCAATGTTTCCGCCATGTTGGATTCTGAATTACGGCCTGGTAGATTGTAGTTGGTCTTTGTACAGCCTAGCAGCTGCTTGCCTGATTGTGCCTAATGTCTCGTTCTATTCAGTCTATTTTATTCTACGATATGGAAACACAAAATAAGTTATTTTGTATACTAACGCCATGTGCTAAGTAAATACGTTTTTCTTTTATTCGTTGCATTACGTTATGCTTAGAAAACAAAATTATTTTGACATGTGCTAACTAAATACCCCTGGGGTACTCATGGGATAAAGCTTTCGATGATCCTTCGCGAACGAATAATAATGGTCCTTGCGTTACGTACCACTAACTACTTTTTCAGTTAGGCCGAAGTGACGGAATTTAGTCCCGCATGAGCTATTTTGCGTGCCAGTAACCACCCGGCACGAGGATGACGTATCTGAGCAGCTTCGAATACCACCGGACTGAACCAAGTAGTAGTCAGCAGGCCACCGCCCCAACCTTCCGAGCCACTCAGCCCGGCCCTTCGCGAACGGACGATGTCACAGAGGTTAAAGATGCAAAGTAGCGCGAACGGGCCACGCCACCGAGAAAAGATACACAACATGGCCGGTCAAGCATGAGGGCATGCGTCACAGACACTCTTTAATGTGAATTGCTTGCTTATATTAATGACAATGAATACAAATAGGTTCTTGCATATTTTTCTGACTTAAATTATTTGAGAAATTATATTTTGGACATTTTGCGTGAAGGATCGCATTATGCTATGAAATGGCTATCGAACTACTTTAGTCCCCGCGTAGGTGTTTAACGTTAACATGAGCACGTGCTTATATTTACAGGAGGACTTTTTTTTCCGGGGACGGCAGTTCGTTTTCCGGAAGCACACCGCTACTACTCAACAGTAGAAGTGGCGTAAGACTTGAACACCATAAGGGGCTACGAACTTGCAATGCGTCCACGCAGCCTGCACTAGTCTCTATGATGTAGCCTGTACTAGTCTGTATGATTTAATTGAATGTACAGATATACAGTAGTTCCCACGTTTGCAGCGTGTTTCTTGACTGTGCCGGGCTGTAAATACATCGTGGTCCACAAGCAAGCTGGCTCGTTTGCAGTTTTTAAGTGGCCTAGTAACATGAGCAAAGCCGTCGATTTCGAACAACAGGAAGGTAAATTTTCACTTCAAAAATCCCACACGTAATGACCAGGACTCATGGCTGAATGGTCGGTTCAGAGTGCGTGGTGGTGGTGATGGTGATTACTGTTTTAAGAGGAAGTACAACTAGGCAACCATCCTCTATATAACACCAATCAGAGAGAAAAACTGGAAGGGATCCAACACTTCGAAAAATGAAGGAATCGGCCATAGAAAGACAAGGGCCACGAAGGGCGTGGAAATGAAACACACCCTAGCCCTCGCAAACCCAATAGCGTCGGGGTCGGAAAAGAACAAGAGTTGACCAAGGGAGATCGGATAAGATAGATGAAAGTGAGGATCCTGGCACAAGTAAGTGGAAGCAATGCCGCAACTCAACTAAGGGCCCCGTGGTTGCCAATCCACACTCCAAATTTCAGAGCCCGTGGGGTCCCTTTTAGTCGCCTCTTACGACAGGCAGGGGATACCATGGGTGTTATTCTACCATTCCCAACCACAGGGGGAGGTTCAGAGTGCCCTGGATATGATTCTCGGCCGATTAGAAGATCTTAACTTTAAATGGTTAATTTAGAGCATTTCTGCAAAAAAACGCATACAGAACACTGTCTTCCACTATAATAACACGACAGAAACCACCCAGTCTTGTCGGAGGGTCTGCCTTAGAAGGGCTGCACCAGGCTAGCAATAACCACATGGAATTATTAAAGACGGGATTCGGACCTCTGCTACCTTGGTGAGACGTCCGGTACGATGTCACTCAGCTAACACTTCTCCCAAGAGTGAACTGAAAATGAAAATCCACAGCCTGTTTCCAGTCATTCGACCGGGTCAGGAATGGAATGAATGAATGAAGCCCCCATCTAACGGCGAGGATAAGAATTGTGCTGGCTGCCGAAGCCTGTCGCAGTCCTCTGGGACAATGATTAATGAATGAAAGATGAAATGAAATGATATTCGTGAGTGTTGCTGGAATGAAATATGACAGGAAAAACCGGAGAAAAACCTGTCCCGCCTCCGCTTTGTCCAGCACAAATCTCAGATGGAGTGACCGGAATTTGAACCACGGAACCCAGCGGTGAGAGTCCGGCGCGCTACCGCCTGAACCATGGAGGCTCTCCAAGAGTGAATTAACTTATGAAAAATCACTATCAGACCGAAACAAAACCTTTCTCTAGTTATATTTCGAAAGTATGTTGATGGACAAAGTGTAACACACCGATAGCACTGTTCACTATCTCAAAACACTTCCACAATGAAAAAAATATTGAACTACATTACGCAATCCAAGAACCTAAACACAATCCAAAAACAACTTCTTCCAATCAGTTTATAACAAGAAAGGTTAAGTTTTTGTTGGTCATTCCTAATTTTTTTTCACTGTTCACCATCTCCTGGTTTTTCTAGTAGTAATATAAAAACATTCTAGTACTTAATACCATTCATCCCTTAACTAAAATATATTCCAAGATTGAGGAGAAAGTATACTACACAGATTAAATTGTACATTCCAGTCGTACTGTATGTTCTAAATAAAAATGAAAACAACGGTACCGTACTCTGACCTTTTTCAATTCCTCCACATAATTGTTCATCGCCTCCTCACGAGACATATTGCCGAGTTTATTCCAAGCATCCCATTTCATCTTCTTAATAACTTCCCAAAAAGCAGGACGTGATGCCTTACACGGACCTTCGGTCGCCTGTTTGAAGTAGGCGTAAAAGCGCAGCATGAGTTCATGTGACGGCTGGTAAGAGCCTGAAAATAAAGAGAAAGATATAAATTATTAACGAATATCTAATAAGAGAAACAGATAATATTATGTCTAACTTTCACAGTCACAAACGTGTCACCGAACACGAGTGGATCGCTGACTTTTTGATAGGAATGGAGCAACATTTATGTACTATATACAAATGCCTTATTAACTCTCATTGATGACAGCTGTGATAATGTGTTTATAGTATCCATGAAGCCCTTACCATTTTATGTAACTTTAACACTAGTATTACGTGAATACTGCTTCGAGGTTGGAGAGGAGTGTGAATTACTTTGAAAATATCATACTTGCACAGTACATCGGGTTTCGAATAGTGGTCGCCCTGGTCAATGCCAGTGGTCCCCACGCCATGTCAACTAAGAGTGCGTTATGACAAGTTGGAAAAAGCGGACTTTAACCACAGAATTATTTTTACGTTTTCCTGAAGCGGGAAAAATGACAGGATAACAAATGCAAATTCGCAACGTTCATGACCAGGTCAACCTAGTCCTTTGATGCGTTTTAGTGCGCACTACACAACCATGAACGTACGACTAAGTAACTGACTTGGAGTGGCTTAATAGAAAAAACTTTTCTCTCAATCATGCATGAAAGTAATCTAACTGAAATCGAGTAAAACAATCCTGGGTAACTGGTGTTGTCTAAGAGCTATTCTGTTTAGTCTCCTCTCTTGTCTACATACTCTTGTCGAAAAAGAGGTCATGCATTCGATAATATAGCATAATCGTTTTCGACAGCCGCCTACACCAGCTGTGGACAACCGCGGCTCACCGCTATAGCTGCTGCGCCGGGTATTGTCAAACCATGACGAACCGAATATCAAGTGTGATCACTCCACTCTCTTAACATTGTAGTTAGTGGTCCTGTAGGAGTGTGGCGCTGCAGTCTCAACGATCCAACTGCAACGACACGTGCGCCCAATTGCCGGCAAAGGTATAGCGAGCGTGCGTGAAGTCGTGGTGATAATTTTGACGCCTATTAGTTTGCTTTAATATTTTCTGGAAGTCCGTGTTAGTATCTGTGCAGTGCTGTGTGTTTGCAATCAACTAGATTTCTATTATTTCGAGAAAATTTCGTACTGTTTCGTTCCTCGTTGTAAATCGGGTTACGGAAGGAAGTGTGATGGTAGACGATATTTTATACCGCCAAAGGGAAATAATCTGTAAGCGAAGTGGGCTAGAGTTATTCCGCGGAAAGATGAGCAATTGTCGGCCAAAAGCAGAATATGTGACCTGCATTTTTCGGCAGATTTAATTATAAAGGCGGACTGTTTCGTTGTGAATGGTGAAAACGTTAATCTTCCTCTTGTGAGGTGGAAAAATAAAACCAGGAGGGGTACCTCATATATTTTCAATTTTACCGAAATACCTATCCACTGTGATAAAATCGCGAAAGGTACCCAATAGCAAAAGGAGGGAGGACAGTATCAAGAGGATAAGGAACGAGAATCACGGAGTGAAACAGTGATGACAACAGTAGACGGTGAAGTTGAAGTTCAAGGTCAGCCTAGTTGTAGTCAAATTCAAGGTCAGTCTAGTTCTCTTACCGATGCCGAAAATATAATATCTCTCAGAAAGCAACTAAAGAATGCAACTCGTAATTTAATGCGAGCTAAATGCAGTCTTTCCTCAGCCAAAGCTAGGATTAATTTCCTACAGGGGCAGATTAAGAACACCGAATTTCAATTTATAGATTGTAAATTTCTTAGTAAGAAGCAGAAAATTATTACACTGTGTAAAAGAAATGTCAAGTAAAATCTCCCAATGGTATGAGGTACAGTAGTGATTTTCTTTTAGAGAGTTTATTACCTAGAATAACATCACCCTGAGGATAGGATATAGGCATAATTTGTTACCTCTTCCCCCACAAAGCCATCTGAGGAAACTCTGCAAAGGACTTAAATGTCCCCATGGTGTAAATCCTTATTGCTTAAGTGCTATTTCAGATTATTTTAAGGATGAAATGAACAAGAACAAACGGTACGGGATAGTTATATTCGATGAGGATAAACTAAGATAAGAGATTCAATTGAATATGGAGCGATATTTTTTCGAGTGTCTTGACTAGATTGAGGCGATTTCAGTTGTGCCATCAGGAGCTGGCTGTCGTATTGAACACACTTTGAACATTATTCCAAACCTGGTCTCCCACTATAGTGCCGATTCTTCTTCAGAGCGGGAGATTCGCAGAGAAATGCAAGCTCGACAATTTGCTAAGTCTACTCGTAAACTATAGAAAGTGGCCTCAAACTAGTTTTGGTGAGCTGCTACTGCTGATGAGGTTATTTCATTCCTCTCCTTTGACAGGCTAAACCAGTAGCTCTTTGTCCTTTTATTGTTGATTTATTGATACTTTGACTTTAAACGTGGTTGTATGTGTTGTACATACGTCATTAGTTATTGTTGACTCTGGCGCAGAGATCGCCGGACCACCAAGGGGAACCAACCCACGGAGAGGACCCGCACCCCCCCCCCCCATAGTTTTCCCCCGCTAGACCCCGTTTATTGAATTCTTTCTTTGTACATTTACATTTACATATATTTACATTTTGGTAATTGTTTTGTTGAGCCTCTTCTTTGGCTAGAGTCGTTAAGTCCTTCTTGCTGATCGTATTCACAACATATGTATTAATTTACAATATAATTACATATCAAGCACAAGTTATATATTTTACACAATTTTATAGGTAAATTTGTTGTTTCGTGGAGCCTCTTGCTTGGCTATAGTTTTTAGGTCCATTTTGTTTTTGTATTTGTAACATATGTGTTAGGTAATAGGATCCACTTTTGTATTTCACAAGTTACATTATTTTGTATTTATTTATACAGTGGTTTACACTACTTAGTACGTCTCTTGTGGGGTATGGTCTGTCTTGTCTTGGTGTTATTTGTTTGTTTATAAACATCTGTGGTAGTACTACTAGTCACATGTTTGTTTGGAATGTCATTCATAGTCGTAGTGGTCACTGTGTTAGTGGGTCAGTCAGTGTTGTCAACAATGCAGTATTAGTAACTATGTGTTCATTGATGGTTCGGTCTCGTCTTATGGCGGTTTATAATTGAATTCAAATCTTTGCATAGGATGGTAATAAAATATTTTAGTAAATTAATAGTAATAATAATAATAATAATAATAATAATAATAATAATAATAATAATAATAATAATAATAATAATATATAGCTTCTGTAATAACAATAGGTACTTTTAATGATGATAATTATATTAATCAAATGTTTATGTTGTCCGTTTAGATATTATTATTGCTGTCCGAGGAAGTAGGGATAATTTTAATTAATAGCCATTATATGATAATAATAATAATAATAATAATAATAATAATAATAATAATAATAATAATAATAATAATAGTTACCTAATACTACAGTGGTAACACCAAACAAGGCACAAACACAGTTAAAAGGGGAAGGTAAGAGTACAATACACAATATAAGAAAACACTACCACTTGGAAAAACAGTAACTAGCCTTCACGCGGATCTTCAACAAAACAAGTACGTAACTATCAGTAGGGCCAACTAGTGAACGACAAAACGGGAAGATGGAAGGGCTGGGAACCTACCAAAGGCATGGACATGGCTTAGCGGATTCCGAAATGAATCACCGTGATCCTTAGTTTTTAAAATATTATTTACAAGATAATTCTACATATACATTCCAAGTTATGAGCTATAAGTTCAGTGATATACATAGGTTATTCGTAGCAGTGTAAATTCAAATTATAAATGAACTGTACATCTAGTTACCAATGCAGTAGTACAATGCAATTTACAGGTTATCCAAAATCTAGCGTACCTAAAGTGATACAGAACTATCAGAGGCAAACCCCAAGGGAAATACTATTAAACTACAATATATATATTTTAGTGAAACAAAACGGGAATGCCTCGGAAACGAACAGGTAAGTCTAGCTGAAAAACTAAGGCGTCATAAGCAGCTAATTTGGTGAATCTAGGCGAGGTTAGGGCAGACTCCTGTATGAAAAGCAAATCGGAACATTACGGAAATTTTAGCAGGAACGGAATTCAAGAGTGCTTACCCGAGGAGTGTGCCATCCCAAAAACCGGAGGGACGTCATCCAGACAGGCTGCTCGCAGACAGATAAACCGAGACCGACAGAATTCAGGATACGGAATTTATCCGAACACTGCCTCGCTCACTATATATAGGAATTACTGGCCTTGGAGGCAACCAATCAGCGTGCACGTGTTCCCTATCGCCACCTAGACTCACCAATCACAACCTTACTTTCGATCGAGAACTTTGACTAACATTCTAGAATACACATGATCGCGAAAGTCGTATTTTTTCCAGAATAGACAGAACACATTTTCTAGAACACATACCAACAAAGTAACACCCTGTACAAAAGTTATGTAACTTTCTGGATCTTTCCAGGAACTATAGACAGAATTCTACTATTTACAAATGCCTATGTTACAACATTATACAGTACAGGTTAGGTCAATAAAAATAAAACATCATATCGTATTTTTCAAACAAGGTCTTCAAAAAAAATACATTCCACTCACATTACACAGTTCACCTGTAACAATAATAATAATATTTTGAAAAGCAATAATAATAGTAATAATATTAATAGTAATAATTTACTTAATTTATTTGAGTAAAGTGTCAGTGTTATTTAGAGTATGGTGTATGTTTAATTTGCTCTGTTTAAAAAGGATTCTTTAAGTATGTAAAGCACAATATTGCTTTCGCTTTTCGTAGTTTCATTTTATTTCGCGTATTCTCTTATTACAGTTCAAATATATTTCTTCGTGCGGACTGATAATATTATTTATAACTCTCTGACAGTGTCATTCATGTATTTGATTATTTGCGTATCAATGTAATTTCCATTAAATCAGCTGACCGTGTAGCTTTGGTGTTAGGCTCCACTAGCGCCGCTCGGCGGGAGAGCGCTTGAACTAGGTGAGTGACCTCCCCTCACTTGGTATTTATTCGTCATGGTCAAACTTAGCAGACACTATTACGAACTGAAATACTGGTCACTTTTCCAACAATACGAAAACGACGGAATCAATTCATTACACTGATACTGAGAAATATGCTTAACTCATTGACAATCTTAGCGATGAGTCTGACAACAGATTCATAGATCTTCAAACATTCGTTCGAGTCGTTTTCAATGCCCTTTCATGTTGATGTTGAGAGAGTACTTGCAGTTTTTCAGGTGGAATTGATATTCAAATTGACCCCATGTTAAGAGGGAAATTTGACCAGGTGTTGCTCGTTGCTTTTTACAGTCTCTACTTACCGAAAGAAATGGACTATCTCAGTGACCACACAACGAATATAACAACTATTTGGAAGCAGCTAAGTGAGTGAACAATCATTTACCGAGTTGGAACATTTTAAATCAAAAGGGCGATCCTGAATCACTGAGAAAAACTGTGCCTAGTTTCTCATTAATCTAGGACAATTTGAAGTTTATGTAAGTTACATTTATTATTATGTCACAGTCAAATCTTTAATTAATAATAATGTTATTGGCTTTACGTCCCACTAACTACTTTTTCAGTTTTCGGAGACGTAGGCCTATCCAATTTTAGTCTAGAGATATCTTGCCCCTTTGCTCATTCATGAAAAAAGTATTGTGGGCACCCCCTATTAGCGTACGCAGGAAATATGTGTCCTGGCATACCAAATAAAGAGAGTAAGGCTCATGAACCAAAGCTCATGGGTTTGTCATGTTGTGCAAGGCTATTTTCGAAGGAGAGACAAAATTCTTGGGACATCACATGTCATGTGATATTTAAGAGGTGCACACCGTTTCTACTTTTAAAAAAAATTAAGCCAGACTTGGAAACCTGTTAATATAGTTCCCATTTCGCAATCGGAACGTAGAAAATATTCGCAGGCCGCCTTAAAACACCACTTGAGAAGACCGGTAATAGGATTATTATTATTATTATTATTATTATTATTATTATTAATCTACAGCTTTGTCCTGTTGCATCGCGGGTGCGAACTGTGTCGCACATGTGGATCTGGCCCTTTTGTTGCGGCCGGGTGTCCCTTCTTACGCCAACCCTATGGAGGTATGTAATCACTACAGCGTGTTTCTGTGGTGGTTGATACTGAGGTGCGTTGTCTGAATATGAAGATAAAAGTGTTGGGACAAACACAAACATCCAGTCTCCGAGCCAGAAGAATTAATTAGACGCGATTAAAATCTCCGAACCAGTCGGGAATCGAATCCGGGACCCTTTGGACCGAAGGCCTCAACACTGACCATTCAGCCAAAGAAACGGAAATAAAAGTTCACAGCCTGTTTCCAATCATTCGTCCAGGTCAGGAATGGACCCCACCTAGCGGCGAAGATAGGAATTGTGCCGGCTACCGAAGCCTATCACACTTCTCTGGGGCAATGATTAATGACAGAGATGAAATGAAATGGTACTGGAGAGTGTTGCTGGAATGAAAGATGACAGGGAAAACCGGAGTAAACGGAGAAAAACCTGTCCCACCTCCGCTTTGGCCAGCACAAATCTCACATGTGGAGTCACCGGGATTTGAACCACGGAATCCAGTGGTGGGAGGTCGGTGCGCTGCCACCTGAGCCACGGAGGCTAGTACTCGGCTAAAGGGCCGGATAATAATAATAATAATAATAATAATAAATGTGTGTTCGAATTTTAAGAGAAGTCAGAACGCCAAATTTTGTCCTGAAAATAAGGTCCTTAAAATGTCAGCAATTTAAGTTCTCTGACAGCCTCATTGAAGACTGAGAGCTGGATCAAGTTCATGGAAGATTCAGACATGTCTGGCTGCAGTCAGAAGGCGCGGCGACTACTGAAGCTCAACAGAAATCGTGCCATGAGTTCTACACATTCAAAAGATATCGTCCACTCAAATCGGAAATTCATACATCAAATATCACGATTTTGTAAGGTCGTAGAGAAAGGAAATCGCTGAAACATTTCACTCTAATATAGAACAGAAATCTGCCAATTCCTATCATTTTGAAATTACACCGAGAATCAATCGGATATGGGTAAATACGGAAAACCATCTTCAGAGCTGTCTACAGTGAGGTTCAAACCCACCACCTCCTGAATGCAAGCTCACAGCTGCACGCCCGTAGTCGTACGCCCAACTTGCTCGGGAATTATAGGAACATATAGGCCTGGAAGAGAGGAAAGAGACATGGAAATATTTGAGAAAATAATAGATTATACTCATAAAAACAATAATGCTATGGTAATAATTGGGGGAGATCTAAACTTGCCTGAAGTTGAATGGAATGGAGCTGCAAGTGAAGCCCATGAACAGAAACTGGCAAATAAGTTAATTTGGGAGGGAGGATTTACACAAGTAGTACAAGAACCGACTCGTCTCAATAACTTGCTAGATGTATTCTTGGTTAAACCATGGGAAATTGTTGATAAAACTGAGGTAGTTGAAGGAATAGGTGACCATAAGGCTGTAATAATGGATGTAGGACTCGTACCAAAAATGCTTAATAAGAGGGTCACAAAAGACAAGAAATTATACAGAAAAACTAAAGTTGATGAATTTGGGACTTACCTTAAATCACAATTCAGTTGTTGGATAAGTGAAGGGAATAATGTGGATACACTTTGGGCTAAATTTAAAGGAATCATTTGGGAAGGAGAGAAGAGATTTGTACCTGTTAAGAAGGGTAAAATGACCTCAGGCCCTGTTTATTACACAAGGGAAATAAGAAAATTAAAAAGAAAATGTAGAATAGTAAACAGGAAAATCAAGGAAGGTAGGGAGAATAGAGAAACTAGGAAACAGCTAATGAGGGAACTGAATAGAGTGAAAAAGGAAGCAAAAGAGAATTATATGAATGGCATTCTTCAAGAGGGTAATGACCACAAAGGGAAATGGAAAAAGCTGTATTCATATATTAGGAATCAAAAAGGAAAAGGAATCAAAATTCCTACAATGGTGGGAGAAGGGGGTGAACACTATTTAACAGATACTGAGAAAGCAAACCTCTTTAGTAGGGAATTCCGAGATTCAGTAGAAGATTGTCAGGACTTGGAAACCGTAACAGAAAATAGAAAGGGAGAGACACAGAGGGAAACAAGAAGCTTCTCATTCACAAATGAAGATATTTTCAGAGAAATCCAACTGCTTCAGCAAGGAAAAGCAGCAGGAAGTGATCAAAGTACTGGGGAGGTATTAAAGACAATGGGGTGGTATATAGTGCCTTATTTAAAATTTCTCTTTGACTATGTCATAAATAATAGTGTGATACCAAAGGAATGGAAGGAATCTATAATAATACCAATTTATAAAGGAAAGGGTGATAAAAGGAAACCAGAGAACTACAGACCGATCAGCCTGACCAGTATAGTTTGTAAAATACTGGAGAGTTTAATAGCAAAGTACATCAGAGGGATATGTGATGATAAAAATTGGTTCATGAGGAGCCAGTATGGATTTAGAAAGAAATTTTCTTGCGAGGCACAACTGGTGGGATTTCAGCAGGACATATCAGATCAGTTAGATTCAGGAGGCCAGTTAGATTGCATAGCCATAGATCTTTCCAAAGCCTTTGATAGAGTGGAACATGGAATATTATTAAAGAAATTGGAGGGAATAGGATTGGACGTAAGGGTTATACGTTGGATAAGAACATTTCTAAATTCAAGGGTTCAGAAAGTCAAAGTAGGAAATAATATATCACAGGAAGAGAAAGTCTGGAAGGGAATTGCACAGGGTAGTATAATCGGTCCGTTACTTTTCTTAATATACGCAAATGATTTAGGGAACAATACAACATCGAAAATAAGATTGTATGCAGATGACATAATTGTTTATAGGGAAATAAATAACATTGAGGATTGTTCAGAATTACAAAGGGACCTTGACAGTATCCAAGAATGGGTTAAAGAAAACAATATGAAGATTAATGGGGGCAAATCAACTGTTACAACATTTACAAACAGGAGCTTTAAAACTGAATTTGAATATACTTTGGATGAGATAGTTATCCCAAAAGATGGCAAGTGCAAATACTTAGGCGTAAGATTTGAAAGTAATTTGCACTGGAAGGGTCATGTTGATGACATTGTTGGGAAAGCATACAGATCGTTACATGTCATAATGAGGCTACTTAAAGGATGCAACAAAGAATTAAAAGAGAAAAGTTACTTAAGTATGGTTCGTCCATTATTGGAATATGCAAACAGTGTTTGGGATCCTCACCAAGAATACCTAATAAAAGAACTAGATTGTGTGCAGAGGAAAGCAGCAAGGTTTGTAACAGGGGATTTCAGGAGAAAGAGTAGTGTATCAGAAATGTTAAAGGAACTTGGGTGGGAAACTTTTAAGTAAGAGAAGGGAGAAAACTAGACTTATAGGATTATATAGAGCCTATACAGGAGAAGAAGCATGGGGAGATATCCGTGAGAGGCTTCGGTTGGAAAATAATTATATTGGTAGAACTGACCACAAGTACAAAATTAGAAGGAATTTTAGCAGAAGCGATTGGGGTAAATTTTCTTTCATTGGGAAGGGCGTGAAGGAGTGGAACAGTTTACCAGGGGTAGTGTTTGATCCTTTTCCAAAATCTGTACAGATATTCAAGAAGAGAATAAACAACAACAGAGATAATAAATTAAATGTTAGAGGGCATTCGACCAGTGCAGGATATTGTAAATAATAAATGTGTGTGATTAAATTAATTCCATCCCCTGGTCTAAGAAGTTTGGACAGCCCAAGTAGGGGACTGCCTGTAGGGGTGAAGTACAGTGGGGACTTCGAGGGCCCTGGGACCGCTACGGTAGCTGTGAAGGCCCTTCAGGAACTCTGAAAAGTGGTGGCAAAAGGGGCTCTGGTTAAGACGCAGCAGGTCGTTATGCTACTTTGGTTCCAAAATGGGTAAAATATAAATATGTAAATAAATTCAATGATAATTTTAATCTTATACCAGTTGTATAGTATTATTAGAAGTAATTTCACATACCGTACTGTATATGAGTTGACTATGTTTGTAAGATATTATAAGTAGAATTTTGTAAACAATATAAATTTATTAAGGATGATGTGTGTGTTTAATAGAAAAAATTATTAGCGTAAATTGTATAATATTGTATTCTAGGAAAATTTTCTTCGTCTCCTGTTAATTTAAAATTTAGTGCTTGACAATAATGTATTTTAGTGTACCATTTGCCACCGAGGTAGACACCTCATTTGCAAATAAAGAGATTTTGATTTTGATTTGAACAAAGTAAGCACTATACAACGTGTCTCAAGTATTTTGGGTCAAATTGAAACAGGTGATAGTGGATCCACAACCGATTATAATGAGATAGGGAATAATGGTCGGAAATGCATATTTACTGTGATATGGACATACACAGCATAACAATAACAACAACGTAGCTCATAGTCATTGTTCAAAGTGGCGACCGCCAATCTCAATGCATGTATGACAACGGCGCATGAAGTTCTGCCGCAATCTCTCAAAGATCCCTGGTGTATTTTGTACCAGGAGACAGGCAGCTTGGACCCTGGCAAGCAGGTCTTCATTCGTTACTACGAGAGTTTCATACAACAACGACTTGACGTAACCCCCAGAGGTGTGAGATCCGGCGATCGCGCTGGTCATAGGACAGGACCTCTTCTTCCAATCCAACGATGAGGTTGTGTGTTGTTCAGGTGCTCGCGGATATTAACATCGAAGTGGGCTGGAGCACCGTCGTGTTGAAACCACACCCTTTCGCGGACAACACGAACTGTGGCAGGACATCTCGCAGGAACACCAGGTAACGTGGACCAGTCAAACGGGGAGGCAACAAATGAGATCACATTAGGTGACCTTGAACAATGCCCGCCCATACGTTGACAGAGAATCGTTGCTGGTGGCCACCGATGTGGGTGGCGTGGGGATTGTCCTCACTCCAGACATGGCTGTTGCGACTGTTGAAAACACCATCACGGGCGAATGAGGCCTCATCCGTGAACAATACAAATTGTACAAGCTCGGCACTACAGCACGGCGGAGGATAATCCATTGACAGAAGTGAACGCGGGGCTCAAAATCCGTTGGTCCCAGTGCTTGCATACGTTCTTTATGATAGGACAGTAATACCTGTTCCGCCAGTACTCTCCACACTGTAGCCTTCGAGGTGTGCGTTTCACGGGCAAACTGAGGGGTGCTTATTGCTGGGTGATCCAACATCATCTCCGCAAAGTATGGTGTTCGGACATGTTTTAGGCGGGAACCTTGTCCAGCGCTCTTTGGCGTGAACGACCCCGCCTCTCGTTGAAATCTACGGAGATAAACTCCCAATTGGAATGACGCCTGTAAGGAAAGCGTTCTCTGTACATTCGTGCTGCTTT
Source organism: Anabrus simplex (assembly GCF_040414725.1). Taxonomy (NCBI): domain Eukaryota; kingdom Metazoa; phylum Arthropoda; class Insecta; order Orthoptera; family Tettigoniidae; genus Anabrus; species Anabrus simplex. The sequence goes on along the minus strand of NC_090269.1, from coordinate 49,576,522 downwards.
ACGGGCACTGCATCCTGCCGCATTGTATATTAAATGTCTCTGCCAATTGTCGTGACGAGTAACGTTCCACTTTTGACTACGTGTCATGAACTGTACACAGTAATATATCTCAACATGGACGCATCACAAACTGCCTGATGCAATGGACAGCTGGCACCAGGGATAGTGGTGTGCGTGCGGCACAGGTTAATGCGCCAGTACGATGCACGCGGTCTTCACGACAAGTGCTATGAGCCAAGTTGTGCATAGTACGTCTGTTTCTTGGTCATGGGTGTACGCTGTTTATCAGCCGCTGTCTGTTCCGGTGTACAACAGACACCCGGCATTTCTGTGTAGGTGCGGCAGAACTGATTGAGCCGTTGCAGTACATGCACTGAGACTGGCGGTCGTAACTTTCAACAATTACTGAGAGTTACGTTGGTGGTGGTGTTGGTGGGGTGGTGGTGGTGGTGGTTGTGTTATGCTGTGTACGCTGGGTGTGTCCATAACCCAATAAATATACGTTTCCGACCTATCTCAATATAATCGGTTGTGGACCCAGTATCATCTGTTTCAATTTGACCCAAAATGTTTCAGACACCCTGTATTGATAACACCATTACGACAGTATGCTCACAGAATGAAGCTAAGAACTGAATGAGCTGGAGTTGTGTCCCTTGCCTTCAAACATGGCCAGCTGTTCTGCCGAATGAACACGCCTACATTGCTGATCGTGCGATGTATTTACTCCGTAGCTATTCATTCAAAATACATCCCGTAGAAAGCCTTTTCATGGTCATTAAATTTCATAATGTGACTCAGGTTTTTGCAGTAATCATGTTAACATTTTACTGCACCATAAACTGTAAATATGGAAACTATAAAAATGCTTATTGTGAGCAATCTACTTGACACATCGTGCAATACACATGAAGTCATAAAACCTTACTTCTGAGAAGAAAAGAATAGGTTTGACAGTTTTCAGGCTTTCATTGGCAATATCTGCTCTCAGAATAAGTATATCTTTAAAATTATGCAATTGGTTTGTTAGTGTGTCTATGTGCCTTTGCTGGCGAGATATAGTGTTTACAGTACGCTATGTCTTCTGGTATGGGCTAGAATAAATTTGTTGCTTTCGTGTGTGTTGTCCACATCGTCATTTCATCCTCGTCACGACGCGCAGGTCGCCTACGGGTGTCAGAAAGACCTGCACCCGTCCTGGGATATCCCGGCACTAAAAGCCATACGACATTTCATTTCATCGACCCATCTCAGTTTTATCCTTGGCTTTGACAATATGAAAGTGACCGAGGTATGAGCGATCCTAGTAATACCATTCTATATGCAGCTAGCCCGTGTTACGAATGGTGTGAAAATATCGCTCATACGGTCGGTTGGTGCATGCATTTCAGTGGGCTTGGCAGACTGATATGCAATAGCAACTTCTGGCACGGCGAGGAAAGCAACGAGAAACTACATCACTCTCATTTCCCTAATATGCCTCTTCAGTGACACCTAGGCTATCTATGACAGCTGGTGGCGGAACTGTGGAGGATCAAACCAGCTTTCGGGCTGAATACCCAACATACATACGAATGGATGAAAACCATAACGGTATAAGTGACATTTTTTAAAAAATGAGTTAAGTGCAGGATGTAACTTCAGGAGGATGTATCCTTTCACCACCAAAGAGATACAAGTGATAGCGGTAATATTCTGCGCTCTAGTGATGGGTGGTATAACTACAAATAGCATGCTTTAGATGAGTGTTGAAGATGTTTAAATGCCTTTTTCTCTGAATGACCAAAGTACTACTTATACCGTTATGGTTTTCATCCATTCAATATACATTAATTACATACATCATCTTCTCTTCATGGGGCCTCTAAATATTACGTCCTAATTAGCGCCGGCCCCTAAAATCTTTTGCTACCATGTTTTTCCTTCATTCCCACCTAGATATTGTACCGGTTACGACCTGTACATGCCGTGTTTATTGACGTGTAGCCTGCATGGCCTGGTATGTTCTGGATATGAACTTCACGCCTTCGCGAACACTCGATTGAAATTGTTTTAAGACTCCTATAATAGTAATCGCAGCGACTTGAGCGATAAGTCGTTTTGAAAAGGATAACAAACGTCTCAAATTGTGAATCTCAAGCAAATCCGCCGAGGGATTCGCGAGATAATCAGCCTCAAAGAGATCACGTTATCTGATGACGTAGGAGCCCCAAACTGAATATAAGCTGAGGTCACTTAACTCTGATCACAAAGTCATAGCTGGGTGTCCACTGACTCTCCACACTGCAGTGTTCGTCGAAGTGCTGACAGAGGCTATCTTCGAATATTCCAAGTCTTCATGTGGGACTTAAACTCTGACAGGCATGTTGAATTCATGATTTCTGCGCGTGTTAAACTACAAAACGCAACAAAGTCTTTATTGAACATCGAGTCTTTCAGTCAAGTTGAACTTGTAATTTTTGCGTGTGATGAAGATCAAATTATTCAAAGTCTTTACATAGCAGATGCGGATTATATCCGTCAAGTTGAACTTATAAATTTTGCGTGTGTTAGAACTCGGATTATGACAAGTCATGTACTGAAATTAGATGACAACAGTTGAGTTGAACTTAAATTCTGTGCGCTTGTAGAAACTTCTCGATATAACTTATTTTCGTTCTTGTAGAAGCTGAGTTTATTACTACATTGCCTGTGTGAAACTCAGCCTCTGAACAAACATGCCATTAATTACAATGTGATACTACTACGTTATAATATTAACTGTGACATTTTGTAAAATCTCAGTCAGCATAATTTCATTCATGATTAAGGGTGTTTATGAAAGTGTTCGAACTTGCACATGAATGTTAATGCAAGTGATTACCATAATCGTGTGCTACGACACCAAGGTTTCACTCTGAACTCAAACTGTGTTCTTTATCCAATTCAACCAAAATTGTGTACTATTCCTTCTGAACAGTGTGTAAATTATTTGTGTGTGAATGACAGCAGTGTCTTTGATAAACTCTCGAACAGTCACTTATTTTTTTAAATGTCAAGTGCGCCTGACAACTAACTGTGCTTTACACTTCAACCTTAGTTCTTCGTCAAAGTGTTCAGTATTGTTTCATGACTGACTGCAGTGTCTTTGACAAACTCTAGAGCAGTCATACATTTCTTTCAATGTCAAGGGCTACTTTGTTTAGTGGAAAATCACCAAGAACTGTGCCAAGTGCGTGAACAATTTTCACTTTCATTATTTCTATTCATGAACTGTGCTTTATTTTTTTCTAATCTCGATGCTACCCGCATCTTCATCTTTAGTGAACTTATAAATTCTGTCTACAAGATTACGAGTGAATTCGGCTGCATTTCACAACCATATTAAATGAAACGGTGCTGTTAAACCAAAGTGTCGGGGGACTGTGTAATTTTGGACACTCGTGTAAGTTATGTGACGACTGATTACCCCGCAACATCGTCGGAGAACGTCGGAGATCGTCCTGAACGTCGAAAGATCGAGACTCAAACCCATATCAAACCGACCTGGGTGTTCCGGCCTTATCTCAACGGAGTAGTTCTGAAAAGGTCCGTCAGGGCACTGACGAGTATCTCATCTGCCCCCGGAGCCTTTATAGGATGAAACGTGTCGATTGCCCATTTTGCATGGTTATGTTTTATTATTCTGTTGGCACAGTTCCAGTCTGCTCTTCGAGCATTGGTCTCTGTTCCAACTGTTTCTTCTTCTGTCATCTCCTCAGCCTCAGGAAAGTGACACGCCATTAGTATCTCCAGCGTGTCCCTCCCCGTCTGAGTAAACGATCCACCTAGTTTCTCCAGTGTCCTGTGTGATTCCACTTTCTCACAGAACAGTCTCCAATATTTTATTTTTTGCTTTCCATATCTCTAGGTTATACTCAGTGAGTTTCCTATGATATACGTCCCAGATAACATTTCTAGATGATATTTTACATCCTAACCTCTGTTTTCATTTTGGCTAGTTTGTTGTTCCACCACCTTACTTTTTGGGCGTTTTTCTTTTCTTTAAAAGGACAGTTTTCATGGAATGAGTCTATAACGGCCTCTTCTAATACTTCCACCTCCTCATCTAATTATTTCTGTCCTTTCACGTTAGTTGGAATTTTTTGTACAGCCTTCCCTAGAACTTCTCTGTATCTGTCCCAGTTAGTTCTTTCTGGGTCTCTGTATATCTCAATCCCACATAGTCTCGCATCTATTGCAAATTGGATGTGCTGGTGGTCTGCCAATGATGGTTCCTCCAGCACCAGTCTTTAATAAAGTAGGCAATATGCATAGTGCTTAGTCTAATGTCCCTACGCTTTTTATTTATAAATGTAGGCTTGTTTCCTAGATTTAGTATCGTCAACTCAGTTCCAATAATAAACTCTAGTAAAGACTCACCTCTTGCATTGCAGTTTGTGCTGCCCCATGCCGTATAGTGTCAATTTGCATCTGTTCCAAGGACTATGTGTTCGCCTTTCCTCTTTGCGTTACAAATTGGGTTCTCAGCTTTTCCGATGGGGGCAGATTAGTTGAGTCATATGGGAGGTATGCAGAGCCTATGGTTATTTCTCTGGGTCCCTCCCAATTTCCAAGTTTTTTCTTAGCCACGCTTAAGTCCCGTGAACAGTGTTCCTGCAACATAAGACATTTTAATTTCCTGTCCACAAGAAGACATGTTCTGGGTACTTCCGATGTTGTATCGTATGTCAGCTTACCTCCAGATTCTCCCAGTCCTGCTACTCTGCCCTTGATTACCCATGGCTCTTGAACAAGGGCCACGTCAATAGCCTCGGGCTTGAACTTCCTGGCGAAATTGGCCACAGCTGCTTTTTTAGCTGAAGATTGGCATGAAAGACTTTCAGCTCTATCTTTATCAACATTGGGTTTAGTTTTTTCCCCCTGATGACTTGAAACTTGATCTGCCCAAATCCTAGTTTAGCCTTAAGGCTTCTCTTTTTGAGCTTTTCTAAGTCTCTTTCACCAAGGGCTAAAACGACTGTCCTTCCTGTCTTATAGATTGAAGTGGCATTCAGCACTCTCCACTCTTGTGTTAGAAGTTTGGTATCGTGCTGATTGATTCTGACAGCAGTCTGCTCTACTGGAGCTTCTGTTGCCATTTCTTGTTTTGAGTCGGCGACAGCCTGTCCAATTGGGACTTCAGTCTCCTTTTTTTCATCTTGCGCTTGCCCCCCGATCTGCTCTACTGGAGCTTCCTTGGCTTCCCTTGATGTCGAAATTTTTGAAGTTGGTTCTTCATAAGCATCCATATTTCAATCAATCATAGGGTTTTGCCTCTTCTAGGGTCCTGAGCGTCGTTCTCACCATCTGTGATGAGACTGATGAGTCATACAGCCAGATATTGTCCCTCCCGCAACTCACGCTCTCCGTAGCAGAGACCACGCCCCTTAGTTGTCCACAAAGCGGTCCGCCCCTGGCCCGAATGTGGCCAGGTTTGTTCCCCCTTCAGTAGGCTTACTCACATGGTCTCCACTTGGCATTATCATGACCGAATTCACAGCCATGACTTTCCTCCTAGGTTGGGATCGCCCATTTCCCAACCCGCGGTTCGTCCAGGCTACGTAGAGCAAAGTGATGTGTTGTTTCCAGCACCACGCAGTGAGCCTTCACCTCAATCGCCAGCCCCACTTCACCTGAACCACCGTATCACCCATGTGGAGGAACCATGGATGCTTCTCTAGCATGTGTGGGCGAGGCCTCCACTACCAAGCCTTGACTTGGGCTAGTAATAATACGTACATAATACATACATACAGTGTGTCTAGAACAACGCTCTCTGGCACTGTGAAAAAAAAACCACTTGAAAATTGACTGTGTAAGTCCACCCGAAATGCTTCCGCGATCTGTTTCATAGATCTAAGAACAGATTTTTAAATATTATCTTCATTGTTTTTGCTCTATCTGCAATCTTTCGAAATGCAACAAGTTTTGAAGGTCAAGCGTCCTTTCGGTAACTTATCTACATTTTATTTTACTCCACGCCTCGTTGGAGTCCTCTCAATAGCATATACGTTAGTATTTAAGTTAAGAATGCACCTAAACGCACATGAAATTTCATACACAGATAACCAGCCATTTCCGAGTTACGGAGGAACAAACCCAGTATCACTTTCAGTTTTACTGATGAACAAGTTTTCCTCTTGCACTTTTCCACGTGCAGCAGCAGCAGTAGCAGAAGTAACCAGACACGAGGTCACCTGATCAAGATAATCTAATACTGTAGACGAGAAACATTTGCAAAACAACCAGTTGAGTTTCCGTTTAGCATTATCATCAACAACTCTTAAAAAGTAAACTTCCAAGAATAATAAAAATTCTCAGAAGTTGTTCTTCCGGGCAAAGAATATACAGTACATTAACACCTTTCGGAAGCTTCGACTGAATCGGTTTAGCAAGCCAGGTAAACCCAGTCGTTACAAACAATCTTACCGGGAGCGGTTGTAATACACAAGGAAAATACAATAACCAAACATCACCATGAACTACCTACGCCTTGTCGCTGCAACCGTTCTTTCCTGTTCCCGGTCGCTCTCGTGAATCCTTCGTAACTCTTGAAACCCATTCGGCCCCTTACATCATCCGCATACGTGTTTCTTTCCTAGGATCTTTCCTTTCTCTTCCGAAAATTGGCTGTCTCAATATGTGTCCTACGAACTTAATTTTCCTCATTTTCCTTCAGTTCCTTTAGGACTTGTACTGTATATTGGTCTTCTTATCCGTCCAACTTTTTTTTCTTTTTTTTTTTTTCTTTCTTTCTTTTTTGTCATCCTTCATATTATCCGCATCTCTACAGTTTCTACTTGTCCCCTTTCCCATTTGCTCATTGTCCAAAATGTTTTAGAGAATGACTTTGTAATAAATATCTATGTCCAAATGTCTACTTGATAGTAAACTTATGCTGTAGCCTATTTATTGCTGAAGGCTTTCTTTTCAACTGTTCCCCCGACTTCACCTGTACTTCTTGTTGTCTTCCATGATAAAGGTATCAAGATAACAAAATCCCTTTACCGGATCTATTTTTGAAGTTACTATCGTTATAATTACTATTGGTTATTACTATTAGTTTTATTTTCAAATATGATTTGTTCAAGGCTGATGAGATTGTTTCGAAAATCCTATCCATATCCTTTTTTGACTGGTTGTGGTGATGGTGGTAACCGTTTTAATAGAAAGTACAAATATGGGCAACCGTCCTCTCTTAACACTACTCAGAGGGGGAAACAAGAAGAGGTCTGATCCTTCGAAAAATGACGGTATCGGAAAATGAAAAGGAAGGGCCACGAAGGTTGTCTAAATGAAAGACTGCATAAGCCTCGCAAATCTAATACCGTCGGGGTCGGAAGAGAACAAAGAGAAAGTCCGACAGGAAAGAATAAAGCGAGGAGCCTGGCATAAGTACAGTAAGTGGAAGCAATGCTATGCTCAGCTAAGAGCCTCATGATCACCAACTGACAATATCAGGATGAATAATTACCATTACTCAGCACTACCCATACTCCATATTGTCAAAGCCATGGTTTTATGTTCCAGTAACTAATTTTACGGTTTTTGGAGACCCCGATGTGCCGGAATTTTCACCCACAGAAGTTTTTTTTAACGTGTCAGTAAATCTACCGAAACGACGCTGGCATATTTAAGTACCTTCGAATACCAACGGACTAAGCCTGGATGCCCGCCAACGTGAGTTCAGAAGGCCAGCACTCTACCGTCTGAGATACTACTCAGCCCGGCCTCCCAGTACGAAAGCTCCTTTCAGTCACCTCTTACGACAGGATGGGGATACCGTAGATGTATTTTACCATCCCCACCCACACGGGGATTGTTCTGACTCTGCCATATACAATATAATCAGTGAACCTGATAAAGGACGTTGAAAGTGGTTTTTTTTTTTTTTTTTTTTTTTTTTTTTTTGCAACTATCCTCCTCTCTCCGTTGCCGGGCTGAGTGGCTCAGACGGTTAAGGCGCTGGTCTTCTGACCCCAACTTGACAGGTTCGATCCTGGCTCAGTCCGGTGGTATTTGAAGGTGCTCAAATACGTCAGCCTCGTGACGGTAGATTTACTGGCACGTAAAAGAACTCCTGCGGGACTAAATTCCGGCACCTCGGCGTCTCCGAAAACCGTAAAAGAGTAGTTAGTGGGACGTAAAACAAATAACATTGTTATTCTCTGTCTGTTAGGTCATCAGCCAGACGGTGGTTGGAACCTCAAATAGCACCACCAAAGGTTATGCGTTTACGGGGAAAAACCGAGGGCGGGGCCAAAATGAGGCGCACTAGGCAAGATGAGGAGTGAAGTAGTTTACCATTACTTTCCTCACTGGGCCGGACGATGGACCTTATGAACAACACCTTTCATAACCATTACTCAGCACTACCCATACTCCATATTGTCAAAGCCATGGATAAGATAACTTTGGAAGCTACTCCTTTTTTTTAATAACTGGCTTTACGCCGCACTGACACAGATCTTATGGCGACGAGGAAGCTACATTTTACTCTGGCCTGTACCAAGGGATAGATTCAGAAGTAGGGTACTGCACCCATCAAGAAATGGCCGTAGGCGAGTACCACAATTTAATAGAAAAACTATCATAAAATTCTTATTGCTCGAAATCAGAAGATTTTGGCTCAGGATTAATTTAGGAGCTTCAGGCATCTTTGTATTTCGCCTCATGATCTCTACTTTTCTCCCAAATATGTGGAGTATGTACCAATGTAGATTAAGCCCAGTTCTGCGGCCGAATGCCTTTCCTGGCGCAAACCCTATGTGGGCTGTAGTATTCACTATTGACAATTGATATAATAATAATTATAATAATAATAATAATAATAATAATAATAATAATAATAATAATAATAATAATAATAATAATAATAATAATAATAATAATAATAATAATAATTGTACCGGGTGGTACACCCCCACGCCGCTAATTCAAACCTTGCGCCAGTTGAAACTCCTCTACTGGAGGAAGTCTGAACTTTATCTACTGTGTTAATTTTCAAGTTTCTCAGAAGATGTCACTACTTGGAAATTTTGAAGTTTCTGAACTGGGTCGTTTTCGATGTATTTTTGTTTTGCCTGTAGTAAGAAGTGTGGACATTCTCTTCCAGATGGCACTACTGAAGAACTACAATTGTGCACCCTAGTGCGAAGTGAAAGAACTATGTTTTTGGAGAAATTTTGAATTCATAAGTTTGTTCTTTGTTAAATTTATTTCAGTTATTGTTTAAGTTGGCAATATTAACCCTTTCCTTCTGCCAGTTCTGAAACTGGCCAATCATAATTTTCTGTAATTTATTTTCCACCAATAAGATGTTTCTTCCTCATCTAGTGTAGGGGTTTTCGTCGTTAACCAATAAAATTTTTGTGGGAGGGTGTTCTCATTCCTGAAACGCCTCGAACTTTCCACGAGGGTATATAAACTGCTGATTTTCGGGTCTCCTGGCCACTTCAGTAACATCTATCAGTGCGTAAAGTACGTAGCAGGGGGCGGGAAGCGCCTCTTTCTTCGGGCAGCAGTTCAGCCACCAGGTAATGGCCGTTTAATAACTTCTTTTCTTGTCAGCTCAGCAGTTTAACTCTCGGGGCAGGTCCGAAGCCTTTCCACCATGTAACTTTTCCCCTAAAATGTAAAGACACTTAGTATCTATTCTACCTTTTAAACTACATATTGGGATAGAGAGTGCTTAACCCTCTCGAGCTCCCACTCATATTGCATTGAGGTGAACTTATTTTCACAACCGTTTCTTCCTTAACGTAATGTAAATTGTTTCCTTCTAAAAGTCACCTTTTTAGTATGGGATTAGCCCTTGCTGTAACGGCCTAGTGCCAAGTAGGTTTTATATAAGGTGTATTAGGAGTGCAAGAACGCCTCCTCTCAAGTTGGTATTTTAGAGGCCATGTAAATTACCTATTTCTTTACTTAATAGACCTCAGTAGGTTGGGTATTTTTACCCCTGTTTTCATGTCCTTGGAGGACAACTTGAATGTGGAGTTTGGTGTGGCCTTTGATAGGCTTAAATTTTGAGAGCGAGTGGCTCTTTCTTGAAAATTGAGTTGTTGTATGCCTCGAGGAGGCTTTACCGTGTAAAGAGGAGCAAGTGCTCCTAGGCATGATTGGGGTCTTCTGCCCCTTTGTTGAATTCTGAATATCGTAAGATTGGGCTTATAGCTCCAGAATTGTGTGTCTGGCTCTCGGAGCCCAAATCCTGTAATCACTGTAATTGTACATTTTCGAATTGTGTTTCGGCTACTGAGTACCTATTCTATTGTTATTTCTTAATCTTAAAAAGAAAATATAACCTTGTTAAATTTTATCTTAACTTTAATTTCGTATTTTGAGACCTGTTCACCCCCGCACCTTCTTTCACCTCTGCACATCCACAAAACACGGTAACAATAATAATAATAATAATAATAATAATAATAATAATATAGCCTCAGTTACCGTGTGCAAGCATTTTTTTTAGTTTGACGCCATCTGGCTGCCTGTTCGTCAATTTCGACGTTCCGTTTTATTTTAGGCCTACTTGACGACAGAGAGTACCGAATCTCTCTTGGGCGTCTATGGCTGAGTTTTTAATGAACTTTGTCGGGCGAACACCAAACGTTTTCCCCAGAGATCTTTCATAAGTCGACTTGGGAGTGTCGAATGGACTTTTTTCCGCTCTTCAAAAATCCGACTACCTCTGCCGGATTTGAACCCGCTATCCTGGGATCCACAGGCTGACACTATACCACTGATCCACAGAGGTAGAATGATGTGTTGTATGTAAATGGGGATGTGTATTAAGACGATCACACACATACAACATCGAGCCAGAGGAATTAACCAGTCGAGACTAAAATCCCTAACCTGGCCGGGATTCGAATCCGGGAGCCTCTGAACCTACAGCCACTACATCGACCATTTGGCCAAGGAGCCAGGCGATTATAAGCCCCATGTAATAAATTAAGCGAAAAATAAAAAAGAGAAACGAATACCAAATTTAAGCTCAACGAAGGAATTCAGAAAATAAACCGAAATAAACACAGAAAAGGGGACCGAATGACACCTGAATTACATGCAATTTGAAGATTGGAGCTCTTCAACGAGTGAACAACGATATGAACTATGTTCACGCAAACAGCTAATAAAAATCGAGTGAGTCCGGTAGGTTAAATTTTAGTCTAAGGTCAGAGAGATGTACAGAATAAGTGAGGAAGATGGCACACACACAACTGTGAGAATTATGAGCATTTCTAGAGTTTCTTTGGGGCAGGTGCCTTTATCTTTCCGATCAGTCTCGTTTTCATAATTGTATAGGGTTGTTTGATTTTGCTTACGTATTACAAAGCTCCTACTAGCAAGTTACCATTTACAACAGAGATAGATACATTCATTATTTATTTATTTACTATAAACCTTTACATTATCAATGGAAGTCCAGGGGAAAAGAACAGGCCCCATACACGTAGTGCCCCCTGACATTTTGAAATTATCACCTAAATCCTAAACTAAAACAATCATAGACACTATTTACAAGCAAATTAACAAAGTATAATGTATACATATCTATCATTTACTTATCTTTTCACTCCCTGGTTCATTCTTCCACATATGTACATACATTTTCTCGCCGCATGTTCTTCCTAACACAACATTTAACTATATTTACATTTTTACATTTAATGTTGGCGGGGAGGTCGTTCCAAAGCCGCGCTGAACGATACCTTGTAGTGTGATCTCTCTCTCTCTCTCTCTCACACACACAGGACTTTATCCTAGATTCAATGACAACATATCATTTAGACGATCAAACCCTGAAATATGAGATGAAACAATCAGAAAAAGGTAAGTGAAGTAATACTAATCGCAATTATCATTTTAGATTTTCCGTGATGGGTATAAAAATTTCGATTCTGAATCCAAATCTGACATGTCTTCTTGTTACAGGGTTCAGGACACATGTCTTCAACAAAACATCCCCAGCGGACTATGTTTCGATCCAATCGCCTTCTACTTGTGTCCCCTCTTGCCTCCTCGAACATCGTTTACGGCCCAAGGACTCCAGTGAGGTATGTGCTTGCCTCTCACCTGCTGTCTGCCTTGCGGAGTGTGCGTCCGATCCATCTGCATTTTCATGCCTTAATTTGGATGTTCCGAGGCTCTTCGTTGCAGATAACATTTTAGCCAAAACACGTACAAAATTCCCCGCAATCATCGGTTAATGAAGAACTAGGCTGTTACTTTCCGGGTCTCGTACCAGTAGAATAATACTGATTTCATGCTACACCTTCAGCATCACCAGTTGTCTCAGTACTATACTTCCGTGACAGGTGAAGTCTTTAACATCCTCTACATTTCCACGTATCTGAAACTTGCAGCTCTCTCTGTGGATCAGTTATAAGAGTGTAGGACCTTCGGATCTCAAGATCGCGGGCTCATACTCGGCAAAGGCAGTCGGGTTTTTAATGGTCGAGGAAGAAGTCCATTCGGCTCTTACGTGGCGTGTAGAAGACCCCTGGTACACATTTAGTGTAGCCTACACCTGACAATTATTTAAAACTCAGCCATACATCGCCCGAAAAATTATTTTTCTGCCATCTGGTAAGTTAGTGTAAGACGGAACGTCGAAATTGAAAAATGGGCAGCCTAGATTGCGTCATATCAAAATGTCTGCGCACGGTAGCTGAGGCCATACGATTATTGTTATCATCATCTAACACTTTCTATCAATAGCTGCATTATTATTTTTTAACGATTTCTGAATCTGCACGACAGTGCATTTGTAGCATGGGAAGTAGAAAACACTTGGAGAACTCTCTAACCGGGGTGGAATGGGACAAGAAATACAGATATTAACGAACGAGATGACGACAATTTCTACAGAGAAACACGACCACTATTCCGCGATCTTTTCTGCAGGGGCCTCCATAAACTGTAAGGGAGATTGTTTGATGGCTACATAGTAGTACACCTGTTCAGTATTCGAAGCCGAACAAACGTGATCTCTACAATAGGTCATCCAACCCCTTACGCCGCTGAGGTTATCTGGTGATACATATTTTGCAGTATTTTAATAAACTCAGTGAAACCTGGTCAATGATGTCGATTGTTATTAACGGGATTTGACATTTCTTGGTCTTCAGCCCATGTACGAATTAACATTACTTGACACAAAAATTGAGTGGACTCTAGTACGGAAATATCAGCGTCAAACTCAGTACACCTCGGCCCGTGTTAGTCTTCCATAGCAAAATATCTGTAGTCTTGTTCTTTTTTTTTTTTTGCTAGTTGCTTTACGTCGCACCGACACAGATAGGTCTTATGGCGACGGGGGGACAGGATAGGGCTAGGACTGTGAAGGAAGCGGCTGTGGCCTTAATTAAGGTACAGCCCCAGCATTTGCCTGGTATGAAAATGGGAAACCACGGAAAACCATTTTCAGGGCTGCCGACAGTGGGGTTCGAACCTACTATCTCCCGAATACTGGATACTGGCCGCACTTAAGCGACTGCAGCTATCGAGCTCGGCTTGTTCTTTAATATACTGTAGGCATATGCAAATGAACTCGGGGAATTCCAGTAAGATAGGAAATTGATAAGTAGCATTTATATCAATTTGTAGTGAATGTTATCATTTATACAACTACCTTCAAGCAAAGAAGTGTACCCTTTTATTGACAACATGCTGATCAACTTCCGTGTATTAACCAGCCAAGATATTTCCATATCGGACTTGGAAATGTCTAGCCAATTACTTCTTTGTGCCAGGAAGAGTAGCCTACATAGAAATAGTCCGGTAAAAATACTGTTGTTATGGAGGTGTGTGAATTGCAATTACATCGTTTAGACTGCCTAGTAATACTAAGGAACATGGATTAGCTATTATTTGCCTGCTGCCGTGGTCTCTGAGGTAGCTCCCTGCTCAACTGGTCCAGGTTCGATTTCCGGTTCTACTATGAATTTTCCACTGGTTATATGACCTAGAAACTGGAATGGGATACACTCAGCTTCATGTGATAATTGAGTATATAAATGTGTCAAAATCGTATTCTAGGCCATCCTGCAAATGATTTTTCCGCGTTCACCCACTTTCTAGGCCATCCTGAAAATGATTTTTCCGCGTTAACCCACTAACTCCGGGCGAATTTCAGGATGACTGTGGACATGCTTCCCAATTTTACTGATAACTGCATATACAGCGCCAGAACACAGGTGACCTCACACACGTTTACACGTACACAACACACAAGACTGATAATTCAGATGTCTGAAGATGTTCCCATGAAGTAACTTACTGGTAACTTTCCTACGCAGGTTATACTAGCCCACAAAAAAACTGAATGCACTATCACTGCGTCTGCCATTAAGACAGTAATTATTATTTATATTAAATGCAGCACAACTAGGCATATATTCAATGAAAGTCTGATAGTCTAAAGGTCATATTATTTCTCTTTGTTGTTAACTGAATATGAAGCGGTCAACTACATGAACTCAGTCTACATAAATCTGATAACCCGTACAATTCCTATGTCTCAGCATGTATAGATTAAATAATTGCAATTAATTTGTGAGTACGGTAGAGAAGATCCCAGTTTAAAAAAAAACAAAAAAACAAAAAAAAAAAACAGAAAACTAGTGATGACGATGCCCATATTGTCTAGCTTATAGCATGAGTCTCCAAACGATGTAGCTGTCCAGTGCCTGAACATTCTTCAGCAAATAATACGAGGTACTCAGGTTCTACTCAAATCAAATTTCATAACAATCACAGTATTAAGGTGTTATACTGTTTATACTTGAAAGCTAGCAATAAACGTTTATCATCTAGTTACACAGAGTATAGACTTCCTAGAAGAATGTTAGATATTCTAAGCAATTTAGGCTAGATATTAAACTCATATGACAAAGTCGCCAGGGTAGAAATAGAAGTCGAATTATGCATAATGAATGTTTAGCCAATACCTACAGCATGTCACGAGAACACTTTCCATTCAACAACTCATTCAATAACAATATCCTCTGACCTACAGTACCCAGGCCAGAGACGTCTGGGTTGACCTTCTTTCTGTTAAGTACAGCTTGGCAACCTCGCATGGCAATGAAACAAGGGCGACAGAGATTTCTTGGATGCAACTGACTGCAAGTGATCGAGCTTGGAACATATGTAACACCCATCAGAAAATTAAGTGCGTCTAATCTCAGTGCGCTTTCAATTCATTTACTTATCAGGGGACTTTCTCCCAGACCTCAGGAGCAATGTACAACAGAACGTTTACGATAAGCAGAGCTAGTTTCGCAAGCAAAGAAATTCAATTGCTACTTATCTAATATACAAAGAAAAATACCTGTTTCGGGACCATATTTCTTACTGGGCAAAGCGAAGCACTTAGCCCCCAGCTTCATTCCATTCCACGACATGAAAATAAGTTAGTTTATGAACATTTTTATGATCAAGAAATAAGAAAAATGAACAACTTTACCTGATATGATTCTTCTTCTTCTTGTCTTTGCAGCCATAATTTCTTTTCGTCAGCAGAACTTTTCATCTTCAAGTAGGAAGAATACCACATGTATCAGACCATATTGCTAAAATAAGATGTTCTTGGCTGTCTCCTCGTTTTCTCCCCTAAGATCTGTCCGACAATGTTTTGTAAAAGCCCAATGAGTTTGAATTTGAGCTTTCTTATTACTGTCTTCATACAGAATCATCTCATTGTTCTTTCTGTCAGTCCAAGCTAGTTCTGGTAATTCTCCTCCAAAGCCACATTTCCACCGCCTCGAGACGAGCTTTCTCCTGTTTTGCTACCGTCCTGGTTTCACATCTATATGGCAAGAGACTCCATGGAAATTTGGAATAGTTTATAAATACAAAGAGATTGTACATAGCAACCATATGCCCGATCAGATTGAACAGCGATACCACCATACTTGCCGATCTACTGTGAATATGATTCTAGAGGAATCTCGACAGGGTATGGTTGCCTAGTTGTACTTCACATTCAAATAATAATCATCACTCACCACAATAACAAAATAAAATACCAAGTTTATTAGCTGTTCATGAACCGCGTTGAGGCCTTCGGTTCAGAGGAGGCCGGGTTCGATTCCCGGCCGGGTCGGGGATTTTAATCGCGTCTGATTGATTCTTCTGGCCCCGGGGACTGGGTATTTGTGTTTGTCCCAAAATTTTCCTCATCATATTCAGACAACATACTACACTAATGTTATTTGCTTCACGTCCCACTAACTACTTTTACGGTTTTCGCAGACGCCGAGGTGCCGGAATTTAGTCCCGCAGGAGTTCTTTTACGTGCCAGTAAATCTACTGGCACGAGGTTGACGTATCTGAGCACCTTCAAATACCACCGGACTGAGCCAGGATCGAACCTGCCAAGTTGGGGTCAGAAAGCCATCGCCTCAATCTTCTGAGCCACAGCCCGGCAACATATCACACTACCAACCACCACAGAAAAACGCAATAGTAATTACATCCCTCCATATAAAGTTGGGGTCAGGAAGGCCAACCGGTCGTTAAACAGGACCAAATCCACACGTGCTACACAGTTCGCACTCGCAACCCCACAGATGTGGGAGAAGCGATGGAAGAAGATTATCTGTTCAAGAACTGCAATACAGTGAGGGACACGTTAATCTCAGAGGCTACAGGCTAGATGGGCAATTAAAATTAGAGAGAGAGAGAGAGAGAGAGAGACGGGAGGATGCTTGTCACGGTATTTCAGTGGCTGCCTGACAACACGGGAGCATTTGTATAGCATATCATACAAACATAACCCTCAATAAAATAAATGTCTTCAAGTACTTTATCGCTCGCCAGCGGATCTGTGCATCTTTTTCAACAAGTATTGACACTGTTATCGATAACAATATGGTTTCAGGCACGAATGCGTGAAGCTTATACGGTGGACGAGTGAGAGAGGCAGAACAGGTAGCTTGCAGTTTGACCTGACTGAAGGCACAGTGATCATAGTCACAGGACCTTCAATTTTCCTTGAAATCGGAACCAAAGGATGTGAATTATCTTTTCAAACCCCGAAATTAATTGGTCGGGGATTCCAACCACGACCACCTTGGTGAGCAACTAGTGATACTGCCGCTCAGCTATAAGCTCCACCCTCAAATAAACGACTGAGCATACCACAGAAAATCTCCAAATTTTTGTTGTTGGAATGACAGTGGGAAAAGTTCATGGAAAAACTACTCGCAGGATGCTCACGATGAATGTCTGGATCGACCATTCCGCAGCTCTCACTATTTGAGCTACTGCCAACGTGAGGTAGAACAACAAGAAGAACAGGTTCGCATGTTCATTTGTATATATTTCTGCAAATACTTGTACTGCAAGTGCGTAAATAAGTAATTTTCGCTTTTGTCCGAGTCAATATGCAGAGAGATAAAATCAATAGAGCGGTACAAACTACGTCCTTGCCTGTCACAGTAAATAATAAGAAAGAAAACATGTGACAATCCCGTTGCTCTTGTATTTGTCTGTCAATACTGAAAACTTACAGATCATTCCCACTCACCCAGCAAGTTACCTACCTCACTGAAACGTAACTCGTTTCTTGAAGACTGGAATTATCTGAGAGAGTACTTTCTAAACTGGAATTCTTCGTTTACTGTTTTCTTTTTCTTTTATCTTAGCGTTGGAGCAATAGCACGAGACGATCGGAACATTCTTTTCCACCGAAGCCAATTTTAATGAAGTTGTCGGCAGAGCACCTAGGGTTAGTCATGGTCTTGAAAATTCCATCCAAGTCACCGGGATTAGAACCTTGGCCACTTGGGTAGGCAATCACGCTAGGCCTCTTTAATTTCTCTTTGTTGCCAATGGCTTGACGCCCCACTAACACATGAACATTTTCGGCGACGTAGCTATGGGAAAGTGCTATCACTAGGAAGGAAACGGCTTCGACCACATTTAAGGCACAGCTCGAGCATTGGGCAGGTGTGAAAATGGGAAACCATGGCAGACCATCTTCACGGCAGCCGTCGGTGGGGTTCGCACTCATCAACTCCCGAATGCAAGTTCACAACTAAGCGGCGCAAACCGTGCGGCTAACTCGCTCGTTTAGACCTCTTAAACCTAATCCAACGGGCTCGGAGAAAACTAGAGTTCACAACGAGAGGTCAAATAGGCCAGATGAAGAAGAGGAACCTGCTGTGAGTCAGTAAAAGTAAGACATATGGTACTCTACATTTCGTATAAACAAGCATGCGTCGCAAATGCAATGTGATGTGTCCCTTGGGTTTGCAATGTGTTTATGACAGGCGAAATAAAGACGGGATAGGGAGGTTTATGTTCTTAAAATAAATGATATAATAGTGCAGGTTATAAAACATAACTACAGCGTTACTGCCTATGTTCTGAGCATACAGTACATGTGAACTGGAAATTGAGAGCAACAGAAAAATTGAACAGTTCCTTTTAGGACCTGTACAACGACTGTCAGATGTGCGGTTTAAATTTATGCGACAGATAGTATATTTTTATCCGGAAGTTTGATTGAAAAAGCTTGCTACGACTTTCGTATACATACAATCTGGAGGAATTTAGCTATTACAGTTAATGATTACAGTTTTAGGAGGAACTACAACTTGGCAACCATCCTCTGTTTAATACTAATCGGAGAGAAAAAAATGGAAGGTGTCCGACACTTCGAAACAAAGATATCGGCCAACGAAAAAAAAAAAAAAAAAAAAAAAGGCCAGGAAGGGCGAGAAAATGAAAGACTCCCTAGCCCTCGCAACCTAATAACGTCGGGGTCGGAAAAGAACAAGAGTTGACCAAGGGTGGTCAGATAGAACAGATGAAAGTGATGAACCTAGCACAAGTAAGTGAAATCCTAAACATCGAGCGGCAGTTGAAGCTCTTACTTGGGACTGGGCTGTAACAGTCAAGATAGCTGCACGTCGTGTTGATGGTATGATTAATCTGTATCTGCAGGGTGCTATAAATAAACGAAGAATAAATTATTATAATGTAACCTATATATACCTATAAGTCCATCACACTGTCTGTTCAAGCTGTCCCGAGGGGTTTTGACGACTTTGACTTGCACGCAAGCATATTATTGCTGTTCAACTCGCTTGGCGGCCGTGATCGGTACGGAATCGAATCAACTCTTAACGGTGCGACATCGAGGCTAGCCGATCCAAGTCTCGTTAGTCAAGGTTTTTCCTTACCATGTAAATGATGACCAGCTAACAGAGGTAGTGGTATGCAATTCCTAATCACCAGAATGCGTGCCAGAAGCCTGGGTTCAATTCCAAACCTCTCCGCAGCGCTCATGTTAAGTGATAAGCACTTCCTTAACCACTAACGTAATTTGTTATTTGTTGCCCTCCATACTGCAGCACATGTTACGACGATACCAACACCACTATTTTATTTTTTAAACGTAAAGCTCCCATTCCCGTCTTTATTTCATCCGTCATAAACACGTTGCAAACCCAAGGGATACACCACATTGTTTGTACGTACTGTAGAGAACCACTAGTATCACAAAGAAAGAACTTTGTAACAATTTGATGACCACCAAGAAATATAATCATGAATAAAAATATAAAGGCTAAATAATTAACAATAAAATAAAACTTAATAAAATACTTGAAATGAATTAAATTAATAAAAATATTTAATCGAAATGTCCGTAGTATGGGCGCCAGAGCATGATAATTATTTATATCCCAGGGCGTGTACATAATGCTGCGTACTGGTACATCTGCTTCAGGCCTTCCCTAACCTTCTGAAAACGACTAAATATGTAGGAAATGCACCTAGGTTCATCAATAACTCCACTGATTCTGAAATATCTAACTATATTCTTAATAAAATCCGTGCATGAGCACCTCATCAACACACAAAAATACACTTATAATACACAAACAAAAGATTGCTGGAAGACTCCATACTTACAACAACAACAACAACAACAACAATGAAGACAGTGGGAAAACGAAAACGAGAATTATGCCACCATTTGCAGATAGTCCGTTGAACTATGCACATATATGTAGATAAATACCCTTCACTGTCTCTGTATCAACACGACTTGCCGATTCTCATAATCGGCACTTATATCACACAGATACTGTACCTCAGAATACTGTGTTCCAGACTTAACACTTTTTGTAATGATCTGAGCAACACACGCTTGTCGATCCTGAACATAAATTATGGACAGTCGGAGACAGCTTTCACCAACATATAATGCCAGGCCGCCACAAATGCCACAATACTTAATGCGTAAGCACTCCACAATTTGTCGATCAGCCACTTTCCACCAACATAACAAGACTAAGTTCCACGAACGTTTGAAGTCCAGTCCAGTATAGTGCAGCAGTCTCACTCCAGTACCGTGTATCAGCACTACTTCATTCCCGTACAGTGTGTCAGTTGTGGTTCGTTTCCGCTATGATGTCCAAGTTTATATAAACATCCGCTTCTCCCGTCCTCTCAGATGATACGCCGAGAGAGATCCCCGCCAGTCAATCATGGTAGATCCTCTTGTCAAGACCATGCCCTGAACTTCTCCTTAGTCCCAAGTTATAAACAAACTCTCGGGTGTTTCACATGAGTCATAGAACTTTCCCAGTACAACATCAACAAGCTCATGTGATTCTGGGCTATTCACATGATTCATCGCACTTACCGACAACAAGTACATCTCATAAGACACTGGGATTCCCGCATGAGTCATACAAATTATCAGAGTCCAATATAGCAATGTTTTCCCAGCTGTATGAAACAAATTACTCATACTACATATGGATACCTTCCAGCTTACAAACATTAATGACAAAATATACAACTGAAATACCGACGATAATAATAATAATAATAATAATAATAATAATAATAATAATAATAATAAATCGAAGACTGACAATAATATCTCTCACCTCTACATATAGTGCGAGGGTGTGATATATGTACAATCACAACTTGTGCCAACGAACGCTGTCTGATACGGCTCTCAGCCACTACAACCGCATGATAAAGTATTACTGATATTTCAACAAAAAACGATGTATTAATCACATGTATGAAGTCGTAATAGTAGTTTACTAACTTTTCTGTTAGTGGCATAAATAACTAAAACTTCATTAAAAAATCGGTGTCGACATTTCGGCAATTAATATAATCCTATGAAAAAGCGTAGCACAATGTTTCACGAGGCCCTTAATACCATTTAAGAATATGAAAATAAAATATCGATATCTTCAATGGATTAGAAACTATTTCGGTCTAACATCTCAGGTGAATAACCTTGTTTTTAAGTCTCTTCTCTGAGAGACAATACACAATGCATACACAATCATAAACAGCAGGATAAATTCAATTAAGTTGAAATCTGTTAATCCGTTCGATAAACGCTGATTGTCAGGTGACAATGGACAAATGAATGAAAACCTTCCACGTTATATTTCAAAACTTGGAAGGAAAATGTAGGAAGTGTTAAATCAGGATAGCAAAACCTACTCTAAATGATGTTGGCAAATATGAGACTTAAGAAGATTGAGGAAAGTGGTATCAAAGTAAAGTATTGAAAATAATATCCTGTGCATGGGAAAATTGCAGGAGCGCTACCGTAATGAAGGAGTACCGGACACTGTCAGCGATGGTCGGACGAAATAAACACAGGTTCACCTGCCTACAGCAGTGGGAGGGATTACTACTCTTCAGCGGAGGCCTTCAAATTTAGATTCTCCTCCATGACTCCTTGTTTCATTCTTCAAGCAATCGTTATTCACGTTCTTTTTCTCATTCTGATAGTCATCTTAGTTTTCCTTGTCGATGTGGGGTTTTACACCCGAAGACAATCACGACAAAAACCACCACCATCGTCAGTTAGGACGACTGAACAATATTTTCATGTTAGCGATGCCTTGCGGTGAAATGGACTAAGCATTCCATTTCTATATATAAAGCAAAATGTCTGTCCATACTTCCATCAACAAATCCACGCCGTTCTACTAATCTGAACCAAATTTTGCATACTTACCTTTTAGAACTCTGCGGGCAACCCCGTCTACAATAAATTTTAAAAGCCCTTTCCATTTACTAGATTCTGGCCCTTTGGCGCATTAACATAGGCTAATATAAGATAAATATAGAATTTGTCGTAGAAGGACAAGACAAAGCTCATATTATGTCTCACGACGCAAAGAACAAAACTCGGTAAGTTCCTACGGGACCGAAAATCATGTTTTACGGGCCCAAAACTAATCGTTATGGAGACACATTTTAGGCCTTCTCCCAAACTATCATTTCACCCGGAGTGAATAAACTTATTTATGGCTTAAAGTACAATGCCTTATTCCCCAATGTTACGTACAGACTTTCATCATATTCTGTTTGGCTATTTTATCGTGATGCAGGAACATAAATGACGGAGAATTAAAAATTGCATTTCTATCTTACTGTGGACACGACCGATATATATATGAAATATACACGCTAAAACAACATTTAAAATTCAATTTTATCTGCTTGAAAATATTGAAGTTGTGATAGTTTTAGGTAAGATTCAAATGTTTATTTATTACGAAGACGTTACTAATTTATAATCACTGGAATGGTTGAAATTTCTAAACAGTTTTACTTTCATACAACTCGACTATAAAAGCATATAACCTACAAAAGAATACTGAAAAACACAGATTTCAAATTTATGCTGTATCCTTTAAAACGAATCCATGCAGTGCCTTTAATGATAAGATTATTCTCTAAAATTCAAACCTTCAAGTACTGGACTCTCACCCGTACAGGGTAAGTAAGTGAAACTGGCAGAAACAAAGACGAAACAAAAGTTGGATTTCAAGGACAAACTGGAAAACAGAAAAGGTCACTGGAGTACCAGAAGTTAAATTATGATTACGGTGACGATGACAGTGATCATTTAATTGTTTTTTAAAGAGAAATGCGAGACACTGATCTTGTCTCAATTTTAATTAAAGTTGAAATGGAAGAGGTCCGATTCTTCGAAAGCTACGAGCACCTGGTGAATTTAGTTTAACTGCAATGGCTTGCAGACAATGCTGAAGGCATAATACGGTTTATATATTTAATTAGCACCTCATATCAAGATAAACAAAAAAAATACAAATACACCTTAACTAACTTTCCGCACGCTTTTGTTACTAGAAAGGATTAGTTGATAGGAAACAATGGCGTAATGATGCAGATGCTTCAGTTGAACTTGAAAATGTAAGTTCATTCAACCTAAAAGAAAATATCCGACCATGGCCTGGTAACTTGGATATAACTGTGTGAATTGTAATTACTTTTATCACGGGGCGTGAAGTTACTAAATTATATTAACAGTTAGTAGCATTGTGACGTAAGCATTACGCTTTCGCGTTGTATTTCATAGCTATCTTCTGAAACAAATTAATTTAAGGAACGAATGCGGAAAAATACCAGTTGTGTGTACTACTAACCTTGTATCGTTTAAAGATGTCAGTTCTGCCTCCTGTGAGAAGTGAAATTCCCTAAGATTGCTAATTGTGGATACCTTCGTATTTACACAGGCACAGCATATCTTGAAAAGGCTCGAGATTCCTGTGACGAAGAGAGAATCATGTCTGTTACACTAGTTGTTTTGGTGTTCTTACGGGTACATACCGAATTGTATAAGACCAGATGAAACACTCTAGATCCACTCATGATCCATGATGGCAGAATTAACAGTATTCGATCTCCAGCTAGAGTTTCTAATCATTGAAGTTTGACACAATTACAAAAAAGTGTTTAATAATAATACTTAGTAAACACGAATAACTGTTATAATTAAATAGACTGCAGGTTCAAACATTGCATCACACTCAATACCTAGTTTAAGTTCACACGATAGCATTACCAAGACAACTAAAAGAAAGAAAAAGAAGAAAGTAATATTGAAATTGAAATGTAAATCAATCTCGAACATATCAAAATAACCAAGGTTGATGAATAACAATATTCTCAACAAGAAAAACATTAGGCCCTAGATTTCATCTTTACACTTTCTCCTAATAAAATGTCGCATATATGGGCAAATGCTTATTCTGCTCTTTTAGCCAACATATTTTAGGAGGCTGCCATTAGCCTTGAAAGAACTTTAAATAACAATGCATTGATGCCAGTCACATTACTCGGACCAATACGAACTTCCCAGTATCTCGTGCTGATGAACTAATTTATCCTACTCCTTCGAGAGGAAAAAAATCTGTCCGTTAGGTTATCAGTCCAGGACAAATAATAGAAAGTATTTACTGAATGGCTAAGACGAGTGAGATTTGTGTTTTGAATAATTTACGGTTTAGTCTGTTTTCTCTGGTCTACGTGGTTTTGCAGCCATCAAGTCGACTCCAGAACAGTTTGATAAACTAATCTTTGTGTTAAGGTGATTCACATCCGCTCTCTTCAATACATCAGATTTGTCTTACGACACATATCATACAAGACATATTACGGATTAAGTACGTAGCCAATCATTACGTCTGTCCTGTGTGCATACATTACAGCCGATTTTAATAACTTTAATTAATTCCACGACTCAATCCGCAATACATACCAATACAACAACAACAACAACAATAATAATTTATGGCCTCAGCCACAATGTGGGGATATCTTCATTGACACCATTCAGGTTGTCTGTGGGTCAATTTCGACGTTCTGTTTTACTCTACAAGATGGTAGACGACGGGTAAACATGAAATGTGCCAGCAGAGATATTTTACATGCCAACACGGTACGTCATGGAGTATGCTTTCCTCGTATTCTCAACGAGTAAGGGCCTTATTACACGAGGCAGCCATGTGCGCAACGGATGGCGCGACTAGTGTCGCGACCTGCGTTGTGCTGAGCAACCGGTGGCTCAGCCAGACAGATTAACGATAGGTATACTAAATAAGTAGAAGCTTCGTTTCCTTCTTGATCTATAATATCCACTTCGTCTAAGCTTTTAGTAGCTTGATGTTCCTAGAAAACGCAGCTGATCAAAATACATGTATTGGCAGCTGAACCAGACTTGATACCTTTAATCGAAGAATGTATCTCGTGTAACACGTTCGGATGGATTTTCATTTCTTTTGAATGAGTGTCACTGAACATAGAAAATGATAATGTGTTAGAACAAACGTGAGCGAGTGAAAAAGTTGGCGTGTTATTTATGGGTACGTGCTGTTTTTTCTTTGTATTTGGCTACAAGAACTTCAATGCAAGATCTTCAATACCAAAATATATAGAACTAAGTCAACCAGCAATCTCAGTACATGTAAAACAAGTTTGCAATGCCATGTGGAAAGATGTGAGACCACTTTGCTGCTCAGTTTATGAATAAAAGCATTTCCCCATTGTTTAGGAGCCACTGATGGGAAGCAAGTTCGAGTAATCAAGCCAGTACACAGTGGTTCTTTGTACTATAATTACAAAAAAATATTTTTCTATATTGTTACTTGCTATGTGTGATGCGAACTTCAAATTTATTTTTGTGGACGTGGATGCTTATGGTAAATCACCTGATTCGAAAGTTATTTATTATTCGAAAGTATTTAAGTATTTAGGGGCAGTGTCTTCAGGAGAAAAAACTTGATAAAGTTCATTAAACATTCCTGAAGATCAATCTTCTTTTCAGGGATTCGAGGTGATTCTTTTGAGATTGTTGGCGATGAAACTTTCGGTTCGACAATTAACATACCAAGACCTTATTCAGACAAGTGTTCGAGTATTAAATAAAGAGCCTACAGGGTCCCCCATATAGAGTAATGTTTATTTGGTAGTTGGTAAACCTGGTTCTGAGGATTTTTTTAATGTACCGAAGTTGCCAACACTTCGGTTGGTTCCTCCTCGATTGTGATCTACTTATCAGATGTCCAATAACGGACCTACTACGTTGGTATTATCAGATACTTGAAAATATGTTCTCTAGCCAATTAAAACCGGGGTTGTGTACAAGAATCCAGCCTATCAGCAGAGTTCTGGAAGCTTCCCCTTATGGAACTATAAAAGCAGTGCACTTTGGGGCCGTCTTGTCTGAATTGCTCCAGTGCTTGGGAGTGCGACTTGATCTAAGGGAGGCAGGGACGAGCCCTGCCTGGAAGATCCAGCGGCACAAGGTAATGGCAGAATTTACCTAGACATGTGATAGCTCCTGCGGGTAGTTTGAGGGGAAGGTTTCAGACGTTTTTCTTTTAATGTACTTTTGTAATCTGGTGGTATAAATTTAGGATTTTCGGCGAAGTCTAAGGACTATGTTTCTATTCCCTACTGGGAAATATGTAATGTAGGTAACGAAGAGTGATGACCTTCTATCGTTTCCCATTCAACCATGCATTGGATGACTAATGTTTTCAACCTCAAAATTTTGTAAATCTTGTCTTGACTTCAAATGATCCTCCTTTAGTCACCCCTTTTAGTATAGGATTAGCCTCTGTATCTTCGGGCCATGAGCCCACTTAAGGTTTTAGGGATTTATGAGAGTACTGGTGTTTTGCCTCCTTGCCTTTTTTATGGCCGGTTATGTGCAACCTTTTCTTTTTATCATTAAGGCCAAGTAGTATTGGCAATGATGCCCCTGTTTATTCATCTCAGAGTATAAATATTTCGTTGTGTTAGTTCCCTTTGGGAACACTGACTAAAATAATTGCTGAGCAATTGATAAGCCTACATCGGGGCAATTGTGCATGAACGACTTAATGTGAGGTGAAATTTTTATTGCATCAAAAGAAACTGTTTGCCTCTGCGAGGTTAGACTATGGTATTTTGAAGCTCAGGCTCCTGTGCAATGTAACTGCTAGGAGTAAACCTTGCTCTTGTAAAATATTTGTAACTGCCCGGAGCAATAATGCTCCTCTATCTATATATGTAAATTAACAACTTGTTCACTATCTCAACTTTTGTACCTGATTCTGGACTTTTGAGTCCCAGACATTGTTAGAGCTGACGAGCTCATTAATAACTAGTTCCGTTGTTTGTAATTCATTCAGAGTTTCTATCTCTCAATTTTAAACTAGAAAAAAAAGGGGAAAAATTCCAAATTTGTATCTTAAAAGTTGCTCTAAGTAATTACTTGTCCAGCCATTCAACACAGGCGCTTCCTAATCCTCTGAACACTGAAACTCCATAACAATATTATAATAATAACATTATAATAATAATGTTATCATACTATTATTATTATTATTGCTTCGAAGTTGAGGAAATGTCCAATTTTCTCGAGTGTCCGAAGTTGAGGCCCAAGCTAATATATGTTCATTCTGGGTCATTTTAGGCCAGAAAATGGTGAGTTTTATTTGTCCTTTTCTGCCTTTTTCGGCATTTTTGGCTTACAGGTCATTTTAGAATACTTTATAGGCCTTAACGGCCTTTTTTCAACTTTACTTTCTTTTGACTACATTTATACAGCTCATTCTCAATTCGAATCATTATTAGGTCATCACCTCTTGTCATCACGTCTTGTCTGTAGTAAGAGAGAAAATGAAATTAAAATAAAATGAAAAAGTGAAACTAATGCTTGAAGAAACATGGGTATTAAATTATGTGTAAGATAAGTGAAATATTGAAAGGAGAAAATTTTGATGTGAGTGTTTTTGAAGAGGACGATCTCACTTGCTTGAAGTATGAACCCTTAACATCAGTTGATGATGTGGAGAGACATTTCTCGATGTTTTGCAATGTTCTGTCTGAAAATCGACGATCCTTTACACCTAGGAACCTAGAGATGACGATTGTGATATACTGCAAAGCCAACTGAGGTAAGGTTTACTAATTCCAATTTCTGTAACCCTAGTGTGGTTACGGCAAATATGACTGCAGTTACAATAAATTCAATTTCTTTCTCCAGGATGTCCGTTGCGGGTTCCCTAAATTAATTCTAGGTGGAAGAAGCATTTAGGCTAATTCTAAATTCTGCAAGTACTTTTTTCAACAAGCACGGAATTCCTTCTTTTACTATATATATATATATTGTCTGATAGAAGTATTTCACTCATATTTTTGTTCTGCATGTTGCATACCACCAGAATGTTGCATATTAAAACATTCTATTCCTTCATTAAACCTACATATAAACAAGAGCTTATTAAAAACAGCTTTGGCGAACCCGCCCGTCCATTCTACTGGATCGATTTGCTTCAATTCTGTTTAATTCTCTCCCGAATTACGTGCCGGTGGATCGTGAGACTTTGATAGGTCTTTTAAGTTTTGACAACTTTGAGTCATCATAAAATCAAATCATTAAATGATCACTCCAATAATTGCAGGCGAAGGCTTACCCTAACCCGCAATACATTCTGTACTTAGCAGGTTGCTAAGCGACTAACACTTTCATTAATATTCTGATTTATGTGATTTTCATTCTTAGTAATGCCATTCCATGGAGCCCGCCTGGTGGCCATGATCGTTAAAGCGTTCCTAAACTACCTGACACAGTGGTTAGCTGGTTCGAGTCCCGTTGATGGAAAAAAGTCAACATCAGAATGTTAGCCGGCAGTGTAGGGGAGATGGTGGTATACAATTTCTAATCACTAGATTGCGTGCCAAAAGCCTGGATTAAATTCCAAACCTATCCGCAGCGCTCACATGGAGTGAGGGCATGACACTTTTGATGGTGATACGTCCGTTGGATGGAGACGTTAAGCCTTGAGCAGACCCCTTGGTGCTATTTAACAGGAGTACGCTATGTGCCGGTACCGGGATTCATCTTCTCCCTTCCTACTATCATATAAATAACGTCACTCATTTCATTGCATCTCATTAACTCCTCTGATGAGGGTGACGTCAGGAAGGGAATCCGGTCATAAAAACCCGCCACTACAGTTTCATCTCACCTCATACCCGACCTCGTAGAGAAACAGGATAAGGGCTGGACAAACAGTAATGTGACTGCATGCAGCCATATTTGGTTACTATCTGTCAAGCCAGAGAGAGTAGGCCTATACACTTCCTCTGATCATGGAAGAATACTATTCTCTGCTAGATACTCTGATCTTCCCCAGCTTCTGAATGTAATGAACAGGTGGCAGAACATTCTTTTTTTTTCTAGTGGCTAGATAGGTCTTACGGCGACGATGCGATAGGAAAGGGTTAGGAGTGGGAAGGAAGCGGCCGTCGCCTTAATTAAGGTACAGCCCCAGCATTTGCCTGGTATGAAAATGGGAAACCATCTTCTAGGCTGCCGACAGTGGGATTCGAACCCACTATCTCCCGGATGCAAGCTCACAGCTGCGCGCCCCTAACCGCATGACCGACTCGCTCGGTGAACGTTCTTCATAACTTACATGCTGCTAAGAGAAAACAGCGTACGTACGTACGTACGTACAGACGGGAAGGTGTCAAGTCGACTAGCCTTCTGTATGACCATTAATAAAGCGAAGGGGCAAACGCTTGGAAAAGTGGGTAGTCAACTTACCCGAACTAGTATTCAGCCACGGCAAATGTACGTTGCACTATCTCGGGCAAGATCGTTTGAAAATTTGAAAATCTAAATACGCCCAAATGGTCGAAGCGCAGGGAATATTGCAAAGAAAGAAGTGTTATAAACTAAATTACGAATGAATCAGCTATTATGTACCGTACTGGTGTTGAGAGTTCGTAAAACTATTGAAAAGAGCAGGCAAAACAATATGACTGCGACAGGCATATTAAGACGAGTTCCCTGAACTATTTATAACGAATACTGCGGAGCAGCACCGGTCCACTAGTACGCAATAAGTTATGAATGGATTTCGATCGCATTTTACATCCTGTTTGCAAGTTTTAGGTCTTTTTTTTGGATATTTTTAGGTTTTTACAGGTCTCTTTAGGCAATTTATAGATCCTCAACTTCAGAGCCCTAACTTATCAACAACAACAACAACAGAAGTTCTCCTGAGCCGGATGTTTGTGCAATCCAATGAGTAGTGATAGAGTGGGAACGAAGGAAGGAAGGAAGGAAAAAAGGACGAGTAACGGGGGGAGGGGGGTGAGGCTGCACTATAGTTTGGGGGGGGGGGGGAGGCTGCACTATAATTTTCAAGCATAGCGAATAGAAATTGCGGGTTATTTATTTCTTTTTACAATTTGTTTTACGTCGGACCGACAGAGATAAGTTTTATGGCGACGATGGGACAGGAAAGGACTAGAGTGGGAAAGAAGGCGGCCGTGGCCTTAATTGACGTACAGCCCCAGCATTTGAATAGTGTGAAAATGGGAAACCACGGAAAACCATCTTCAGGGCTGCCGACAGTGGGGCTTGAACCCACTATCTTCCAGATGCAAGCTCACAACTGCGCGCCCCTAACCGCACGGCCAACTCTCCCGGTGGTTTAAGTATTCTGATAACACCGGTAAATTGATCATTTAAGAAAGAAAAACAGTTACTACCAAACACCCGGCATGGTTGTCAGAATCTAGGTAGCAATCTATAATGACACAGCTGAGTTACCATCACTGCATCAAAAAAGTAACAGCATAGAGCATCCATATAGCACTGCGAATACGTGGCGGGAGTAGATTCAAGCAGAAGCACCAATTTCCAATTCTGACCAGAAGTCAAGTGTCTCACACGTTTCAAGTCATTATGAAAATAGAAAGTATACAATTAGGAAGTCGTGAAAGTTTGAGGGATCATAATGCACTGACCCACACGCCATTAACCATTTATGACGCATGACCAAAACCTCGTGACGAGAAAAGAATCCAACACGCATACCTCTTATGATAAAGAACATGGCTTAAAGTGAATAAAATAAAGTTTAATAATACAATAAAAGATCAGATTTTCATGTTAATATATTTACTTGTATGGAAAACGTTCTCAATTAGTAAGGGAAAGGTTTCTTCAAGTCAAGACTGTCGAGCTAATTAGCACATACGGTACAGCGTTGGTCTTCCCAGTTCAAGTTAGTAGGTTCGATACTGGCTCACTCCGGTAATTACTGAAGGCACTCATGTACGCCAGCCTTCTGTCAGTAGATTTACTGGCACGTAACAGAACTCCCGCGGGACAAAACTTCCCGGCACATTAGCGTCTCTCAAAACCGTAATTGAACTCAGTGGGACGTAAAATCAATACATACACACATCTTCATTATAAACCTGTATGTCTTTCAGCGTTCAGTCTGCAAGCCTCTGTGAATTTACGAAACGCCTCTTCAGTCCTCCCTTTGTCACTAGCTCTGTGGCCTCGTTTGGTACCACATTTCTTATCTTTAAATTACATGAAAATTAATCTAACCATCGTCATCTTTGTCTCCCTCCACTTCTCTTGCCCTCCATGACAAAATACATTATTCTCCTAGGTAAACTATCCTCCTCCATTCGCCTCGCATAACCGAGCTGGTGTACGCGTACCGTAACCTAACCTTATCTCTAGCACTAGCCTAATTTTTCCCTATGGCTGATCTAAAGATCTAAACGAGACATTTATCGCCGAAGGTTCTTTTTGCGCGTGTTGTGAAGTGAATAAAATTAGTTTTATTTCGGGTTTTTTTTTGTTGCTATTTGCTTTACGTCGCACCGACACAGATAGGTCTTATGGCGATGATGGGATAGGACAGGCTTAGGAATGGGAAGGAAGCGGCCGTGACCTTAATTAAGGTACAGCCCCAGCATTTGCCTTGTGTGAAAATGGGAAACCACGGGAAAACATCTTCAGGACTGCCGACAGTGGGGTTGGAACCCACTATCTCCCGGATGCAAGCTCACAGCTGCGCGTCCCAACTCACCCGGTAGTTGTATTTCAGCAGTTTTGATATATTTCACCTCTTGCATGTATTTTAGATATAGTGTTATTTTACAAATAGGTAATTTACACATTATGTTTTGCTGGCAGTATGGCTACTTGCCAAATGTCAAATAAAATAAAATAAACTATCTCCTCATTCTGAGTACCATCCTGTAATTGTTCTCACCTGTGTTTACCAGCTATCATTCTCGCTACTTTCATGTCTGTTACTTCTAATGAGTTATATATCCTGAGTCTACCTAAGCTTTCATTCCCGTAAAGCAAAGCTAGTTTGAAAATAGACCGGTGTTAAAGATGATTTCGTCCGGAAGCAACTTTTTCTTACAGAATACTGCAACTTTTTCTTACAGAACACTGATGACTTCAACTGCGAGCTCAATTTTGCTGCACCTTGCTTCACTCTCACTTACTATAGTAAGTGAGTTTACATGCAGGATTCAAATCTATTTGAGTACACTTTCCGTAATGTAAACACGATCTAAACGGAGACTCAGTCCGGACTGAGTCAAGGTCGATACGATAAAATCTGGGATCGTTCGAACTGAGTACCAAGGTGCCGAGAAAACGACTACGCACACAATCCATGTTTGTTCTGTCGAAAATAATTTCCATAATCGAATCTGTGTTATTAATTTGCATTCATAATCGACGACCGATTTAATATTTACAGGCAACCGAATCATGAGAAAATGTATTGTCATCGGCAGAAGTGCTTTTAACACATGCGTTATTAACTTACTAGGCTACTTCACTTCGCTAGTCCGTATGACAATAGAAACAATCGATTACATCTCGATAGATTATATCGATGAAAGAATATAGGCTGTCTACAACATGACAATGAGTCATTCTGAGCAGATATCTGGCAGTTTGTGCTAATAAAATAGTACCATCAATATCAAGCAGGTATATAGATGACAGATTTCGAATACATGATATTTTAGCTGTCATTATAAACGATAGAGAAATATTAAAACACAAAATATTTTGATATTCATATACCGTTAGTGTCCGTAAAATAGGTGTGTGGAGAGAGTTCGTACAGTCAAAATCTCATTCTAGTCAATACTCCATACAAACAGCGATCGTATTCAGTACAAAACTGTAAGTGTACTCAAATCGATTGCAATTCCCAAGTAAACGAAGTAATTACCATCACGGAATAATACAAATCCTAAATACTTAAAATAATATACCTGTTCCAGTTTTGTATTCCAGACCTACCATTTAATTCTCTTAGGTTTCTTTCCTACAGAAATCACTTTAGATTAGCTGCCTCTGTGGATCCGTGGTAGAGTATCGGCCTCCGAATCCCAAGATAGCGGGTTCAAACCCGGCAGAGGTAGTCGGATTTTTGAAGGGCGAAAAAAAGTCCATTCGACACTCCATGTCGTACGATGTCGGCATGTAGAAGATCTCTGGTGATACATTTGGTATTTACCCGACAAAATTTATTAAATCTCAGCCATAGACGCCCAAGAGAGATCCGGTTTACTCTGTCTGCCATCTAGCGGACCTAGAGTAAAACGGAACGTCGAAATTGACGAGCAGACAGCCAGATGGCGTCAAATCGAAATGTCTGCACACGGTAGCTGAGGTCATACGATTATTATTATTACTTTAGATTGCAGGCTTTCAGCACAGCCTACCATTAAGACCAAGACGTCGGCGTAGGCCACGCTGCTTACTACATTTCCACCTAACGGAATCCCTCCCTACCACTTTATATCTCTCAGCAGATCATCCATGTAAACTGTATGTTGTGTATTCACCCCGAAGGCTGGTTTGATCCTCTGCAGCTCCGCCAACAGCTGCCATAAAGAGCCTAGGCGTCACTGAACAGGCGTGCGAGGGAAATGAGGAGTGAGATAGTTTCCCGTTGCTTTCCTCACAACCGTTGCTATCACATACCAGTCTGCCAAGCCCACCAACCGACCCTATGAGGGATATTTTCACACCATTCATAACAGGGACTGGCTGCATAAGGAATGGTATTACTAACATCACTCATACCTCAGTCACTTTCATATTGTCAAAGCCAAGGATGAGACTAAGACAGGTCAATGAAAGTAACAAATTTGATATAGTCCATACCAGAAGACATAGTGCACTGTAAACACTACATCTCGCCAGCAAAGGCATCCATGTAAACTATGAATAACAAAGGTGAAAGATTACAGCCTTGTCCAACCCCTGTAATTATGCCTTGAACCAAGAACTCATTCCACCATTAATTCTCACTGTATCCCCATTTGTCAACATAAATGCCTTTAATTGCTTTGAATAATCCCTCAGTGCGACTAACACATTTTTATTTTCCCTCGGTACTCTGCCACACCCCTTCTCTAGATCTGCGAAACATACACATAACTGTTTATTCCTCTCGTAGCATTTTTCAATTACCTGGTGCATGCTGAAAACGTGATCCTGACAGCCACTCTGGTCTGAAACCTCACTGGTTTAAATCCAACTTACTGTCAACCATCGATCACGCCCTCCCTTCCAAAATGCCAGCGAACACTTTCATCTGTTTCTGTTGTTTTATGACAATGGGGTTTATTTACCATCCTTCCCCTCGTCAAGAGTAATTTCAGTAACATCAATGTCCTCCTACCCATGAGTTCGGTTGTTCGCGACATCACAG
Source organism: Anabrus simplex (assembly GCF_040414725.1). Taxonomy (NCBI): domain Eukaryota; kingdom Metazoa; phylum Arthropoda; class Insecta; order Orthoptera; family Tettigoniidae; genus Anabrus; species Anabrus simplex. Next base: position 49,542,128 of record NC_090269.1, on the reverse strand, counting down.
GAACTATTTCCTTTTACGTTGAGAACATTTTCAAATAATAATAATAATAATAATAATAATAATAATAATAATAATCATCATCATCATCATCATCATCATCTACATAGGATACCAACGTGTGGAGAATGCGTGGACAGTACTTGGATGATTAACAATTTTCTAACTTAGAGTATGAATGTTTTTATTTATTTTAACAATGGGATAGGAAAGGGCTAGGAGTGGGAAGGAATTGACAGTGGACTTAAGGTACAGCCTCCGCATTTACCTGTTGTGTGAATGGGAAAACCACGGAAAACCAGCTTCATGGCTGCCGACAGCGGGGTTCGAGCCCACTACCTCCCGAATGGAAGCTGGTAGCTACTTAACGCAAACCGCGCAGCCACTTGCTCGGTATGTATGTACGAGGGCGAATCAAAAAGTAAGTTACACTTCCAAGTTATAGCCATTTATGAAACCACCTACACATAGGCAATAAGGCTGTGATAACATACAACATACTTTTCCACATAGTCCCCATTTCTCGGAACGGTCAACCAACTTTTCGATTCCGATTGCGTCGAAATCACTTCCAGTAACCACCTGGAGACAGCTGCTTTCACCTCCTCATCGTTTCTGAATCGTCCCCCACCGAGATCCTTTTTCAGCTTACCGAGCACATGATAATCGTCCGTTTTCCACACGTAGATAATGTTTACATAGTTAGATTACAGCCCTGCTTTACCTTATGTCATTCTCCAGCCTCTGCAACGACTCCCGAAGGAGATCTCTGTTAATGTAGCACTCTTACAATCCCGATTAAGATTGACGTCTAGGCTCAAAACTCGCGGCTACATAAAGGAGTTAAGCTGACTGTTCTAAAACAACGATGTCGTGTATAGTTTTGATCGGTGGAACCTTACGTCATAAGGCAGTAATCAGATTGGTTAATACAATTCCAGACAGTGGTGACCGCTCCAAAATAACACAAAAGCAACAGAAGGTGGTCAGGTTATCAAATCCGAAAACCTTTCCGTACACTAGGTGGCACTAAGAATCACCAGTAGACATCTAGTTAAGATCCATAGAACTTCTTGGATATGGTAAAGTTCAGACAGTTTTTGGTAGATAGCACCACAGACGGAAGATGCGGCGGCAATTCAAACTGAGGGAGAGGTGTAACTAATGTCACAGATACCACTGGCATTCTAACGAAGTAGTCTGACAGTCTTGTTTTACCTTTTAAATTAAATCTTATATCAATACATCTCAAGCTTCTCAGAAAAGTAAAGTATAATGCCTATTGAGACATTAAGGCTGTTTCTCTACACTAGTTTTGGTTTGATAATCTCTACCGGCACAGGCCAGCGCGAAATTTAGCTTCTACCATTGTCCCAGTCTCATCCATGGCTGTGACAATATGGAAGCTGCTGGGGTATGGGTAGTGCTGAGCAATGACATTCAGAGCACGACTAATGTGTGTGACTGTTATGAAAGGTGTTGCTCGTAGGGTCAGTCGTTCTGCAATAGCACTTTCTGGCCCAGTGAGGAAAGCAATGGCAGAATACCTCACTCCTTATCTTGCGTAGGGCATCTCACTTTGTCGCCGCCATTGGTCGTTGCGGTTTCCCTGTAACTGCATAACCTTTATTGGTGCTATTTGAGGATCCAACCAGCCTCTGGGCTGATGACAGACAATACAATACATGTGAAAATGTCTGGATGTTTGTGGATTATCATGTGTGGACAACTTGCTGCATCTGGATTAAATGTTATACAAAATAAGATTATGACCTGGTATAACACAGTTAATAATATACTAGAAGTAGCAACGGCGCCTCCTGTCTTATATATATATATATACTTTATGAGGTTGCTTTCTACTGGGCAGAAGTATCACAAGTATATTGTAGTACGGCAGAGCCTTACTGTCAAACAGCTGAGATTTCAACATGCTCCGCTAACGACAGTAATTCTCTCGCAGACAAGGATGAGAAACACATACCAAGATATTCTCTTACAAACTGGCATGTCCTAGGTGAAGAACTGTCAAGTTAAAACAAATGATTACATTGTTTCATCATATTGATCCCGGGTTCGATCCCCGGCACGATCGGGAATTTTAACCTTCACTGGTTAATTCCGATGGCTCGGGGGCTGGGTATGTGTTCCATATTTCCGTAACTTACCGAACGAACTGGCGTGCAGCTGTGAGCTTGCATTCGGGAGATAGTGGTTTCGAACCCCATTGTCGATAGCCCTGAAGGTGACTTTCCGTGGTTTCCCATTTTCACGCCTTAATTAAAGCCACGGTCGCTTCCTTCCCACTCCTATTCCTTTCCTGTCCCATCGTCGCCATACGACCTAGCTGTGTCGATGCGACTTAAAGCAAATAGTAGTTTCCATAACATTTGCACTAAGTGTTCTAGTTAAACCTAGTTAATCCTTTATGTTATTTTCACTGTAGTAAACAAGGAGCTTTTATAATATATATCACTATATTGTTTTCAATGTTTCATTTGGAGTTTTTACAGTTGCCCGGCAAGGAAACTCGAAGCTCACCGATGACTCCACAGGTATTTCAGTTGTCCTGTTCTGAAGTTCAACATTATGCCCAATATCGCTAATTTTCTATTCCATGCAATTCTATCCAATATCTATGTAAATCCACCGTATCTGCACTCGAGGTCTCATATTACCGAAATCAGGTTTCCCTCATTCTGGTAAAAATACATTGCCACAAGTTATTCTACAAATCAGTGACATATCAAAGAAATCCAAGTATACAATACTCTTCGAATGCACATGCTAGGAAACAACGTTGCACTGCCAACAAAAGCCCTGGTAAACAACAATGTGAACGGCGTCTCCTGAAATACATGGAATACTGCCGTACATTTCTATTCTCTTAATATTAACAGAATATGTATAATCGCGGTAACAATGAGAACACCGAATGATGTGGAGCATACCGTCATAAGAGTTACTTCACTACGACGTAATTGCGCCAGTAAGAGAAAGTCGTCCTTCATCCAGCAGTAACTGGAGATGTTAAATGAACAAAAACGAACATAAAAATTGTGAGATAGCTATGTACGTCTGAAACTCATGGAACGACAATGGAGAAAACGCACAGTAGCGAACATACGCTAATATATTACCCAGGATAACATATTGCAACTTACAGGCGTTGTGTAACGTGCTCACTGTGTCCACAATATAGGCTAATAATCGAGGGACAGTCGACCGGTATATTAGGGAGCCGAGATGCGAGAAACCGTGACGATGAATTTACTCGCTCACCAGAGTATCATTTCTATATTCCAATGTCATCTCTAATGACCGTTGGTAATCAATTGAACATTAACAGTGTATTGTTGTAATATCACCAGCAGTAGTACATGGAGAGAGGACGTTGGTATATGGTTTCTAGTGAACATCAAGGGTCAATGCTATACATACAGTATATCTCCTCCATAAATCGTTATGCTTCTCGGCGTTCAGATTCGGCTTCACAGAATGAACAAAACGTCTACAAATAATGATGGGGACAATTCGATAAAATTATTAATCCCTTTTAACTTTGATCAAAGAAACAAGTTGAGACCTAAGAGCATGCTGTATCAGTTAAAGACATGACAAGGATCACGAAATGTGGAAAAGTGAAAGACGTACCTACATCATGTCAGCCTAATATTATGGCAAGGACGACGATACAAGATGAAGACATGTTAAGCTGAACAAGGGCCCCGTGGATACCAAATACGAACATTCGACCTCGGGGTTCACGAACAAGCACGCAACCACTGAGGCAACAGGACACTCGGCGTTAAGCCATCCGTGTGTATATTCTCTCTCTCTCAAAGTAGATGCTGCCTTGACTACTTTCGACAAGATGAGATCTATTTAACATTCGATGTGACGATAACCTTCGTATTTTACACGCCGGTTTATGGATGTAATAATGAGATAACAATCGACTTGCAGCGAATAACAACACATATGCGGCAACGAAATGTAACAGAGCTTTGCGCCCTTGCGCATGAACAGTCAATTATCTGTGACTTCGACAATTCATGCGTGCCATTACCGTACTTATTTCTAGTATACTACACGGTATATGGTTATAATTTTATTTTCTCAAACGAAATTATTGATGTCTGGCACGCTATCTGATGATATGCAGTAAATTAAGAGGACAATCTTAACACTGTCTACCCTTCAAGACATCAGTTTAACAGGATTGTGTTTCGCCTTCCCCTGTGAATTTCAACGTACGCTGCTACTGCTCACGGCGCTGTACTATGAAAAATAACAATACCACTTCCGGACGGGGACTGAAAGAGCAATATAGGCCCTAACTGCATATCACAATTCTGCTTCACAGTTTAAATATAAAGTTACTGGTCCCTAACCCCTTGAAGTAGGCATGCAAGTGGCTCTGCTTTAAAAAGAAGTTATTTAACTTGATACGAACAAATGCTATTGATATTAAGAGATGCTGATAAATAATTCAAATTCACTTAAGTCGGTACTTCAATAAAAAAATACGAGGGCTGTAAATAAAATAGTGGCAATATTGACAGAACGCAATATCTAATGAACTACGCAATATTTAATGAACTAACAACAACAACTGCATTACACTCCTTCAATGTAGTCACCTTTTGCCAAATGTCGGGAAGCCGTTGGGAACCGTTGGCAAGACGTTCTCTGTTGATGACAGCGACGGAGCGCCCTACTGCGGGAAGTACAGATGCCACGTGAGGAAATCGGCGGCTTCGGAAACAGGTCGAAGTTACAAGGACTCATGTCTGGTGAGTACAGTGTGTTCCAAGACCTTCCTACTCCACCGTTGCAATACGAGCGTGACATTGTTTACGACATGACAACGTGCGTTGTCATACAACACGATAAAGGCGATCGTCTCGCAACACACGTGGACGTTTGCGCCGCGAAATCGCTCCAAAAATCGGCAATAGAAGTCGCTGTTAACGGTCTGTCCCTCAGACACAGCACGCTTAAGAATAACACCGCCGTAGTCGTATGCCACAATCAGCATAAGCTTCAACCGACTTGGTTCCTGTGGAAATTTCTGTCGACGTGGCGAACCTGGGTGACGCCATTCATTCGACTGATAATTTAATTGAGGCTCGTGCCCACATCTCATCATTGGCGGCAATACGCTGCAGAAATGCATCTCCTTCGTTGCGGTACCTGTCCAGGTGGATGCCAGCCAGTGCATACCGGTGTCATTTCTGTACGTCGGTGTGTTGATGTGGAACCCAACGGGACGCAATTTTCCTCATGTTAAGACATTTCGTCAGTATATGCCACGCCGTTTCATGACAGACCAACCTCTATGGATAATTCCCGAATAGTCCATCGATGGCCTGCGGAAACGAGACCACTGACGATGTCAATCTGATGAGGAATGGACGGCCGACCTGTGCGGTACAAAAGCGCAACCGTCACGGTAATGGATTCTCGCCACATGTTTCACATAATCCTCGATAACATTCTAATGTATTCTGGCCATGGGCAACATGGATTTGAATACACGAACGCTGATCGCCTTTTAAAAAAATGCTTTAGAGGGGTGAAATCGATACTCTTCTCTTTAACGCCACACAGCAACAACACTCAACTGAACGCCCGTCAATCGACATCACCACCTGACCATTCCCATATTCTATTTGCGCATGCCCGATATCCTGAGAGTGTCCGGACTATGTTGCTACTACTACCTGTGCACTTTTTATCGATAGATTTGTGTACGGGTTTGAGGAGTAAGGAGGGAGCAATTCCGGTTCCAGTAGTACTGCCAACTGAATGGAAATGAAATCTGAATTGAATCGATAATATGATGATCGATGTGAATATTGCTAAGCCAACAACTGTGTCACACACACATTATATAACATTTCTCGATGCGAATCTTACTCCTAGAGTGAATTCTACAGTTTGGTTTGCTGTGTAAATAACAACAGTACTAGTACGTAAAGTGTACGCCAGATGTCGCATAGCGATGCATAAGCGATTCATAGTTTGGGTTTCAAAGGTTGCCAGTACGAATCTCGAAGATTGCCGAGGTCGACCAATTCAGCACTAGGGTGTAAATCTATAAAGAAAAAGTGCACACTTCATCACATTAACTGCAATTGCAATGAAGGGACCAGATTTATTTTCCCGGTTTCCAAATTACATTTCTTTGAACAGTGATTTGAAAACGCACAACATGGACGATCAGCGTGGAGTACTTAAATACAAGGCAGCCAGCCCCTGAAATAAAATGGCTGCAACGATCAGACTGGAAGAATCCGAAAAATGCAATTGAAAAATATGAACGAGTAATAGCTCGTTAAATACACAGTAAGTAGGTTACGACCGGAGGATACCAGCAGGCAGTCACAATGCAGGCCTTTCACGTTCCATAACGAGAAACATGAAAGCGTATTTTACAAACTTCAGCTCAGTACGACTGACGGACAAGCGCTGTGCTACGGTTTTAAGTACTAAAATGGGAAACTGTAAGGACAAACTTCAACCCCAATACCTGAAAGTCACGAATACCAGTCTCGTCATAAATGGACGTTTATTTTAGATGCCTAAAATAAGCCCTCAATTGTGAAAACATAGGGTCTAAAATTATATTTTAGGCAGCTTCAATTTACGTATTTAATAGACATTTATCAATTAAAACACCATTTTTATTTTGCTACACGGATAACTCTTTATGGGAAAATAAAAACATACACACCTCTTTACTACAAACGTCACAGAATATATTTTTTCCATCCGACGTGAAGTGAAGAAACTGGCCGTAAACTTTTAATTAAAGACGACTTGGAAGGTGACGCTTTGTTTTCAGCAGATCAATGGAAACTCGTGACACAGATTACGGGCGATTCTTAAGAACTTCCGGGAAGTGTGGATTACAGCTTTCAGAGTTCAAGATTTTGTTTGAAAAGTATTTCATGCCAAAGATACTGAAAACGAGTCAGCAAATATTTTAATTTCTCAGAATAAATTAACAGAATTTGAATCAATTTAGAAATAAAAAATAGGAATATAGGCAAATATAGGTTCTAGCGTCAATTTAGGCCTTTTAAGGTGCTATAGGACCACCTTATAAGTACACGAGACATATAAATATAATTTCACTTTCTCTCTTAAGGAAAAAAATAGACTTTTTTAAAATCAAAATTCGATGTCTAGTCATAAACTTACCATCTGATGTTATGCGAAACATAGGATGTAATTCTATAACGGTGTTCAAGAATCATGTTCGATTTTACAAAACAGAGTCAAGCAAGAGGCACTACCCATCTATTAATACAAAGGAAAACTCACTTATCACTGTCGCTCTTGATTTAAAGCTACTTTTACTGATAATATTTTTCCTTTGCCTTAACACAAAGTTGAAAGCGTCCACAAACACTGCAACAAACAGCTTTGCAGGGCTGTACGTCTACAGTAAATCAATTCTTAAAAGGCCAGTCCGATGGCTGCACAGTATTCTGAGTTTTGTTGTCTATTTTATCTTTAACTAGATACAGAAAGAAGACATCCATAACGGTGAGATATGAAAAAACTTGATGGCAGCTGATCCTCTCCCTCTGATGACTTTCCAATGGAAAACGTCAACGTACTTCCGCTCAGAGCGCATCATGTTGGAAGTGCAAAAGCACCAGTACTCCTGGCAATGCATACCTTGACAGCATTTACAAACACTTACCAGTCACAGAATAACAGTCATGTGGCTCATATGATGCTGAACTGAGTTCTGCAACAAACCGTGCATTCCAGAGCAAGACTTGAGAATTATGTGCAACAAGTTTTCAGTGTACCAGTATGGGCCTAAGTACAACTGTGGGCCGGTTCTACCATCTGCTGGTAAAGTGGCTGGCAGCTGCCCGGGAGGTAAACTACCTGGAGGTGTAAATCGGCTGGTACTTTGGCTTGCGTCCAACCACCTCCGCGCAAGCGCTAGGTAGCTACCAGGAGCTAGACACCGATATACGAAGTTGGCTAGACTGATTTTCAGCGACTTCTCGCTTTCGAGTGTGGTGCTATCTATCGTCAGATGCATGAAACTCATTTCGATTGTCTTATTTCCCTGTGTTTGCGTTTGCTTATTATCACCAAAAAGCCTAATAAGGGGAGTTTTAAGAGGTATGGACAACGATTTATGTCAAGCTTTCGTGATTTTAATCTATGATCTTCAATATCAATACCTAATCGGGATTAAAATCTTGAGATTACATTTTCTTACGCCCGTTATAACCTGTCATGTAAGGCAGCGTTTTGAAAAGTATTCTCGTAGTAGATTGGTCAAGTCGCTCGCTCCATAATAGAAGGTACGCAGGTTTTCATCGTATTTCTAATTTACATTTTAAAATGAATTCCGATCCCTGCCGTTGTTCTTAACTCTCTTTCACGCGCTTCCATATACGTAGGCCTATGTACTATACACACACATCTTCTTTACGGACTTATTGCCTTTGAGCATTCTATCTGCAGGCTTCTGTGAATTGATTAAGTATCTCCACGATGCTCTATTTGCAAATAGTTCTGTGAACTCGTTTAGTTCAACATGCTTCCATTTATTGATAAAGTATTTCATTCTAATGTTTAACTTTATGAAGATAAAGTTGGAAGGTACTGTAAATGTAAAGAACTAATCGGGATAAATATACATTCATAGGAAGAGGAATTCGGGAATGGAATAGTTCCCACTTTCTTCGAAACAATCTACAAGAAGACTATGTAAACAACTAATAGGGAATCTGCTACCTGGGTGACAGTCCTATGTGGTATTAATCATAACATCACTTTCTATAAGTAGCATGCATATAAAGCAATTTCCTAGTAGACATAATATTGCGATTAAATAATTCAATGAAATATATTATTAACAAAAGAACGTATGAACGGAGGCATACAGATTAACACAACGCTAATAATGGAAATAAAAAAGATTCGTCATAATAAAGACTCGAACCTGCATACTTCGTATTACGAACTGTGCGCGTTGGCCATTACGCTACAAGAACACTCAAACAGTTACGGTACGATACATACTATATATTAAGTTATACCTCGTGTCTGAAAACTGAAAAAGTAGAAAACTAAAGCCCATTTAAAATGATTTACAAATAGATTTTGATTTTATATCCTTTTAAAATTTCTTTACGAAAGCTTGACTTATATACTGTAATGTGTTCCCTAAGCTACCGATGCGAGAGGCTGGTGTGACCGTTGCAACACAAGAGAAGCATTAATGTTCAAGATCCTGCAATACAATATCGACCAATGTAACAGCATCATGCTTTTTTTCAGTATACTAAGCTAATTTAAGTTGTATGTCACCAGAAATACAGCTAATAATGTTCAACTCTCAAAACTTGCCCGGCAGGTAAAGTCTTATCGGGCCCTCGAAGTGGCCGAAAAATTACGCGCCCGGTAACTACGATTTATGCTGCCGATAGCGCTACCTGGGGGTGGTCGAACGGAAACATCCTTTTACGCGGAGGGCAAATTACGCGCTATTTTACCAGTAGGTGGTAGAACCGGCCCTGTATCGAATAGCATGACCAGACATTTTCAAGGTTGCTCCAACACTCAATCTTCGAAATCAAATGAAGTTTCTCCTTCACCAATCTCATACAACATAACCTCACGAATATATAAACTGGCATGCGTGTAAGATTCCCTAAATGTATACGATCTGGTCAAAAATGCCCGGATACCCCTATGCACACGTAAACCTGGGCATAAGCGTCACTGCGACCGCCGCTGCTGCTACACAAAAAGCTTGATGTTCTTAAGTGTTACACGATATCTCCAGCACGGGTGGAGCAAGATAGCTTAGCGACATCGTACGTGGAATGGTTTATAGGTTGTCACGTCAGTAATTTCTATCCTGTGGTTGTCAAAACTGACCCCACTAGGAGTTGATCGTGAAGTGGAAACGGGAAGACACCGTCATAACAAAAGCACGTGTATTGACTGATACCGACCGTCGAGCACTGAAACTGGTGCGAGAAAAACGCATGACATCGTGGTGATACCGTCACCCATGAATTCCAAGAGTGACATATTGTGCAGTTAGCACTATGACTGTACCCGGGAGTCCGAATGATATATGTATGTTTTTAAAGTCATATTTGTCAAGTTTATATCTCTACACCCCACCCCCAAGAGCTTAGTTTTCGGGGCATTAGGACATTTTCTGTTAACCGACAATCGTCAGAGATTCACTTTTGAAAAAGTACATACAGTATTTATCGTATAGGCCCCTACTACAATTCAATGCCTGAAAATGAAAGTTACTAGAAAGAATTGGTGGAAACTTCATCAAATGAATGGTCAGTATAGCCCTCTTGGGCTCAGAAAGCCCAGGGTTCGATTCCCAGCCGGTCGGAGATTTTAACATTAAATGGTTAATTCCCTTGGCTCGGCGACTGGGTGCTTGTAATGACCCCAACATCCCTGCAACTCACACACAACACTATCCTCCATTACAACACGCATTTTCCGCAGATGCCACGCACCCTCGTCGGAGGGTACGCACATTATGCTACAAGGGTTGCAAACAACCACACGAAATGATTATCTGCGTCTCAAGAGGAGTCGCGGCAGCTTGTAGGTACGGCACGAGTAACAGGTACTATACTCTAAGCTACAAACATTCGTCGGGACAGACTGTGCGAACTATCTGAAACAGATGCATTTTTTTTCTGTTTGCTTTACGTCACACCGACAGAGATAGGTCTTATGGCGACAATGGGATAGGGAAGGAAATGCCTAGGAATGGGAAGGAAGCGGCCGTGGCCATAATTAAGTACAACCCCAGCATTTGCCTGGTGTGGAAATGGGAAAACACGGAAAATCATCTTCAGGGCTGCCGACAATGGGGTTAGAACCCACTATCTCCCGGATGCAAGCTCACAGCCGCGCGCCCCCAACCGCACGGCCAACTCGCCCGATATAGATGCATGTTCACTATTAACTTGTTCATATGCAGTACTTATAAACGAGTATTTGTCATGTTGCGGTACTAATCAAAAGTAGCGTAGACTCGCGGTATTCCACACATTATGGTACTCACAGGTAATGAAATTCGCACATGTATTACAGACCTACGTTTTCGCACAATGCGGCGCCATTTACAAGCAACGCAAACCTATGGTGTTCATCACATAAGTGTACTAACCACAGGGACTCGTACTATCTCGTGGTGTACCTGATAGACCTATAGTGGGTACTAATCATAGGCAAGCCAGAACCATGGGTTCCATCATCCCATGGTGTCGCTCATATAGTGCTATTAATCACAGGTACTGTAAAAGCCGTCGCGCTCTCGTTTGCTACTAATCACATACCTATATGGTACCTAACATAGTGGTAATACGCGCAAGTAAAAGCGACCCATGGTGTTCCCCGCGTGGTGGTACTAATCACAAGTAGTTTCATGGTTCTAATATAATCATCCCTTGGTCGACCCTTTTAGTCGCCTCTTACGACAGGCAGGGTATACCGTGGTTGTATTCTTCGTCTGTGACCCCCGCCCACAGGGGGTTGTGTGTGTTAGGTCCGCGAGAGGTATGAGGTATTTTATTTCCCTCAAGTCCGCCGGCAAGCCGGTTAGGACCCCCCCTATCCGCCACCTGGGACGCGCCATGTGGGAATATCACCTCTCACCCTGCTACGCCAGCGTAGCAGGTTCGTGGCAAGAGTATATAAAAGAACTATATATACGGATGCTCAAAGTGTACTTTATGCATTAACCTCTCCCAAGTTCTCTTATAATTGGTATCTCTATAATGTGAAATATTTGTTGTTATAAGCTCGAACAATCAGGAGAGTACATGACAGTAGTGTGGATCCCAGGACATCTCGGTATTTTTGGAAATGAGCGAGCTGATTCTGCGGCTAAGGCAGCTAAGTACTCAAAGTACAGCACCAATTCTTGTGGCCCTTCCTCCCCCTTGACTTCCTTCACGATCTTTACGATGCAGCATATAGTTCGTGACAAGATGATTGGCAATATTCCACTCGTACAAAAGGCATTTTTTTATCATATGCAGCCTCAAATTCCTCACAAACCTTGGTATTTTTACGGATCATACACTCATCGCATACCACGAATATCATACGTCTTCGATTCAACCATGCGCTTACACCTCAATATAAGTACCGTTTCCACCTTTTTAATCTCTCTACCTGTGAGTGTGGCCACCCACATTGTGACAGTAATCACATTTTGTTTCAGTGTCCACAATTTGATTCTCCCCGTCGTCAATTTATGCAATGCCTTGTAAATTTATCTATTCTCCTTCCTACTGTTTCCTGTTTATAGCCAACCCTCACTCCCACTTTAATTGATATATTAAATAAGTTTATTGATGAACCCAAACTGCAGTTGTAAAAATGAGCTATTCCCTCCTTCATATTGTCAAAATATGCTTCTTGTTGCCACTTTAAAATTTACTCCATCCTCTACGGGTAAATACAAGCAAGTCATAAAAAAGCGTGTGAGGTACAATAATTGGCCCCGTAACATATATTATCCATCTCACGTTCTAAGTAGAAGATAGGCCTATACACTAAAATTTCGTCTTCAAGTCATTTGTGTTTACACAGCAGACTGACTGGACGAAATTCATACAATCCAACCCCACCCTCAAGAAGAAGAAGAAGAAGAAGAAGAAGAAGAAGAAGAAGAAATTTTACCATCTTAGAGACCGGACGCGCTCCCCCATCGGTCACGTCATGGGATACCTGGTTTCAGGGTAAGCACAGTTTCTTCTTTTATTTCGGTCATTAACTTCATTTAAATGTAATAATTTCTTCGCTTGCGCAGGAGCTTATCCTCGAGATTCACGTTCACCGCTAAAATTGTCGAAATGACTTAGCTTTTCAGTTAAGATCGTGTACATTTGGTGTCAGATTTTTTTTTAACCTTGTAACTAATAATGTAATTAACTTATTCCTCGGGTTGCCTCCCGTAGTTCTGCGACACCTAACACATGCGCTCAAAATCTATGCTCATTGCTGAAAATGTTTTAGGTAGTGATGCAAGTTTTCTGTGCCTTTGTGTTAGGACCTTTTTCTACCTTGTGTAGATTGGGATTAGCCCTCATTTAAATCGTCATGTAGCGTTGGGTACATAAGTTGTGCTCAAAATTTCTTTTGTGGATTGCGCATGTCTGCAGGCGCGGTTAACACTTAAATTTACTATATAATTTTGTTTGTTTTGTTCTTTCTATGCTTTGTTTCCTTTTTAAAATGAATGTGTGTTATGCAAGGGCAATTAACCTCTACGTTTTCTTCCTTCACAAAGGCTACGTTCCATCACCTCCTAGGGTTCCATGCCGCTTTCCACATCCATTCTGTAGTTATGTTTTCTAACATGTTATTTACGTTTTTTTAGTGCATCGCTTCTGTTGAACCTTAAGTTTAGTTTACTGTGTTCATAAATGTATTATTATTATTTCATTTACGTAACCAAGCCGTTAAACGGCTATAGTGTTGTACTAGTTGTTTCAAAAGTATCGAATCCTGCACCCTCACATGTCCAAAGAATCCCAGTCTCCCCTTACGCATAGTATCTGTAATGGGTTCTAGCTCTTTGTACACGACTATGTTGGGTATTAGCCCCCCCCCCCCCCCCCCACTGTCCATCTTTCTGGTATTTTTTGTTGATGCAGGTTCTTCCTATCATTCTTTGAATTTTCTGATGTCTGCCAGGCTTTGATTGTTTAATCAGGTGGAAAAGTGTTTCTGCTGCATACGTAGCTTCCGGTTTTTATAACTGTGTTTTAATGTTTTATTTTTGCATTTATTGATAGATATTTCTGATTGGAGATGTCCCATGTTAATTTTTGTGCTTTAGCTAATCTATTTGTTCTTGTCTGGATTGAGATTTTTTGCATTCAGGTTATGTGTTAATACTTCTCCAAGATATTTAAATTGAGTTACTATTTTGATTTTATTACCATTTATGGTAACTTCTTGTAGTTGTTTGTTTTGGGGCGTAATTTCTGTTCTGTTTTTCAAATGATAATTTGAGGTCAATTTTATTTTCAATGTTGTTTAAAGTTCTGATATCTGGGATTTTGCTTCTTTTATGTCAACCGCTAGCAATGCTAAATCATCGGCATAGCAGCCAACTTTTCAAAATCAAAAACAGGAAGATTTTTAATTCTTGCATTTCATCACATACGCCACGGTGTAAGTGAAAAAAGGACAGGATAAAAGGCATACATATCTACAGTTACAATGTGACTGACCATTAAATTTAAAATCTTAAAATAAAAAACATAAAAATGGTTACAAGAAAATGTAGCTAATCACTCTCCTTTATGACACATACATACGAACAATAATACAGTCGAACCTCGATATCTCGAACCTCCATTACTCGAATTTTCAGTATCTCGAAGTAAGTTAAATTCTCCGTCCGTCTGTCCTATTCTTTACGTGTATTTGTTTCTCTATTACTCGAAATTCGGTTACACGAATTTCTCGATTTCTCGAAGCAAACATTTCCTCCCTTGAAGCGAAAAATACTCTGTAACTCTAATTTTGTGCAAAATTAACGGAGCAATACGGCATTTGTGGTTTGTGAGGAAGAGTTAACAAGTAAGGAAAGGGTTACAGTGAAGCTGGGAACTAATATGGCGGGAACCGAAAAACTCGAACTTCTAGTGATCGGAAAATCGGCAAAGCCTCGCTGTTTCTCGGGTGTCAATCACCGGTCACGTACGAAAGCAAGCCCAGAAGTCGCAGATGACAAACTCCATTTAAGAAACTCGACTGCGCGGTATTGACGAGACGTTTCAACACATGAAGGGAGGAAAAGTTAACCGCAACAAGGAGAAGAGACTAACGGATTTTCTTTTCCAAAGATGTTAACACAGCTATATTTCTTGTTTCACTGCTGTATGTACTGTATCCCGTCTTCTAAAAAGTTACTATAACAAATGTTATAATTAAAGTGACGCCGTAAAATAGAGCTTCTTTGTACATTTTTAAGTACTGTTAAAAATAATGTACTCAGTAAAAGCCCGTAGATACATGTGATTCAATTATGATATTCATGCTCAAAAACTGTATTCTCTATATCTCGAACTTTCGATAACTCGAAATAAAATTTACCTCCCGAAGTGATTCGAGATATCGAATTCTCACTGTATTTATATCAAACCGACACACGCAACAAAATGCGTAACAGTTTCCTTTATTAGACTGTAAAATGAAGGGAAATTTAATTATATAGGTATCTCTGAAGACTTGGAGATAACGTTTGTTATGTTGTTGTTGGTTTTTTTTGCAATAACGTGAAGACAAAATACCAGAAACTGTCACCGACACAACTCCCTGAAATACATTCAACTCATTAAAATTATGAAGTAAGAATGAACATAAATGTACTGAAATACGCGAAACTACAACATACAAAACAGATCGGTATGTCTCATACATTATTAACATACGACTTTGACACGGGGAAAAGCACAGAACCGCTAGAAAAAACACGTGGCCTACAACTCCAACGAAATTATGCACAGAAACTATGTTAATATGCGCGAACCACACATTAAGAAACTCATTCTTTCGTCCCGATTAACTGAGTCGCTAGCGCGCTTGTAGGACGAGTGCCGCCCCCCGAATCCCCAGCCGTAAAGCACACATGCTGCTGTAGCGAGCAGAAAACACGATACACGTAGGCGACGGACGATACACTAGCGAAATAAAGCATCAAGCATCAAATAAATACAATTGAAAATGAGGTTGGGTAAATTACACAAGCACATAAGAATTTATCCTTTATCCTAGGGGAAGAGTATTGACCGTACTGGAGGTTATATTGGTCAAAAATAGGAAGAGTTACAAATAAATCGAAAATTGGAAGACGAGTTAAAAAAACGGAAAGTTTCCGGGTAAATCGGAAGGGCTGGCAGGTACGCATCGGTGAAACTCAGGCAATTTGTTTTGATTTTTGGCCAATCTTTATTTTTGGGGGACATTTCCTAAACCATTCCCTCATTACCATTTCTTGAGCAAAGCAAAGTCATCTCCGTACAGGCCATGAAGGCCCTTGGAGGGGTGGAAGGTAAAGGCTTCCGCTATCCGTAACCTCGGCACTTCATGGGGTAAAGTGGTTAGTTCTGGTACTCATTTTTGGCGTACGCTGAGTGAACCTCAGGGCCATGTACATCTCCGGATGTGTAAATATCGTTTCTTAATTTTTTCGACTTCCTGATGGGGAATCGAACCCACGTCCTTCCGGGTGAACCGAGCACGCCTTTACCGCCTCGGCCATGCAGCCCCTACCATTTCTTGAGCACAACACAACTAAATAGTAATAGTGAGTCCATCTCCTTGCCGTAGCCCAGTTTTAATTTCAAATGACTGATATTTCACCCCTAAACTTCACTTTTGATTTGGTGTTTGTGAGAGTCAATTTTATCGTGTTTATTAATTTAGGGTGTAGCCCACGGTATTAAAATTTTAAACAGGGCTTCTCTATGGATGCACTCGTAAGCTTTCTTGAAATCTACAAATGTTATCACCATATCGCTGTTTCTTCTAGTCCATTATCAACTTAAGCCTCATGATCTGATCAGGACACCTCCTCCTGGGTCTGAAACCTTAATATTCTCCTAATTCTTTCTCAAGTTGTATACGTATCCTATTAGGGATGATTATTTAACAGATTTTGTATGCAATGTCTAGGAGCGAGATTCCTCTGTTATTAGGGTTGGTTTTGTCTCCTTTTTTGTGCAGTGGGTGAATGAGGGCTGTTGTCCAGTGTTCTGGCAGTTCTTTAATCCAGATAGAGACAAGTTGCTGATCTTCCTACACATTTCCAGATTACCGCAAAGGGCTGATCTTCTCCTGGCATTTTGTAGTCTTGATAGACTTCCTTTATTGTAGGGGGATTGATGTCCTCCGGTGGTGTTTTTATTGGGGTGTTGGTGTCCAAATGAAGGAGTTCTGTAGGTTCCTCACAATTAAGAAGCTTGTTGAAATATTTAGCCAGAATTTATGCATTGCCTGTATTGTTATGAGCCAGTTATCCTTCATCAGTAGGATGGGGGTTCATATTTTCGGAGCTGTTTTCTGAGGGTTTTGTAGTAGTTCCTTGACTGAGTTTTATTAAATTATTCTTCAATTAATTGCAGTGTGTCCTTATGCTGCTGTCCTTTTATTATTCTTAAGACTTGGGTAGTTTCTTTTCTGTTTTACTAGATTTTGATAGGATATTTCTGACTTTTGGGACTCAGTAGCGGCGATTGGGAATAAAATGTGCGGGGGCAAAAAAATATAGACAACAAACGGTACTTGGGTTTGTGGGATATAGCGGACGAGGGGAGGAGAGGTATATGTATACATCAAAACTTTAAAACGGCCCCACAAATTGGGAGGTTTTTAAGCCCTCAGCGAATATAGACAGAGAGGTAAAGATTGACAATTTACCAACTTAAGTGCGGTAATAATAGTTTCTTTGATATTTTGATTCAAGACCACCCAATAAAACTTTCACCAAAGGAACAATATCACACATTTATTAAAAATAAAAAGAAATACGGCGTTATTATACAATTGAAACCATTTAGTATTTGACTATACATTAAAAAACTAATCGACACTAAAGAGATTGCCAGACTGACGAATGCTTGCGGCAAGGGGGTGAATCATACCTCAGTCTCCATGATATTAGCAAAAAAATATAGCCCCAGTACCACTCCTCATAGCACAAGCAAAGTCTTCACTACTTGCTGTGGCGCTATACAAATCGGTTAGCCAGGACGAAGGACATTTTGTGAGTATTTCCGCTAATAATTTTGTTAATGATTAAAGAAAATAAAGGAAATCATTAGCTGATAAGACAATAGGGCTTGTACAAATGGCTTTTTTTTTAAGAATTCCCATAATTCCTATTTCAGCCGGATAAAATGGAATAAAAATGTAATATTTTTCCCACAAATGGGGGGGAGGGCGACTGCCCCCCTCGCCCCCTCTAATCGCCGCTACTGTTGGGACGGATGCAATAGCCATGCCTGATGTCTTTTCTCCAGTGTTTCATCACATTAGCCGTTCCACAACTGGTGTTTTTATGCAGTTTAATTGGAGCCAGGTCTCCTGCAATTTGTTTAAGGTTGTGTACTAAGTCCAAGTTTATCTGTGACTAGCTGATATACCCGTGCTTCGCTACAGAATTCTAGGTTAGGTAGTGTACACGTTGTGGGTAAGAATGTATTAAATTGCGTAACTCTTACAGTTACCCCAGAAACGCGATGGGGAAGTCACCAAACGTCTTTTCCAATGTAAAGACTGAGTTAAGGAATTTTCATTGTAACGGTAGGCCCTCTTGCCTACCATCAGTCACAATCAAGTTGAGGAATGTTCATTGTAATGGCAGACACACACTCTCCACCTGCCCTTTTACATCCTCAGAAAGACTGTCTTTGTGGTCCTAACTGAAATCAACATAGGTCATTACAATGACGCCAGTAGGAATGTCGTGATTAAAAGCAATTCTATTATATGAAATACTCCATCAAATGAAAAAACACACTTTCTTTTTTCACTTTTAAAGAACAATACTACGCTGCCGATCTAACAGTTCAAAGTTCCAGAGCTGGAATAACCAAGCCGCAGACAGTTGTTTCAGCCACCGAAAACTGATGACAGAAGCCTTCTGAATCTTAAAAGAATACCAAAGAGAGAATGATGATCCTAGAATGCCCCTGCATTTAACCAGTAAATTTCACCCAAGCTCTTTGACGTTTATCTATAAAGAAATTCTTACCACTGTGGGTCAAGGCCAAGCACATGTATGCCTGTAGCTAGTGGTTATGCTAAATCAGGCAGGGTAGAATATAAAATCAAATCAGCGATAAGAAGGGAAGAAAAAGACCTTCCTCGATTTCCTTGGCAGCATGAAACTCTGCAGGTTATGAAAACCTCAGTATGTTGTATATCTAGCATTACACAGCACTACGAATGAAAACAGCATTACCTATCCAGAAGCCTAACTGATCTTTTGATCGGGCAGGAATTTCAGACAGCAAAATAACTGATGAAGGATACATTAATTTGTAAACGGCCATTCCAAAAGTGCTAAAACTAATTGGTTTACTGCTTTCAATGGTATTATATTGAAACTCAGCTGTGCCCATGACAAAATAATGAAAACGAATAAGATATTCAAATTTGGTAACAAATTAACAGTAATTCAATAATGAAATGACCATTGTTACATACAGCAGTTTGTTGAAGATTGTATGCAAGAAGACTAGGGAATATCCGGACGAGTGGAAAAGCATACCTACCGTACTCCTCTTAAAAAGAAGTACCAGTACAGCTGATGCTTGTTGTTTAAAAGGACCTAACATGTAGGTTATCGGTCCAAAAAGAAGTAAACTTACACTTGGTAGTCCTGTTCATGTGAGTAGCATCACTGGGTCACCATAACATTGCCATTAAGTTCATAACATTAACCTTAAGGCTGCGATAAAGGTGATTTTCGTTGGACCAAACTATAAGACGCTAATTACATGTGACGCAACTGTATCTTAACGACATACATTACAGTACTGTGTTTATTCCCACTGTCGATTTCCAACTAATCATATTCGATATTAATACTGCACGAGGAACAATCCTTGAGAGCAGCAATCCAAATGGCAAGCGCGAGTTCTGAAAGACTGATTTAGAATAACCAGAAACTGCGACAGAAGCGTTGAATGTTACTACGGATGTAGGAAGAATTCTATGCCCAGTTCATGGACTGCAGAAAAGTTGAGTTCATTTCCCAGGTTTTAATGTGTTTTGCTTGCGGTTAAAATCTGTGCAGGCCATCTGTTGAACTAGTCGGGAACACTCATAGTCAATACGATATATCATGTAGGCCAACTGTCGCAATAGGTGAATAATGGCCAATGTGGACGGATCTGTATATTCAAACTATATTCCACTAGGCTGGATCATTTAGTAATTTCTAATAAAACCATTAAAGGTGTTTTTATTAATATTTTAATTTGAGTGATGCACATCATGTAACGAAGTATTTCTTACTGTTTGTAGATTTTACCAAAGTACTCGTAGAAGGCATGCATACGGTGCTGTAGTTGAGGATTATCATTATCAATAAGGTAAACTAAGTAGTGCGGCCGGAGAGGGAGCCGAGCTCTGCACTTGGGAGGGGAATGGGCTGGTCTCACCGTCAGCAGTCCTTAGACTGGTTGTCCGTGGCTTCTCACTTTCAGGCAAATGCTAGGCCAGTTCTTTTCACAGGCCACAGCCGATCCCTTATCCTTCACCGCGTCTCAAGTCACCGTCACACATCTCCTGACCAGAGAAAGGACGTCGCTCTCTAAATGACCCACCGTACCCTTTCAGGGTACAGAATTAAAACTTAAAAAGGGGTAAGATTATAAAATCAAAACGCAGACATATAATTACGGTCGAACAAAACCAGCCGTATGCATCTTGCCTACTGTACAGTGGTAAACAAGACGCTCGTATGAAAATTATGAAACTCGCTTCGTAAACATACCCGCATCCCAACAAATATAAGCTCGTTGCATAATATACTATCAAGTGAAACTACACAGTCCAGGCGCATAAGTTATGAGAGTAATATTGATACACACTTCTACTCAAATTACGAGCTAAAGTCCTCTATTCTTGAAAACTGGATATAGTACTAAGGGCCTGTACTACGACTGTCAGATAAACAGCCAGATACGTAGGTTGCAGTTATGCAAACTAGAACTTCAATA
This sequence comes from Anabrus simplex, assembly GCF_040414725.1. Lineage (NCBI taxonomy): Eukaryota > Metazoa > Arthropoda > Insecta > Orthoptera > Tettigoniidae > Anabrus > Anabrus simplex. The sequence continues at coordinate 49,521,351 of NC_090269.1, read as the reverse complement.
TTTTCTTGCGTACTACCAACGGATTTTAACGACGGTATTATGTGGAAGATGTAGCAACATTTGTATTGCGTTGGTACGTAAGGTTCCTTAAAAATATAGTGAGATTTAATGCGGTGATATACGTATTCCCTGGTGTTTTCGTTTGTTTAGCGCTATTCCTTTTGAAATTGTATTACTAGAGTCCAATATCAGACTCTCATTAAGCTATAATGTGGAAGTTCAGGTCAGAAACAGAATTAGGACTGAAATCTACACATACAAACAAATGTTAAAATTAATTAACTATGTAACGAAACTCAAATTCTAGAAAATAGAGACTGGAAATGTAACCTGGACGCAAAGTTTAAGATTCAGGGTATGTATGTATCTTATCAAATAATTCCTACCACAACGGTATAATTTTCTTTTTTGTCTAACACTATTTAAGCGGATGCGCGTTACGGCGAAAGTAAAGTTTATATTCGTTATTAATGCCACTGTATGCGGGGTAGGATCATTAATTTTATTATTAATTCAATTTATTGTTGCTAATTTAATAAGTAGTTAGTTTCTTTTTTCCAAGACTACTACTTCTCCATCTGCTTACCCTCCAGGGTAGGTTTTCCCCTCGGACTCAGCGAGGGATACCACCTATACCGCCTCAAGGGCAGTGTCCTGGAGCTTCAGACTCTGGGTCGAGCGATACAACTGGGGAAAATGACCAGTATCTCGCCCAGGCGGCCTCACCTGCAAGGGCCTTGTAGAGGGATGGGAAGATTGGGACAGGCAAGGAGGAGGGAAGGAAGCGGCTGGCCTTTTTAAGTTAGGTACCATCCCGGCATCTGCCTGGATAAGTGGGGAACCACGGAAAACCACTTCTAGGCTGGCTGAGGGGGGAATCGAACCTACCTCTACTCAGTTGACCTCTCGAGGCTGAGTGGACCCCGTTCCAGCCCTCGTACCACTTTTCAAAATTTCGTGGCAGAGCCGAGAATCGAACCAGGGCCTCCGGGGTTGGCAACTAATCACGCTAACCACTGCACCACAGAGGCGTTTTTTTTTTTTTTTTTTTTTTTTCAAGACAATGTTAGAATAGTAACTGGCAAGCATTTACCTCGCTTTAGTGTAAATACTTACTAGCAAGTTGTTATGAAGTCAAAGAAATATAACCTTAACGTCCTCATTCGACAGACGAATCACCATTAGCAACGTCGTATACCTTTACTCCATATGTGCGTCGCGGATAGATTTGGAATAGAACCCAAGCTTTTGACATGCACTCTAATGATTAGGAAATGTGTAGCCTACTATCACCTCTAGTACCCTACCGATTAACATTTAGGAGGTAAAAAAAAGTTGGACTATTGAGACTCGAACCCATAAATAATTGCGCAGCACCATCAAACGATGTTGCCATATGGGAAACTTTCTGATGAATCTCTTGCGTGCTACTCATATAGTCAGTAGCAACAATTTGCTAGCTTAGGAAATCTTTAAAAATTCTGTGATAGCTGGACAGAATGCATGATATATTTTATAAATATATACATAGATTACATTATAACAACTTATTTTTCGTACAGCATCATGCAGATTTGTCTTGACGTGTAGCCATACGATTCTTACAGTAGCGTACCCGAAATCCCAGATAGGGGCGTTAATTGCAACTCCGGCATAGCTAAACTCGAGAATATTCTCCCAGACTGCACATAAACAAAAGTGGTAGTACGCGTTTTCAACAGAACTTCAAGATAAATGTGCAAACTGCCACACAAATTTAAATCGCACTTTTAACTGGCTGTCGTAGTACAGGCCCTAAGTAAACTGTCAAATGACATGTTGAGGATTGAAGAAAGGAGACGTAATACTATCCTTACAAGCCATTGGAGAAAAATGCTGAAAGTACAGAACAGATTTATTCTAATTTATTTATTTTTATAAAAATATAATTATCGGGCACTGAATTAATGCAAGTGGTATATCCTCGAGAAGCCTGTACCTCAACTGCTGTACGAGACACCAGAATGACTGAATTTTCCCTTAAATGGCATAATTAACATGCCAATTAATTTACCAACATGAGACTTCTGCACGCAATAACCTTTAATATTAGTAGTAGTATGATTTATTTTCTCCAGATTTTACAGTTTTTCAACCTAATTAATGCGGAGAAAATAGAAAAGAAGGTACAACAAAAAAATACAATGCAAAACATACACAAACAACACAAGCCAAACTGAGAAATATAAAAAATCACTACAAAGATACAAATAATGCACAACCCTATCGACTAAAGCCTGACGGCAAAAAAAGGCACACAAACCAAACAAAAACAAGGAATCGCACAACCTTAAGCACAAAATAATAATAATTAGAAGAAAAAATATTTAGAAATAAATAAGAGATGAGGAAACTAAGGAAAGAGATTTTAAAAACAGGGTTTAAAAATGGAAGGATTTCAAGCAAAACCGGTCCAAAGTTGTCTGAATAGAGATAACACAGTGCAATTCTGAAGGAATACTCGAAAGAACGGAAGAGGAAACAAGGAAGGACGAATTGAAATTGACATGTGATCTCTAGGAGGCCTCGACGTAAACAACAACAACAATAATAATAGTTTTACATACTACTAATCACTTTTACGGTTTTCAGAAACTCCGCAGTGTCGGAATTTCGTCCCGCGGGAGTTCCTCTGCGTGCTAGTTAATCTACCGATACGATGTGAAAGAGCACCTTCAAATACCACAGGTCTGAACAGCGAACGAACCCACCCAGAAAGCCGGCGTTTCTACCGTCTGAGCCACTCAGCCTAGCGAGCCTAACAAACTGTACATATTATGCACAGAGTTTTAATTTCCTTCTAGACCTAAAGGGGGCAGATAAACATACAATCAGTCTCACTTCTCTATTACTCGGTACATATGACGTGTGCACCTGCTCGTCAATTACAGTGCACTATTCAATGTTTTGCATGTCAGGTACCTGAACAAGAACACAGTACTTCGCACCTTACCGAATACACTGACAGGCAAAATTAACGGATCACTTAAATTTTCAAAGGAAACACCATGTTAAATTGTAAAACATTTGTTTTCTTCTTCTTTCTTCGTTATGCCCGTTTACAGAACGCGTTGGAACTTGTTAGCTTGATGATGGTTTTCCGTTTTTCTTCTCCTCCCAAAATCTCTTCATGAACTCGCTATGCTGTTTCTTGCGTTCTTCCGTCCAGTGTTTCGCTGTGGTTCTTTTAGCCTTTTCCGAACACCCTCGATGAACCTCTAACGAATCGATGACTTTTTTCATGAAAATAATAATTGTAAATATTAAAAGGTTTCACAATTTAACATGATTTTTTCCTTTGAAAATTTAAGTTATCCATTAATTTTGCTGTTTTGTATATTTAATAGCATTTAAGAGCGGCTTTAAGTAAATTAAACTAGCAATGATCGGCTTCTTTACCGATACCAAATTTTCTATATCCTCATCTTCTCCACAGTGAAGGTGTAGCTCAACACCATGTAATTTCTCATCTTTTCCATAGTGAACACCGTTCAATTTTTAAGTAGTGAATCTAGCAGAATGGAAAAAGTTTCTTCCAGCCCCTCCCCAAACAGGCCAAATTCATTCAATAGTAGGATAATTAACAAACAAGAATGAAGGTACGAGAGTAAAAAGGAATTATATCTACCTTCAAAATGTTATTCAAAATGTAAAATGCATCTATCAACAAGGTAGAATCATGTTGAATATTTCAGATAGGACTATATTTCATCTTAACCATCATTCTTGTTAGCATAGTGAGGGAACAATTATCTGGCACTTCTTAAAGCAACTAAGTTACCACTGCCACATTCTCATACACTACTACAATAATTCTCAGACAGAACTAAGAAACTAAAACACACTTCCATCTTTAAAGTGTGATGATATTTGAACAAAGTTTTTATGTTATAGATTACTAACAAGAATGTTAATTACTGATCAGTATACAGTTCAGCCCACTGACAGCCAGCCTGTGATAAAATGTTCTGTGGGTATCTGCATATAGCTACCACTGAGGACAATTGTTTACATATCTTTTATATGTACTGAATGTAACTATCCTCTCAAGTTGAATCTATTGATCTAGAAGGGCCATTTACATGGTTCAGTCACAAATCCATGTCCAAAGGTTCATCAAATGTGTTTGTTCCTAACTTGAAGTTTATCAGTCTAAATCAATATCCCCCTACCATTGTTCCCACTTGCACTGCCAGCAATAATATTCAAATTACTTTCATGCCTTTCAGAGTCTCCAATGTATAAGTTATCTTGACATCACCCACACACTCTTCCATATAACAGCCAGCCTGAAATTAGATCAATGTAAGGACAAACTTTGTGATCAGTTAATTTACTTCTTGAAAAATACACCATACTACATCAATGAATTCACAACACTACTCTTCCTACATCATATTACATTATTACCAGCCTGAAATAACACTGATTCAATCACTACTGATCTGCATTTAGGACAGTTGCCCAGGTGGCAGATTCTGTTGTTTTCCTAGCCTTTTCTTAAATGATTGCAAAGAAATTGGAAATTTATTGAACATCTCCTTTGATACGTTATTCCAATCCCTAACTCCCCTTCCTATAAACGAATATTTGCCCCATTCTGTCCTCTTGAATTACAGCTTTATCTTCATATTGTGATCTTTCCTACTTTTAAAGACACCACTCAAACATATTCGTCTACTGATGTCATTCCACACCATCTCTCCACTGACAGCTTGGAACATACCACTTGCAGGTCATTATCCTCATGGTTAATCCGTATTGAATACTGTTATTAACAACAATTATAATAGGAAATTATTTATTGTCCACCTATTCAACACTATCCACCTTTAGGTGGTTACAGTTTCAGTCAATTATGTATATTTTTTGGGACATGTTTCGCTCGCTTAATGAGCATCCTCAGCCTTAACTTAATCTTAAAATGATGACCTTGAACAATAGCAAACATATTAAAAAGTCAATTGTCAGTATTAAAATTACACCATAGTCTCTAAAACTAACTTAAAAAGACAACACTAAACACTTCTTAAAGTGTGATAACTTGAGGGATTAAAATCAACACATTGTCAATTCAAAGCTTGTGTTTGAAACTGATAACAGATCTTCGTCTTATAGACATTAGTAAGCTTTTGTAATCTCTAACAGCTTCAAGGTAAACTCTAATCTTACGGAAACAAAGCTGAATACAAAAATTATATGACGTAGTGTATCTGAGATATGTGTATTAAAATAGAGTGTAATCAAGATGAATTGTGAATACACTAGAATTCAAAGATACACCAGGCAGCACGCAGAATATGTGCGGCAGCCAAAAATAGGACCTAGCTGAAGTTGCTGTCAAACTTATTTTCAATGTCGATAATAGGTTGTGTTACACAGTTTACGAAGTGTACTTCGTGTAATTAATGTGTAATGGTGTAATTTTAATACTAACAATAGACTTTTTAAAATGTTCACTATCATTCATGGTCATCATTTTAAGATTAAGTTAAGGCTGAGGATGCTCACTGAGTGAGCGAAACATGTCCCAAAAAGAGATATAGCTTAACTGTATGAAACTGTAACCACCTAAAGGTGGATAGTATTGAATAGGTGGACAATAAATAATTTCCTATTATAATTGTTGTTAACATACCACTTAGGCGAGCAGCTCGTCTCCTTTCTCCCAACTCTTCCCAGCCCAAACTTTGCAACTTTTTTGTAACGCTACTCTTGTCAGAAATCACCCAGAACAAATCGAGCTGCTTTTCTTTGCATGTTTTTCCAGTTCCTGAATCAAGTAATCCTGATGAGGGTCCCATACACTGGAACCATACTCTAGTTGGGGTCTTACCAGAGACTTAGATGCCCTCTCCTTTACATCCTTACTACAACCCCGAAATACCCTCACAACCATGTGCAGAGATCTGTACCCTTTATTTATAATCATATCCCTCGAACTTCTAAGTCTCAATATTTAACAACCAATATTTCACATTAGAATGCAATTAAACTAGGCTACCACCATAAGTCAAACAGCTAAAGTTACAATCTTTCTCTCCAATGAGTTATGAATCACATAAATCGAACAGTAATGGTAAAAGATTACAACCTTGCCAGCATTAGAGAATCAAGGTAGACAAACAAAGGAGGATAATAATGTCACTAAGAAAATATATCAACAATTCTTTCTTACAATAATAACCTGTAGGACTGGTGGCAATTGTTTTAAGGGGCTATACAACAATATTATCAGCCCTCACCTATAGGTCTACCCCTCCCCCCTGGTGTAGGGGTAGCATGCCTACCTCTTACCCGGAGCTCCCATGTTCGATTCCTGGCCAGGTCAGGGATTTTTACCTGCATCTGAGGGCTGGTTTGAAGTCTACTCAGCCTACGCGATTTCTATTGAGGAGCTATCTGACAGTGAGATAGCGGCCCCGATCTAGAAAGCCAAGAATAACGGCCGAGAGGACCCGTCGTGCTGACCACACGACACCTCATAATCTGCAAGCCTTCAGGCTGAGCAGCGGTCACTTGGTAGCCCATGGCCCTTCGGAGCTGTTGTGTCATAGAGTTTCACCTGCACAGGTCTAGGATGAGATCAAGAATTGCCTTGCATACTCCATAAACATATTGCTTCCTACGAGTTTTATGACAGGACCAGAAATCTATTGTTGAACAGCCGAAGCAATGTGATTGCCATTAAAGTATGATTTTCTCACACCACATCCACATGAATGCTGGGATGATTAGTAATTTCAAGTTTTACATTATATTTCTGTATGCAACAATCAATTAACCACAGGTAGATTTCAGTAGCACTTCAGACCACATCTTGAAATAAGTATCTGGTACAGTCTTCACAAATAGGTCTTCAAGGCTAATGAATATGAGAGTCTACACAGTTAAGCCTAGATGTCAGGGTACTATCAAAGTGAAATGGGAGGTATTAAAAGTGCTGACTTATGTAACTCCCATTAGTGTAGGAGTCATCTATTTCGGAAAGGCCAGTGTGTAGCAAAACAAAGCACTTCAGTTCCAGATAAACAACAGTAAGGAGCCTGAAAATCAATATGAACTGTTATCTGCTAAGGAGCCTGTGAAATGATCGTAATAATTTTCTTACCTTGTATTGAAAATAGGAATATACATCTAACAAACATTTATACAGTAATTTTAGGCCTATATGTAAACTAAAGGATAAGCCTCCTAATTGACATAGCTTAAAATCATCAAGGCATCTATAAATAAATAAAATAAAATTAGATACCAGTACCTAAATAGCACTGCCAATAGCAAATGCAGAATATTTCAAATACCCTCTTGACAACTAATCACTCATTTGTGGAAGAAAATACATTTTCCAGTAGGCCTACAAATTAATGAATACATACATGCTACCATACCTGTCTAGAAAATAAGGCAGCAAATGAAAGATGCTGACACATTTTCACAGATGCTTCAAAGAATTCTCAGGAATAACACTGATTTTTAAATTGAGCCCAGTTCAAATCAAATTTTAACTCCTGATTAAATAAAACATACAAAATTAAGATCATTCCTTTTCTAAAGAAAACATCATTACTCTTACAATGGATTAAAAAGTAAAAAAAACAATATTTCAGTAGTTGTCAGCCAAACCCAATTTTGGGGAATTGTTTATAACACACTACGGCTTCTATTCTACACTAAACAAATTTGTTATACTTTCACTGACTGCCACAGTCTATCCATGGCTTTTGACAATATGAAAGGAACACACAAATGGGATGAATAACATAATTTCATGCAACCAGTCCCCACAATGTATGATGTGAAAGAGTTGCCTCATTGAGTAAATTAGTGTACCAACATACACTTTGTAGATTTAACTGATGTGAAACCATAACTTCTGGCTCTGTGAGAAAGTAATGGGAACCTGATCATGCTTCTTCAGTGGCATCCTAGCTATTTATAGCAATTTCTGATGGAACTGTTAGGAATCTAAACAGCCTCCATGCTGAGGGCACTATTTCCAATATCCTTCACGAAGTTGAAAGTTTTCTCCACAGCTTACTAATTGATGCTGTAAGTATGAATACAGCAAGAACTGGAGTTGTCACGGTGAACGCCATAGGCAAATGAGGTACAATTATAAAGATTATATCCAGTAATATGGTATACTTTTATGTCATTCCACGCTTGTCAGGACTAGCGACTTATTAAGGCAATGCTGTACAAAGAGATGCTAATAAGAATCACTATGGGTGGTGTTAATGACCTGTATTAAATGCCACGAGATGTCTGATGTGGTTTTACTAGTGGGACAGCAGTAGGCTGTAAGTTTTGTATTATAGCAGCAACTAGAAATTATACAGCAGTAATCCATAGGCTAGGTACCCAAGAATAAGTACAGCTTGACTTTATTTTCATGAACATTTTAAGTCAATAGTTCAGATGACAAGAGAAAATGCCACACCCTTAAGTTACATATTTTCTTACAAAACCCTAAGCCTCTGAACTTGAGTATAAGATGTAACTGTTACAGGATCAAGAATCAAGAGAAATGAAGTTAGTGCCTAACTAGGCTTACATTACAGTAGGTCTAAGCTAGTTATTAGAAAAAAGTCTAGAATTAATCAGCACCAACGAAAGTTTCGTCAGGTTAAACCACAGTCACGTATCACAATTTCCTTCGGAGAAAACAGAATACCTGCATTTTCTTTAGTCACACTCGACAGAATATTTCGGACACACCATGACCATACCTATCTTGGTCATAAGTATGGCAAACTTAATTCTAATATGGACCGACTAAACAACAGTACACTATCTGCAGTTTTTAATTTCACAAACTGGGATAAACTATCCATTAATTCGCTAACTTATAGTCCATATATCAAAATGTTCAAGTTTGACAGGTAGGCCTAATGAACAGCGGAGCTCGTTCTAGTCCAGTACATATTCAACGACTAACGCCGGAACAATTTACAATTATTACATGAAAGGGACAAAAATGTTTTATGATGATGTTGTAACAGTCGAAATGTTTAGCGAAATTGGTGAAAACTACTGAACGCTATAGCATACACATCGAAAATTTAAATAAAGTTAGAATACCGAGAGACATACCTATATCCTAACATTTCGCGATACAATAGTTTCTAGAAGTAAAGAAATGGAAAAAGGCGTGGTCTTCTCGGTCCAGCAATCAATATGATAAGGTACAAAATGCCTGCTTGAAGGTGCAGAGGGAAATTATGCACTAAAAGTGATTAACCGAATTGCCGTCTAACACAATCTACAGGAGACATTACCGAAGTCATAAGGTAAGCAAAGTCTAGACACAACAATACTATGGTTTTCGATACATCCTTCAGAAATAGTAAACAGAAAATAAATTTCAAAGACCGAAGGTAACTACATCATACCAAATATACGTCCGAAAGTTATAGGTTAAGAACGGCAACTGCCATTGCTTTACACACACCGTATTATCAAAATGTCGACAGACAGTTTAATGCACTCACCATTTTTTGGTAAACTCCTTATTACATTAACTGCAGCTCGAAATTTCTCTTCGGTAGTCATGCTGTATTTTATCTGGGTGCACACACTTATTTAAACACTTTCCCTTGCTGCAATGTCACACATACAACACTCACAAAGAACGGATAGCAACTGACTCGTAAACACGACACGGGGAGTGCGTTCGCAGAGAAACATAAACAAAAGAACATCAGGCCACGTGATGTCGAACTTCAAGGAGACTTCATTCTGTAGTCGTTTCATAGTGGTCTCATGCTAAGGAAGTGCTCAATAGTTCGATAGAACTTCTCTTCGCAGCTTCTTGCCCTTCGATCCAAATGGTTTCCGTGACATTATTATTATTATTATTATTATTATTATTATTATTATTATTATTATTATTATTATTATTACAATTTGGTGTACGTCGCACCGACACAGATAGGTCTTATGGAGACGATGGGATAGGAAAGGGCAAGAACAAGAAGGAAGAAACGTGTCAGTGTGGCAGTAATTAACGTACAACCCCAACACGTTTTTTTTTACAATTGGTTTTACGTCGCACCGATACAGATAGGTCTTATGGCGACGATGGGATAGGAAAGGGCAAGGAGTGGGAAGGAAGTGGGCGTGGTTGATAAAGGTACAACCCCAGCATTTACCTGGTATGAAAATGCGAAAGCACGGAAAACCATCTTCAGGGCTGCCGACAGTGGCACTATCTACCGGATGCAAGCTCACAGCTGTGCGCCCCTAACCGCACGGCCAGTTATAATTCATATGGACATGAAAGACTAAATAAGAACTTGACTGATAATTTAGTGGGTTATTTAATCCACAAAATAGGATTTTTACCTTGTAACTTTCCCTCCAAACATTACAGTACCGGTACTTGTAAGATGGCAACAGTATTTAGCTATAATCAAGTTGGTGACCTTGATTCTACGAAGAAAGAAGCAGTGTTTTCTCAAATTATAAACATAACATATTTCGCCCAGCCTGTGAAGTGCCGGAATTTTGCTCCGAGTACATTATCGTTTCAAAATATTTATCTTCTGATACACGGCTCTTAGGCAGCATTTGATACACGTATCCACTCCTCCCCAACCCCTGTGGTTTTGAGCGGCAGATTACATCCACGATATCTCCTGCCTGTCGTAAGAGACGACTAAAAGGGACCTCAGGGGCTCTCAACTTTGAAACGTGGTTTGACGACTACGGGGTCCATAGTTGAGTCCTCGCATTGCTTCCACTTACTTGTGCCAACTTCCTCACTTTATCCCCCCCTTCCCTTTCCCTGTGGATGGGAGCGGTGGAATAACTTCCACGGTATCCCCTGCCTGTCGTAAGAGGCCCAGTGGCTCTTTACTTGGGAGAGTGTGTTTGCAACCACGGTGCTCTTAGATGAGTCTTGGCATTGCTTCCAGTTACTTGTGTCAGGCTCCCCTCTTTCATCTATCCTATCCGACCTCCCTTTCCCCAGGCTCCTGTGGGTGGGAGCGGTGAATTAATACCACCGGTATCTCCTGCCTGTCGTAAGAGGCGACTAAAAGGGCCCCAGGGGCTCTCAACTTTGAAACGTGGTTTGACGACTACGGGGTCCATAGTTGAGTCCTCGCATTGCTTCCACTTACTTGTGCCAGGCTCCTCACTTTCAATTATCCTATCCGACCTTCCTTGGTCAACTATTGTTCTTTTCCGACCCCGACGATATTAGAGCATTCGAGGCCTAGGGATTCTTTCATTTTCACGCCCTTTGTGGCGTTTTTCGTCTTTCTTTGACCGATATCTTCATTTTTCTCTCTGATTAGTGTTAATTTTGGTGTCCATATAGAGGATATGCCTTTGCTGGCAGGACCTAGTGTTTACAGTGCACTTTGTCTTCTGGTATAGGCTAGAACAATTTTGTTACTTTCATAGATCTGACTCTGTCTTATCCTTGGCTTTGACAATATGAAAATGACTGAGGTACAAACCAATCCTTATGCAGCCAGTCTCTGCTATGAATGGTGTGAGAATGTTGCTCGTAGGGTCGGTTGGTGTATGCATTTCGGTGGGCTTGGCAGACTAATATGTAGCAGCAACTCTGGCTCGGTGAGGAAAGCAACGGGAAACTACCTCACTCATCATTTCCCTAGTACGCCTCTTCAATGATGCCTAGGCCATCTATGACAGCTGATGGCAGAGCTGTTGAGGATCCCACCAGCGGAATCGCTGACGGACTGAACATACATACATATAGAGGATGGTTGCCTAGTTGTATTTCCTCTTAAAACAATAATCACCACCACCACGGTGGCTAAGGATCGAATCCCGCCTAACAAATATGGAATATTTGATATGAAATGTCACATCCCTGCGATTCAAATTCCACATAAAGCTAGAAGTCCCGTGGCTATGAACACTGCATCAACAGTTTAAAACTAGGAGCTTGCTTCAAAAAGATCCCCCAACCCCAGGTTTATTTATTTATTTATTTATTTATTTATTTATTTATTTATTTATTTATTTATTTATTTTATGAGCAAAGTACGGCACATTAGAAAGAACGGGCACGGACTAGGACTGCTACGAGATGGCTGATACTATCACATCAGAAGCGTAATATCTAACCCCAGCTGCATGTGTATTTTAGAACTTGGAAGCAAAGCAGGTCCAAGAGAACATGGGCGCCCATATGTCAGTTAGTAGGGGGGGGGGGCCTAGACCTGGAGGTATATAGTATTTTTAAAATTTTGGAAGATGAATGGCGACTTGTACTCCACAGTAGAATAACACCCATGACATCCTCTTCTTGTTGGTGGGGGCGGTACTACAACTTCTTCGTAATACCGACTTTTAAATCACTTTATTGAAAGAAAAACACCTGTCTACATTAGATTTTTGTCTTTCCCTGAGAGCTAGAGTGGGGCCGCGGCCCCTCTTGCCCTCGGGCATGGGCGCCCTTGCAAGAGAAGCAATTCTCACATAAATACAGTCAAAGATTGCCCCAAAGGTTACTGAAAAAAGGAAGAAGAGAAATCCCAGCCTAATTAGCCCGCCGGTCGCTACATTCCAAACTACGGGGCGAGTTGGCCGTGTGGTTAGTGGCGCGCAGCTGTGAGCTTGCATCCAAGAGATAGTGGGTTTGAACCCCACTGTCGGCAGCCCTGAAGATGGTTTCCCGTGGTTTCCCATTTTCACACCAGGCAAATGTTGGGGCTGTACCTTAATTAAGGTCACGACCGCTTCCTCCCCATTCCTAAGTCTTTCCTATCACATCGTCGCCAGAAGACTCATCTGTGTCGGTGTGCGACGTAAAGAAAAAAAATCCAATCTCACTTGCGTAAACTACTGCGGATGTGGGATGCACCCTCAAAAGTGGGATTTAGCACTCGTGCCAACATCCATTCAGCAAGTAGGAAAAAGGAAGCAATGCTGAGACATGTCGAAAACAGTGAGTGTCAGTTACGAAGAAGGCAGGTGTGCTGTAATTAAAGGGGAAAAAATATCAGATCTTATAAGCTTTGGATACCTGTGCCGTAAATCCATTCAAATTGGAAGAGAATAAGAAAAGAAGGAAGTAGTTTACCTAAGAGACTACTGAATTCGGTCACAGAGGATAAGTAAAGCAAGAGCGTAGGAGTTGGAGAAACAAAACAAATCTCAATGATAGATGCAAAATGATCGTGCAGGCCGTAGTTTCATTCCTTTACGAGAGGCATATTGATGAATGCTAACAGGAGTTACATTCTACTGTATAATGAAATGTTATATATTTATTTATACAGTTTTATGAAACATTCGAACAGGGAAATAATAATCATAATAACTGTGATAGAATTCGCAGAAGACCAGGGAAAACTGGAACAGAGGATGCTCACAGCCATGATAATCCGAGGAATCAAACGAACCTTCATGCACAACCAATTAACCAAGATCGAAGAGAGCTTCACAACAAATAACACCAGAGATTTTGACAGAACTTCCAGGCAGAACCTCAGTAATTACACACTACGGATCCTTCACTTCAGAGACTCTCGGGGCTAGCTGGTTTACAAGCACAATTACCTCCTTCTAGGCGAGTATTGTGGTCCGATCCACCCACTGAAGACTTTGACTACCAGTACAGGACACCAAACCCGGACTCACTACCTCCTTCAGTGAAGGTAGTTAGTTAAATCATCCAACTACTCCAAAACAAACAAGGCAGCTGCAGAGGACTCCATTGTCGTCGAACTCTGGAAGTATGCCGGTAACAAGGCAGTGAATGAGTCCATCTGACTAGACCTTAGAGACATGAATAACTACCGAAGGATCTCTCTCCTCCCGGTAACGTAGAAGACCCTCTCTAAGGCCTTGCTAACAAGGGCAGAGACTCAACTAGTCAGTCAACTGCGGGAGATACCAAGGAAACTTCAAGAAGAGCCGATCCTCTGTTGAGCATATCCTCTGCAACAAAACAGTACTTCCCACTCCAAGATTAAAAGCTGCAAGGTGGTAGTCACCATCGTTGATTTCAGGAAGGCCTATGACTCCGTGGACGGACAGATCCTTACAAAAATTCTCGACAGACTAGGACTAGACAACAAAACCCGAAGATGCGTTCCATAGTACAAAACCCTCACACACACTCCAAGGTAAAATTAAGAGGTGAAATCTCGGAAACATTCCTGAGCCTGGGGTGAGACAATGCTGACGGACTTTCCTAACTCCTCTTCAACCGCGTCTTTGAAAAAGCTGTGAAACCCCTGTGGGTGGGGGCGGTAGAATAACACCCTTGCCTGCCGTAAGAGCGACTAAAAGGAGCCCGAGAAGCTCCAAACTTTGGAGCGTAGGTTGGCGACCATGGGGCGCTTAGCCGAGTCCTGGCATTGCTTCCACTTGAGCCAGGCTCCTCACTTTCATCTATCCTATCCGACCTCCCTTGGTTAACTCTTGTTCCCCCCTGTGGGTGAGGACGGTAGAATAACACCCACGGTATCCCCTGCCGGTCGTAAGAGGCGAGTAAAAGGGGCCCCAGGGGCTCTGAACTTTGGAGTGTGGATTGGCAACCACGAGGCCCTTAGCTGAGTCCTGGCATTGCTTCCTGGCATTGTGCCAGGCTCCTCACTTTCACTATCCTACTCGACCTTCCTTGGTCAACTCCTGTTCTTTTCCGACCCAGACGCTATTAGGTTTCCGAGGGCTTTCATTTTCAAGCCCTTCGTGGCCCTTGTCTTTCTTTGGCCGACATCTTCATTTCTCGAAGTGTCGAATCTTTTCCGTTTCTCTCTCTGATTAGTGTTAGTGGTTGCCTAGTTGTAGTTCCTCTTAAAACAATAATCACCGCCACCACTAACTCTTGTTCTTTTCCGGCCCCGACGGTATTAGAGCTCTCCAATCTTAATGAGTCTTTCATTTTCACGCCATTCGTGGCCCTTGTCTTTCTTTGGTCGATGTCTTCATTTTTCGAAGTGTCAGATCCCTTCCTTTTTTCCCTCAGATTAGTGGTATATAGAGGATGGTTGCCTAGTTGTACTTCCTCTTAAAACAGTAATTACCACCACCACTTCCCTATTTTCACACAAGGCAAATGCTGGGGGTGTGCCCTAATTAAGGCCACGACCACTTCCTTCCCAATCCTAGGCCTTTCCTACCCCATCGTCGTCATAAGACCTATCTGTGTCGGTGAGACGTAAAAGCAAATTGTACAAAAATCAATAATCACCACCACACCACCATTTGAGAAAGCCGTGAGAGAATGGCGCAATGAACTGGTATTCTTGGGTGTCAAGAGTGTGGTCTACCTGGGTCACAAAAGAGAAGGACAACATAGCACTGGTCACTGAATTTATGGAAATAGTGGCAGTTCAGGTCAACTGTCTCAGAAAACAGGCGGCCAAAGCGGGGCTTCAAGTGTCGCTTGAAAAGGCGAAGTAATTTGCCGGCATCAAATAGGTTAACAGAGATATGTCACTAGAATAGGGTAGAATCAAGCGAGTGAAGAAATGCAAGTACCTCGGCGAATGGATTGAGCTCAACTTGTCAGAAAAAGTCGTTCTAAAACCGAGAGAGGCAACATGCTGGAACTGGCGTATCGACTGACTCAAAACACCTTCACCAAGGGATGCCGGTCACGCAATCTGAAGCTGAAACACTATAACGGCCATCTTCCCGGAAGCCCAGTATGCCATGGAGTGTCAGTCACTAAACAATAAATGCTTGATTGAAAACTGGAAAACACAGGGAAAAGAATTCTCGGAAGGATTCCAAGCTCAGTAATGGAAGATGGGCAATACTGAAGACGTCACAATTCAGAGCTCTCCTCTCGGACAGAGAGCCTCTCTGACTGACAAGGGGAGGGTCTGACATGTGCCTCACCGATTTTGATAACATTTTTCAGGGACTTTCTATATTGAAAATAAAGAGACACGTGTTTTGGCGTTAACTTTGGACCCCATATTATATAAATTAAACGTGTTTTTAGCCTATCTTTCGATGTATAGCAATGAAAATACGATTTTCCGTTATCAATTTTGACCTCGATTTTTTCAAGTACTGGGGAATGTCTAGCAAAACGCGGAAACACGTGCCTCTTTTTTTTTTTTTTTTCAATATACCAGTAGAACGTCCCTGCAAAATGTTATCAAAATTGAGGCACATGTCAGACCCTTCCCTTGGGAGCCAGAAAAAGGAGGGTAGCTCTCTATGGGCATGGACTGGTGCAATACTGACCAAACACCTGTTCAATTTCTGGCTGACAGAGACTGAGGACAAGAAAGAGCAAGTGGCCGTGCGGTTGGCGGTGCGGTTTGCGCCATGTACGTAGATCTGAGCCTGTATTTGAGAGAAAGTGGGTTCGAACCCCATTGTCGTCAGCCCTGTAAATACTTTTCGTGGCCTGTCCAGTCCTGCCGTCACCTTAAGATCAGTCTTACGTCGGTGGGACGTAAAGCCAATAGCAAACGAACTACAGCGTGCACTGACTGTCATCCGTTCCGCTGAGAGTACATCAGTAAGAAATGACAAGTTGAAGATGAACCATAAAAACACAGTTAAATGTGTCTAATGTAGCAACTAGTTTCTTTACTGTTAGCTGAGTCAATGAGTCACGTGAATACCTTCTCGTGGTTAATTCACGAGGTCAACTTAAAGTAAACAATTGTTCAGCTTTGCTTATATATTAAGCGTCCTTGCGTGCAGTGTGCTATTTATTTACAGTGAATGCACAATTAATGGTATAGTCGCTTCTTCGTCTCATTTGTCTAGGCTCTCTTTATACAGGTTCGATTCCTGTTGAGGTCAGTGGCACCAGAGGAATTTTATAAGAGGCAGCTGTGTGTAGTCGGCTTCCAACACGCTGAAGAATCGCTGTGGAGAGAAACTGAGACAACTTGGCGCTTTTTAAAGAAAGTTAACGTATTATTATTTTTTTTTTTTTTGATTCGTTGTGCCCAGCTGTGGAGCGCGTTTGAACTTATTTTGCACAATGTTTCTTCTTCTTTTCTTCCCAATATCTCTTCATTTTTTCACTGTGTTCCTTTCTGCGTGTTTCTGTCCAGCCTGTATTTTTTCTTGTTGGTTTCTCTGCAAATTTATGTTTGTTTACTAAGCCGTATTATTATTATTATTATTATTATTATTATTATTATTATTATTATTATTATTATTATTATTATTTCTTTCTTAATCCGTTTACCCTCCAGGGTTGTTTTTTCCCTCGGACTCAGCGAGGGATCCCTCCTCTGCCGCCTCAAGGGCAGTGTCCTGGAGCGTGAGACTTTGGATCGGTGGTACAACTGGGAAGGAGGACTAGTATCTCGCCCAGGCCTGAACAGAGGCCTTATGGGGGGATGGAAAGATTGGAAGGGACAGACAAGGAAGAGGGAAGGTAGCGGCCGTGGCCTTTAGTTAGGTCCATCCCGGCATTTGCCTGAAGGAGAAGTGGGAAACCACGGAAAACCACTTCCAGGGAATCGAATACTCCTCTACACAGCTGACCTCCAGAGGTAGAGTGGACCCCGTTCCAGCCTTCGTACCACTTTTCAAATTTCGTGGCAGAGCCGGGAGTCAAACTTGGACCTCCGGGAATAGCAGCTAATCACACTAATCACTGCACCACAGGGGCGGAAATTATTATTATTATTATTATTATTATTATTATTATTATTATTATTATTATTATTATTATTATTATTATTATTATTATTACCGAGCGAGTGGCTGCGCGGTTTGGGTCGCATAGCTGTCAGTTTGCATTCGGAAGATAGTGGGTTCGAATCCCATTGTCGGTAGCCCTGAAGATGTTTTTCCATGGTTTCCAATTTTCACACCTTAATCAAGGCCTCGGTCGATTCCTTTCCATCCCTAGCCCTTTCCTGTCCAATCGTCGCCATAAGACAATCTCTGTCGGTGCGACGTAAAGAAAACTGTAAAACTGTAAAAAGAAAAAAATCTTCTTCCAATCTGTTGTACCCATCTTCTACGGTTTGTTTTTCTACAATACATGAAATCGCGACTTAATTATTCCGCCAGCAATAATGCCGTCTAGTGGACGGAAGTTACAGAAAGTATTTACGACCTCTTGTCCCGTTTCTCTACGGGCTCGGGTGTCAAGTAAGATGAATCTTCGTGGCGAGTTTTTACGACCGGATACATATTCCCGTATTACACGAGAAGAGAACGTCACTTTTCGTGTCCTTACTGGAACCTTTGTTCATGAATTTATGTTCAATAATCTTCAGAACGTTATGAACAATGTGTTGCACGTGATGGGACACATTTTGAACCTTGAGATTGGGCAATGATATTGTTATTTCATCTGAGTCTTCAGAAGATCTGGAGAAATTGTTCAATGGTATGGACAGAGTCTTGGAGAAGGAGAATAAAATGACAATAAATCAGTCCGAAACAAAAGTAATGAAGTGAAGTCGAACGAAGTCAGGTGATGCAGGAAATATTAGTTTAGGAAATGAAGTCTTGACGGAAGTAGATGAATATTGGTACTTGGGTAGTAAAATAACTAACTATGGCAGAAGTAAGGAGGATATAAAATCCAGACTAGTACTCACCAGTAAGAAAGGCCTTCCTTAAGAAAATAAATTTGATAACTTCCAACATTGATACCGGAATTAGAAAGATGTTTTTGAAGACTTGTGTGGAGAGTGGCATTGTATGGAAGTGAAACATGGACGATAATAGTTCAGAAAGAAAGAGAATAGAAGCTTTTGAGATGTGATATTACAGAAGAATGTTGATGGTGAGATGGATAGATTGAATCACGAATAAAGAGATAGCGAATTGAATTGGTGAGACAAGATCGAGTTGGCTTAATTTGACGAGAAGAAGAGACATCTTAAGACACCCAGGACCTGTTCAGTTGGTTTTTGAGGTAAGTGTAGGCACTAAGAACAACAGGAGTAGACCAAGATATGAATATGATGAACAGATTAGAGTAGATGTAGCAGTTGCTTAGAAATGAAAATTTAGCACAGGATATGGTGGCATGAAGAGTTGCATCAAACTAATATTTGGACTGATGACCCAAACAAGCTCCGCGCTTCGATTCCACCACAAGACGACCGTTGCGCGTACCAATCATCACTACATCGTTTGACCTTGAAAGCTAATGAATGCAGTCTCGATCGAGTAAGCAGTGTGAGCGGATGTGCTGAGTGAGTGTATGGGGTTAACGTTAGAGCTTTATCGAGTGAGGATTGGAAGTTGGCAGTACAGGAGGAAGAAGAAATCGAGTATGAGGATAGAGGGAAAGAAAATAGGGAAGATGGCAGGGCTGCTGGTGGCGATTGTGCTGGTAGCGCTGCTTATAATAGGTGGAGTAGAGATAAACCCACCGAGCTCGATAGCTGCAGTCACTTAAGTGCGGCCAGTATCCAGTATTCGGGAGATCGTGGGTGCGAACCCCACTGTCGGCAGCCCTGAAGATAGTTTTCCGTGGTTTCCCATTTTCACACCAGGCAAATGCTGGGGCTGTACCTTAATTAATGCCACGGCCGCTTCCTTCCCATTTTTCTAGCCCCTTCCTCCCTCATCCTCGCCGTAAGACCTATCCGTGTCGGTGCGACGTAAAGCAAAAAAACAAACAAACAAAAAAAAACAAAAAAACAAGATAAACCCAGGGCCTGGCCCACTTTGTGCCCTAGGGTGGGAAGAGATGGAGGCGTTAAAAGAAGTAGTGAGGGAGGCGTGTCATATAGACCAATTAAAGGAAATGATAAGAGATCATTCCAAGGAGTTGAAGGACTTAAGACAGTGCATTAAGAATGAGGTGAAAGAGGCGAAGGAAAAAGTGGAGAGAAAGGTGGAGGAATTGCGAAAGAAAGTCCAGATGCTGGAGGGGGAGGTGGCGAAATTGAAGAGAGAAGTAGCGGATGGAAAGCAGGAACAAAGGAAGAAGAATATCTTTATATGGAGTTGAAGAAGCTGCGAAAGAAGCTAAGGTGACACTAGTTTATAAGGTGGTGGAGATGGTACAAAACAGAATGAAGAAAAACTTCAGTGAGGTGGATATTGATGAGGTTCAGAGAGTGGGAAGAGTGAAAGGTAAAGGTGGCAGACCAGTTAAGCTACATTGACCTTGAAAGCTAATGGATAGAATCCTTGGCCCTTCCTCTTTTCAAGTCAATGATCATACTTTTGCTAGCTGTTATAGTTTTGAAATTATTATAGGATGTCTGGTATGTACTCTTTTTTGGAACATGAATTTTTACCGAAGGACCCAAGACTGGAATGAAATAAGTCCATTGTCCGAGAGCTCTGCCGCTCCGACCGACCAACCGAGCAGAGGAAGGATGGCCGCGGCTCTACCGTGACTTTACGCCCCTGTGATCAGGAGACAGAGAGGGGCCCGTTCCCACCGTCAGCTGTCCTGGGAATGGTATTCTGTGGTTTTCCATTTTTCTGCACTAAGGCGAATGCCAGGACAGTTCCTACATTAGGCCACTGCCGCCAACCCCTTCACCGTAACAAACCTCCAGGCCCGCCTCCCCCTTCAGGAAGGGAACGAAAACACTGAGTAGTAGTAGTAGTAGAGTTAATTTCTGAACTTCGGTCAAAAGTCAACCAACAGCCCCTCATATTTTATTTTCACCGCCGGCTTTTTGCACTAATCATTTGCTCACCAGTTGTTTCGTGGCTGTTAGGTACAAATTATATAGTAATTTGGACACAGCTAGATTTGAAGTAACATGACTGTAATTACTTCACCTTTAAAGCATGTATTCTGAATTGGATACGGGACGTGAGGCGCGAAGGATGTTTGGAACTGCTACACGTGGGAATCGTTGTCATATCGGCGGAAGGAAGAGAGAGAATTTCGTTAATCCAGATGTAATACTGTTATTAGTTTTACGTCCAACTAATTATTTTATGGAGTTTTCGCGTAGAATAGTCTACCTCGATAGTTTCGGAGTATTACTTGGGCTGATGAGAGTTACAGAAACACGAAAGATTTAACATCGAAATAATTTCTAGGTATGCGCGACGACAGTGTTCAATATCTATAATTATTAGGTTCTTCAGTCTGATGAAACTAATTTGTGATTGAATAAAATTTAGAAAATGCCTGAAAAAAGAAGCAATTTAAAATTACACTTTAATTCATTTTAATTTGAATTAAATGGTCTCTTTTTTCAGGTATTTTTCTAAATCTTAGGATTTAATTACATAGGAAAAATTCTGCTACCTTCAACGACGTTAGCGTATGTAAGAGGCTTTGCTGTGACCTAGATGAAACGCCAGTCAAAGAAAGCGAAAATTCGTTTAAAACACGGCGCCATTTGTACTTACTGTATACAGAATGGTCGGAAACAACGTAAACTGGGTATATGAGCGAAACAGTGTTATACATACTGATAAATAATTTGAAAAAATCGATATCTCGTGCCGTTGTCATTTTATCAGCTGCTAAAGTAAGCCAAACCCAGGGTGCTGAGGGACTTCAAGGGGAAAGCGTATGGCACATGCATTCTACCGTGTGGGCTTGAAACTGTAACTTTCATCATGAACAGTATGAACATGCCGTCAGAAAACGATGGAGCACTCTATGTTTGAAATCCACCTGAGAGAGCAAGTTCGGAAGTCCGAAACGAGGAGTACAGAAGGAGGATTAGAGTCGCCGACGTGATGAAACAAGTGACAAGACAGAAGTGGAAGCAGGCAGGCCACGTAGCGGGAAGCACCTCCTCCAAAGTGGATCGAGACTCTGATGGAGTGGAGACCACGGGAATCAAGAAGGAGTGTCAGCAGACCACCTGTTAGATGGAAGTATGATATCCAACGCCACGGAGGAAAAAGAAAAAGGATTCTCACTGCCCAACAGAGGTCGATATGGGAGAGCAAGGAAGAAGCCTATGTTCGGAGGTGGACGTCAAGAAGCTAGAGACGAAGATAAGAGAAGAGAGGAAGAAGAAGAAACGTTTCAACTGAAACCCACACGAGTCGATTTATTAATAAAGAACAATGGAATGAAATCACAAAGTGAACACAAACACAAAGAATAACATATGGAATACAGTACCATCCTAAGGCCCCAGCCAGCAGTCAGCACTGCCGGGGGAAGCAATTATCCCAATTTACTACTACCTTCGTGAGTAGCCTCACGAACCTTTGGCACTTCTTCAGGCTCCAGCCAGCAGTTTGCACTGCAGATCTCTCTGTACCAAACCCCTACCATATTCGGGAGTGGCCTCGTGAATCTCTGGTAATCGTCAAATAGCGGGTGAATACCACGACCCTCCGCGCAGTGATCACTGTGGGGAGGGCCCACTGTTCCATGAACTTACCTTTTAGTTGACTTAATTGTTGTTTTGGTTATAGAGTACTCTTATCTATTATTATGCTTATTATTATCATCACATTATTATTTTATCTAGAGTATAGTTGAATACGTTCGCCTAGGTTGGGCAATGCTGTTTCTCTCCATTAAGGATCACTAAGGTAGGAAATACTGTAGATCTGCAGGGAAATAAATAAATAAATAAATAAATAAATAAATAAATAAATAAATAAATAAATAAATAAATAAATAAATAAATAAATAAATAAATAAATAATACCGTCCTAAACGAAAAGGCACCTCTACACTCAGTTACGCATTCCACTGATTTATCAAATGCCTACACAACGTAGCTACGGCCATATGCCGCATACTGTTCGAAATAAAAGGGATTGTCGTTGCTGCATGAAGCATGACAGCTGGAAGCATTTGCCTTTCCGAAAGTTCTTGACAGGCCCGAACAAATGGAAGTCACAACGTTGCATGGGGGATGGTCAAGAACTTTTCACCGTTTCTTAACTAACGCCTCGTGGATAATTCTCCGAACGCGGTGTGGCATGTTATCATAAGAATAATGATATCAGACGACAGAACATTTGACAGACTCTACTATAAAAAAGTGCTATTTTCAATCATGAATGGAAAATTAGTAACTTTACAGAATAATGGGAAACAAATCCATTGTAAAAGATAATGCAAATGATACTTCAATAACCGGAGACAGTGCGAGGAGAATGAATACAATGGTAATTATGTTTGCTGAAGTCTTTTCATAAGGGAACGTCAAAATTAATGCAAGGAAGACAAAGGTCATATAAAGAACAATAATACTGACAGTAGTACAAGTCAGCAGACACAATAATCCGTTGCAGCGTCTTTGATGTAAAAGTTGTTGGGTGAAAGGGGAATAAGACGAATAAGAGAATCATATTAATCTTGACACCAACACCCTGTCGTACGAGGTGACTAAAAGGGGCCTCAGGGTCTCTTAACTTGGGAGCGTGTGTTGGTAATCACGGGGCCCTTAGCTGAGACCTATTATTGCTTACTTGCGCCAGACTCCTCACTTTCATCTATCATATCCGACCTTCCTTGGCCAATTCTTGTTCTTTTCTGACCCCGACGCTATTAGGTTTCCGAGGGCTAGGGAGTCTTTCATTTTCACGCCTTTCATGGCACTTGTCTTTCTTTGTCCGATATCTTCTTTCTAAGTGTCGAATCCCTTCATAGTTTTCTCTCTGATTAGTGTTAATAGAGGATGGTTGCCTAGTTGTACTTTCTCTTAAAATAATAATCACCACCACCATCATCATCTGGGCACCAAAATTATATGTAGCTTTTAATAATGTTATTTGCTGTACGTCCCACTAACTACATTTTTACGGTTTTTGGAGACACCAAGGTGCCGCAGTTTTCTCCCGCAGGAGTTCTTTTACGTGCCAGCAAGTCTATCGACACGAGGCTGACGTATTTGAGCACCTTCAAATACCACTGGACTGAGCCAGGATCGAACCTGCCAAGCTGGAGCTAGAAGGCCAGCGCCTCAACCGTCTGAGCCACTAAGCCCGGCGACATGTAGCTTTTATAAGGAGCTAAGAAACCTTGTCTTTCTTTGGCCGATACTTTCATTTTTCGAAGCGTCGTGTTCCCTCCATTTTTTTCTCTCTGATTAGTGTTATATAGAGGATGGTTGCCTAGTTGCACTTCCTCTTTAAACAATAATCACCACCACCACCAGCAGCAGCAGCAGAGCAGCAGCAGCAGCTAAGAAGAACTTGGGTTGTAATGGGTACAAACTCAAGGCGTAGACTTTAGAGTTTAGATCATAAATGAATAGCTAAACTAAATCGATGACTGTTATTCCTAGAGAAACTATGATTGTGTTATGAGAATTACTTCAGCTTATGTACTGTAGTTCAACTAATCGAAGAGAAAGCGTTCTACCTCCCTGGTCTAGGGATTAGCTTACAACCCGGTTGACCCAGATTCAGATCGTGCTCTACAACGAACTGGAACGGAGTGCTCTCAGCCGAGGTAGAATTGGAGAGGACAAAAATATTATTGTTTGCTATTTTAGAATGCCTTTCAAATTTTATCACTCCAATCGCAAGAAAATATCTGTAAGGTTGTTAATATATAAGCCATAGCCACTCCCCACCTCCTCCATTTCTAATCTCAATTAATCGTACACGCACACATAAATATTAATAACAGTACATTTTAGATTAGGATAGTGAAGATGCATTAATCCCAAGGAGAGGCCGGCCATGCCCTCAAAGCCAGCTGAGACATCCCCGGTCTGACTCACTAATTCCTTCCGAAAAGTACAGAAGGAGGCTACGATAAGGCTGGCATGTGACAAGAGGTTTTGGGAGAGATTTGTTAATTTTGCGGTATGATGTGTGAGGAGGACACACTGGAGCGAAACTTTTGCCACATCATCTTGAGGAAGTACGTCATGCTGTTTGAACAGCTGTCTGTTCTATTAAGTGTGTTTTGAGATAATTAGCAACGCTTGCCCACATGAATTTTCTTTGACAGGTCGTTTATCAAAATCATATTTTATCAACACTTACAATGAGCCAGTTTAGGTTCAGAAATTTGGCATCAGGGGGAGATAATTGTTGTTTTAGTAGGTAAAATCTCGTACTCTTGAGCTAGAGCAAACACTATAATCTTAGTCGCTAGTTTGGCGGAAATATCGTTTATACGACAGGAATTACCCATCCGATGACGTTCAGGGCACGCGATCATCTCCTACGTTGGTCATTAAATTCCTATTAGAGTTTGGTAGGTGGGACCACCACCATGACTACGGACATCCTGCAACAATTTTTCCTCTTTTCACGCTACCACTTTAGGATCCTCGACTCCTGAGATGTGGAGAATTATAGGAGCCAAATCTAAAATCCGTTTGCTGTATAAACGCAGAAAATATCACTTTGCGTCTCCATGCAATATACTGCTCTATAACGCTATTAGTTTTTTCTTCACAATTTGCTTTACATCCCTCCGTGGCTCAGAAGGCAGCGCGTCGGCCTCTCACCGCTGGATACCGTGGTTCAAATCCCGGTCACTCCATGTGAGATTTGTGCTGGACAAAGCGGAGGCGGGACAGGTTTTCCTCCGGGTACTCCGGTTTTCCCTGTCCTCTTTCATTCCAGCAACACTCTCCATTCACATTTCATAGCATCTATCACTCATTAATGTAAATCACTTTGGGAGTGGCGACCCCATCGTAATAACAGCCTATATCTGATTCATTCATTACATCCCTGACCTGGTCAATGACTGGAAAGAAGGTTGTAGGTTTTCATTTCTTCATTGCTTTACATCGCACCGACACAGATATGTCTTATGGCGACGGTGGAATAGGAAAATGCTAGGAGTGGGGAGGAAGTGGCCGTGGCCTTAATTAAGGCACAACCCCCGCATTTACCTGGTGTGAAAGAGGGAAACCACGGAAAACTATCTTCAGGGCTGCCGACAGTGGGATTCGAACCCACTATCTCCCGATTGCAACCTCACAGCTGCGCGACGCTATTGGTTTACATCAGCTGTTTTCCAAACCGGGGACCACTTTGTAAACTCTGAAAATCCCATGTCTGCACAAAACGTTATTAAAATATTTTCTTCTCAGAAATTAAAATCTAGAATAAACGAGAGGAGTTCAAAATTGACAGTAGTACACTAAAATTTGTAGTTAAAAATTGGGATGTTTGGTTGAAACAAGAATGAAAAATGAAATGTATAAAAATAATTATATATACCGGGCGAGTTGGCCGTGCGATTAGGGGCAGGCGGCTGTGAGCTCGCATCAGGGAGATAGTGAGTTCGAATCCCACTCTCGGCAGCCCTGAAGATGGTTTTCCGTGGTTTCCCATTTTCACACTAGGCAAATGCTGGGGCTGTACCTTAATCAAGGCCACGGCCACTTCCTTCCCATTCCTAGGCCTTTTCTTTCCCATCGTCGCCATAAGACCTATCTGTGTCGTGCGACGTAAAGCAAATAGCAATATAATAATAATAATAATAATAATAATAATAATAATAATAATAATAATAATAATAATAATAATAATAATTTACACGGCAACCAAGGTGAGGAGGGGGGGAGGGCGTGATTTGGCCAGAGGCTTAGTTGCTGGCTTCCCATCCACAAGACTGAGGTTCGATTCAGGATTGAGATTTTCATCTGAAAAATCAAGTGGAGGCATGAAGGTCATCTGGTCGTAAATTCCCGGCCAAAACCGCAATGACTGAGTAAGTGGCTGTGCGGTTTGGGTCACGTAGCTGTCAAATTGCATTCGGGAGATAGTGAGTTCGATCCCCACTGTCGGGAACCCTGAAGATCCTTTTCTGTGCTTTCCCATTTTCACTCCAGGCAAATGCTGGGGCTGTGCCTTAATTGAGATCACGGTCGCTTCCTCCCCACTCCTAGCCCTGTCCTATCCCATCCTCGTCATAAGACCTCCTCACAGGGTTACCGTTAGGAAGGACATCTGACCGTAAAACAGAACATAATCCGCAGATAATTTGGAAAAAGGCCAGAAGAGAAGAAGAATGGTTCGGACATGCGTGCCTAATCAAAACTCCATCTTGTCAGACATGTCTACATAAGAAGCAGAAGTTTGTATTGCAGATTCATTAAGTTCCCTGCCGAAATATGCGAGTGACGCGTATTTTAACAAGCAAGTCCAAGGTTACAAGACTGAACACTCCGAAGTTCATATTGGCTGACGTGAGTTGTTTGGAATAGCACACTTAAGCAAGAAGCGGACTTGTACTCTCGTTGCCTCATGCAAGGGACTTGGGATAGGACTATCTTCGATATTTTAGTATGGTATTTTAAAGCAAGAATACTTTTTTAAAAAATAATTATTATTGTTAGCATTTAAATAAAAATGTATCCAGGCGCAACATGTGGAAGTGACCACCAGCTACTTAGAACAGAAATAAGAATTAAACTTGGAGCATCAATGAAGGAATCACACAGTAGTTAGTATGTCATCATTAAACCTCGGATTTTAGGCCAACACATATTTTTTTCGAGAAGAGATAACTTAAAATGAAGTTGTATTTAAATGTTTCATGTATTTATAAGATTAGAAACGGTCGTTCTATAGTGCTAAAAATGCCTAAATTGACGTAAGAACCTATATTTGCATATATTCCTATTTTTTAAAATCCCTAAATCGATTAAAAAGGCTTTTAATTTATTCCCAGAAACTAAAATATTTGCCGCATAGTCTTCAGTATCTTGAAATACTTTTCAAACAAAATCTTAAACTCGAGAATCTGTAAACCATACTCCCTAGGAGTCCTTTCTTTAAGGGGGGAGACCTAGCTCAACACGGGGAAAATAGGCCAATATTCATTCGATTGTTATATATCCTACAAACGTTGTTGACAAATGCTGCACATTGGCATGCTTAAGAGCAATCAGAAGCAACTTCAATAATGTCAAAATTCTAATTATAACATTTTAAAATAAAATGTTCAAAATTTCCCGTCTTTTTAACAATATACAAAATGACATTATTGAAGTTGCTTCTGGTTGCCAGGAAGCATGTCAATACTGGGATATGTGCAGCAATTGTCAACAACAATTGTAGCATATTTATCAAACGAACGAATATTAACCTATTTTTTTCCCTTTGTTAAGCTGGGTCTCCCCCCTTAAGAACCTCCCACAATACACGCTCGTAGTCTATGTCATGAATGAAAACAAAGTGTCAGCGTCCAAGCAGTCTTTAATTAAAAGGTTACAGGAGTTTCCTCACTTCACATAGGATGGTAATATTATACTGTAGAGAAGAATTGAGTTATTTTTTTAAATAATTTCCCCCTAAAGAGTTATTATCAATTTAGCAAATTAAAAATGGTATTCTAATTGATAAATGCCTATTCAAATGAAATTTAATCTGCCTAAAATTTATTTTTATAACCTATTTTGACACATTTGAAAGCCTATTTTAGGTACCTAAAATCAAAATTTTAGCACACAAAAATGCGAGGTCTAGTCATTATTCAAGGAATCGCTGATATGTAACAGAATCATGCAGCAACAGCAGAAGGATTTTAGAATGTGACTAAAAGTTGCATAGAATCCTCTCTGAGAAAATCTCGAGCGTCAAGCACTAGAACGAAACTTATGTAAAGAAGAGATGATGCCTTAAAATATCGGCCATTAACACTCATGAGAAAAGGGAACACCTGTCTGATATTGACCAAAAGATTGCCGTCTTGTAGAAGCAGGGTGACAATACATCCCGTTTTCACCGGGACAGTCCTGTTATGTTGTCCCACTCTTCCCATCGTTTTTCCATTTTATCGAGTTCTCCAAACGTTTTTACAAATATATTATTTTTACAATATTTTGATAGCAATATAGGCTAAATATTAATATTTTAGAAATTATATATTTGGCTTTTTGGTCATATATATCAAAGGCTAAAGTTCAATATTTTTCTAATTTATTTATTCGGCGTTTTGCTTCTATTGTCACCTTGAGGGAGATTTGTGTCGCCGTGAATTTTCTGGATGGCGAAGCTGGAACACACTTATTCAAGCTGTATCCCTAAGATCCTAGACTACTCCCATGCTCTACGTGTCCCGCCTTATATACCATTAGCAGGATCGCATGTAAAGAAGAGCAATGGCGCAACCACGATAGAGCCGGGAAGTGATATGCTAATCCTCTCCAAATGCAGAAGGATCACTCAGTCCTTTGTTAACAACAGTACAAAGGAAGCAAAACTAAAACTTTACTAAGTATAAAATATTTGGAGACAAAACATGACGGCCTCAGTTCCCGGAAGTGAGCTGGAAGCCAGCAGTCAATCACAACCTGCACCCTGCTGAATTAACGAGTACTAAGTGATCCTTGTTTGGTGTGGAGAGGTTGCCAAACCACTTTCTTCCACACTCTCCTCAGTCTTTACTCTTTCTTCGTGTCGAGTGCAGTGCACTATTTGGCAACTCCGGCTACAGTAGAAGTAGTAAGTCCTACAGGCCGCTAATAGACACCAGGCTGCCGCTAGACAGTAATGGTGTGAGGCGAACTCGTCATGTTTTGTCCCCAAGTTTAAATAATACCATACAGTAAAGGCATAAAGGCCAGAAACACAGAGCAAGGCACAAACATAGGTCAAAATGGCTTCTCACTGAGGCGAATATACACTGACTGACAGAGCAAATGCAACACCAAGAAGGAGTGGTCAGAACTTTATGCCAATTGCAGGGTAGACTGACGTCACTGAGGTATGCTCATGATGTGAAATGCGCCGCTGTGCTGCGCACGTAGCGAACGATAAATGGGACACGGCGTTGGCGAATGGCCCACTTCGTACCGTGATTTCTCAGCCGACAGTCATTGTAGAACGTGTTGTCGTGTGCCACAGGACACGTGTATAGCTAAGAATGCCAGGCCGCCGTCAACGGAGGCATTTCCAGCAGACAGACGACTTTACGAGGGGTATGGTGATCGGGCTGAGAAGGGCAGGTTGGTCGCTTCGTCAAATCGCAGCCGATACCCATAGGGATGTGTCCACGGTGCAGCGCCTGTGGCGAAGATGGTTGGCGCAGGGACATGTGGCACGTGCGAGGGGTCCAGGCGCAGCCCGAGTGACGTCAGCACGCGAGGATCGGCGCATCCGCCGCCAAGCGGTGGCAGCCCCGCACGCCACGTCAACCGCCATTCTTCAGCTGTTCCAGTATCGACCAGAACAATTTCCCGTCGATTGGTTGAAGGAGGCCTGCACTCCCGGCGTCCGCTCAGTAGACTACCATTGACTCCACAGCATAGACGTGCACGCCTGGCATGGTGCCGGGCTAGAGCGACTTGGATGAGGGAATGGCGGAACGTCGTGTTCTCCGATGAGTCACGCTTCTGTTCTGTCAGTGATAGTCACCGCAGACGAGTGTGGCGTCGGCGTGGAGAAAGGTCAAATCCGGTAGTAACTGTGGAGCGCCCTACCGCTAGACAACGCGGCATCATGGTTTGGGGCGCTATTGCGTATGATTCCACGTCACCTCTAGTGCGTATTCAAGGCACGTTAAATGCCCACCGCTACGTGCAGCATGTGCTGCGGCCGGTGGCACTCCCGTACCTTCAGGGGCTGCGCAATGCTCTGTTTCAGCAGGATAATGCCCGCCCACACACTGCTCGCATCTCCCAACAGGCTCTACGAGGTGTACAGATGCTTCCGTGGCCAGCGTACTCTCCGGATCTCTCACCAATCGAACACGTGTGGGATCTCATTGGACGCCGTTTGCAAACTCTGCCCCAGCCTCGTACGGACGTCCAACTGTGGCAAATGGTTGACAGAGAATGGAGAACCATCCCTCAGGACACCATCCGCACGCTTATTGACTCTGTACCTCGACGTGTTTCTGCGTGCATCGCCGCTCGCGGTGGTCCTACATCCTACTGAGTCGATGCCGTGCGCATTGTGTAACCTGCATATCGGTTTGAAAAAAATCATCAATTATTCATCCGTGCCGTCTCTGTTTTTTCCCCAACTTTCATCCCTTTCAAACCACTCCTCCTTGGTGTTGCATTGTCACTGTCAGTCAGTGTATATGCGAGGCAGGCGATGGATGATCTTCTCGATAGCAGGCTGGTTGGAAAGCGTCAACCCCTTCCTTGTTGTCAAGTTACTCCCCCTGATGCTGCCCTCCCCTCCCCGAGCGCCCCGGCTTCTTCCACGATTTCCAACTACGCGGTTGACCGGCGCCGGCCTGGTGGGCTGTTGAAATTGGAACCCCGCGAGGAGGTTAATAAGATCCTCCCTGATGGCGGTGTCGAGTTGAACCAAGGATGATCACCCGTGCGTCATCGCGATGAACAGAAGTGACATCCTGGTGTACAGGTATCGGCGCTGCGCAGAATCAAGGCTAGGCCACGCCGAGGCACACCACAGCGTGGTAACCGCGTCGTGATGGTCGCGGCCGGCTGGAGTAAGGTCTGCTTGCGTTTTCAAGGCGAGAGTTAGGGGTGTGTTGTGTGGTTGTCTTCATGAGCTGAGAGTTCAGTGTATGGAGTGGTCACGTGAATTGATTATGTGAGTTATCGGTCTTGTCTGGAATCGAGCCAAGTGTACAGCCACCGTGCATTGTGATTGCCAACGGACGTTGATTCAAACCTGATTACATGGACCTGCTATGTAAAGTGACTGTGGTGCTTGCGAAGTGAATTGGAAGATGAAACAGATTATTCCCCTGTGGGAGGGGTCGGTAGAATAACACCAACGGTATCCCCTGCCTGTCGTAAGAGACGACTAAAAGGGGTCCCAGGGGCTCTCAATCTGTGAGCTTGGGTTGGCGACCACGGGGCCCTTTGCTGAGACCTGGCATTGCTTCCACTTACTTGTGCTAGGCTCCCCAATTTCATCTTTCCTCCCTTGGACAACTCCTGTTCTTTTCCGACCCTGTCGGTATTAGGTTGAAAATCCTAGGGAGTCTTTCATTTTCACGCCCTTCGTTACCCTTGTCTTTCTTTGGCCGATACCTTCATTTTTCGAAGTGTCTGGCCTCTTCCATTTTTCTCTGATTAGTGTTATATAGAGGATGGTTGCCTAGTTGTACTTCCTTTCAAAACAATATCCACCACCCCCTGAAACAGATTGCGGAGGATCGCCTGTTCCAGGTAAAGACATCCAGCCGAAGACTCGCTGTGAGGACAAGATAATGCTGTAAATAAGCAGTTATTAGGGAAGTGTCAATCATTGTCGAAGATTGTATGTACTAACCTTGGTCATCCTCAATAAAAATGGCGTGTGGCCTTCGTAGAGACCTGGTGCAGGTCTTTCGAGTAGACACCCTATAGACGACCTGCGCGTCTGTGAGATGATGACGGTACAAACACCCAGCCCCCGAGCCAGAGGAATTAACCAAGAAAGTTAAAATCCCCGATCCGGCCAAGAATCGAATCCGGGACCCCTTAAACCAAAGGCCAGCACGCTAACCATTTAGCCATGGAGCCGAACAGCACGTAGGTCATCCAGAAATTACGTTTCCCTATTCCTTTTCTTGTAAAGTAAACGTATTTAGCCGAGATCTATGACGTAGCAATCATATACCGGCCGGACAAGTACCGGCTGGTGTCAGTAGCGCAGCAGCAGTGGCTGGAAATGGCGGCTCGTATTCTTTCTCCTGCCGCCTGCGAGGTTCAGTCTTTGATAACATTTCTACGGAAATTGCGATGGGCCATAAAAATAAATAATTCCAGGAAGCGAAGATACGTTTCCTCTTTTGAAATTGTGTGACCTATTGTGCTCAGTGAATTATCAAAATCAGTATGTGACATCCTTGTAAAAATGTTATACGAGAACTTCATGTCCAACATTAACCAGACCCACTCCGTTTTTTTTACAGCTTAGTGCACCAACATCGGCGGGGATTTCTTTTCCTTATTTAAGTTGGCCATTATCACGGCAGTGCCAACTTATTGCCATCACAGCAAGCAGAGTTCCTTGTTCAGAAGCCATCTTTGCAGGGAAACAACATACAATTTGATCCTGCTCGCGAGCAATTCCTCAAGCGGTGCACATATGAGGCTCGGGCATTTATTTTTTTCACGAGCAAATCATGAACGGCTTATGACCCGTTCGGCTTGCAAGTCTATATACGCCTTTACATGAGGCGTACTTACCAACGTCTGCCCGCAGATTGCAGTGAGAAAATGTATCGTTCACACTTACGTTTAAATTTCATATGGTATGAGTGTTACTAAGGGCTGACAGCTGCTCTAGCGTCATCAGATGCTGGCCTGGATGCCCAGTTGCTGTCTTACAAGTAGTACAAACAATGGTAGTGAACTGAATTATACACATTAGCTTTGTTGTCATCCTTATAACCTCCTTACTTGTTACCAAGGGGCCGATGGCCTGCGATGTTAGGCCCCTTAAAACAACAAGCATCATCAGCATCATCATCAGCACTTGTTACCATAGAGGAGCGACTTACTGTGTATTCTGTTTGATCAATCAATCAATCAATCAATCAATCAATCAATCAATCAATCAATCAATCAATCAATCAATCAATCAATCAATCAATCAATCAATCAATCAATCAATCAATCAATCAATCAATAATCGAAATCGCCCATGTGGCAGAATCCCTATCAATTGTTTACCAAGTCTATTATCAAATTACTTCAAAGTAGTTGGAAAACTGTCGTACATTTCCCTTGATAAATTATTCCGTTTCCTAATTCCTCTTCTGATAAATGAATATTTGTCCTAATTTGTCCTCTTCAGTTCCAAATTATCTTCATATTGTCGCCGTTACTACCTTTAAAAGCTCCACTCAAGGTTATTCGTCTATTAATGCCAATCCACGAAGACTTCGGAACATACCGCTTAGTATAGCAGCTCGCTTCCTTACTCCCAAGTCTTCCCAGCCCGAATATTGCAACAAGACTGAGACTTATTGAACGGTGGAGAAAAGAATTATGTCAGGCCTCTCCTTGTACTAGAAATCGTTGTTTATAACTTTGCATGCGGTTGAAAAAAGCATTATGTCATTGACAACGTACCTTTCAGCGCCGTATTTTTCTTTTATCTTTCTTTTAGTGAGGCAGCGCTGTGTTTTCCGCACTCCTCACGACTTTTCTTCTCTGAGACTCGCACATTACACTAAAACGAAAACTAGAACTTTGCTTCCTTTGTTCTTCTTCTGAGGACTTTCTGGATCTCCTCCGCATCTTTCAAACAGTTCAGATATTTCAGTGACAAATAAGAAGTAGCAGAAGCTTCAATTTTCATAGATTCTCTTGTGAAACATACGTTCCTTCTAGGGAAACCTCAATTAACAGCCTTTCATGCAATGCTGCAAGACAAAGCCTACAGTGGTAAAGTGCCAATACAGACTTTTAAAAAAAGTACAGGACATTAAGAAACTAGTTAAATACGTGGAACCCCGGGCACTGAGTTTTTATGACGAACTTTTAAAATGGCCAATTACAGAGTGTGCTGATAACCAAGACATTTAAAAAGAGCCAGGTAGCCTACTTTGCGTTACCTATCAAACAGCCATGTTTTGTTTGTTTTATTGTTTGTTCTTGTAATCCTTTTTAGCAGTACTTCTTTAATTTAGTAAAGCATTAGTAATTTTTATTTTGAAGTATCATAGGAAGCCTTAAATTTTGTGAAGTAATGATGGCAGGTACAATATGTGGATCTAAAAAACTTTGCAGCCTTAAGAAACATTACTATTTGGCTAGGGAGAAATTTCAGTTCCAAAATTGTTTTGAAACCAAAAACTAAATAATTTTAGTTTATTTCCCTTACGAAAATTGAAGTTCGGAGCTGAAAGGAATTATGTAATTTTTATAAAATATCTATTTAAAAATAATTATATGATACAAAACTGCAAACTGTCATAAATATAGCAATTGGCAATACTCTATAACACTGCATAAGTGTTTTACGCGTACTGGCCATCATTTTGAAACTATAACGTTTTTTCCTCTCCTGAAAAGTTGCAAAAGGGACATAATGGCTTTTAGCTCTGACCAATTCAATTATATATTTATCCAACGCACCACCTCATCCTACGATACCATACTATAATATGGGAAGTGTGTAGTAAACATTCCTTAGTATTTTGACGGAAACCAGATTCCTAATTCAGTAAAATATGTACATAAGGCTTCGTAGTCGGGTTTCCAGATAACTGGTGTGATATCCACTTCAGGTAGTTATCAATAAATATACCAAGCTATTGCACGTGAGTTGCTCTTTGTAGTACAAAAAAAGTGCAGTCACTAACTGAGCAGGAATATTTATGATTTTTCTTGTAAATGTTCTGGAGGTGAAATTGTTCTGTTGCGTGAGAATGTAATATAACATGTTTGATTTATAGTCATTCTTTTTCATTCAATAATTTGTCTTTGTTCATTGCTTGCTTCAGTTATTGTACGTCTCTTTCTACTAGAGATCAATGATTGTGACGACTGTGTCATGAGCATAAGCAAGCATTTTTCCATCTAGATTTAAGTGGTACAGATCATTAATGTATACCAGAAATAGCATCAGTCCAAGAATGTTTCTTGTGGTACTCCTGTTTGAATTATTTTAGGTTTACTTAGTTTGTCATGGATCCTAACTATGAGCCTCTGTGTTATTCCACGAACACCTACATTCCTAGTTTTTTAACAGTATATTACGATCTACCGTATTAAATGCTTTGTTAAGTTCAAAAACATAGTCATTATTAGCTTTCATTCATCTAATTATTTATATATGTGATCTATTAGAGCATAAATTGTATCTTCGGTCCCTATTCCTGGCCTAAATACGAACTGGTTTGGCTTTTATGTACTTGTCTAATATTTTGAAATGTGA
This sequence comes from Anabrus simplex, assembly GCF_040414725.1. Taxonomy (NCBI): domain Eukaryota; kingdom Metazoa; phylum Arthropoda; class Insecta; order Orthoptera; family Tettigoniidae; genus Anabrus; species Anabrus simplex. The sequence continues at coordinate 49,485,711 of NC_090269.1, read as the reverse complement.
GAGGTTAGATACTGGCACTTAGTTTTGCATATCTTCCTTGCTTCCAGTTTTATGAATAGGATTTACTGTTGTGACTTTAAAACAGTCTGGGAATACCCCATTCATTAGTGACAGATTGAAAATATGTAGCAAAGCTTTCATTATAAATGGCTATAACATTTTTATTGTTCTAGCTGATATCTTATCATGTCCACACCCAGATCCATTGTTTACATCTGAAATAAGTTTACTTATTTGACTTTATGATACTAGTTGCAGGAATAAAGATTTGCTCTTAGCGGGAACTGAATTAATGTTAAGGTGAGTGTTACGCGTGGTTTCTATGGTACTGGCTAACTTCGCCTCAATTTCAGTAAAATAATCTGCAAATGAATCCGCTATACTGATTGTATCTGTTATGACGGAGTTTCCTATTTTTATTTGTTTCTGGTTTCTTTGGATTTTTGTTTTCTCCCTACTATGTCATTAATAGCTTTCCATTTGTCACTTAACCTTGAGCTGTTTAATTTGTTTGGTGTAATATATTTATTTCGCTGTTCTAACTGCTGTAACTTGTTAAACCAATTTCTGTAATGCTTGTATCTATTAATAAAGTCTGTATAGGAATTTGGTTGTGGACAGTTCATTGTTTTGTGAGGCACTGATGTAACTTATCTCTTATGCTTATGGATGTGAGGATTCCCCTCGTTACCCATGGAATGAGTTTCTTAAATTTGGATTTAGTTTTGATTTGTTTAATAACCGTGTTTTCATGGATATAATGAGTGAAAGTTTGTATAAACTGGGTTGTGGCTATGTTCACATCTGCATCCCAGTTTTATTTTTGTATGCTGTTCACTAGTTTATCATAAGTACTGTACAATTGTTACAGGGGTATCATTTAGGTTAGGATATCCACCCTTTGTCGAACTACCTAAAAGAAATATTGGATCGTGGTCACTAGTACGTTTTCTGAGTACCGCTGAAAAGAATGCTAGTTTTGGGGATTTGGCAAATATAGGGTCTATGCATGTTTGCAAGTGATAGGTAACCCTCGTTGGAATATTCACGTAAGAATAAAATCCTTCCTTATTCATTAAATTTCTATAATCCCTGGTGTTCTTATATTCAGATGCGAGTGTTTGTAAGATATCTATATTGACATCACCTATTATTATTGTATGTTTAGAAGGGGGTGGGGTGTTTTCAAGATTGTTTTTTCAAGTTGGGTGATAAATGTTTTTGTCTGTGGACGCAGATCTGCAAACTGCTAGGATTGGGTAAATGTCATTTTTCTTCTTGAGAGTTATCATTCTAGCATTTACGGATGACGATGTTAGAATTGTAGACGTATCATGAGAAACCTCTGCATGGACATACATTGTTAGGCCGTCTTGGGTTTAGTTTACAGGAGGGGTAAAATATTTGCAATAATTTGGTATATTAAATGGTGGCCTATATCAGTGGTTATCTGAGTTTCTGATAATAGTAGAACTCGTAAAGGAAACGTGAGCTGCTCTAGCAGACAGAGCAATTTATCAAAATTAGATCTGATCCATCTATGTTCATATATAAAATAGTCATACCTGTATTATAAGCTTGGTTATTTATCTCTGCTATATGTTCTAGAAGACTAAAATGGCAATGGGTAGGACACGTAGCTCGACAAGACTACAACAGGTGGACCTCTAGGATGGTTCACTGGAGACCATGGGAACGCAAGAGAGGCATTGGAAGACCCCAGAAGAGATGGCTCGACAACATAAAGCTGTTGGCTGGAACACACTGGTTCCAAGTGGCTCAAGACCGAAGACGATGGAAGCATATGGAAGAGGCCTATATCCAACAGTGGATTGAAATAGGCTAGAAAATAATAAGAATAAGAAGAAGAAATGTTCTAGAGACGGAGTGTCTATTTTCTGTGCCCCAAGTCCATGGTGAAATCACAGGTACTTGATCTGCACCGGTTTCTGCAAAAAGAAAGCCTTATCTGTGAAATGAAATGTCGTATGGCTTTTAGTGCCGGGATATCCTAGGGACGGTTTCGGCTCGCCAGGTGCAGGTCTTTCTATTTGACTCCCGTAGGCGACCTGCGCGTCGTGATGAGGATGAAATGATGACGAAGACAACACATACACCCAGCCCCCGTACCATTGGAATTAACCAATTAAGGTTAAAATCCCCGACCCGGCCGGGAATCGAACCCGGGACCCTCTGAACCGAAGGCCAGTACGCTGGCCGTTCAGCCAACGAGTCGGACGCCTTATCTGTGATTCCAGTTCTTTATTAATTTCATTTACTGTATATACATAAGAAAACATAAAAGTCCAACAATACTGCCCTGCGGGACTACCCTCTTAATCGTTGCAGGGTCAGATGATGCTTGCCCTATTTCCAATTTTTTTAGAAATTCAGCCACCCATTGAAGCACTCTTTTGTTAAGACCAGGGTTTCCCAAACGATTTGTTTCTGAGGCGTCCCGAGCATATTGCATGCACGTCCAAGGACAGAACATAATACTGCATTCAGTAAACAAAAGACAGAATTTCGTAATGCTACTATGTTTGATTTTATTCGTATAAATTAGGACTAATATTTATTTTCTTTGAAACTTTAATTTAACCCCACGGCTCAGGCGGCAGCGCGCCGGCCTCTCACTACTGGATACCGTGGTTCGAACCCCGGTCACTTCATATGATATTTGTGCTGGACATTTTTTTTGCTAGGGGCTTTACGTCGCACCGACACAGATAGGTCTTATGGCGACGATGGGATAGGAAAGGCCTAGGAGTTGGAAGGAAGCGGCCATGGCCTTAATTAAGGTACAGCCCCAGCATTTGCCTGGTGTGAAAATGGGAAACCACGGAAAACCATCTTCAGGGCTGCCGATAGTGGGATTCGAACCTACTATCTCCCGGATGCAAGCTCACAGCCGCGCGCCTCTACGCGCACGGCCAACTCGCCCGGTTGCTGGACAAATAGGAGGTGGGACAGGTTTTTCTCCAGGTATTCTGGTTTTCCCTGTCATCTTTCATTCCGGCAACACTCTCCACTATCATTTCATTTCATCTGTCAGGCATTAATCATTGCCCCAGAGGAGTGCGACAGGCCCCGACAGCCGACACAATTCCTATCCTCCTCGCAAGATGGGGTTTCATCCGTCCCATCCCTGACTCGGCCATTGACTGGAAAATAGGTTGTAGGTTTTGCATAGATAATCTATACATGCCCAAAAATTATAAAACAACGACACATGGCTAATATAATTATAACAGTCTAGATCTGTAAATTTACTTGGAAAAAATCACTTGTTGCAGTTGTTGGATCAATGGAACGGATGGTCCTGTTTTGCCAAAAACCAAGCGTTTTACAAGCGTAATCATTGGAACCGAAGATCAGCCCCTACATTAGCTGTGTTTCTATACTTCGTTTTAATTTGCATGAGAACAGAAAAGGTACACTCATACAGGTATGTTGTCATGAAAGGCTTTAAAAGCAGTATTTCCTTTCTAAAAATTGCAGGGTATGAGGAGTGTCATGGATACAAAATTCGATCAGAGACGTGGAGTTGTGATACATTCATAGAACTTCCTGGAGCTAAACATGCCACTCCATTCTCTCATTCTCTACCCATACCATACTTCAATTTATATTTCACTTACTCTCTGCCAAGATACTTCAGCTAGTTGATGTTCCTCAAGGGAGGGCAATTGATGTTCAGTTTCAAAGAAGGGATTTCTGATCCACGAGATTTTCTCAACCAGAGGCGGAAAATATGGACTGAGTGTGGATACTAGCAATTCCAAAAGTCTCACAATTACTTCACTTATACTGCCTTGTAGTACTTTTTCCCCCCGCTGCTAAGTTAAGAGTTACATGTACTGTATGCAAGTTATACAACAGTGAAGACATAATTACTAAATTTAATTTAATGGCCTATGAATCGCGTGTATACAATAACATTTCGCTCCTTAACTACTGATAACTTACATTATAATTGCGGACATCTTGGATATCGTCGCAGGCCCCCAAAGGTCCGTGGACTACAGTTTGGGAATGGCTTTTCTAGACCAATAGCCCTCATTTTCCTCAACAGTCTCCGATGATCTAACCTATCTTTTATTTTTTAATTTATTTGTCAATTTGCTTTACGTCGCACCGACACAGATATATCTACCTTATCAAAAGCCTTGATTTTATTTGTTTCTCCTTGTACCGTTGGTAGTAGAATACTGTAACTGTTCACGACAGGCATGGCAGACAGCCTAATATAAAGAGTCCTTCTGTAGGCAGTCAGGGGCTGCCTGGCCGAGGCGGTAAGGGCGTGCTCGGTTCACCCGGAAGGACGTAGGTTCGAATCCCCGTCAGGAAGTCGTAAAATTTAAGAAACGAGATTTCCATTTCCGGAGGTGCATATGGCCCTGAGGTTCACTCATCTTACAGCAAAAATGAGTACCAGGTTAATTCTTGGGGGCAAAGGCGGCCGGGCGTAGAGCTAACAATGGTTAACAATGGTGGAAGCCTTTACCTTCCACTCCTCCAAGGGCCTTCATGGCCTGTTCGGAGGTGTCTTTGTTTGTCTTTGTCCGTAGGCAGTCATAAGGGATTATTTTATAATATACAATGCCTTTTTCTGGAGAAATATAATTTTCAAAAGTCGACTTATTCCTTAGGTTGCATAGATCAAACAAGTGGTAATCGCAAGTGCAGATCTTGGATCTAAGGTGAGTGAGATAAGGCGGTGCTGAGTGCCAATTGTTATTGGCAGGGTGTGGGCGTGTGTTATCGCGAAGCACAAGCATACCTCGTAAGAATATCCCAGCCGTAGCACTTTCTTTGCACAAGAGTTTAAGCATGCCGCCACGTTGTATCCATTTTGACGCAACCACTGCTTCACCTTTTAAACGTAGAATGAGTTTTAACATGGATATGTTTTTGGGCTAGGGTCTCTATCGCTTACTACGTCAGCAGCGTCATCAACTGGAATGTTCAATTAGTTAACTCTTTGGTAACATTAATATACAAACAATATTGATTAGCGACATGTTTCGGACAGGGAAGTGGCTTTTTTTACAAGTTGTTTTACGTCGCACCGAGTTAGATAGGTCTTATGACGACGATGGAACAGGAAATGGCTAGGAGTGGGAAGGAAACGACCGTGGCCTTAATTAAGGTACAGTCCCAGCATTTGCCAGGTGTGAAATGGGAAACCACGGAAAAAGAGAAGTGTTCAATGTTTTTACCCATATACTTATATTTCTCATAATGCGTATCTTGCGAATATTTATGGTCATACAATTGTCTTCTAAACCAGCGACGACATTTTTTTTTTTTTGGATAGGTGGGGCTATCTTGTGAAATGGCATGGGAATGTATGCTGGATCAGTTGCCAAATTGTTGAAAGTACATCATGAGCCCACATATCTATGATTTTATCTTTTCCGTGTAGCGGAGTAAATAGTAATCTTTTCTGAGGACCCACTTAGTTAAAGTCTGGGGGATAACATTTCTTGCACGCCGTTTACTTTTCCCTCTTTCCCTCCCTTTCATTAGTCATTAGACTGCATAAATACCGGGCTGAGTGGCTCAGACGGTTGAGGCGCTGGCTTCTGACCCCAGCTTGGCAGATTCGATCCTGCCTCAGTCCTGCGTTTTCGAAAACTGTAACAGTAGTTAGTCGGACGAAAAGCCATTATTATTGGTACTATGTTTTAGGTGGATCGCAGAGAGGTGAAAGAAGGTGTTGGGTTTGAATGGGTCTAACTACGATATAAAAAATTGAATTAAAATTGTAAATAAAGGTTATATTTCTTTCAGAATTTCAAACTTAACAATTTTTTCCACTGAGTGAACATAACAACATGACAGCTACAAATAGCAATCTTGAAACAAGAAATAGGAAAACCCAAGATTAGAGAATTTTATAGATTTGGGGTTTCAAGCCCTTAGCTTACAAATTCTGAGATACCAGATCCAGTTTACAAAATTCTTCAAAATATCAATTTTTTGACAAGAGCCGGAATATTTTAAGAGCACTTTGCTCCAACAACTGTACAGCCTTCCAGAGGCGCACTTCAATATTGCAGTTGAATTTAGGGAACCCAGAAAAGAGCTTACATGCTCTCCAACTTTAACAATTTTCTTACAGCCTACTCAAGGCAACACCACTTCAACATCTTACAATCTCTGGCCTCTTTAGGCACAATTTACAATTGAAATTACTTTTACATAGGGGTATCTAGTACCCAACCTACTGGGCCTTTGTTGAAAAAGAACAGGTTAAATTAATGGCCCGAAACACAAACTGAATGGAGGCGTGTACTTTCACTCCCAGAAACGTTAATATATAAAACCCTAACTGGGCTCTAGACCCTATTATGCAGAGGCTAATCCCAAGCTACTGAGGTGACTCGAATGAAAGTTACTTTAATGCATTACAGGAAGGAAGAGAAACAGTTACAAAGTCGTAGTCACCTCGAAACAAGTTGAAGGGGAACTCAAGAGGGTAACGCACTGTCTATCCCCGATTTACAGTTTTAAGAATTTATGAAATTTTACATTAGCCGAAAGAAGTTTTACATTTTAGAAAACAGGTTACATAGTTAGAAATTAGGACCTTCCCCTCGTGTAAGTCTGCGGAGGTAGCTACAGAAAAATAAGTCTGGTGGTCATTACCTGGCTGATGTTCTGCCTGCCGAAAAATGAGGCGCCCCGCCTCCTGACTTAAGACACACACTCAGAAAGACGACGATCAATAGACAAGGTAGCCGGAAAAGCCACAGCTTATATACACAAGAAGACGGTTCTAGAGGGTTCTGGACTGATCCGGATACACACTCTCAAATTACTGGCAAAATCAAAAGTTACGAACAAGAAGCCTGTGATAGGCTGAAAAATAATTACAGAAAGTTCCTATTGGCTAGATTCAAAATTGGCGGAATGAGAAAGAAGTGTTGCAAACCTTGAAATATATAAGCAAAACAAATGAAAGTTGATTTACTTGAGAAAACCCATGAACAAAAAATTTCTTTCAATAACCAATTCTTTTACCTTGCACCAGAGTGCATGACCTCGTTTTTGGTAATAACATCTATGGGGAAATTTCCAAACTTCTTGATGTACAGCAAAAACAAACCAAAATAAATCCAATCACTTTAGGAAACTTCACAACAACACAGTTACTCCATACTTCAATGGTCACATCTTCAGGTCAATGTCCCAACTTCATACAGTCAGTGTTTCACGTTTTGTTCGATAGAGGAGTTCATTAAGGCGCTTCTTTTGAATGGGCGGAGTTGAGGTGTACCTCCCGGTATTATTATTATTATTATTATTATTATTATTATTATTATTATTATTATTATTATTATTATTATTATTATATGTATGTTCAGTCTTCAGCTTTAAGGCTGGTTGGATCCTCAACAGCTCCGCCATCAGCTGTATTATTATTATTATTATTATTATTATTATTATTATTATTAATTGATAGTGAATTTACACAACTGCCTTTGTTAATGAGAATTGTTCAATCTTACTAGCTAACAATACAGAAATTGACTGGTCAACATATGAAAATAATACCTGGTCAGTAAAGGATAAGTCAGTTTCATTCATTACCCAATGTTGGGTTTTGGATCACGTAGCAGTGAGATTGCATTCGGGAGATAATGGGTTCGAGCCCCACAGCCGAAAATTCTGAATGTGGTTTTCCGTGGTTTCCCATTTTCACACCAGGCAAATGCTAAGACCACGGTCGCTTCCTTCCCATTCTTAGCCCTGTCCTATTCGATCGTCCCCCATAAGGCCTACGTATGTAGGTGCTATGTAAAATAAATAGGCCTAGCAGAATACAAAATAACATTTTCAATATTTTTTATTTAGTCAGCTTACCGTCCAGTTCTCGCCAGGACTCAGCGAGGGATACCACCTCTATCGCCTCAAAGGCAGTGTCCTGCAGCGTAAAACATTTGGTCGGGGATACAACTGGAAAGAGAGGCCGGGGCCTTATGTTAGGTGCCTAATAAAGGTTAAACTCGCCGTCGTATCGGAAATATCGGGCGCCAAGTTCTAACACGTTTTATATCGAACGAGAGTCTATGAAGAATTTATTTCGAGGAGGGACGTCGTTGTGGGAACGAGAACTCAATACAATGCTTGCGTCATGTCAAGGTTAGAACGCTGCTTACTCCAACTCGGGTTCTCACGTATAATTCCAGCTCCCAAGCTCAATGTGATTGTGTATTCCTAGTATTGTTAGTTAACTACCCTCTCTTCAGACATATGACGGAGCTTCAGTGATATAAACTTAGAAATTCCGGCCTATTCTATGTAATTCTGTGGCGGTTTCCATATTCCGACTGACTGGATAGTGCTGTTCATAAGGTGTTCACTAGTGGTGGGGACGGAGCGAGTAGAACTGCAGAGTAACTCGGTTCTTCAGGTTTACGTGACGTCACAGCGGAGCACCGATTCAACTTGAATACTCCGTATAGCGCTCAGTAAACCTTCGAGCCAGACTACACTCGCAACACCAGTGTGCTGTTGTTCAGACTCCAGACTGAGACGTCCGTTCTATTTGTGTTTCCTTATACTTTATATATATATATTTGTTTAAAGTTGTTGCGCTATATTTTCTACCGATGTATGTAATAAGAAAGAAGTAATAATGCCATAAAAGTCCTCCCAAGCATGGCAGTATTTTACTAGCAGTCTAGGTAGAAAATCAGCTACTTGTCAAATTTGCAATCAAATCTATTGTGCAGGTGGAAGAACGTCAAATTTATGGAATCACATAAAACGGGCGCATCGTAAGGACATGGTACAAATACAGTTGCACATCGTGAAAGTAATTCCATTCCTGCGTTTGGATGAGACAGTGCAGGAAAAATAATAAGTTGCAGAGGAGTTTGGCTTCTTTTGTATGCGAAGACATGCAGTCACTGAGGGTTGTAAGAGGATAGAGCCAGACCTGTAGCTTAGATCCTTTCCAACTGAACAAAAAAAAAAAAAAAAAAAGAACTAGGCCACTATAGCTCAATTGGCAGAGCTACCAACGCTACCACGGGAGTTTGTGGGTTCGGATCCAACTGGTGTTCGGTTGGCCTTTTTTTTCTGTTCTTAACATCTCTTCGGCACTACTAAATGTACGTAACACGACCTAATAGGTTGAAAGTCGATTTCGATTACAATGCAGTCGTGAAATTTCAATATTAGCGTACCTGCTACATCTGTGCTCGCATAGGAGGTGTTTTCATGTGTTGGACAAATTCTTTCAGACCGAAGGTCGTCGCTTTGTGCAAACGAGCTGAAACTCTGATATTTATGAATGGAAATTACTCCTGTTCCATGCAATACAGAACACTAACGGTACTTCCATACTGTCTGTGTCTTGATTTTAATTCTTGTCACTAGATGAAGAATTGAGTTCATTTGTATACTTAGGCTATTTCCATTACTGATGTTATCTTAACAGATTTTTTCATTTCATGAGTTTAGGCACATTTCAAAGGGCTAGATTTCGTTTCGTCAATTATCACATTATGGAATACGGTACGTTTATCCTCCTCTTTTTAATCTGCTTACTCTCCAGGGTTGGCTTGTCCCTCGGACTCAGCGAGGGATCCCACCTCTACCGCCTCAAGGACTGTGTCCTGGAGCTTCAGAATTTGGGTCGCGGGATACAACTGGGGAGAATGACCAGTACCATGCTGAGCATGGGCCTTGTGGAGGGATAGGAAGATTGGATAGGACAGGCAAGGAAGAGGAAAGGAAGCGACTGTGGCCTTAAGTGAGGTACCATCCCGGCATTTGCCTGGTTGAGAAGTGGGAAACCACGGAAAACCACTTCCAGGATGGCTGAGGTGGGAATCGAACCCACCTCTATTCAGTTGACCTCCCGAGGCTGAGTGGACCCCGTTCCAGTCCTCGTACCACTTTTCAAATTTCGTGGCAGAGCCGGGAATCGAACCCGGACCTCCGGGGGTGGCAGCTAATCACGCTAACCACTACACCACAGGGGCGGACATGCATTAATATCTATTGTATTTACTTATTCATTTGTATGTTTATTTCTTTATTTATGTCTACTTGATATGCCTCATATTAAGGGGCCGATGACCTTCGATGTTAGGCCTCTTTAAACAACAAGCAACAAGCTTTAAACAACAAACCTCATATTAAGCACAGAGTTGTAATTACCCTGTATGTTACGTTATCTGTTAAATTTATATTACGTTATAAAAATTGTGCAAATAACCTATAACAGATAGTACGGAGCATTGTACCACTGATAATAATTGATAATCTTCTTTATGAATGTAAATTATAGCTTAGAACGTCAATATAAAGTTTAAATTTACCGCTATAAAGTTGTGCTCGGTTCTGTACTCGGTTTAACCGAGTAATGACGTCACAGTACTTGCTCCGAACCGAACCGCTCCGTCCCCACCACTAGTGTTCACCTCCTGCATTTAATGTTAGGGCACAATTCAAGTATTCATCTTAAAACGGATACCGTTTGGAATTATACGAAACACTTAATATAAAATCTTGAACACTTTCTTAAACGGAAAAGAAATAAAATGAAATGGCGTATGGCTTTTTGTGCCGGGAGGTCCCAGGATGGATTCGGCTCGCCAGGTGCAGGTCTGTTGATTTGACTCCCGTAGGCGACCTGCGCGTCGTGATGAGGAGGAAATGATGATGAAGACAACACATATAACCAGCCCCGTGCCAGGGAAAGTAACCAATGATGGTTAAAATTCCTGATCCTGCCGGGAATCGAACCCGGGATCCCTGTGATCAAAGGCCAGCACGCTAACCATTTAGCCATGGAATCGGGCGGAAAAGAATTGAATGTTATATATTTAAATATATATATTTTAATTCCATTATAATTAATTAAGTCCGTCTCTGTGATGAAGTGGTTAGTGTGATACGCTGCCACGATCTGGAGGCCCGGGTTCGATTCCCGGCTCTGCTACGAAATTTGAAAAGAGGTACGAGGACTGGAACGGGGTCAACTCAGCCTCGAGAGGTCAACTGAGTAGATGGGGAGTTCGCCCCCCACCCCCCCTCAGCCTTTCTCGAAATGGTTTTCCGTGGTTTTCCACTTCTCCAGGCAACTTAAGGACACGGCCGCTTCCTTCCCTCCTCCTTGTCCATTCCTTCGGATCTTCCCATGCCTCCCCATAAACCCCTGTTCAGCATAGCAGGTGAGGCCACCTGGGCGAGGCACTGGTCCTCCTTCGCAGCTGTAACCTCACGCTCCAGGGCACTACCCTTGAGGCGGTAGACGTGGGATCCCTCGCTGAGTTCGAGGGAAAAATCAACCCTGGAGGGTAAACGGATTAAGAAAGACATTAATTAACTGAAGTAATGCAGTAAGATTGTATATTTGATATATAAGAACTAGTAAAAAAAAAATGTTGGAAGCACATATTTTTGGTCACATTTCCCAATTTGAGGTTATTTAGCTATTTTCAAGTGCATATTTGGATGATTTTTAGGTCCTAAACATCCAGTACCAGCATCTTCTGTTGATCAGTGGTAGAATGTCTGCCTCCGGATCCCAAGATAGCGAGTTCAAACTCGGCAGAGGTAGTGACATTTTTGAAGGGCAGAAAAAAAGTCCATTCGACACTTCTCGTCGTAGGATGTCGGCATGTAAAAGATCTCTGACGATATTTAGTGTTCATCCGACAAAATTAATTAAAACTCAGCCACAGACGCCCAAGAGAGATTCGGTTTACTCTGCCATGTAGTAGGCCTAGAGTAAAAGGGAACGTGAAATTGACGAGCAAGTAGCTAGATGGCCTCAAGTTAAAAATCTTGCACACTGTATTTTCTGCAATGGGGCCGATGACCTTAGATGTTTAGGGCCCCTTTAAACAACAATCATCATCATCATCATCATCATCATCAGTTCTTGCGATTTCCTCGTTAACGACTGGTACGCTTTTGAAGCTTAGCTGGCCGGCTGTGTTTACAGTCCCTGTCCACGAGGTGCCAGAATTTCCCCAACTCGAGACACAGCGTTGTCAACTCTCCGTTTTAACTATTTAGCTTCTGAGAGCGAGCAGCGAGACTGGACAGAACTGCGTGCAGCTATGCAGCACTGGAGACCTGACAAGCGAGCAGGCTTCAGGACCGGCGCGCTTTTGAAGTACTCCACGTGGATTGTCATCAACAAAGCAACCATGCTATTGGTCACAACAGAGGCGACTGGAGGCAGCCATAAATCTGGTTACTGTCGGGGGTCGTACTGCTTAACGTTTGGGTCGATGATCGTTAATGAAGAAATTGAGAGAACTATAGCTGAGTTATTATTATTATTATTATTATTATTATTATTATTATTATTATTATTATTATTATTATTATTATTATTACGGAGATATCATGGTGGACAGAGATGAAAGAAGGTGCGGGCATGAATGGGTAACAACAATTTAACAATATGAGCTTGAAGCTCCCCCGTTACAAATTTAACAATACATAATCAAGGAGACAGAGCTCCACATTTTATATCAGCTCCACACAATTACTCACTATGGGACTATTCTCTAAAATTTACAAGTTCAGCACTCTAAAGGCACAATCTACATTTCACCAAAACTAAACAGTATTCTCTGTCTTATCTGCTCAACATTCGAAATTACATAGGAAAATAGAATGAAAAGAGTGAATTTTAACGGGGCAAATAAGTGCTCATTCTCTGGTCTTGGTTAAAAAGGAAAAGGTTAGAGTAACTGGCCGAAAATCAAAATGTTAGGAGGCGAACTCTTGCACTCCTTTGGATTTCATCAGAACATCATTAAAACCCTATGTGGGCTTATGGCCCGAAGTACAGAGGCTAAGCCTATACAACGGAGTTGACTAGACGAAAGGAAACAATTTAATTTACAAAATTAAGAAGTAGATTTTAAAGATTACAAAATCATAGTCACCTCAATATCAAGTTGAGAGGGAATACAAGAGGGTTCTCACTCTTTATTCCCAAGGTCGGTTAAGTTCTTTAGATTAGTTTGAGAATTTACATTGAGAGATAAGTTACATAAGAATGAAATGGCGTATGGCTTTTAGTGCCGGGAATGACCGAGGACATGTTCGACTCGCCAGGTACAGGTCTTTTGGTTTGACACCCGTAGGCGACCTGCGCGTCATGAAGAGGATGAAATGGTGATGAAGACGACACATATACCCAGCCCCCGTGCCAGAGAAATTAACCAATGATGGTTAAAATTCCCGACCCTTCGGGGAATAGAACCCTGGACCCCTATGACCAAAGGCCAGCACGTTAACCATTTAGCCATGGAGCCAGACTATAAGTTAAATTACGAAAGAGTTTGAAACCTTCCCCTCGAACTAGCTTTCAAACACTATTACATGGTTAAACGGAGTATGCCATTACCTTGAGCTGATGGACCTCCCGGAGATGGACGAGGCATCCCTTCCCCTGCCTCCGCTACGAACACACTCTAAACCTCTTGACTGTTTGACTGGAGCGATCGAAAGACAACATAGCCCGAATGGTCCCAGGTTTCATAGCGGAGAGGAAGGTTCCAGATTTCTATTGGCCGAAGCCCTGACACACCCCCAATTATCATTGGACAATCAAAGAAATATCAACATTTTCTCATTGGTTACTTAAATAAATGTATAAAATGTCCTATTGGCTACAATTTTAAGTCGGTGGGAAGAGATAGAAGTGCTGATACCTTAGAACACCAAAAACAATCAATAAACAATTCAGGTTAGGAAAACTTAACACACAAAATTACTTTGAAAATTATTTGTTCATCCTCATCCCAGAGGGCGCATATAAGTTGATAGTAGCGACATCTGTCGATACATTTTCAACCTTCGATTGAGCTTACTTAGCAGATGAATTCCTAGAATCTCTTCATCCTCTCGCTTCGATTTTTCCTCCCTTCTTCCGTCCATGCAGTAGTGGTTCTCATCTTGGGTTTTTCAGCAAAGTGATGTTTGTTCAGCAACGTTCTAAAGCTAGGCCTGTCCCATATTATTTCACTTATTAATGTGATTTCTTTAAGGCCATTTTCAATATCGATTATCCAATTATTCTTGACTTTTAGTGAGGAGGCATACTTAAATATATTTTTAGTAAATCTTCCATTGTCCATTCTTTGAATATGGCCTTATAATTTCAGTAGACTTTTTTAAATAGCAAAGCAAAGTAAAGTCACCTCCGTACAGGCCATGAAGACCCTTAGAGGAATGGAAGGTAAAGTTTCCACCATTGTTATCCTCGGCACGTGATGGGGTAGATTGGTTAGCTCTACGCCCGGCCGCCTTTGCTCCCAGGAATTAACCTGGTACTCATTTTTGGTGTAGGCTGAGTGAACCTCAGGGCCATATGCACCTCCGGAAGTGGAAATCTGGTTTCTTAAATTGTACGACTTCCTGACGGGGATTCGAACGCACGTCCTTCCGGGCGAACCGAACACGTCTTTACCGCCTCGGCCAGGCAGCCACTCTTTTTTTTTAATAGTATCTGATATTTTCTCAGAATTTTGGTATAAGTCAGGAGACTTCTTTTTCATCCACAGAAATATTTTCCTGAGGATTTTCCTTCTTGTTTTCCTAAAGGTTCAGTTAGTGATCCTTCTCCAATGTTCAAGGTTTCTGAAGCGTATAATGTTTCAGGCTTGATAGAGTTTTAATTTAGCGTTCTGAGATATTGATTTTTTGTTGTACCTGTTCCATGTGATTGTATAGGCCTTTTGTAATTTAGAAATTCTCTCTCTGTTTGCTTCGCGATTTCATCCGGATGGTTGAATTATTTCCCCTAAGTATTTGAAATGATTTACCTGAGGGATTTTGTCAAACTGAGTTACCAGAGGTTGTTTGTATAAGTATTAAGGAGATACTTCCTGTATCGAGTTTTCTCATACACCGAGATTTGGAGTCCACTTTTAGATGCAATTGTATTATTATTATTATTATTATTATTATTATTATTATTATTATTATTATTATTATTATTATTATTATTATTCATACACTTCTCCACAGGAAATATGGGTAGTAATGGGGCACGGGATGCACCAAGTGCCTTACAATAATTGAAGTATTTACACATTATAATACAAACATTGATGTACAGGTATATACAAAACTGTAGATCACGGGATCTTCATTCTTGCGAGAGGAACGATCGCACAATGTTGCATGTTGACAGGAGGACAGAATGTTGCATAATTTTGTAGATGTTCGGTGGAAGACCCAGTTCTCGCAGACTCTTGTGAAGTGTATGTGGAATGAGGCCGTTGACTGACAGAATCACAGGAACTATTCGTACCAGTTTCATCTTCCAGATCCTCTTTATCTCTTCTGCAAGTTCTTTGTACTTGGAGATTTCTTCACTGTACTTCCTGTCAATATTGGTGTCATTGGGGATAGCGATGTCAATAATGAAAGTCGTCCCAGTTTTCTTGTTTACCAGTATGATGTCTGGCCTGTTATGGTTGACTGTTTTGTCTGTCACTACAGCAGTGTCCCAATAAAGCTTAATCGACTCGTTCTCCAGGAATGGTGTTGGATGGTACTTGTAATAAGGGATACGCTCCTGAATTAATTGGTTTTCCTGAGCAAGTGCCTGGTGTATGATTCCCGAGACAAGATTGTGTCGTCTCGTGTATTCTACGGGGACAAGCACTGGGCAGCCCGCAGTGATATGGTCGATGGTCTCGAGATGAACGGAACATCGTCTGCATTTATCGGAGAGTACGCTGGTGTCTTTGATGATGTACTTTTTGTAATTGTTTGTAGCTAATACTTGGTCTTGTATAGCAACTGAAAATCCCTCTGTCTCCCCAAATAAGCGCCCACTTTGTAACCACGTACACGACGCATTCTTGTCTATGCTCTGTTGGTTTAGATTGCTGTAGTATTTTTCGTGGAGGGTCTTCTCTCGCCATGTCCTTTCTTTCTCCTGCAGGGATACTTGGTGATTTGCATGTGGGTCAGAGGCATTGTATGGATACAGAACAGTGTACTTGTCAGCAAGTACTACAGCTTTATGGAGAAGGCTGTTTTCTTGCTTTTTATGGAAGTATCTCCGTAGGTTCTTTATCTGATTCAGGAGCATGACTTGAAGATCCAGTACTCCTCGGCCTCCCAATTTTCGTGGGAGAGTGACCCTTTCCATGCATGAATTGGGATGATGTAATCTATAGGTGGTGAGCAAAGTTTTCGTTTTTCTTTGTATGCTGTCTATTTCTGTAGCAGACCATTTCAGAATTCCGAATGAATAAACAAGGGTTGGAATAGCGTACGTGTTTATTGCTTTAATTTTGTTCTTGGCATTTAGGTAGCTGCGCAAAATCTGATGCAACCTCGATGTATATTTATCAGTGAGTTCCTGTTTGATTTTCTTGTGCTCCAGAGTTGTATTCTGAGCAAATCCAAGGTACTTGTATGTATCTGTTTGTGTCATTCCCTCAATTAAAGATCCGGTATGGAGCTCATATGGTTGGGAGTTTGTGTACCGACCACGTTCAATTGTTAGCAGCTTACATTTCTTTATTCCCAACGTCATTCCCACATCAGATGAGTAAGGGTCTATTATATTCAGCAGGGCGTTCATTTGTGTTTCGTTGTGGGCATACACTTTCAGATCATCCATATAAAACAAATGAGATATTCTGTGTTTCCCATTGTTATATTTAATATCAAATCCAAAACCAGTAGCTTTTAGAAGATTGGATAGGGGATTCATTGCAAGGCAAAACCACAGAGGACTTAATAATCTCCTTGAAATATACCACGTTCAATTTTAATTGTGTCGGACATGATACATTTATTTTCTGTCTTAGTGCAGAGCATTGTCTTCCAATTGTTCATAGTAACTTCAAGAAAATGAATTATGGCAGGACTGATCTTGTACAAATGAAGTACCTCTTTTAACCATGAGTGGGGGAACTGAGTCAAATGCTTTCTGATAATCTATATACGCTGTGTACAGGTTTCTTTGTGAGTGTATTGCCTGTTGTGTTACAACGGAGTCTATGATTATCTGTTCTTTGCACCCTAGTGATGACTTTTTGCATCCTTTCTGCTCCTCGGTCAGAATGTTATGGTTGCTGATATGTTTATACATTTCTTCTGTGAGTATGGATGTAAAAAGTTTGTAGATCGTTTGTAGACAAGTTATTGGTCTGTAAGATGATGGATCTTCATTATTATTATTATTATTATTATTATTATTATTATTATTATTATTATTATTATTATTATTATTATTAATCCGTATTATAACAGCAATAGACGAGGCTGGAAATTCGATGGAAGCTGCATTTTGCTCTTCATCCACGAATAAAGGGCAACATGCGGAAATGAAACTGCTCGTTCACGCTTGGAACAACACGTTTTTTGTAAACTAAATGTGGACAGTCATCATCCAGGAATCTACGCGCAGCAAAGTTATTGTAACAGCTTTCACTTTCTTATTTACATTAGCCCGTGAAGAGAGTGAATAGCTGAGATGTTGCCGGCGAAATTGAGTGGTCGAAATATGCTTAGCTGGAGGCAACACACAGCATTCTTTGATATCTTCCCATCGCAAGCTTTAAATTACTTTACATGCGAACGAACGCTTTACTTTCACTGAACATTACTTAACAAAATATTATGAGTAG
The DNA here is from genome assembly GCF_040414725.1 of Anabrus simplex. Lineage (NCBI taxonomy): Eukaryota > Metazoa > Arthropoda > Insecta > Orthoptera > Tettigoniidae > Anabrus > Anabrus simplex. The sequence goes on along the minus strand of NC_090269.1, from coordinate 49,468,069 downwards.
AAGGGTCAGTTTCTGTGTGCAGCGGTTTAACTGGAGCGTATTGTGTCTAAATAAATAACTAGAATTTTATGACATAATAATAATAATAATAATAATAATAATAATAATAATAATAATAATAATAATAATAATAATGGCGCGTGGCTTTCGGAGAGGCCTGCTGCAGGTCTTTCTTGTTGACGCCGTATAGGCCCTACCTAGGATGATTTCTAATGCTTACGACAACACACCCACCTATCCTCCGAGCCATCGGGATTAACCAATTAAGGTTAAATCCCGGACCTTGCCGGGAATCGAATCCGGGACTCCCTGGACCAAAGGCCAGCATGCCAACCATTTAGCCATGGAGCCGGACATCTTATGAGATAATAAAATGTACATTCCTTCTGGACTATTACGCCTTACAGTGTTCAGTCTGCAAGCCTCTGTGAATTAACCACATGCCTGCACAATCCTATGGTTACAACTAGTTCTGTGGCCCCGTCTATAGAGCGTCTCTATCTTAAAAGAGAGTTCGCGTTAAATGGGATGCGCTGATGATAGCTCTACTGCATCTACAAAGTTGGGCAAGGTCAGGCACATGATGTGACCACTCTCTTACACAGGCGTATTTTTATGAAAAACCTCGAATTTTCCGATGTATTTGTTTGTTTCATATAATGGTACCCAGGGGCGTAATAAATGGTATACGGACCCGCCAGCCAAAATAAAAATTCCGCACCGAGCTCGATAGCTGCAGTCGCTTAAGTACGGCCAGTATCCAGTATTCGGGAGATAGTAGGTTCGAGCCCCACTGTCGGCAGCCCTGAAGATGGTTTTCCGTGGTTTCCCATTTTCACACGAGGCATGCTGGGGCTGTTCCTTAATTAAGGCCACGGCCGCTTCCTTCCCATTCCTAGCCCTTTCCTGTCCCATCGTCGCCATAAGATATATCTGTGTCGGTGCGACGTAAAGCCAATAGCAAAAAAAAAAAAAAATCCGCCCCCCTCAAATACAATGTAAAAACCTACGAATGACTTAATATAAATTTTATTGCAGAAAATGTAATTACAGCAGGTATATTGTCAAGTTATATGAACTAAGGAATTATTCGTTATAGTAAGAATATTAAAAAATTATGTTTAATAGGTTTTATTTGACAGCCTCCGTCTAGTTACAATCATAGGATTGTTTGGGTTGGAAAGAATTGAGAGAAAGAAGAAGAGCGGCTCGACTAAGTGGTATGTTCCGAGCTGTCAGCGGAGAGATGGCGTGGAATGACATTAGTAGACGAATAAGTTTGAGTGGCGTTTATACAAGTAGGAAAGATCACAATATGAAGATAAAGTTGGAATTCAAGAGGACAAACTGGGGCAAATATTCATTTATAGGAAGGGGAGTTAGGGACTGGAATAAATTACCAAGGGAGACGTATAATACATTTCCAATTTCTTTGAAATCATTTAGGAGAAGGCTAGGAAAACAACAGATAGGGGATCTGCCACCTGGGCGACTGCCCTAAATGCAGATCAGTATTGATTGATTGATTGAATGTGGGGGGCATGGATTAATTTACAGAGGCTTGCAGACTGAACACTGTAAGGCGTAATAGTCTAGAAAGAACGTACAATTTATTATCTCAGCTAAGCTGCTGAATTGGCAACCATGAATCACTTAGATGTTCGTACTTAACTTCAGTAACTACAGAAACGTACTCTGTAATCGATACCGTTATCGATACGGTTATAATTGTTTATTCGAGTAAAACACATAAAAATATACGAACAAAATTAATTAAATCAAAAACTGTTCAAATATAGTTTCAAAAATATTCAAAAACCACGCAACTGCTACGCCTATTTTAACTCAGCGCAAAGAGAGTTCGTTCGAAACTGAGTTGACTGATTGTTACTACACGTGCAATGTGCATTGTTGTCGAATAAATGTGTGACAAACGTTCAATGTCCTGAAAAATTTGTGCATAATACGATCTCAGGTGTACTACAAATCAAGAAATTATCATTTCCTAACTAAAATATGATATTTTGATATCAATTTCCATTACTTTTTAATTATTTGTTGCAGGTTCGTGTGACGGTGTTGTTAGAAACAGCAAAGAAAGGCACTTTTCACAGCTGTGCTGCGTTACACTCAACAAAATAATCTGCTGTTAGGTGCAACCAAGTGGCAATTTCTCTACGTTCAAATCATCATCATCATCATCATCTGTTTACCCTCCAGGTTCGGCTTTTCCCTCGGACTTAGCGAGGGATCCCACCTCTACCGCCTCAAGGGCAGTGTCCTGGAGCTTCAGACTCTTGGTCGGGGGATACAACTGGGGAGTATGACCAGTACCTCGCCCAGGCGGCCTCACCTGCTATGCTGAACAGGGGCCTTGTGGAGGGATGGGAAGATTGGAAGGGATAGGCAAGGAAGAAGGAAGGAAGCGGCCGTGGCCTTAAGTTAGGTACCATCCCGGCATTCGCCTGGAGGAGAAGTGGGAAACCACGGAAAACCACTTCCAGGATGGCTGAGGTGGGAATCGAACCCACCTCTACTCAGTTGACCTCCCGAGGCTGAGTGGACCCCGTTCCAGCCCTCGTACCACTTTTCAAATTTCGTGGCAGAGCCGGGAATCGAACCCGGGCCTCCGGGGGTGGCAGCTAATCACGCTAACCACTACACCACAGAGGCGGACTCTACGTTCAAATAAAAAATAAAAATTATTTTGAATGTTTCTATAAAACCGTCACATCCGTACAGATTGGCATTGGACTAGGTTCTTGTTTTTTTTCTTCGAGTAGTCTACGGGGCCCCTGCAGGTCCTAACGTTACAGCCCTGAAATGGCATATGGCTTTTAGTGCCGGGAGAGTCCGAGGACATGTTCGGCTCGCCAGGTGCAGGTCTTTCGATTTGACTACCGTAGGCGACCTGCGCGTCATGATGAGGATGAAATGATGATGAAGACAACCCAGTCCCCGTGTCAGAGAAATTAACCAATGATGGTTAAAATTCCCGGCGCTGCCGGGAATCGAACCCGGGACCCCCGTGACCAAAGTCCAGCACGCTAACCATTTAGCCATGGAGCCGGACGTTACACCCCTGATGGTACCACATGGCCTGCAGATTGGACGGCGGTACAATTATTTAAGTATGATACGGCTAAGTTCAGAGCACGAAATAAATGCACACATTATGATAAATTATACTTTTTATATTTAATTTTAGTCCACCTCTGTTGTGTAGTTGTTAGTGTGATAAGCTACCACCCCTGGAGGCCCGGGTTGGATTCCCGGTTCTGCCACGAAATTTGAAACGTGGTACGAGGACTGGAACAGGGTCCACTCAGCCTCGGGAGATCAAATGAGTACGTGGAGAGGTTTCGATTCCCGCCTCTGCCATCTTCGGAGTAGTTTCCCACTTCTTCTCTACGCAAATGCGGGGATGTCCTATCTTAAAGCCACGGTCACCTCTTAAAATTTTCCTTACCTATCCTTTTCAATCATCCCATCCCTCACAAAGCCCCTGTTCAGCACAGCAGGTGAGACCGCCTAGGCGTGGTACTGGTCCTCCTGCCCAGTTGTATCCCCGATCAACTGTCTCATGCTCCAGGACATTGTTCTTGAGGCGGTAGAGGTGGGATCCTTCGCTATGTCCGAGGAGAAAACCAAGGAAAACAACCATGGAGAGTAAACGGATTAAGAAAGAAAGAAAAAGAGAAAGAAATAAGAACGAAAGAAAGAAAAAAGAAAGAAAGATAATACCATTTTCACGAATTTACTTATATTACGAAAGTAATAGTTAAAATACATTACGTACCTGTAGGTCTGTGTACTATCTTCTGATTGTGATGTTAGTCCTTCCATAAATTCCTTCGTGTACTTGGATGGTCCAGGTTCAGCCGAACAGAAACCAAATGGGGATACATCGACATGCAGCGTTGGGCGGAAGTGCGGTAACTTATGAATGCTACCTGATACCGTGCTGCGGTTTGTTGCAAAAAGTATTTCAGACCGAGCGAGTTGGCCGTGCGTTTAAGGGCTTGCTGCTGTGAGCTTGCATTCAGGATATAGTCTGTTCGAATCGCACCGTCGGCAGCCTTGAAGATGGTATTCCGTAGTTTCCCATTTTCCACACCAGGAAATTGTTGAGGCTATACCTTAATTGAGGCCATGCCTGCTTCTTTCCCACGCCTAGCCCTGTCCTATCCCATCGTCGCCATAACTCACATAAAGTAACTTGTAAAAAAAAAAATAAAAAAAAAATACCTTAATTAAATTTCACTCAGTGTACTTACATCGTGGGAAAATATACATTAGTCGAGCGCTGACCTCCTGAGCTCGAGTTGCCGGGTTCGATCCCTGCTCGGTTCGGTGGTATTTGAAGGTGCTCAAATACACCTGCCTCATGCAGGTAGATTTACTGGCACGCAAAATGATCTCCTGCAGGACAAAATTCAGGCACCTCGGTGTCTCCGAAAACCGTGAAAATATTAGTTGGTGGGATGTAAAACCAATAACATTATTATAACGATACACATTATAAATATTTGAAATGATCTACCTGTTCCAGTTTTATATCGCTTACTTGGCATTGAGTCCGGCATTCAAGCCAACAGCACCGAGCATGGTTTCTTAGCCAGTGCACTTACATCGTGGGAAAATATACAATAATATAGCGCTGGCCTCCTGAACTCGAATTGCCGGGTTCGATCCCGGCTCGGTCTGGTAGTATTTGAAGGTGCCCCCCACTTAAAGATACCCTATTCCCTTAGTCTTCCAGTGATCGGTCCTTCATATTTCCCTTCTCATTTTGAAGTTCATCTTCATTATCTTCCTGAACAACATGGGCTGATGACCACGCAGTTTTGTACTTTATAAAAACAGTCACGAAAACTGCCATTGCCAGTCAACTCGTTCCATGACGACTGAAGAATATTTCCTATCCCATCGTCGCCATAAGCCCTGTGTCGGTGCGACGTAAAGCCAATTGTAAAAAAAAAAAAAAAAAAAAAAAAAAAAACTCACCTGAAAAAGACAGGTTCAACAGATAGTTTCAGTTAAAAGAAAGGCCGTGGCCTTAATTAAGGCACAGCCCTAGAATATGCCTGGTATGAAAATGGGAAACCACAGAAAACCATCTTCATGGCTGCCGAGAGTGGGGTTCGAACCCACTATCTCCTGGAATGCAAGCCTACATCTATGCGCCCATAACCGCACGGACGAATCGCTCGGTAATTAAAAATTCGTTTGAATTCAACAGTTCCTCTATGTGTGGAATATCTTTTGGTCAGTGAGTGTACATGCTCGTTGGGATCCTTACTGAGCACGTATTGATTCCGTTTCTGTAAATCTACAGCATTGTGCGTAAATTATGTGTATTTAAATCGAGTTCATTATCATTACAAATTATATTCCACAGAACGGGTTAACGACTGCTTAAAGCGGATGTTCTCTAGGCCTCGTCCACAGGAAGCACCGTACCTTGAACCGCACAGTCTACTGCAACGATTACAAGGATCGCGGTTACAAAAATACAACTGCGGTGTATGTACACTGACATGATAAAAGTCATAGGATAGCAGTATTTAAACGTAATGGTCGGTGGTTCAACCGTATCGTGACGTCTTGGAAGTTATTAGATCTGACTTCTCGAGAGTGAGTGTAAACACCGTAATATGCTGGTCGTGGCAAAGCGTCTTTCGAACGGGGCCAGATGGATGGAACATTCCATTGTCGAAGTTGTGTGGATATGTAACATTGGTCAATCAACGGTATCATGTATGCATCGGGAATATCTCATGGAAGGAGTGAACAGCACAGTGGCCGATCACGGACGCCTAATGATCGCAATTAGCGGCGTCTGGCTAGAATTGTTCGTGGAAACAGACAAGCTACACTGGCTCAGATCACATCCACACTCAATGCAAGAGGTACCCGACGCATATCCAGCAGGCCAGTGCAGTATTATTTAACGTCAGTGGGATATAGGAGTATTATTATAAATCGTGTGAATGATAAAAAAAAACCAGTCTCAATCGAGTAAGCAGTGTGGACGGATGTGCTGGGTGTGTGCTGAAGTATGGGGATAGCGCTAGAACTCTATCGAGTGAGGATTCGAAGTTGGCAATGCAGGAGGAAGAAGAAAACGGATTTGAGTAAGAGGATGAAGGGTGAGGAAGTAGGGGTGATGGCAGGGCTGCTGGTGGCGCTGGTGCTATCAGCGCTGCTCATAATAGGTGGAGTAGAGTTAAACCCAGGGCTAGGCCCGATTGGTGCCCTAGGGTGGGAAGAGATATTGGCGCTAAAAGAAAAGGTGAAGGAGGCGTGTCAGATAGACCAACCAAAGGAGATGATACGGTGATCATTCCAAGGAGCTAAAGAACTTGAGGCAGTGCGTTAAAAGTGAGGTGGATGAGCTAAAGGAAAAGGTGGGGAGAAATGTGGCGGAGATGGAGGAAATGCGATTGAAAGTCCAGTTACTGGAAGGGGAGGTGGCGAAACTTAAGAGAGAAATGGTAGATGGGGACCAGGAGCGAAGGAGGAAAAATATTTTTGTATATGGAGTTGAAGAAGCAGCGAAAGAAGGTAAGGTGGCATTAGTTTATAAGGTAGTGAACTTGATACAGGACAGAAAGGTGAAGATCAATTTTAGTGAAGTAGATATTGATGAGGTACAGAGAGTGGGAAGAGTGAAAGGCGGAGGTGGGAGACCAATTAAGCTCACGCTGATATCTACCTTGATGGCGGACATTGTTCTAAGGAACGCAGGGAATTTAAAGGAAGAGAAGATATGATTGAAACAGGATATAGGTAGTGAAACGAGCAGAGAGTTAAAAGTGTTAAGAAGACACATGTGGAGTGCGAGAAAACAAGGGTTGAGAGCGTCCATTAGGGGCAATAAGTTGGTGGTGGGAAATGGCCGCTGGGTAAGAGAATGGCCAATGGAAAGGTTGCAACATATGGACCAAAATTACCTACAGAAGATTAGGGAAAAGAGAGCGGCAGGTGCGACAAGAGAAGAGGAGAGCTCGGTGGTGGATGAGGGAGAAATGGCTGTTGGCGAGGGGAAGAGCGAGGACCAGCGCGAAGAAAGAAGAGGAGGCAAGAGTGAAGAGTGAAGAGTGAAGAAGAAAAGGACATTCAACGGGCGGAGAGAGACGTGATCAGTCGTGCGCCACCGGCAAGTGCTGTCGTGGAGGAGGCAAGTAGCCGGAGAGAGGTAACGACCAGGACTAGAAGTGTAAGTCTGAAAGATCTGTATGTATGTATGTATGTTCAGTCCGTCAGCGCTTCCGCTGGTGGGATCCTCAACAGCTCTGCCATCAGCTGTCATAGATGGCCTAGGCATCACTGAAGAGGCGTACTAGGGAATGAGGAGTGAGGGAGTTTCCCGTTGCTTTCCTCACCGAGCCAGAGTTGCTATCACATATCAGTCTGCCAAGCCCACTGAAATGCATCAACCGACCCTATGAGCATCATTTTCACACCATTCATAGCAGGGACTGGCTGCATAAGGAATTGGCATTATTAGCATCGCTCATACCTCAGTCAGTTTCATATTGTCAAAGCCAAGGATAAGACAGAGACAGATCTATGAAAGTAACAAAATTGCTCTAGCCTATACCAGAAGACATAGTGCACTGTAAACACTAGGTCCTGCCAGCAAAGGCCTGAAAGATCTGTGGGGGAAGAAAAATAAAGGGCAAGAGGAGAGGGGGAGCAAAGAGTCTGTAAATACGTCTAAGAAGGTAGAGAGCAGAGAGGAAACAGAAGGACTGCGTAGAACTAGAAGTAAGCTGAATAACGCTGCTGAGGTAAATAGAAATAAGGGCTACAAGGAGGGGGTAAAGGAGGGTAGTAGGTAGCTAGGGTGTAAGATAGGTGTTATAAATATTGAAAGGGGTAGGAAGTAAGTTGGGGAATGAAGAGGTTAGTAAGATGGTGGAGAATTTTGGTATAGTGGCCCTCCTAGAGACATGGCTAAAAGAAGGGAAAATCTAACCTGTAAGGGGTTCGTAGTAAGGAATAAACGGAAGAAAATAAGGGAAAGAAGGGGAGGAATTCTGGCGAAATTTCATTATTAGTTAAAGAAGAACTAAGTGATCAAGTTACAGATATAGATAATGAGCTAAAATAGGTTTTATGGGTTAGGTTTAAAATGTGTGTGTGGGGGGGGGGGGGTTGAAAGGGAGAATGTATGTTTGGGTTTTATATACAACCCACCAAGGGGATCAATATATGCAAATGATTACTTCTTTGATGGTCTGATAGAGGAAATAAATATTATTAGTGGAAAGTACGAAGAAGACGGATTGATTTTGTTAGGGGACTTACATGCGAGAATTGGGTGCTCTAGCCCAAAGTATGGTAAAGAGGAAATGAGAGTAAAGTTGGGAGGTAGGATAAGTGAGATAAAAGGAGTAATGTTTACGGACAGAAGTTGTTAGAAGTATCTGGGGCGTGTGACTTGTACAATCTAAATGGGTGGTGGAAGGGCGATAGGGAAGGAAAAATGACATATATTACAAATGAAGGAGGAAGTGTTATTGATCTGATTATTAGTTCGGGAGATATGTTGGACAGAATCAACAGGATGGAAGTGGTTGACTAGATGGAATCCCACTACTCCCCGGTATATATATAATCTTAAATAGGAATGGGGGTGCGGAAGAGAGGGGATCAGGAAGAGGGGGTGTGAGAGAGGCCGCAGAGTTCCCAAGTATATCTGGGCAGAGGAGGGTAAAGCGAAGTTAAGCAAATACCTGGAAGAGGAAGAGTTCCAGATCATCAGGGTGCGGATTGAGGTAGCAGTGGAAGGTAATAATATTGGCAGGGCAGTAAAGCTATTGGAATATCTGGGGAGGAGAATAGCGGAGGTGAAATCATACAGCAATAAGACCAGAGAGGTGGGGGAGGGTTGGTTTGATAAGGAATGTAAGGCAAAAACGAAGGCAGTGACGAGAGCGATAGCTGAGTTCAGGAAACATGGTGGGAGGGGGTTAAGGGAACAATTCTGCAGGTTGAAGAAGGAATTTAAGAAAATGCTAGGGGAGAGGAAAAGGTATGGCAGGAGGCTCAAACGGAAGCTTTAAACAGGGAGTGTAAAATCAGGGAAGGAGATAAGGTGTGGGCAAGGGTTAAGAAAATTTATAGGGGGACGAGTAGAGAGACGAAACCGAGTATGGAACATGGATAGAGTATTTCCAGGAACTATTAGGCGAACAGGAAGGGTGAGTAAGGGTCGACGGAGGTTATAAAGTGGAAAGGGGGTTAGAGAGGGGCTGCCAAGAGTTGGATAAGAGAATAACAGGTGAGGAGGTGATGGGAGTGATAAGTAAATTGAAGATCAGGACGGCGGGAGGGGAAAGTGGGATAACTAATGTGTATTGGAAGGAAGTAGCAAAAAATAAGCAGGTGATAGAGAGTTTGGTAACATTCCTAAACAAGATATTCGAAGGGGTGAAATTCCCTAAAGAATGGCAGAAGGGGATTATATGTCCTATTTATAAAAACAAAGGGGAGAGGACAAATCCCAGTAATGATAGAGGTATAACACTGCTGGACTCCCTGAGCAAGGTGTACATGGGTATTCTAGCAAACAGATTGAGGAAGTTGGCAGAGGATTACTCAATTTTATCGATTTTTCAAAATGGATTCAGGAAGGGGAGGAGACGGGTGATAATTTAATGATTGTGAGAACTATAATTGATAAATTTGTGAGAAAAGTAGGCGCTAAAGTGTTTATTGTTACAACTAACTTCCAGAAGGCGTTCGATACAGTGAGCAGGGAGGCCCTGTTTGAAAGATTGGGGAGGGTTGGGGTGGGAGGGAAGATGAGAAGAGCGATCAGCAGTATATACGAGAAAGTCTATTGTAGTATCAGGGTGGAGGAAGGGGTGGTGAGTGGAGTGATTGAGTCGAAAGTTGGGCTGAAACAGGGATGTCAATTGTCGCCAATCCTTTTCCTATTGTTTATTAAGGACCTACTAGGTGGCCATGTAGAGGGAAAATGAGCTTACCCGGTACTAGGCAATCAAGAAATTCCAGGACTGATCTTTGCGGATGATGTATTGTTGATGTCGTTGACAGCGGGGGTTTGTAAAGAAGTTTGAATAAAGTGGGAAGTTTTGCGAAGAAATGGTCACTGAAGATCAACACTAAGAAGTCTAAGGTGATGGAAAGAAAACGAAACCGGGGGTAAAGCGGGTAATAAACTGGGAAGTGATAGAGATGGTGGAAAAGATGGAGTACCTGGGGCTGATGTCGAGTAGAAATGGTAGCTGGATGGAGCAGATCAGGCGGGCCAAGTGGAAAGGCCAAGCGGCACTCTCAATAACTAGGATATTGGAAAATAAATTTAGGGGGCAAACTATGCTATACAAAGCATGGTGTTTAATGCGGTGGTGAAGAGTAAAATGCTGTATGCTTCGGAGGTCTGGGGCGTAGAAAAGGAGTGTGTGATATTAGAGCAGGTAGAGAGTAGGTTCTGTAAGATTGTTATGGGCCTACCCTTGTGCACCGCGAGTGCAGGAGCGAAGATGATGTGTAAAGAGTACATTAAGATTGATATTTTAAAAAGAGTGCTTGGTTACTGGTGTGGATTAGGAGAAGGTGAAGGGGGCCTGATCCTACAGTCGGCCTACCAAAGTCAAATGGAGGACAATTATGATGATTACTGGGTGGACAAGGTGAAAAATACCCTAGATAGACTTGGGTTGGGCGAGTTTTATGATTTTAAATGGGGGAGGAGTAGGGGCAGTATTGCTGACCAAGAGCTGGAAGCCGAATGCCGGATGAGGGCTACCCTAAAAATGTTTCTGAGGGTTAACCAGATGGTAAATTTGAGAGTGGTAAATGTAAATAGGGTGGTGAGAAGAGGGCTAATCTGGTGGTTGTTAGGTGTATATATTAATAAAGGTTGGACGAAGTTAAAAGTAAGTACGTTGTGTGTATTATGTGGTGAAGAAAAGAAGGACTTTCATTTGCTAACAGATTGTAAAGAAACGCTGGAAGAGAGGCGGGTGTTTAATAAACAACAGTTGGAGTGGATTTCTCATCCGTGCAATGGAGATAAGCTTTTGAGGTGGTTAGTGTCGGAATGGAAGAGTGCTGGAAATTTGTGTAGGGTTTTGACAAAAATCAGAAACAGATGTACAGCAGCCTTAAAGGCAAAGTCTCAGTTGTGCCAAGAGGAGAAAGATTTTAGTAGTGGTTGTCATGACACAGGCAGAGTGTAAATCTCGTGAATCAGCACAGCGGAATTGTCGGCCTTCCTCGCTGCTGGCTAGCAGCGGGGACTGGGGGATGGGAGGTGCTGGCGTGTGCCACCACAATGAGGTATTCTAGCATTTGTAATAGATCCTAGATCAGGAAGGATCGGGTGACACATGCCATCACGTACCCAGGAAGTGAGGTTGTTTAACCCTGGGTTGCCGAACTTTGCCCTTTTTGTTTTCAATTTACACAGTTGGCCGCGAGGCCAGTGGGTTTACTTTTTCCTTGTTTTTGTGTTTAGTGTTGTTATGCCCACCAGCTGGGGTATTATTGTATCTTTATAATGTATTGTCTATGTAGGTTTCATTGTTTTTTGTTTTTGCTTGTAACTTTCTTAGTTTTGCTTGGTTGTTTTTTCAATTGAGAATTGCTATTTTTCTCCGCTAAGGTCTATTAGGTTGTGAAACTGTAAGATCGGGAGAAAAATAAAGGTTTCTATCCTATTCTATTTATTATAAAAGAATCCACAGTTCACAATTCACAAGTTATTGTCCAAGTTCCTTAGATACTCCACTGAATCAGGTGTTACGTGCACAAAATCCCTGCGGTTGTCATGGCAAGCTATCAAAGAAACCTCGTGTGCAGTGTGAGGGATAGTCTGTCTCTCGGCACCCCATTCACACGCGGGAGATTCTAACTTCCTTCACTCAAATAGTGCATCAGCGCAAACATCACGGCCATTCCACGTCCTTCTGGGTAGATCGAATCCAGGATCCCCGAGTTTTACAGATAGCATACCATGCAATTGTGAAGCAGAAGTTGGGTTCCAGTTCAGGGTCCACTGGTTCATAAGGTCGAGGTTTTCGACTGCTAGTCTCTGAGCTGTACATATTGTGGATTCCTTGATTTGAACCTACTAGTCTGTAGGTTAGCGATGTCAGTATGGATTGGTACCTATTGATTTTCTTGTATCTTTTGGAATTCTCTGACCAGAGCGTTAAGTCTGCGAAGGTATGGGGGAGAAATATGGCTGAGAACAAGAAGCCACTTCGTTGTTGTTGACTTTAAAGTGCCCGAAATTATTTTCAAGGTATTGTTGAGCCGTACATCAATTTTCTTTACATGCGAGTAGAAAACCTACCACAGTACCCTTGTTAACACCAGGAAATTGGGCACAGCGTCTCATGTGGGCGCATGACGTTGCTAATTGGACCCTGGAGGACTAGGTCGGTCCGATTAGTCACTTCTTCAGTTGTTTCGAGCAGATGGTAGGTTTCGGATATGATGCAGGCGCCATGAAACCCTGGACCCCTGTAGTCAACGAGGCACCACACAGGCTGATGATAGCTCCATAATGATTTGGGACGTGTTCACGTGGCATGGGTTGGATCTGTTGATCAACATGAAAAGGTCGTTGAGCAGGGACTGCTACACTGAAATGCTTGGTGACCACTTGCAAGCCTCCATGGATTTTAGGCACCCCTACAAAGATGAAATATTCCTGCAGGTTCACGTACCATGTCATCGGGTGTAAGTTGTCCAGAATTGGTTCGAGGAGCGTTCTGGAGAGTTTCAACGAATGTTGTAGTCACTTTGTTCACCTGATATGAACCATGTTGAGTATTTATGGCACGTGGTGTTGAGGTCCATTCACACTCAATACCCTACATCTACAAATAGCAGGAAGGTGTAGGTAGCTATCGAAAAGGCATGGGTCGGAATCTCTCCATAGGTGTTTTTTCAACTTGTAGAATCTATGCAGCGACGAGATGATGCACTAGGCCGAGCTAGAGGAGTTCCTACACGATATCTCATAGCTTTTGGTATGTCGGTGGTGGTGGTGGTGATTATTGTTTTGAGAGGAAGTACAACTAGGCAACCATCCTCTATATATCACTAATCAGAGGGAAAAATGGAAGGGGTCCGACACTTCGAAAAATGAAGATATCGGCCAAAGGAAGGCAAGGGCCACGAAGGGCGTGAAAATGAAAGACTCCCTAGCCCTCGCAAACCTAATAGCGTCGGGGTCGGAAAAGAACAAGAGTAGACCAAGGGAGGTCAGATAGGATAGATGAAAGTGAGGAGCCTGGCACAAGTAAGTGGAAGCAATGCCAGGACTCAGCTAAGGGCCCCGTGGTCGCCAACCCACGCTCCAAAGTTCAGAGCCCCTGGGGCTTTGGTATGTCGGTGTTTAACGGTTCCGAGTAATGATTTAGACAGTTTCGACGTACAGGTATCGTCGGAAGTTATGCTAGGTCCAATGACAGTGTAAAGTAATTCCGATTTCCACCGTTGCATGCAACATCGCAGTGTAATCTGCGCAGAAGTGTCGGTACTTGCTACATAAACCTTGGTCGTATCCACATGATCCATCAGGGCAATTGCTAGTTTTCAAAGTAGCAGGCTATAAGCGGTACCTAGCAAACAATCACCAATGGTCTGCATTTAGGGCTGTCACCTAGGTGGCAGATACCCTATCAGTTCTTTACCTAGTCTGTTCTTAAATTATTTCAAAGAATTTGGAAATTTATCAAGCATCTCCCTCGATAAATGATTCCACTCCCTAATTCCTCTTACTGTAAGCGAATATTTATCCCAATCTGTTCTCTTGAATTCCAACTGTATTTTCATTTTATGATATTCCCTAATCTTAAAAACCCCACTCAGCCTTATTCGTCTACTAATGTAATTCCACTGACAGCTCGAAACATTCCGCTTAGACGAGCAGCTCGTCTCCTTACTTCCAAGAAGTCTTCTCAGTCCAAAGTTTGCAATATTCTCGTAACAAATCGTGCTGCTTTCCTTTGAATCCTTCACAGTTATTTATTGTATCAAAGATCCGCTGAACTGGAGTTCGTGCTGGGGACAGTACAATTTAATTGCAAAGTTGACAGAGATATCAAAGGAAATACATAACACATTTAAAACGTATATTACTAAAATAAATTCATGAAGTGTACAGGTTTATGCAATATTTACAAATTAGTTTGAATAGTTCTAAATATTAATTCTACAGCTTCCATTACATACAGTACACATGGGCACGTTTTAATTAAAGGTACAAATATCAGTGTGAATAAATGAGTAAGTATCTGAAAGTAGCATAATTTTGACATATTTTAACTGATAAAAGAATTAAGTTAAATGCTTGCATTGTTCGATGTAATGTACTATTAACTTCCTGATTCATCGTACGATAAAAATTTCGTTATGATCCATGTTGACAGTAGTTACAACTGGAAGGTAAAATGGATCGCCGGGCTGAGTGGCTCAGACGGTTGAGGCGCTGGCCTTATAACCCCAACTTGGCAGGTTCAATCCTGGCTCAGTCCGGTGCTATTTGAAGGTGCTCAAATACGACGACCTCGTGTCGGTAGATATACTGGCACGTAAAAGAACTCCTGCGGGACTAAATTCCGGCACCTCGGCGTCTCCAAAACCCGTAAAATATGTTGTTAGTGGGACGAAAAGCAAATAACATTATTATTATTAAAATGGATCCACATATTCAATATTACATTAATAAAACATGTAACTATATTAGGCCATCGTCAGCCGTAAAGATTTACAGTAAATGAAAAATAGTTTGTTCCACATACAGCAGTTCAGATTCTTTATATTTCTCTTTTTTCCTTTTATTACAGACATCGGTCTGATCCGTATCGACAGAACACCTACTGGGCCATTACCTATTTCTGCAATAACCATTAATGTCCCCCTCAATCATTCACAAGTGCACATAAGTTATTTTTTAAGATCAAGGAAGTCAAGAATGGACTCCACACAATAACTCATCAAAACCAGGGCACAACATTTTATGGCGTACGGAGACAAGAGTCACTAAGCTTTCCGTCGGAGTTTGATTTAACGTGTGTTTTCTTATCTTTATATATTGGAATGTTTAATATTTGTTTTATGACAAGGTTTAAATTCATTGTACAATATTTGTGCCACCAAGTTTTCTACGAGAGACTGATTTTTATGTGTAATGTTTTTAGATGTCTTTATTTCTTTCATGGTGTTTTATGTTTTCAGTTGTCCTATTTAAAAAAATCTTTTCGGCTGATGATGGCCCGAGCGGCCGAAACCTGTACTAATTATATGACAATGTAACTGATGTTTGGCCTAATATAGTTACATGTTTTATTAGTTAGGTATTGAACAGGTGGATCCATTTTACCCACCTATTGTTCCTGTTTTACTGTGTTCGCTCTTGGTACAAGTGCATTTTCCGACTGAGGTGTACGTGATTATGAATAGTTATGTTGCTATTTAATCGAATAATGTTAAATGTAATTTTGTGAGAAAATGGTACCAATGCCTACTGAAGAGTACATCGTTTGCCTAGGAAGTAGGGTGTAGTCTCTCGTTGTAGACGAGAACTCAATGTGAGATAGAGCAGGACTGTCTGATTCTCACACTCATCACTGGGCTGCTTTCATAACACAGAGCAGTATAAATACATGGAAGTTTTCATAACAATTGCGAAATAGTGGTAAGATACCAATTTATTATTTATACGGGTAATTTTGCCGTTCTGGTGGCTGCGTTGTCCTGAATGAGCTTCCGTTTTACAAGATTACATTACTTCCGTGTCCAGTTTCCATAGCATGTTAGATGGAATCGGCTAGTTCAAGGGAACATAGGTCGGTCGTTAGGCTGCTTGCTGTATGCCATTAAGGTGACACGGTCAACACAGCAGATGGAAATATTCACTACAGATGTAAATGTTTTATTGGTTTTCTGAGACACATTCAAAACGTAGCTTATCATCAAAGTTCGGATGTTAAGAACAGTAATATTTCATTCTTGAGGTCATTTTACCCGAAATCTGAGAAATAACTGAATGATGGGTCCCTGACCCCGTTTAAAGCAATTTAATGTTGCATATAAATATATATCTCGATCATTTTTATTGTTCTGCTGATATTTTGTTCATTTTCGTGATATAAGGTCATATTTGGTTATATTCTGAGAACATTTTTGTTCAAATTGAGGCGTCATTTATAACAAGGTACATGTTTTTTTTTTTTGCTAGGGGCTTTACGTCGCACCGACACAGATAGGTCTTATGGCGACGATGGGATAGGAAAGGCCTAGGAGTTGGGAGGAAGCGGCCGTGGCCTTAATTAAGGTACAGCCCCAGCATTTTCCTGGTGTGAAAATGGGAAACCACGGAAAACCATTTTCAGGACTGCCGATAGTGGGATTCGAACCTACTATCTCCCGGATGCAAGCTCACAGCCGCGCGCCTCTACGCGCACGGCCAACTCGCCCGGTAAGGTACATGTTATCTGCGTCGATTTTCAAACACAGGATTTCAAAATACTGTAGTAGATGTATGTTTCTTTCTTTTCCTAAAAGAGATAGGTAGCAGGTTTAGAAGATACGATTCCGAGAAAGAGATGCTGTATGAACGTATGCCGACAAATACCGAAAAGTATGCATATTTTTTTATTTTTATTTATTTAGGAAAACAGAATGGGAACTGCATCTCTGGGCTGTGATACCGAATGAATGTATAACATTTTAATTTACCTACAGTAGCTCTTCCTGTTTGCATGATTAAATGTGTTTACTGTATTATTGCTAATCACTTTTTGGCATCTTTAATGTTAGTAATGCTTGCTACCTCTCCGTAAAATCCTTAAGTCACATTTTACCACTTTCAGGTCAAATTTAGCTCGTTTTTAATACATATTTTGTACTTTTTTATGTCATAAACTTCCCAACCTTAGTTATCATATTACTGTAATTAGAGGCTGTTGCTTTTGACGTAGAACACGTCTATAATTTCCCCCAATACTGCATCCGTCGATAAAAAAGCTCGTGTCCATATAAATAAATAAATAAATAAATAAATAAATCCGCCTCTGTTTTGTAGTGGTTAGTGTGATTAGCTGCCTGCCCCGGACGCCCGGCTTCGATTCCCGGCTCTGTCACGAAAATTTGAAAAGTGGTACGAGAGTTGGAACGGGGTCCACTCAGCCTCGGGAAGTCAACTGAGTAGAAGTGGGTTCGATTCCCACCTTAGCCATCCTGGAAGTGGTTTTCCGTGGTTTCCCACTTCTCCTCCAGACAAATGCCGGGATGGTACCTAACTTAAGGCCACGGCCGCTTCCTTCCCTCTTCCTTGTCTATCCCTTCCAATCTTCCCATCCCCACCAAGGCCCCTGTTCAGCATAGCAGGTGAGGCCGCCTGGGCGAGGTACTGGTCATCCTCCCCAGTTGTATCACAGACCCAGAGTCTGAAGCTCCAGGACACTGCCCTTGAGGCGGTAGAGGTGGGATCCCTTGCTGAGTCCGAGGGAAAAACCAACAACCCTGGAGGGTAAGCAGATTAAGAAAATAAATAAATAAATAAATAAATAAATAAATAAATAAATAAATAAATAAAGCAGCCAAACCCACCATAGTACACGAGAAGCGGCAAATATCGACAACTCAGCGAAAGCACAAGCATCGTGGTCCTCAGGCGGCCCAAACGAACTTTATATCAATCTCGGAGAGTGTTATCGGGGGAACAGAGGCAGGCGATCAGGCAACGTATGAAGTGCAGGGAAGGAAAGAAAAACACTGTACCCTAGTCTTAGGTTCCAAGCGGTCAGGACGAGTGGTCATTGTTGCGTTGGAGTGTTTAGTGAGCAGCTGGACTGAAGACTGTGTACTGCCTTAGAGCTCTCTCTCTCTCTCTCTCTCTCTCTCTCTCTGTGTGTGTGTGTGTGTGTGTGTGTGTGTGTGTGTGTGTGCGCGTGCATACTACCGTGGACGGAGGACCGACGTAGAGTTAGCGTTCGGACGAGCTATCGTGAGTGTTAAGGGTCGTTATTGTGAGTAGTACTGTCCTTCTGTTTAGCACTGTTGAAATGTGCTGTTCAGTTGATCACTGTGTTTGACTGTGTGAGTTACTAGACTGTCTCCGGAGTAGAACCAAGGAACAGTCATTGTGTGTTGTATGGCCAGTAGACCTGTGTTCAAGCCTAGCTGTCTGCACGCAGTTGCTACTTAAGATAAAGTCCCGTCAGTCAGGATTAACGCTCTCTCAGGTAGTAATGGGCTGGACAGCCTACTGTGTGAAAAGAACAGAGACTTGTAATTGGCCAGCAATTAGGGAGCGCGGTCAGTAATGGTTGAATAGAATTGTACATGTGTATATCAAGACGGACTCCAATACTCAGACCGTAATATTAAAATAACATGGCGGCCGAGGTAGCCGGACTGCTGGTATTGGCTAACACGAAAATATCACGTACATATTATGTAGGCGACTATCTATCGGGCTATGCGAGAAATAACATAACCACGATGAAATACCACTTATTTAGTTAAAATACTGGGTAAAACTTCAGACCTTGTCACGCAAATTTGTATCATAGTAATCATGGCTGACGGTGGGCGAATGGACACTGCCATTGGTTGAAGGCTAGTCCAGTGAAATGTCGTTCCCATAATTCAATACAGACAGAAGTTATGACCAACTTACGCGATGAAAAGACCTAAGAGTGAGGCAATGTCAAAGAATAACCATATGAAACAAATAAGAGTAAGAATATCTGGCTATGTTGAACTATGGTAGTGACATTTCATAGGGCAACTCTTCAGGCGATGCAGAGTCCATTCGTGCCAACGCCAGCCACGATTATATAACAACGTGATGAAATAGTTGAGACGTTTCGATGCAGTAATTACGATTCTAAACACTTGAAACTATAGATAGCGCTAGTTATGCGTAAATATGAATACGAAGTAGAGGCTTAAATCCGCGCGACTTGTGATTGAATATAAAAAGAAATAGAGGCCTAATTATTAGTAGTACGTAGCGTTCCCGACACCGGAAGAAAAAATCACAAGGAAATGTAACGTGAATAATAAACAATGTATAATAGAGAAGAAGAATGAATGTAAATGGAACCAACCTTAATGTAGTGGAGGGTAGGCGACGACACGAAAAAACAACACGATTGAACTTCTCATTCACTAATAATTTGCCGTGAGGCCACACCATTCACATACTCTGCTATTTGAAATCAAATTGTGACGTACATAGAATTGAAGTAAATCATTGAAGTTGTTCTTGTAATTCGCTGAAAAACTTGTTACATTATTAACACATCCATCGTACTATGCCATGTCAATATAATTAGATATGTTTTCTGTATCAACAATGGCCAGATGCACTGGATGCGCTATGTACGAAGAAAGAAGTAGTAGGCTTTGCTTCTATCAATCCTATAATTTCGTGACCAGTAAGCGACATAGAATCCCGTGCTGTATTAATGTGAAGAGAAACGTCATTGTGGTCCAGGGCTAAGTCGTGCGAGTCGTCTGCGAGAAAAATAAACATAGTCCAGGGTTAACCTAACCTAACCTAACCTAACCGCGAGTCGTCTGCGAGAAAAATAAATAAATAACCTAACCTAACCTAACCTAACCTAACCTAACCTGCGATAAAATTAAACATAGTCCTAACCTAACCTAACCTAACCTAATTGTAATTGTAATTGTAATTGTGGTCCAGGGCTCAGTACCATTTAGTTCCTAAGTACAGTGGTTGGCAGCATCGGCGAGTCGTGCAAGTCGTCTGCGAGAAAAATAAACATAGGACAGTCATACCGCGCGTAGATATTGCCGATGCAAGCGGTAACCATGGTACTAATGTTGCGTGACATAGATTGAAGTTCTAATAAATACTGGTTTATTCAACATGACAGGACGTACTATGTAACAGTACAAGTCCACTCTTCAAGTACACACAATTCAATACATCCGCTTACTACATCTTGAAACATCTGTGCTACGACTGACTTCCAACTGAGTGCTACACACTGAGAGTGACTGGGACACAGCTCACATACATATATACAGCTGACTGAGTCGACAGACTTTATATAGGACCACAGAGTAAATGCCTTTTCCAAATAGTTCTCAATATGAGGAACATTGATCCCTAACATCCCCCCCTCAGTGTCAGACTGATATTTACATTTACATAACCTGAACATCTCAACATTTTAACAAACCAAGACCTTTCATTCAATGGTGAATAATTGCATAGTTTACAGGCTTAGTTAACATATCAGCTAGTTGCTTGTCCGTTTCAATATATTCTACATATACATGCTTCTTTTCCACTTGATGTTTTACAAGGTTATACTTAATGTCTATATGTTTCATTCGCTTCTGATCCGGATTATTCACAACCTTTATTATACTCTGATTATCTTCAAATATGGTTATACACCCTGTATCAATGTTTATGTCTACCAAAACTTTTTTCAAGAACATTGCCTTTTCAGTAGCTTGACATAATGAGATTAATTCTGCTTCTGCAGTGCTAAACGCCACACCACTTTGAATGTTTAAAAATAAATTAAGGTGTGAAACAGTATTGACTCTAAACATTGATGTCCTTAACTTACAAGGACGAGCTTATATTTTGTGTAGTCTGCTTGATAACGAGATATTCACAGCATTAATCGAAAGGTGTTGGTACTGTAGAACCCTGCAGTTCAAATCCTGCTAAACTCTCGAAGTCGCCATTTCTTCTGTATGTTCAGATAGCTTCATCTGTCACACTTATATGTTTTGTTATACTCCAAGATCCAGCCGAACATTTCCTCAGGTAAGCACGGATTCTTGTAAAATACTCTTGTATTTAGATCACTCGACACTTTGAGTACCATAGACATTGGCGGAACATCACCACATCGACTACCGATTCCCGGCCGTGTCGGGGATTTTAATCGCGTCTGATGAATTATTCTGTCTCGGGGACGGGCTGTTTGTGTGGTCTCAACACACCACACTACCAATCACCACAGAAACTTACAATAGTGATTACATCCCTCTATACAGGGTTGGCGTCAGGAAGGGCATTAATCCGTAAAACACAGCCGAATCTACATGTGCAACACAGTTCTCACCCGCTGCCCCACAGGTGAGGGAAACTCGGTATAATAATAATAATAATAATAATAATAATAATAATAATAATAATAATAATAATAATAATAATAGTACCAGAGGTACACCTTCCCTTTCTGTTTTATGCGCCTTTTTTTACTATGGCCATCTCTAATAGCAACTCAGAAGTTTTGAAATGTTGTCAAAGTTTTTTCCGCCGATCATTAGGCCTAGATGGCTCTAATGTATATTTTGGAATGAACTCTGGAGGGATAAGCCCAAACTAAATTGTGAGAAAGTTTCTATATTGAAGTTGGTAATCCTATCGTTATGCGGATGTTATGTTCTGTGTTTCTAAAGTTGTCTACTATACCCCTGACGCCTCCTCCAATTCTACCAGCCTATCAAAAGCTAGAAAGTTAAAATTTTCACCAACCATGGACCTGCTTTGTAACTTGTGATCGCCCAATCATACCCTTGGATTGTCAAGATCTAGATGTTTCTCCCTTTCTCCCTTTATAAGGGGAGCGATTTTTTGGGCTCTAGGTCTTCTCTAGCTAGTGCGGTACTGAGTGCATATTGAAGAAAGATTGAGAGCGGCTCCCGTGGGAGCTGAGGAGGCGAGGGTACGGGCCTGAAAGAGGCCCAAAACTAAAAGGTATGGCAGAATAAATCTAAATAAGTGACCGTTCCTGCATGTGAAGTGCGGAGAAGACTTCAGGGGTTTTTCATTTAGAATGTACATAATATAGTAATGCAGGACTTTCGGCATAGTCTTCGGACTTCGAATTATATTCCTCACTGGGAAATTAATCAGTTGTAAGGGAGCACGAGTGGTTACCCTCGGAATCCTCACATTCTATTCGAATAGGGTAACTAAAATTTCTTAACTTGTAAATATTGAAATCCGTTCTCGGCCTTAAAAGGCTTCCCTTTTAATCACCATGTAGCATGGGATTAGCCCCTGTTTCTTTGGGCCTTAAGCCCACTTAGGTTTTACCTCCTAGTATAGTTGTCGGAGTGCTTGTTTGCACCTCCATTCTTTTCTTTAATCCGACCTTTAGTAAAAAATTCCTTTCTTGATGTTCGTGACCGCATAATATAGGTCATTTTCCTCTGCACGTACTTGTCTGTTGAGGGTAACCTTAACTTTAAATCATTTGTGATATTTTCGTAAGTAAAATTAATATTGCCCAACATGGGCATACTTGGTGGTATGTATCACCGACTGGTGACTTTTCAATTTATCGTGTACCAAGAGACTGTCTCTTTCTTTTGTAAATATGAATTTATACTCTGCTGATTGTACCGGTAATGAGCTAAGATGCTCCTCTAGTATGCCGGAGAAGAGATGCGAATTCATTCCCTGATTATCATAGGCATCTCTTAGAAGCTATACGCTCATTATTGTACCTGTTCAGAGCTTACGAGCTCTTTTTCATGTATTTAGGCCTGACGAGCTTCATTTTGTTAACTGTCATTTTGTTGATCACTTATGCTCTTTGTTGACTGTAGTTCATTGGCTAAAAACCATTTAAAAATCAATCTGAAAGGAAATGAATAAAAGTTATCTTATTATGGAACTTGTACTCTAAATCGTTCACTGTCGAAACATTCACTCCAGACGCTTCCTTACCTCTGCTGACTATGGAAATCCCTGTAACAGCAACATAAAAATAATAATTATAATTTTTGGGTACTAATGAGGTATAAACACGTTTAATCTGGGCACTGGGGGCATTCACGCCTGAAGGAATCTTGTCTGGTAACTTTTATTATTGTGGCATTCGTAACGGAATTTATCCTGGCCTTGGAACAGCAGCTTAAAAATAATGAGGTCCTACAACCCAGTGTTCACCTTGACTGTATTAGGAACCATATGGTATAACTACCACACTCACAAAGTAAGAGTCTAATTTGAACAACAGAGCTGATAAATCAAGCTAATAATAATACCAAAACTTCGGACGAAATACGGGGACATCACGCGAGCAGAAAAAATTAAGTACAGTGTGAGATCATCATGAAAAATGGAGTGGACAAGGGAGCGCTTAGGGAACGAATACGCAAACTTGAAGTAGCCTGCCAAAACTCACGCACGATCTACGAGTACAACTAAAATGTCTCTCCCGAAATACTAAGATGCGTCACTATGAAATGGTTCTGAAGCCAGTAGTTATGTATTGAACCCTTTAGGTCCATATTGAGGGATACCTACCTTCCTTACCTATCGGCAAAGTTCATGAGATCTGTCTCTTGGGTCGTTTCGGGTTCTTCGTCACTTGCTGAGGTAAAGGTAGGATTCATTAATTCTAATCTATCTACCGGAATGAAAGGTCTGTTTAAAAGATTCCTATTTATTCAGGAAAATTCTGAAGCATGTCAATGGTATCATAGAAGTCAATTGTGTCCACTGGACACCACAATCATTTTACATAAATGTCAGAACACTGGTGTGAGACTTTAACGTAATCGTCTGATGGGCATTCTTACTAGAAACCATTGTCTCAATTATTAATCATTTAAGAAAGGAAAGTCTGGAAATCCTTAAATTCGGCTTCCATGTGAGACCACATGTACCATCATAGTGATTCGTTATGGTCCAGCCCTCGTAACACGAACTCTGGACTCTGAGTATAATTAAGGCCGTCCAATCGGTGTGTGCCACACAGTGGTTCTACGGCATGGACCCTTAATTGAATCGATGTGACCTGCGTCTATGTCATGGACCGACATCTAATCTTTTAAGTTACTTTAAAGTCATTGTGGATGATGACCGCAAGGAAATGATGCTACGATGGCATATGGCCCTAATCTAAGTCACTGAGGTTGATGACCCCCTGACCATCCAAGTTTCTAGGCTGAAGGCTAAACACAATTAAGTTACATCGGTTTATGACCAAAGTTCCACTTTACTATCCCCAGCACATTCACTGCTCAATCAATCAAAGTTCAATAATTACAACAATAGCAATGCTCACAAACTTTGTGGCAGTAAAATCCATTTCCTTCGGATATGTCCCCTTAATCGTTACTTTACATGTTAATATTCCCCAGAAAACAAACTACAATTTCCAGAATGCATCTCCAAGTTATTCGCTTGATTAAAGTTATTTCAAAATGCGGTTTCACTGAATTTAATAATTAAATAAATTTAAATGATTTAATGAAATGTTAAAGATCAGTAAATTTTATCTCCGCGGACTCTGGTTTCTTCACAAATTTCTATGCAGCTGTGATGTGAGTTCAATATTGCGATGTTTATCTGGCTGGAAAAGAATTTTACATAATTCATGTCCAGCTACATATATCCTATCTCGTGATATCATGCTTAAAAATCTAATCTAGTCCTAACCGTTATTAACACTTGGATATCATAATAATCTACGTACAAACCAAACAACTCGCCATATAATTACGATGTCATATCTCGTCATCACTGAATTTTGCACACCCCTCGCAGACAAACCGATCGTTACGACCATCGCTCTATATTTTGGACAACCCTGAAATTGGGTTACTCTGTTCCTTATACTCAAAGTTCGTGATTTCGAATGTTCACTACGTCCCCATTTACAGTATTTCACAATACTTAGATCATTACCGGCTATGAATTTCAACTAAATCCAGCATTTTAACGTTTCCCCTGGCCGAGAATTACAGTACAATCTCAACTCCACTTCTTTCCCGCTATCATAGCTGAGGTCTCTCACCCCATGCTCGCTTGGCAGTTACATAAACCACCCGGTTCGTTCTACCTGACTGACTTCTCAAAATGCTCCCTTTAAACTCTGCCGACATGATTAAACAAATACGATATTCTAACCAACAAAATGCACAGATATGCTTCAAGATGCCCACACTAATTATACGCGTCGCCAATTATACCGCTATGGATTTCTATGAATTTCTTTCCATTCTCAACATATAAAATATTGTTCGGGTTATCATGTCCCGGCTACATATGACAGGACTCTAACCTGATTCGCACATCTCATCTCAACTCATATAAAACATTCCTCGGGCTTCCGTGTCCCGGCTTCAATGACAGGTCCAACCTGATTCACAAAACTAACCTCTGTTTCCCAGCTCCACAATTATCATCGACCAAGAACTGGAATAAAATCCCCACTAGAAATCCCAACGTCTAATATCGCACAATGCATTACTCATGAATAACTTCGCATAAATGATATCGTATTTAATAACTTGATTTTTACGAGAAATGACTGAAACATTCTACTAGATCCCTTTTATTGTCAGTCAGACACAGTTTAAAATGGGCATTAAAAAAAAGAACGTTTCTCTCCGTGACCAAATTCATCACCCTAGGCTCTCACCCGACAGCGCGCTTCCACTCGATTGAAAATGAGTAACCATGGATTATTATTATTAACGTCAAATTGCAGACAGAAGAATTTTACGTCGAATGAACATCTTACTTTGACATCACAAAATACAGGCAGTACACTCACACGGATGACGATCTACATTGGACGTGATATCACTTCGGAACCCTATTCAATAACTTTTTACAACATTATACGGCCCTCGCAAAACTTCAAAATTTTATCCAAGTGGAAATAAAACAAATGACTCTTTTAGTCGTACTCTCACATTTACAAAACTTAGTAGGGTGACCACTGCGTCGTATATCCCCATTCAAATACACTTTAAGAAATCACGAGACAGGATATAAGAGGTAGCAAGATGGAAAATCACCTACCTCATGTCTTCATGCCAGTATTCGTCTTAGGGCTCACCTGTGACCCTGGCATTTTATTTAGCCATCTTTACATTCATGGCTGTACATCTCATTATGTTTCTTCAGGTTTCCTGGAATAAAGCATAAAAAAAAGAAATACCCTTCAACTTGTTTGCGGAGCGCACACGATGGATTGTAATTATTCCCGCACACGAATTACTTAATCACATTAGAATATTTCAGTACTTTGACCGTCCTATCTGGTACGATTATTTCACTCAAGAAAACTATCTCCTCGTGGAGTCAAGACTTAGCCGCAATGGCTAAAATCTGCAGTTGAACTCAGTCTACTTTCGTTGGTTTGATTTCGCAGAGCAGCTCAACAATTTTTCGTCCGCTTTGTATCACAAATGCCGGAGAAGGAAGCTTCGTCATGGCGTCCCTTCATATTTATAGCAGTTACCCCCTCTCTTCGGATCTCTCCCTTTTGCCGCCAAGAAATTTCCTATAAACTTTCTGACTTACCTAAACTGTAATTTCAAGAGTTTTGAAAGTGACTACATGCTTGCTACATTTCTGGCGGCAGTGTTCATGGACATTTAAAAATTTTACGGGTTCGATTTGTGAGATGATTGACCTCCTTTGATAGGCACTATATTTTTTTTGACTTGGCGTGGTCACGCCATGTACACGCGCTTTGAAATAGTTCATAAAAATGACTTGAGATTCTTCCGCCGTCGACACGTGTGGTTGACGTCACGTACCCCAGAGCGTGGGACCGAAGGTAATCACCCCCTCGTCACGTGTCAAATCCATGCTATCAAGAATCCAACTTTTAATTTAATTGTTACATTATGCATAATGTTCTTAGGGCACACAGGTCATGGGTTCAGTATGTATCCGAAACCCTTCTCCTAAATGCCAATAACAGACTCCTTGAAGAACTGGAGAAAAAGGAGCGCAGAATAATTAGGGGTATCATGGGATCCAACTACAAGAATGACATCCACCAAAGAAGATCCATTAAGAAAGAATATAACAAAATAGATAAAATTAGAGATACGATCCGCAAATGACGGCCACCTCAAACGAATGTACGGGAACACGTTGACTAAACAGATGTTTAATCTATTTGATTCAAAACCTAAAACCACGATGCCTTGGTTCAGAATCAAAGTGCTACAGATCAAACCAGAAGTCGTCTTTGACAGAGGTCTTTTCCGAAAAAAAAGTGACGAACGGGCTAAACCGAAACGAACAACCGAAAAGAAGACACGGTGTCCCTTGGAAGGAACGCAAGCAGACCCACTCGAAAGAATGAAGGAATTCCGGGCTCAAAAGAAAGCAAAGTTGACTGTCAAAAATGTAACAGGACTTAGCGTGGTCCTCGTTGAAATAAATAAATAAATAAATAAATAAATAAATAAATAAATAAATAAATAAATAAATAAATAAATAAATAAATAAATAAATAAATAAATAAATAAATAAATAAATAAATAAATAAATAAATAAATAAAGTTATAGTTTCAAGTCCCATGAACTAATTTTCGGAGGCAGTGAGGTGCCGAAATTTTGTCCTGCAAAAGTTAGTTTACATACCAGTGAATCTTTTGACAGGAGACTAATGTATCTGAGTACCTGCAAATCCTACCGGACTGAGCCGAGATGGAAGCTGCCAACTTGAACTCAGAAGGCCAATGTTTCACCGTCTGGGTTCCTCGGCCCGGCCAAATCAACCGAGGCTCTATTTGCTTATACTTCGTCGAATATAAGGATCAAATCCAGAATGGCATACATTGATAATGTAGGATTCAGTTACGGCGAAATATTGCAAGCAGTTAAGCTGAAATTATTTACTAGTTATAATGACTGTGTCCAAAACTTCTTGGAAATCAGCCAGCCCCGTTATACAGAGCGACCCCGGAGGAAAGGGCAATATTCTAGGATGTGATAGTAGCAGTCATTGTGATAAAAAAAAAAAAAACGTCGTATGAACATGATGTCAATATGAGATCGTTGCTGAGGGAGCCCTGTTTGAATGTAAACATAGGTAACCTGTAAAATTAATTGTTTTATTTCTCTTTGTGGTAGTAACATTCCCTAGACACCCAGGTCTCTCAAGCTCAACCCTTTAGATTGTTATTTATGGGGTTGGGTGAAGAGTGAAGTCTACAGAAGAAACGTTAATACGTGAGACGAACTGCTCAGTCGCATAATGGATACTTTTGCTGGCGTACGGGAACGCCACGATGATCTTCGACGGTCAACACGTCATATTCTTCAGCGAGTTGACAGATGCATTGAGGTCAATGGTGGGATCTTTGAGAACTTCTTGTGAAATCATTGTCACTGAACCACAAAATGACAAGAAATTTTAAAAAAAGGTTGTGTATTGCAATATCGTTATTACTGCTATGGAAAAAAGAGAAACATAAAAACAATTAAAGCAATAAACTTTTTTCCAGCATATCAATGTTTATATTCAAACAGCCGTCTAATATTGACCCCACGTTCATATGAACTCTTTTTTAAAAATCACAATGACCAGTACTGTCACATCCTAGAATATTGCCCTTTCCTCAAGGGTGACCCTGTTTGAGGATGTCTCTCTCAATCAGAGATGCTCTTATTCGAGCTCCGACTCATTCAAGGGAGAGACAGGGATAATGATAGCCAGTACAAAGATGTACGAACAATGGCAGGAAGGCACAGTACTCAGAGCGAGAAGATCTTTTTTTTTTTTTTTTTTTCCTACAGTTGGCTTAAAGTTGCACCGGCACAGATACAGTGAGTTTCTCTCATAGGTTGGCCGGCAGGCGCGCCCAGCTTATCTGCTTCCCGTTGACTCATCACTTCCCGTTACAAAGCACAGCGACAGCACGGGAATGCCCGCACTTCGCAGTTCAGGTCCGTGCTTAGAAGGTGTATTAAGTGTTGATCTGTCGCTCCAACTGTTCTCAAGTTGTGAAGTGTTACTTCGGGGTATAATCCTCATAATGCCTCCACATGTGTGAATTATATTTGTGTACGATAATTATGTGAAAACAGTCTTTCAGGGAAGTCGTTAGGCGATGTGTAACACAATTTCCAGGTGTACGTCCTCCACATAGACAGGCGGTGCGGAAACTCGTAAACAAATTGAGAAGAACTGGTTCTTTACTCGATAAGAAGCGAAGTGTTGAAAAACATGCACCCAAGGAGGAAAAAGTAAGTGAAATCGCAGAAAGAGTAGAACATACGCCTACAAAATCCCTAAGACGACTAGGATTACAAGGCGGGGTTTCGAAAAACTCAGCATAACGGGCTACAAAATGTTAAAATTGAAACCAAACTTATGCGTGTGAATCGGAGTTTCCTGAGACGATGCCATAAATGTCAGGGTGCAGGAGGAGAACATTTGCAACATTTTCTGCCGTAAGGTACGAGCTCATTTTCTTAATTCCTATTTCCTTAATTTTAATTGTTATCTCATATCATTCACGGGTAAAGTGAGCGAAGTGTGACCTTGTTATTATGGCGCGGAGGTCTTATGGCGACGAAGAGACGCGAAAGGGCCAGGAGTGGGAAGTAAGTGGTCGTGGCTTTAATTAAGTTACAGCCCCAGCATTGCCTGGTGTGAAAATGGGAAACCACGGAAAACTATCTTCAGGGCTGCCGACAATGGGGTTCGAACCCACTAACACCCGAATGCAAGATCACAGCTGCGTGCCCCTAACCACACGATCAACTTGCTCGATACGAGAAGATAAAGGCTGATGACGCTGTATACATAAACCAGCTTCGATGGTAAGGTCATGTGAGACGAATGAAGCTGGATACTGTAGGCTACCTAGGAGAATAATGGACTCGACTGTTGACCTCACCGTCGTTCACCGACCTGGAAGAAGGAACGTGTTAACAGATACCTTAAGTAGACATCTAGCTGCGGTCATTACTGCTCAAAGTTCTAGGTGACTCGAGGAAATAAAGGTATCTTCCAAAGATACACACTACTTCAAACCGGGCAAGTTGGCTGTGCGGTTAGGAGTTCGCAGCTGTGAGATTGCATCCGGGAGATAGTGGATTCGAACCCCATTATCGGCAACCCTTAAGATGGTTTTCCGTGGTTTCCCATTTTCATACCAGGCAAATGCTGGGGCTGTACCTTAATTAAGGCCTGGGCCGCTTCCTTCCCACTCCTAGGCCTTTCCCATCCCAATCGTCGCCATTAGACCTATC
The DNA here is from genome assembly GCF_040414725.1 of Anabrus simplex. Classification (NCBI taxonomy): domain Eukaryota; kingdom Metazoa; phylum Arthropoda; class Insecta; order Orthoptera; family Tettigoniidae; genus Anabrus; species Anabrus simplex. The sequence continues at coordinate 49,438,044 of NC_090269.1, read as the reverse complement.
TGTGGAGGTGTGACGTAAAAAGAACCTACTTCTAATGTAAGGTTCTCGTAGGTAACGTATTTGAAGCCTGAAGTTTCAATTACGGCTTTAAATTTTTTCTATTTCCACAATTTGCTTTACGTCGCAACGACACATAGGTCTTACGGCGACGATGGGACAGAAAAAGGCTACAAGAGGGAAGGAAGTGACTATGGCCTTAATTAAGTTACAGCCCCCACATTTTGCCTGTTGTGTAAATGGAAAACCACGGAAAACCATATTAGTGTGGGTCGAACCCCACTGTCGTCTTCCTCCGTAGTGTAACGGTTAGTGCCATTAACTGTCGCCCGCGGGGCCCCGGATTCGATTCCCGGTACTGCCAGAAATTTAAGAATGGCAGGAGGGCTGGTAAGTGGTTAAAATGGTACATGCAACTCAACTCCATGGGGGTGTGCCTGAAAAGAGGTGCACCACCTCGGGACAAGGATACGAGTTTACTTTTACCCCACTGTCGTCAGTCCTGCATATGGTTTAAAGTTTTCCTGGGAGGGGAAGTTCCTGATACTCTCGACAAGGCATTGGTATGGTTTCCACTGGCCTGCAGTAAGTTGACCCATTACAGGTATTATTTGGAAGGAGTATTGATCATACAACCTCTAAAGGGTTTCGTTATTCAACTGGCAAAATTCTAAACATACAGGTCCTCCCAAAAGTGTAAGGACACCTGCATATTTCGTGAACATGTTTCCTGTCCTTAAAATTTTGGTCTCAGGCAAATGATTTGTTACAGGGAACTAGGACATATTTAGAGAAACATTTGCTGAAATTTTGATTAAAATATCACTCTTTGTTTTGAAGTTATTTAAGTTTATGTTTCTAATAACTGGATAGAAAATAGCTATTTTGTAATACTTGATGAGATCTGGAGAGTTTAGTATGGGGATTATATTAATCATTTTCGTTACGGAGAAACACAGGTACCTATAGAATAATTATAATTGTAATAGAGCAACAGAATATGTCTCTATTTAAAAATATCTCTCGTTTTATAACTGGCAATAAAACCACAGAAAGTGGTAGAAAAAAACCCCATTCCTTGACCTTGGCTGGACAGGAGATCCTTCAAGCTACCGAGACCAGTTGTGTCTTAGTGTTTTAGCGGGATATTTACAAAACAACGTAACACACAAACGATCTCTGTAGCTTCAGGGGTCTCCTGTGCAGCCAACGTCAAGGAATGTTTGCTTTTTTTTTAAGCACTTTCTGTGGTTCTATTACGAGCTATAACACGGGGGATATGTTTATGATTATAAATATTCTACAAGTATGTGTGTTTCTTGATAACAAGGAGTATATATTAATATATATTAATTAATATATTAATAAATTAATATATATATTAATGTAATCTCCATATTGTACTCTCCAGATCTCATCAAGTATTAAAAAATAGCTATTTTCTTTTCAACTATTATAAATAAATAAATAAATGAGTAACTTCAAAACAATTATTTTTTATTAAAATTTCAGAAAATGTTTCTCTAAATATATACTAGTTCCCTGTAAAAATCGTTTGCTTGTGACATATATGTACGGATAGAAATCATGTTCATGAAATATGCAGTTGTCCTTAAACTTTTGGTAGGACCTGTAGAAATCTGCCACCAGGTTAAAGAACATGGTGTGTTTCATCAAGAACTTTCTCAATGTGCGTAACATTTCTGATTCCATATGCAATTACAAATGTAGTGTTTGTCATCAAGTAACTTCTCTGCATCTCCCCTAAACCCTGACATATAACTGCCTGGCAAGCAGAGATGTAGAGGAATATCAAGGCGATGGACAGATTGTATTTTAATGATGAGAGGTGTAGACCTAAACGGAGTCACAAATCTAGTTGCAAATAGGGTATTTTGGAGACACTTACTTTATCCACAGAGGCTTGCAGAGTGAACAGTGAAAGGCATAATACTGTTACGTGCCAGCCCTGTGGTAGCCTCTTTTGGTACTTCCTGGAAGAGGCTAGTGACTCAGACGACTGGGGATCTCCCAGCCGGCCTGGGGTGGGGGGCTTTCCGTGTATTGTTCTCGTTGGCTGGTTTACCTGTGAGTTTCTGGGAGATACAACGAGAATGTTCCGTCTCTAGCCACATCGCGAATATCCTTGTAGTCATCACCCGAGCTATAAAAACGGAGACTAGCCGCGGGCACTCAGTCAGTGTTGGACTCCGTGGTGGTGTCAGTGTTAGAGTCACTGTGGGACTCAGTGTTGGAGTCAGTGTGAGACTCAGTGTGTTGGGGTTCGGTGGCTGGGCTGAAGGCGAGAGAGGTGTTGGCTGTCGCTAGCGTCTCACCGAGACCTGAACGAGGAGTTGTAGTTGTTCTTACGTGGAGTGTCGCGTGAGTAGCTGGACAAGGTGAAATTCTCTCTTTACGTTTCGCAGAGAACTTTGCTCCGCGTATTCAGAAAACTTCACTAAAAATGAAGATCTAATTTTAAGAATACTTTTTCGTTGGTTCTGTTGAGACGGCAAAAGCGCAAAAGCTTATTACCATGCCTAAAATTCATGCAAAGTTCATTAAGTCTGTCCGACCTCATTGAAAATGAAAATCTTCTGCCTGTTTCCAGTCATTCGAGCGGGTTAGGAAGGGACTGAATGAAGCCCCCATTTAGCGGCGTGTATAAGAATCGTGCCGGCTACCGAAGCCTGTCGCACTCCTCTGGGACAATGATTAATGACTGACAGGTGAAATGAAATGGCATTGGAGAGTGTCGCTGGAATGACAGACAGGGAAAATCGGAGTACCCGGAGAAAAAGCTGTCCCACCTTCGCTTTGTCCAGCACAAATCTCACATGGAGTGAGCGGGATTTGAACCACGGAACCCAGCGGTGAGAAGCCGGCGCGCTGCCGCCTGAGCCGCGGAGGCTCCTGTCCGACCTCACCGATGACCTAAAATTGTTTATTCGGTCCATTAAACTAAATCCTCTCTCACAAGAAGTACTTGGTGCAGATAATATTGGCACAATGCGAAGCAACTTGCCTAACTTAGGAAATTTTCTTCTTCTTTCTTTTTGGACACAACTTTGCTCAAAAACTCACTAAACTTCGTCGCTTTGTCAAGCACTTTGAATGATTATCTTTCGTATTGAGTGCTTTGCTTCACTTTTCGAAAAGTCCGTGGTAGAACCCACTAGTCGGTTCTTCAAATTCTGAGCCAATATTTCCATCCAGGAAACGCTGGTTCTTTTCTGTTTTGTAGTGCTGCATTATATTGGAATGTACTTCTGTAGTCTGAATGCCATTCTATAAATCTCATATTAGAAGATTAGACAGACTACAGAATGAATACTTACAATATATATATATTTCAAGCAGTACAATCGCTCATCGTATACCGTTAGAATATCGTACGGAAACTTGTTAACCGAGTGAGTTGGCCATGAGGTTATGGTTGTGCACCTGTGAGCTGGTATTTGGAAGATAGCGTGTTTGAATCCCACCATCGGCAGTCTTGAAGATGGTTCTCCGTGGTTTCCAATTTTCACACCAGACAAATGCTGGGGCTGTACCTTAATTAAGGCCACGACCACTACTTTTCCAACCCTAAACTTTCTTATCCTTCAGTCGCCGAAAACCGTCAATGAAATGGCGTATGGCTTTTAGTGCCGGAAGTGTCCGAGGACATATTCGGCTCGCCAGATGCAGGTCTTTTGATTTGACTGTAGGCAACCTGCGCGTCGTGATGAGGATGAAATTATGATGAAGACAATACATACACCCAGCCCCGTGTCAGAGAAATTAATCAATGATGGTTAAAATTCCCGATCCTGCCGGGAATCGAACCCGGGACCCCTGTGACCAAAGGTCAGCACGCTAACCATTTAGCCATGGAGCCGAACGCCAAAAACCGTCAGTGTGATAGTACGTCGTTAAACAACAAGCAAAACAATTTTAAAAATTATGTTTCCCTCTAAAATAACTGGATGGTTAAAATAAACGTGCTAATTTGATAATATTTGGCTTTATTAGGTGTTTTATTAAAATTTGGGGGTGAAATGAAATACTTGGTAGGAAGTATTTATCAAAGGAGCCCCAAAGATCTGAACCAACGCCACATAAGATACAAGACCGCTACACTAACGAGATCTCAGCTGCTGACGTCACAGCATTGCGTCCTAACCCAGTGCTAGTACCCACGTTGTTTTTGGAGGTGTATGAATGTTATCTTCGTACCGAAACACTCGGGTCTATCCTGTTACTGTGAAATATTGATCATATTAAGTAAGAAGAATCCCTCGTAAATGTTGCGTCCCTGCCTTTAAGGGCAATTATTCAGCCCGACCAAAAGTGAGTGTTTTTTCTCTTTCCGAGTGATGAAGACCTCAAGGAGAAATGGATTAAATCTATTCACCGGGGTGAATTTGTGCCCTCCAAACAATATGTGGTGAGTTAAAATGTTTCTAGTCTAATTTTCAGAGTGTTATTTGAATGTTTACTCCCTGTTGTTAATATTTTGTTAATATTCAGAGTAACTTAAATACATGTAATGACCAAATGATGAGGTTTAGAACTAACTACAGCTCCTAACCTCACCGACTTGAGTTATGATATTTTTATTTTAAGTTACTGTACTTGACTTTTTAAATAAGATATTTTGAAAATATTGTGTGCATAATATGGAAATTCTTCCTGCTTTTCAGGTCTATGAATTACATTTCCAGTCCACTGATATAAAGAGAAGTACTTCAATGTACGACCCAAAGAATAGAAGGTTATGAACAGCACCCCTAGACAACTCGTCTCAAGAAAGATTGGTTACATGTTCTACAGTAGTCTGTACGTGAATATAGTTGAATACCCATGATAATAGCAGAATTTGTACTATCACTGGCCTAAGTGCTGTACATACATTATTATTATTATTATTATTATTATTATTATTATTATTATTATTATTATTATTATTATTATTATTATTATTATTATTATTATTATTGTACCGGGCGGTACACCTGTACACCGCACATTTAAATCTTACGCCAATTAGAACTCCTCTACAGGAGAAACACAGAACTTGGAATTAGGTCTACTTAAACTTTTACTCAGAAGATGTCACTTCCTTAATTTTGTGATGGTGAAGTTTCCAGTACTGTGTGTATTTCAACTTGTTTTTGTTTTCCGTTCATCAAGAAATTTGGACAATTTCTCATAGAGGTCACTACAAAAAAACGATGATCATGCACCCTGGTGTGAAGTGAAGGAACTTTGTTTGAAGAAATGTTGTATTCATAAGTTTTCTCCTTACTAAATTTCGTTCATTAATTTGTGGGTTGGCAATATTTACCTTTTCTTTCCGCCAGTTTTGAATTCAGCCATTCCAGCATTTCTGTAATTAATTTCTTCTTCGATTTGGTGTGTAACTTTAAGGTAACCAATAAAAGTGAGAGGGTGTGGCTTGATTATTCATGAAAGGTCTCGAACTTTCCCCGAGGGTTTATAAACTGCGGATTTTCACGTCTCTTGGCCATTTGATCAACCTCTAACTGAGTGTGTGTATGTGAAGCAGGAGGCGGGTGGTGCCTCTTTTATCAGGCAGCAGTTCTTCAGCAAGGTAATGGCCGTTTAACATCTTTATTTCTTGCTAGCTCAGCAGTTTAACCCGCAGGAAAGGTCCGAAGCTTTTACCATGTAACCTACTTTTCTAAAAATGTAATTTTCTGCCGGCTTATATAAAAGCTTCATAAAATCTGCAACTTTAATTCGGGGATAGAGAGTGATTTTGCCCTCTCGAGCTCCCCTTCATATTGGTTTGAGGTGACTACGTTTTGTAATTGGTTTTCCTCCTTTCTGTAATGTCTTAAATTATTCTTATACGAGTCACCTCCATAGTTTTGGAATAGCCCCTGTTTCATCGGCTTAGTGCCTTTTAGGTTTTAAGAATGCAGATTTAGGAGTGCGAGTACACGCCTCCATTCAACTTGGTGTTTCGGGCCATTTACTTAACCTGTTCTTTTTCTGCTAAGGCCCAGTAGGTTGGGTACGAGATACCCCCGTTTCATTTGTGTAAGTTGTGTCTTGATGGCACATAATTGTAAAGTCTGATACTGCCTTGAATAGGCTTGAAAAACTGAGAGCGTGTCAGCTCTTCTCTAGTGTTGTAAGAAGGCCTCTAGGAGGCTTGACATTGTAAAGTGGGAGCAAGTGCTCCATGTTATTAGGGGATTTCTGTCCTTGAACAAATTTGTGCGTTGAGTTAGGAGCTCGAAATTGTAAAACTAGGGGCTCGTAGCCCAAGAGAGTTATAATTCTTGGATCCTTCTAAGTTTTGTTTTTAAATTGCTATGTCTTTGTAATTTCCCTAAAGAGAAAAGCTATCAAATTTCTATTGTTTTCTGGAAAATATAACCTTTGTTAAAATTTTAAATTAACTTTGACTCTGTAGTTATACCCATTCATCCCGGCACCTTCTTTCACCTCTGCTGTTCCACAGATAATCCCGGAACAATTATTATTATTATTATTATTATTATTATTATTATTATTATTATTATTATTATTATTATTATTATTTCAGATGCGATTCCCTCATATCTATCCAAACCTTCAACATCAAGAGAAGATCCTGAGAATCACAGAAAACGACTCGAAAATGCTTTTCTGAAGACCAGCATCGAGGTTCGCCTTATTGTTCAAAAAGAACACATGAAAATTATTTTGTTTCATAAACTCAATGAACTTCAGGCAAAAATTAAATTACAGTCTGATAGTGAAAAAAAAGATTCACATGTATGTCTTATGTTGATATGCTATGTTCCATTTCCTAAGATACCGTAGTGTGTTACATTGTAATCAATGAGGAATTATTTTCATCCGTGTTGAAAGTGCACAGATGAATCAGGTAGGCAGTACAAAACTTCCAGCAATTGTAAGTAACACCAACCAATTACAGTCTATACTTGAAGAAGTGCTCATTCAGTTTAATGACTTTTCCAATTCATCTGGTGATACAGAACATGTTGAGTTGTTTACTTCCTTACCTGCATGATAACGCAGATGGGATTCAATTTTGATGGAACAATTGTATTTGCTCAAGTGTACCAATTCATGGAAATCTATTGTGCAGGCCTACTGGTCTCTTGTGCGGTCAATATCACGTCAATGCTGTGGATACTTAAGAAGTACTGTACATCAGGTACGCTGCTTCCGCGTGAGAACACACTGAGTAGAGTTAGTAGTAACTTTTCTACCTATCCAGTTAACGAACAGAGGTTGTCTAACTTTCTGGCTTATCTTGGTAGGAAAGTTGATTTCTTAGATGATAAAGATAAATATGTTGTTCTTTTCATGAATGGATTAAAAGGATGGAAATAGTGTACGTTATGCAGAAGGTACTTCTCACTGTGCTGTTAATGCCTTTGTTTTCTTGGTCCGTAGCTTAGATTCCAATGATTTAGATGTAGCCCAATTCTGCCAGTAAAATACTTTAAGGGAGAGGATTTGCATTCATTTTGTAAGGCAATAATTTTGGGATTAGGGGAAATATGACTTAAGGTATTTGGTGTTATTGCTGATAATAATTCAGTCAATAAAAAGGCTATTTCCTTCTGAACTGAAAATTAAATATGACCATCCCAAACAAAGTGTGACAGAAGGAACTCTCTATTTTATTTTTGATAGTGTGAATATTTTGAAATGTGTAACAAATAATTGAATTAATCAGAAGGTGAAAAGTGATGAGATTTCAACAATTTAGTGACCATGTTCCAGAAGGAATAGCTTCTCTAGAATCCTTGAATGTTGTTGTTGGGGATGATGACGTAGATGATCAGAACGAAAATGTACTTCCTGTGTTATTCTACATCGGATTTTACTCTTCTTATAGAATCATTAAAGAATTTAAGTGTGGCTATTGTAAGGTGTTTGAATCTGCTAATGATAATGAAATTCAAAATGACAGAAATAGCTTCAACAGTTAGTGAAGTAGAGGTGGCTTATGTTTTACTAGCTCAGATGTAGTAACATGTGTATCGTATGTCCTTGCTGTGACTCAAAATATCCTAGATGACAATGAAGAATTGTTCTTAAATCAAACAAGTCAGCAAAACTTTTTGTAGCAGGTCTCATTTTCAAATACACCATCATTTGTTTTTTCTACTCATGATTGTACTACTTGTCATTCTGTCCAAGATACTGCACATTCAGTTGTACTAAATATGTAAATATCTTGTTAAATAATTATACACAGAAATTTAATGGCTACACAAAAGAAAAGAATGTCACCTATTCAGTGCTTCTAAAACTGTGTATGTAGTTCTTTTTAGGACCACCAATGTTTATCAGAAGAGAGTAGGAGATGCTGATTTATGAAAAGAGGATATTCTTGTAAATCGCTGTTTCTTAAAGGATGCGACAGATGTTGTGTATCAGCAGGGTGTGTGTTGTTGGGGATGGTGACATAGATGGCTTGAATGAAAGTGTATTTCCTCTGTGATTCTGCATAGGGTGTTACCGTTCTTATAGAAGTTAAGTGTGGCTATTGTAAGTTATTTGTATCTGGTGATGATAATGACATTCAAGATGACAGAAATAGCTTCATCATTCAGACAAGTAGTGATGGCTTGTGTTTCCTAAGGTTAGATGTAGTAACATGTGTAAACAAAAAAAATATCGTAGATGACAAGAAAGAGTTGTTCTTGAATCAAACAAGTAAGCCAAAAACATTTTGTAACAGGTATTACTTATATATATATCCATAATTGTACTACTGGTCACAATGTCCATGATATTGTACATTACATTGTATACATATCTGTAAAAAACTTGTTAATGATACAACAAAATTTAGTGACTGTACAGAGGAAATAAGTGTCACCAGTTACAAGAGATTTAAGTCCTAAAATTGTGTGTCTTTTTTTAGAGCCACCACTGTTTATCAGAATAGTCATTTCTTCCTCCTCACTCCCTGATTTTGTTTCTTCGTTCATAAGCAGCTCTATAATTCCAATATAATTATACCAATGATTGTGATATAAGAACACTGGTTAACCCTCAAATAATTATGATAAAATAGTCCTTGTTGACTCACACGGTGGCGTGTTGTATATTATGACTCATAATATTTTTGAGGAATGGTAATGTATATATATGACTTTTTTAAATATAATTCTGAAAACGAGCATTTGTTTTCAACGTGTATTACACGACATCGTACTCCTCGGTACTCCTGTAGGCCGCAGAGTGATGACGTCACATTTCGAGTGTAGCGGCCTTGTATCCTAGGTGGCGTTGGCTGAACTGCTCATGGATCCATACAGGGATTCATCCGGCATTGATTCTACTATTCTACCCTCGTAATTCCACACTCATAACTCAACGGAATTAAGTATATTTGATATCTATATATATATATAAAATAAGAGTTTTGTCTGTATATTGCTCAGAATTTGAAAAGAATTGTATTTCTGTATCGGTCATGTCCACAGCAACAAGGAAATGCACTTTTTACTTTTCCGTAATTTCTGTCTGTCTGTCTGCCTGTACACGCATCACAAGAAAACGGCTGAAGAGAATTTAATGAAAATCGGTATATGAAGTCGGGGGATGAGCCCCTACAATCTAGGCTATAAATCATTTTACTCACGCTGAGTGAAATGGTAGTTTAGGGGAAGGCCTAAAATTTAATCATCAAATATTTATATTATTAGTGGTCCTATCGATAAATACTAAAGTTATGTAGAATTCCGATCATTTATGTCATACGTTGTTACCGTACTGGCTTTGATAACACAGATATTCATGAATTTGTATTTTTGTTGGCAAGTCCATATCAACGCCGAGCCACGAGAAAATGGGTTGACAGAATTTAATGAAAGTTGGTATATAGAGTTGAGGAATAAGAAACTACAGTCTAAACTATAAACATTTTTATGCGCCCTGTATGAAATTGTAGTTTAGGGGAAGACGCCTAACATTTAATTTTTAAATACCTATCTTATTGGTCCTATCGAAAAGTACTACGTAACAAAAGTTATAGAGAATACAATTTCCGATCATTTATGTTTTATTCAGTTTTATCGTACCTGTGTCGGTGCGACGTAAAGCAACTAGCAAAAGTAATGGCCTTTGTTTACTTCAGTTAGGAAAACCACAAGGTCAGTCTTTCTGAGAATCCCGTAGCGAAGCGCGGGTACATCAGCTAGTTCAATATAAATCTAAAATATTGAGCTTTATCCGATAACGAAGTTATTATAATTTGTTTAATTTATTCATCCACATAAAATCAGATCTACTGGTAGCTGAAAATTAGGAATACCAACTTCAGAAATACTTAGGCGCCAGACACGTACTTCTCTTCACCATGGCGGCCTGGCACCGCCCTACTCATGACTATCCTTGATAATATATTCTAGCTGGAAGAATATTCCTAAAATTGTGTTTACCACATTCTACTTTTTAACCATGCCTTTAACATTTATAAAATCCTAACATCACACTGAAATGCAGCCATGCATAACAATTGCAAGGTTCTGCAAATAGTGTGATGTTGCCAAGTGGCTGTCCTTGAGCAGAGATATATTGCTCGACACACTTTGGATGCGAAAGTATTGGTCTCTCTGGTTTACCAGTTGGTACATCTCACAATATTAAAAGATGATATATTTGTTGTTCTGTGATTCTTCATACAACTTACTCCTACCCCTTTAATCATTTTTTCATTCGGCTTAACAGGAAGATCAGATTTTTATCCAGATCCGTTCATCTTTTCGCTATGCACCAACTTTGCTCTAAATTCCTGACACATATGTTTGTAAGTAGCTTGTTGCTATTTGTTGATGTATGGAGTTTTTTGTAGGTACCTCATTGCATAGGTTCCTACCGAAGTTTCATTCCTGTTATTACATCGTGGCTGAATTCTTTTTAAAAATATCTAAAACTATTCAAAGTGCTGAAAGGTGAATCTACAATGAGCTTAAGGAAGCTACGACACTTTCTCATATTCATATTATAGGTATAATGTACAGTATATTATGTAAATGTAACGCTCAATTATTATTATTATTATTATTATTATTATTATTATTATTATTATTATTATTATTATTATTATTATTATTATTATTATTATTATTATTATTGTTACGGAGTTATCCGTGGAAGTCAGAGGTGAAAGAAGGTGCTGGCTGGAATGGGTCTAACTACAAGTTCGAAATATGAATTAAAATTTCAACAAGGTTATATTTTCAAAACTTAACAATGGTGACAGAATTTTGAACGTACAACAAATAACAACCAGTTAAATCAGGTACACGATCAAGAAGTCCAAAATAAGAGCAAAATTTAACCAGTTTCCACTAGGGGAAATAACAAAGGAAATCAGGTACAATGCAACTTTACAAATTCTGGGCTACGAGCCCCAAAGTCTGAGCTCTCAGCTCACAACCACAAATACCAAAGGGCAGAAACCCCTTAATTACATGGAGCTCTTGCTCCCGCTTAGTAATGTCAAGCCTCCTAGAAGCACCTTCCAAAATACCAGAAAGAGCTGACCTGCTCTCAATTTTACAAGCCTATCAAAGGCTACAACAAACTTTACTTCTAACTGCCCTCAAGGCACACAAAAGAAACAGGGGTATTATGTACCCAACCTACAGGGCCTTCGCATGAAGGAGAGAAAGAAAAAAAAACATCAGGTTAAGTTACTGGCCCAAAGTACAGAAAGGACTGGAGGCCTGAATTTGCACTCCTAAATATACATTTTAAAACCTAAGTGGCTCTAGGCCGATACACAGGGGCTAATCCCAAGCTAGGGAGGTGACTCGTAGGAGAAAACTTTAATACTTTAAGGAAGAGAAGAAACAGATATGAAAACGTAGTCACCTCAACTTCAAAATGAAGGGGAGCTCGAGAGGGTAAAACACTCTCTATCCCCAAATTACAGTTCAAGTTATGTGAAGTTTTTTCAAGGATTGAAAAGGCTTACATTTTTAAAGATATAGGTTACATATTAAAGGTTTCGAACCTTCCCCGGGAGTTAAACTGCTGAGCTAGCAAGAAATAAAGATGTTAAGAGGCCATTACCTTGATGAAGAGCTGCTGCCTGACGAACGGGGCGCTTCCCGCCCCCTGCTACATATCCACACACTAAGCTAGATGTTACTGAAGTGGCCCGGAGACAAGAAAATCAGCAGTTTTTATACCCTCGTGGAAAATTCGAGACCTTTCAGGAATGAGTAGACACACCCACTCAATTTTATTGGTTGACAGCAAAAACTTATACACAAGGCAATGAAGAAACACCTTATTGGTGGGAAATTAATTACAGAAATTTAGGATTGGTTAAAATCAAAACAGGCGGAAAGAAAACTTGATATTGCCAACCCACCAATGACAGAACAAAACTTAGTAAAGACCAAACTTATGAATACAAAATTTTTCAAGAGAGTTCATTCCATTGCACCAGAGTATATTACCATAGTTTTTGGTACAGACATCTGTTAGAGAATGTCCACACTTCTTGATCACTGAAAAACAAAAGAAAATCAAAACACAAGGTGACATCTTCTGATAACCAGTCGAGTTAGTTTAGTTGTTAAAGTTCCGGGTTTCTCCAGTAGAGAAGTTTCAATTGGCGCAAGATTTGAACTTGCGTCGTAGAGGTGTACCGCCCGGTACAATTATTATTATTATTATTAGGCTGCTTGTTCTTCCTAAAATGACTGAGGTTGCCAAACCGACAAAGAATATCATACAATATAAATTTAGTACCTAATCTAATTACACTATAGAATAAAAACCAAACAATAATTTTGATGATAATGTATAGAAAACAATCCTTAGGGACAAAGAAGAAGCAGATAAAATACTTTAATTTGTCTAAATTTACATTTTTAATCATAGTAATAATTTATATGTTGATTTAAATGTCAATCAATTTAAAGCTTAATATTTATGTTAATTAAGTTAAATTTACCATTAATTTTAAATAATTACCGTGCACAGGGTACTGTAGTCTATGTTCTATGTACAGAAATATATAAACTGTAAGGTGCTAAAATTGATTAAATGCATGCATCTTTTATAAAGTGACATGTTGTTATAAGGTTATATACAGAATCGATTTAAGTATTGCAGTGGACGAATACAAGACGGCATATTATTTATGAATTATAATTGTGAGGAAAATTAGTTGTATGCAAAGAGAGATGATGCCTTTGCAATTACGGTAATAATAACAATAATAATTAAACCACGAACATCTACAACAAGAAATGCATGAGCATTAACAGAAAAAAATTACATTGCACGACGGTCGTCTAATCTGAAATACCCTATGCCAGTGAGACCTTGAACCTCAATTATAAAGGTTATCTCAAAAATATCAAGAAAGCAGAAAGAAAAATCATCTGAAAGATCCTTGGCCTAAAACTTACAGATGAAGGATATCGTCTATAATCGCACAAGATCACAGAAAAATACTCAAACATTGAAACAGATTTCCATATACGACGATTAAATTTTATTGACCCATTATGAGGCTAGATGACAACCGACTAACAAAGAAAATATCGATGTACTCACAAACATTAAAGACGACAACGGTTTGGATCAAACAAGTCCAAACTGATATAACTAACGCCAGCATCAGACCTACAGATGTCGAAGACCGCAAAACTTTCAGACATGAGATCTACACTTGGTAAGTTGCTTCAGAAGATAAGTCCAGCAGATCTAGGAGAAAATGGACTAACGAACGTCGAGATGACATAGCGACACGATGAAAGAATTCTGCAAGAACAAGAAAAATAACAACAAATTATAATTTGCTTTATGTGATTCTTTATGGGTCGAAATAAATAAATAAATAAATAAATAAATAAATAAATAAATAAATAAATAAATAATAGACTACAAAACACTTCCACGAATGGCGTTGACAGCATTTGGAAATGCACCAGTAAACTATCCAGCCAATCAAAGGCTCATTAAACAACATTAAACATTAAACAATCCCTATATAATTTCCAAAACAATTAAAATAAGATAATAATAAAGTTAAAAGTAGAATTACCGAGCAAGTGGCCCGCGGTTGGGTCACGTAGCTATCAGTTTGCATTCGGGAGATAGTGGGTTCGAACTCTACTGTCGGCAGCCCTGAAGATGGTTTTCCGTGGTATCTTTTCATACCAGGCAAATGCTAGGGATGGACCTTAATTAATGCCATGGATGCTTCCTTCCCACTCCTAGCCTTTTCCTATCCTATAGTCGTCAAAAGACCTTTCTGAGTCGGTGCGTCGTAAAGCAAATTAAAAAAATACACTTCAAAATAGCCGTTGATATCACCGGAATATGACGTAACGGAAAGTTACCGACAAACTATCCACCTGGCCTCACACCAACGACAGAACATTACACCACCTCGCACTCTTTGTTAGTGTACCAAGGAGAGAGGACAACTTCATTAAGATAAGTTCTAACTTTAAAATATTAAAAGCCGAGCTGAGTGGCTCAGACGGTTAAGGCGCATGCCTTCTAACCCCAACTTGGCAGGTTCGATCCTGGCTCAGTATTTGGAGGTGCTCAAATACGACAGCCTCGTGTCGGTGGATTTGCTGGCACGTAAAAGAACTCCTGCGGGACTAATTTCCGGCACATCGGCGTCTCCGAAGACCGTAAAAGTATTGAGTGGGACGTAAAGCAAATAACATTATTATTATTAAAGTATTAAAGGGTATAAACAGAATTTAAACATGAATGTTTCTACATTTCAAAACAAATTTTATTAAAGAAAAGAGTGTGGTTTGATGGAATCCGATGATGTTCTTTCAAGACCGAAACGTCATTCTTTGTTTAATAGTGTTTTTTTAATTACAGGTATGTTACAGCGTTATGGGTGTTATAATTGGTGTTCGACAGTCTGTAAAGCAGTTACATTAAGGAGCAGAGGTTGACACAAATGGAAGTAACACCAGAATGGCAGCCATACTAAAGATGCACGGGTTGTGAATAGCCCTACAGACGACCTGATTTGTCGACCCGACAGTCAGCCTGACCAAATCAGACGGCCTGACTGTAAGCGCCGCATTTCATCAGTTGGCTTTAGCTCCTGAACACACACAACATGCCTCCCGTTTTATCGAAACGCCAGAAGGTTGGGATCGCGCTTGTAGCATCGTTAACCAACGTGAGGAAAAGAAAGAAAAAAGTGGGCGAAGAAATGGCTAGTGGAACGAAACAAGTTTAGTCATGATGTTACTAAAAGAACTGGATTCTGATGACTTCCCTAATTATTTTAGAATGGACTACGAAAGTTTCAGGACACTGTTTCACCGAAACATAATAGCGTCATGAGAGAAGGAGTCACTGCTGAGGAGCAACTGGTTGCCATGTTGTCACTTTGCAACAGGAAGAGATTATGCCAATTTTAAATACAGTACTGGTCATGTGACTTTTACTTTGTTGCGCCTGAAATGAATACAAGATATTTGTATAGTAGTTATAATGATGCAATTATTTTCACAAAGTAATGTCTTAAATAAATATTCACGTTAATAAATAGTTCTTTAACTTACTTTCTTCCATTCTCTTCTATATTTTCGTCTTCACTGCGCAATCGTTGCATCGCTTTCTGTAACTTTTAAATTTCTCCAACAGGATCTCAAAAGCCTCATTTCTTTTCTTTTTTTTTTTTTTTTTGCTTTACGTCGCACCGACACAGATAGGTCTTATGGCAACGACGGGACAGGAAAGGGCTAGGAGTAGGAAGGAAGCGGCCGTGGCCTTAATTAAGGTGCAGCCCCAGCATTTTCCTGGTGTGAAAATGGGAAACCACGGAAAACCATTTTCAGGGCTGCCGACAGTGGGGTTCGAACCTACTATCTCCCGAATACTGGATACTGGCCGCACTTAAACGACTGCAGCTATCGAGCTCGGTAGCCTCATTTCTGACATCCTTATTACTATACTGCTTACTCGACGTATCCCACAAACAAGTACATTCTTTATACAGCTCCAAAAACTCCGCATTCAGTGCTGTCATAATTACGTATTGTATGTAGGTCTGCTCTGGCCAACTGACGAGCTGACCTGCCTGACAACGTTCCAGACCAAGCCTGCCCAAACACGGTGCCCCTAGTACCCTCTGTACAGCTTCTTTAGCACCGTCCAAACGTGGATTTAACTGTACCAACATTAACCGTAGCTGAAAGTTTAAGAATATGCTTTCGGTCAAGTCAAATGTCACCGGAGTTGATGATCTCCCCATCATCATTAAACGTATTCTAGATTCTATTTGTCCAGTAATTACTCACATATATAATTTCTGCCTCAATTCTGGAACATATCCAAGGATATGGAAAGATGCTAGTGGTTTTACGTCGCACCGACACAGAGAGGTCTTATGGCGGCGATGGGATAGGAAAGGCCTAGGAGTTTGAAGGAAGCGGCCGTGGCCTTAATTAAGGTACAGCCATAGCATTTGCCGGGTGTGGAAATGGGATACCACGGAAAACCATCTTCAGAGCTGCCGACAGTAGGATTCGAACCCACTATCTTCCGGATGCAAGCTCACAGCCGCGCGCCTCTAATTGCACGATCAACTCGCCCGGTCATTTAGTAGTTTGACAAATGATATGTTCATATTGGTATAATTATGTTGTTGCATTTATTTTTAATTTATTATACAAATTAGTTTTCTTTTCATCATCATCATCATCATCATCTGTTTACCCTCCAGGTTCGGCTTTTCCCTCGGACTCGGCGAGGGATCCCACTTCTACCGCCTCAAGGGCAGTGTCCTGGAGCTTCAGACTCTTGGTCGGGGGATACAACAGGGGAGAATGACCAGTACCTCGCCCAGGCGGCCTCACCTGCTATGCTGAACAGGGGCCTTGTGGAGGGATGGGAAGATTGGAAGGGATAGACAAGGAAGAGGGAAGGAAGCGGCCGTGGCCTTAAGTTAGGTACCATCCCGGCATTCGCCTGGAGGAGAAGTGGGAAACCACGGAAAACCACTTCGAGGATGGCTGAGGTGGGAATCGAACCCACCTCTACTCAGTTGACCTCCCGAGGCTGAGTGGACCCCGTTCCAGCCCTCGTACCACTTTTAAAATTTTCGTGGCAGAGCCGGGAATCGAACACGGACCTCCGGGGGTGGCAGCTAATCACGCTAACCACTACACCACAGAGGCGGACTAGTTTTTTTTAAATATTTAATATTCTCCACGGTTTTCTGTACAATGACGTGGTTAAGTGTAAGAGAGGACCGTGTCCTAACTTCGCCACTATTAAAGACAAATAAATAAATAAATAAATAAATAAATAAATAAATAAATAAATAAATAAATAAATAAATAAATAAATAAATAAATAAATAAATAAATGCATATTTCTTGACATTCCCACAATTCTTATTAACCTCTTTCTCTTCTTAGTTTTAGCTGTACTAATTTCAAATACCACACCGTCTGATATTTCAAAATATTCTCTCAGGTGTTGTGTGCTTTTGAAGTACGCCGTGCATTGTGACAACTTTGCACATTATAATCCCTGCTTTCTGTTGAGTACCAGGCTTTCTAGAGAAAGACTGGGGGGGATGAAGTAAATATGTTGACACTTGATATTTCCCAGTTAGAACACCTTTCAGGGAACGAACGCATTGTGAATGTTTCATAAATCCTTCCTCCTCAACATTCTTACAAAGTATCTGTTGTTCACGGCCGTGGAGCAGTTTCTTGGAATCCTCAGTTTTATTTGGGATTGTATCGTGACAACAAGCGGTGCTCTAGTTATTTTAAGATCATTTGATTTGCTTTTTTTCTTTAACTTACATTTAAACTGTATTTTTATTCAATGAAGAACTGAATTTTCACTACCTCAGTTTTTATTTATATTGACTGCGAAAAGTTTACATCAGTTATTAATTTGTATTATTATTTTATAAAGTTATGCCAATCATGACTAAATAGTTGCGAACCTGCAGTTTTAATAGTGAATGTGAGGAGCTATACTGTTCCTCAACTTGAGCGAGCATGCGATGCCAGATTTGACACTAACGAAGTATGTTTACAAATATTAAGTAAATATCAGCCTACATGTTTCTATTTGTTATTATTATTATTATTATTATTATTATTATTCTCTCCTAGCATTTAGTCCCGCATTAGTGCAGGGTTCGCTGTCAAACATGCCATCCTCAACTTCCTGCGGTCAAGGGCGTCAGCTTCACTGATGCCTACAAGATGCATGTTTTCATTGATGCAGTCGAACCATCGTTTTTTGGGACGACCTCGGGATCGAGAACCTCCAGGATCAAATTAGAGGGCTGTATGTACCATTGAGTTTGCAGGGCTTCGAACGACATGACCATACCATCTACCCATAAGTCGTGCTTCTCGCATCTAGTCTGGGATAGGTGCCACTCATAGTCACCTTCGGACATCTTCCTTTCTGACATGGTCCAGTCGTCCGTGTAAGAACCAGTGACCAACGTAACATTTTCATCTCCACACCATGTAGAACCTGCTCATGCTTCTTAGTTGTTGGCCAGCATTCCGACTCATATCGTGTAACTGGTCAGACCATAGATTCGATAGCTGCAGTCGCTTAAGTGCGGCCAGTATCCAGTAATCGGGAGATAGAGGGTTCGAGCCCCACTGTCGGCAGCCCTGAAGATGGTTTTCCGTGGTTTCCCATTTTCACGCCAGGCAAATGCCGGGGTTGTACCTTAATTAAGGCCACGGCCGTTTCCTTCCACTTTCTAGGCCTTTCCTATCCCATCGTCGCCATAAGACATATCTGTGTCGGTGCGACGTAAAGCAAAAAAAAAAAAAAAAAAAAAACAGATTTCAGGCGGGTGGGAAGTTTGTCATATAGCACACCAGTGACCTGACACCATTTCAGCCATGTAGTATTTACTCGTGCTCGGGTGTCTGGTAATGTCTTTCCGTCTGAGATGATGAGTGATCCAAGGTTATTATTATTATCATGATCATCATCAAATGACGCCTGCGTCTCCATAGCCAAGAGTCAGGTGTGCCCCAGTACATGAAAAGGTGGGACAGCCCTGCTCCAGACGATCTGATTTGATGAGGTGGTCAGGCGGTCGGATGGCGTGGCCACTTGACTTCAGCCGACTACCCGACAAGAGTTTCGTCGGACGACACAGCTACACACAACCTGATTTTTGCGCCCGATCTGACCAAATCCACCTGACTGCCTGACCAAGTCAGGTCGTCTGTAGGGCCTTTGAAGGCAACATACCGCACTCCTCAACGCTCAGTGTGTGTGCGGAGATCTCGCATAATCTAGTGTTTCTACTCGGCCAAGCCGTTGTATTTATGAAGCTGTAGTGACAGTTATTTCCTCCTTTTTTCAGCCCTATAAGAAGCGTCCTTCTTTTAATGGAAGAGTATAACTGTCTTACTTTTACCGGATAACGACTATTTCATGCTGTTATAAAAACGCAGTGTATTAATCCTCGCTGTTTAACAGTTGGGCACGGTCTTCTCCTTTCATTTTCTTCCTTCGTGGAAACAATTATCTGTCGTCTTGTTTAGTTCTCACGTCTTGTCACGTGACGTAACCTACTTAGCATCTTTCCCACAGCATTACCATTCCCTTTATGCACATTATTGTTAATTTACATCGTCACTAACAAGGAAGTGATCACTCCTTGAAGTAGCGCAATAACCTTAAAATATACTGTAACAAATCTAAATGCTTGCCCCACTGTTGTGTGACATTTGTAACATTTTGATTATACAAAAATTAGATTTTGAAATATTAATTAATATTTGCCCCATCGGCGGAGGTGTCAATTGAAATAACACTAGATGATGGTAATAATAATAATAATAATAATAATAATAATAATAATAATAATAATAATAAATAGATTTGGTACCGTATAATTATCATGATTTCGAAGAAGTTCGGCGCGACTGACAGAGAAACGTTAAGGAACATGGGCGGTTCCTCGGACAGCTATTTTCTCGACGAATTGGGGCATTATGAAAGCGACGACAGATTTCATCATCAAGAAACTTATACGAATCTCTCATTTTATCAACAGCTTCTTTGAGGACATGCCAACGGCCGTAGCCGTGTTGAAACACCAGATCCCGTGAGATCTCCGAAGTTAAGCAACATTGGTCGTGGTCAAGATTTGGATGGGTTGCCACGTACTGTTGGTGGGGGGGGGGGTAAGGGAATGGAGGAGCGGAAAGGAACTGGCCACCCTACCGCACGTAAACTCCGGCTCAGGCACAGCTCTGCGGAGGTTCGGACCTGCCTTCGGGCAGAATACACCCTTACCTTACCTTTGAGGACAATAGTATCCAAATATTTGTGGCCGCCAAGATCACCGGACTTAATGACACCAGATTGAAATGAAGACACTCCCCACCATGGCACTAGAGCCCTTTTGGGCCTTGTCCTAGCATGCGAGCATTGCTCAGACCGAAGTCCTGCAGATTACGAGATGATACATGGTCGTGGCGAATCCTCTCAGTTGCTATTCTTGGCTTTTTAGACTGGGGCCGTTATCTCACCGTCAGATAGCTCCTCAATCGTAATCACGTATGCTGAGTTGACCTCAAACCAGCCCGCAGATCCAGGTAAAAACAATTCCCTGACCTGCCCGCGAATTGAACCCGAGTCCTACGAGGCAGAGACAGTCACGCTGCTCTAGAACGCGGAACTGTAACAAGCGAAATGGATCAATCATTTTTAAAAACCTCATTCTTAATTTACTCGCAACAGAATATATGTTAAGTCTTCAACCTGGAGGCTGTTTGGATCTTCAAACACACTACCAAAGATTGTGCAGTTATTGAGAAACCACAAAACTGATGGCGGCATTCAAATCAGGTGTACAAGGCATGATCTGGAGGACGGTAGTTTCCCGTCGCTTTCCACGCTGGACCAGAACATGTTGTTGTGGCATGACTAAACTTATGAGTAGTAACTTTCACAACATCCAGACGCACTAGCTGTGCTTTGAATGGCATTGCTCAGCACCACCCACATATCAGCAGCCTCAGCATTTTTCATACAGTCAAAGCCACATATGAGACTGAGGCATCAGTGGATGCTACATTCTGCTCTGGCCCTGAGATGTGCACTATCGACTAATAACTATCGAACTAGACGATATTTTCAACTACCGTTGTAGTCGAGTACTTTGCAAAATAAGTCGACTAAATTCAATCACATTCCTGTCACTCCCAGTTAAAGAGGCGAATTATTGTTTGCATTATTCGGGGATTGAGCCTCATTGTTCTTTCTTTGCGTTTCACTGTTTAATCAGCAACTCCCATTGCCTACTTCCGCATCACTTGAAATCGGGGAGAGAGCATTCATTTATTGCAATACATTCGTTCGATACAAAGCTTTAAATGATTCTTCTTACACTTACTTGACTGTTACAACATTAAATATTGTAAGCTCACCGGACAAGAAAAGGAGTCACCCTAGTGAGTACGCACAGATGGATGGTTAAGGCTGTACAGATGGCACAGTGAACTATTGTCGCGGCCACGAAATTAGGCGGATCAGAGAAATTACGCTGTTGCCAAGGTTATGTAGCAACTGGCGAAGAAATGTCTAACTGAACACATCATTTCGGAGCGCGAGGCAACTTGTTCTCTCTCAAGCTCCTGATGTTACTTCATACAATGTTGAAAAACAAATTATACTACATGATTCAGGAAAGACTGCTGATTTCAGTGGTATAACTATTTTCCTTATAAACCACTTTAAATAATTATGAAAAATAAAATCTTGAACGAGTAAGTTTAAATCCGTAGAATCATGTATTGAAAATTTCAGTAAGCGGCCAAGTTTTTATTTCTTCAGCCAATTAAATTTTGTCTGCGGGAAAAATGTAAAAAATCGCCTGACTTATATTTTTTATCTGAAACATATTTCCGTGAGTCTTGTAATTTTCCTGGAAAATGCCCGGGAAAGCGATCGTGTAAATGTCGCAAGCTGAGGCAGTTCGGGGCGCGCGCACCAGCACAGGCTGCAGGACCCCGTACTTACTTTCGGATTACATATTAATCTGTATCAGTTTTATTACATTATAACTTTAAATATTTGAATACTGTATATTGTACCGAGTAATATAGAAAAAGAACTGCTTTAAAGAATAGGTTTACACTAATTTACAATGAAGTAAGAATCAGTTTCTGGCTTCAAGGTAGCCTTAGTCACTGTCATCACTCATCTCACTATCTGTCGAGTCGTCTTTTACACTGATGATGAATGGCTCCATTCTTTCGTCCCTTACTATTTCCTTCGCCCAATCGTCTGTTTGAACATTTTCCGCGCGATTGAAGCACTTTTCCCAAGCGAAATGGATCAATCATTTTTAAAAACCTCATTCTTAATTTACTCGCAACAGAATATATGTTAAGTCTTCAACCTGGAGGCTGTTTGGATCTTCAAACACACTACCAAAGATTGTGCAGTTATTGAGAAACCACAAAACTGACGCGGTCGATGGCTTTTCTACGCCCTTTATGTTGAATGTCTTGTTCCTCTCTGCCACTTCTCTCTTGACTTAAGCCCAAATCAATTCACATTCACTATCCATCTTTAACTGCACTTACGATGCGAGCTCAACAGCTGCATGACAGGGAATGACTCGGGTAAGGTGGCCTGGAGCGGATGGGCTTCAGTTTGACAGCACTGCACGATCAGCGTTGTCAATTCGTGCCCGGGGGTAAGCGACTCTCGACCATCTGTCGCTTCGCCGTTCCCGTATCTGACGACAGCGCAGTTTTCCTCACCCGCCTAATTTGGTGGCCGCGACTTTTTAGTCGAATTCGTCCCGTGCTCAACCGCATGCGTACTGCCTCTACGGTGTCTGAAGTTGCTGGATTCGTTGCTGTTTCGCAGCGGACTGTTCAGCGTGTCTACAAGCAGTAGTGTACTACACGATGCCACGGAACACGACATTAGAATTGTGGTCGGAAGAAGCTCCTGACTGAGAGGGACCGGAGACGCGTTACACGTCTTGTTGATCAAAATCGCTTCCAAACCCGACAGGAATTGCTGCAGTCAGTGAACGAAGGTCCATCCCAACCTGCTAGAGAGAAATCGACGGTAACTGCATGCAATGGACATTTGGAATCGGTTACCTCTCAAGAGGGCATTGCTTTGCCGGGCACAGAAAGCTACGTGTCTTCAATGGGCTAGAAATCATCGAACGTGGACAGTAGCTTACTAGCGGAACGTAATGTGCTGTGACGAATCACGTTTTTGCCTGCATTCCAATGTCGCACGTCGTCGAGTGCACGAAGGCCAAATGAAGCAATTCATCCTGGATGTGTGCAAGGTCCGGTTCTAGCCGGAGGTGCGTCTATGCTGTTTTGGGGGTGTTTCTTTTATCAATGATTGGGTACGCTCACAGAGGTGATCACTAACATGAACCAGCATGTTTATTTAATCATTCTGGATGATGAGGTGTTGCCTTTCATCTTCATGATGGGCATGTTATTGATACCCCGATTTTTCAAGATGACAACAGCAAAATTCATCGGGCTGGACGCGTATATGACTGGGTTTATGAACACCCCCTCACACTATTACATCTCGATTGGCCTGCAAAATCACCTGACTTGATCTGCAATGAAAATCTGTGGGACATGTTGAAACGACGAGTAAAACGCCGACATCAGCATACCCACAATTTGGTGGAATTGCGTGATAAAATCCTCAGCGATTGGCTGCGACGTACATGCAAACCTTGTAAACTCTTCCTAAAAGAATCCAGGCAGTTATCAAGTCCACAGGCAGAGTTAAACGGTGTTAAATGATCTTCACTGTTTAATCACCAACGAAGAGAAGAGAAGAGAAGAGAAGAGAAGAGAAGAGAAGAGAAGAGAAGAGAAGAGAAGAGAAGAGAAGAGAAGAGAAGAGAAGAGAAGAGAAGAGAAGACTCCCATCTCCTACTTTTGCATCACCTGAAACCGGGGAATGAGCATTGTAATGATTTCTCCAGCGGTGACTAATATTTTGTCCGATGAGCTTACTTACGCTAATGAGGTTCATATTTATTCCACAAATTATCATCCGCTTTTCTCTTCCCTGTTTACTTTCTTTTTGTCCTAGATGTAGTACAATGCTACATATTCTTGGACAAACATGTGTCTTAACCTTCATTCTTGTAGTTTGTGATTTTATTTTCTTATTCCTTTTTCCACATATTTTTTAAAATACACATTTTCCCCGAAAAATCAACTTTTTGTTTAATAATATAACAATTGTATAGAATTATTTGTCTCTTTCTATTTTTCTTTTATATTCTCCACCCAAATATTTAACTCTAAGTGCGTCAGTTCCTCTACAAACTCTCAATAGATGAGCTCCTTCCATTATTTATCAACAAAATAAACAATGAGTTTCGTCTTATTTCTCTCTCTGATCCTTGTCTTTGTATATTCCCATAAGGCACCACACCATTACCTCTTACTTCTCTCTTTGAATGCCTTTCCTTTTTTTCCTTGTTGACAAGTTTTGGATATTTTCATATCGTTCTTTTAGTCTTACATTCTGCCATAATGATCTGTTTCTCAGTATCATCCAGTCTAATCATTACTTTCTTGCTGAATTTCTTAACATTGTTCTGAATATGTTTACCTCAGTAGTCTCCCATTCCTATTCTGTCGAGCATCCTTTAAGCTTTCGTTCGCTAAACAAGGGAAACGTCAAGATAAACGAGAAGGATATTGAGCAAGTGTCAGCTTTCAAGGAAGCATAATAACGGACGATATGAGAAGCAGTAGGGAGGTAAGAACTCTCATTGTCATCGCTAAAGAAGCCTTTAACAGAAAGAAGAGACTTCTACGGGATGCTTGGACTTGATATTAAGGTGATTGGTGGTGGTGATTATTTTAAGAGGAAGTACAACTGGGCAACCATCCTCTGATATTAAGGAAGAGTATGGCGAAATGCTTTGTTTGGAATGTGGCGCGATATGGTTGATGATGATGATGATGATGATGATCAATCAATCAATCAATCAATCAATCAATCAATCAATCAATACTGATCTGCATTTAGGGCAGTCGCCCAGGTGGCAGATTCCCTATCTGTTGCTTTCCTAGCCTTTTCCTAAATTATTTCAAAGAAATTGGAAATTTATTGAACATCTCCCTTGGTAAGTTATTCCAATCCCTAACTCCCCTTCCTATAAATGAATATTTGCCCCAGTTTGTCCTCTTGAATTCCAACTTTATCTTCATATTGTGATCTTTCCTACTTTTATAAACGCCACTCAAACGTATTCGTCTACTAATGTCATTCCACGCCATCTCTCCGCTGACAGCTCGGAACATACCACTTAGTCGAGCAGCTCTTCTTCTTTCTCTCAATTCTTCCCAACCCAAACATTGCAACATTTTTGTAACGCTACTCTTTTGTCGGAAATCGATGATGATGATGCTTGTTGTTCAAAGAGGCGTAGCAAAACAATGTGAATAATATCGAACTATCAGTTTAGTCGTTCATTCATCAAAAATTGTCATCAACATAATATTAAGACGAACTGAAAATCAAATTGAAGAGTATCTGACTGAAGACCAGTTTGGTGTTTGTTAAAGGTAAGGGTACAAGAGAAGCTATATTGGCATTGGGACTTATACTTGAAAGAAGATTAGAAAAAGACAAAATAACTTATTAATGATTTGTGGATATTGAAAAGCCGTTTGATAATGTACATTGGATAAAAATGTTTGAAATTCATAAAAACATAGGAGTCCCATATCGATATAGAAGAATAATTTGGAATTTGTACAGAAATGAAATTGCAGTAATTAAAATTGGAAATCAACAAGAGGAAGCAAAAATAAGGAAAGGAGTTAGACAAGATTATGCTTTGTCTCCCATGGTTTTTAATGCCTACATCCAGGATACATTGAATAAGATACGAGAGGATTTGAATATAGCAATAAGGATACAGGGTGAACAAATAAATATGATTAGATTTGCAGATAACATTGCCATAGTTGCAGACTGTGAACAACATCTCAAACAAATAATAGTAAAAATGAATGAATAGAGCCGACTGGAGAACTGCTGCAGACCAATCCACGGATTGAATACTAAAGAAGAAGAACATCTAGGTCATTGCCCCCTAATGGAACGAAATGAGACGAAATGTAATGACAATTTAAAAGTCCAAAAGCATCCACTGACCAGAATTCAAAACGTGATGAAGAAGAATGCATGGATGAATATGAATTTAAGACAATCAGTGAATCCGACCCTCAGTGCACGTCCGAGAAACTATCTTAAAACAATAGTATTACTACTGAGGGACTGCTTCTAACGCACATTCTTGAAACGACGATGCTTAATGTCTAAAGGGATCCAAAATACAGGTCAACGGCCCCTCATAGTGCTACTGATCACTAGTAAAGTAGAACCATGATATTTGTCATGTTGCGGTACTAATCAAAAGTAGCTTAGACTCACGGTGTTCCACATTCCACACATTATGATACTGTACTACTCACAAGTATCGTACGTCGCACAGGTAACGCAGGCCTATGGTGTTTCTCACATAATGGCGCCATTCATAGGCAACGCAAACCAATGGTGTTCCTCACATACGTGTACTACTCACGGGTGCCGGGTTCCCGTGGTGTCCCTCACATAGTAGGTACTAATCACAAACCTGTTGTGTACCTAATATAGTGGTACTACTCGCAAGTAAAGCCGACCCATGATGTTCCCCGCGAGATGGTGCTAATCACAAGTAGTTTCATGCTTTCTAATACAATTATCCCTTGGTCTTACGACAAGAAGGGGATACCGTTGGTGTATTCTTCGTCTGTATCTCTCACCCACAAGGGGTGGTGCGATATGGAGCAGAGACCTGGACGCTAGGGAAGGTAGATAATAGAAATATTTCTGTGGCTTGGTTCTAAAAGGGCCAATGCCATTTTTTTTTTATCGAAACTGAAATATTAACTTATACAAACGCGTTTTATCCTGGCTTGCAACATATTAAAAGGGCCAATGTCTCTGTTAAGTACTAAACGAACAGTTAACGTTTACTTAAATAAGCCCTTGCCAATAATGTTAGATTACCAATAAAGATTAGAGACCTGGCAATTTTTAAAGAATACGATAGAAAAAATTAGCATTTAATAAGGTGACTTACACAAAGAAAGTTATTTAAAGTTAGTTGTTGAAAAAAATAATTGGAAAAATATAAGCAAAGCTTCAAATGCTCATAGCTCAAAAACAGGGTTTTTGACATTGGCCCCTTTAGAACCAAGCCACAGATTTGAGATACGGCCATGGAGAAGGATAGAAAGGACATCCTGGGTGGAAAGGGTACGGACCGACCAGGTATTGGAGAGAGTTGGAGAAAAGAGGAGGATGTTACAAACCATCCATGCAAGGAAGACGAACTAGCTTGGGCATGGGCTTGGTCATTGCTGATGGACACTCCAGAAGGATCGATAAATGGAAGGAGAAGAAGTGAACGAAGAAGGTACCAGATGGTGGACAGTGTCCAAATCCCGGGAAATTATGAAGAAACTAAGACTATGCCTGCAGACAGGACTGTATGAAGAGCGGCTGTGAGAAGACTTGTGTAAGGGCAGAACACATCATATAGTCAGTAATCATCATTTAAATATTTCATCTCATGTTGGTATGCTATATTTCCCTCCCATCTCTCTTTCTTAATCCTAACCAAATTTCTATTACTTTTGTAGCTATATCTACTTGAATGCAGTAACAAGAAGAAGAAAGGTAATTCGTACGATACCGGTTATCATCTCTGGATATCAGCCCCACGTATGTTTGATAACCTGTATAATTGTAATTATTTGAATCCAGGATTGGGGCTGGCGCCCAAGGACTTGGAACAAATATTTGATAGGAGCGAGTGTAGAAAACTCCATGGAAGAATTACACGAAGGATACCCACTGCCAGTAACAGGATACGATCCTCGGATCTTCACGTGGTGCAGCTTTCCACTCCTAATTGCGGAGTAGATTTAACTGCTCGGCCATAAAGGTGGGTCCCTCTGAATTAATTTGCAAGTCACTCGATTTTACATTAATTTGTTCTACTGAATGTCTATACTAGTGATTTTTAATTATTGATCAATTGCATTTTTTGTATCTATTTGAAAATGAACCTCTGTGGCCCCTTTTTTTTTACGGAGAATATCGATTAGAAACAGTCGAATATTTAGACATGAAACCACTGGCTACTTGTGATATATTAAGAAAACTTTCGGCTGAAAATATTCGACTATTCACTCGATAGTTCGAAGACCAATCGATAGTGGATTTCAATCAATTGTGCCCATCTATTCTGTGGCCTGTGCCAAGAGATGAAGAAATGCTGCATCCATCAAGAAATATTTCTACAGAATAACAAGCCATAATTATGTACTTGTTGATTTCTTTCCTCCCCTGAAGGGGGAGGCGGGCCTCCTTAGAGAATGACTCTGTCTCTCAGGGTAGGAGATTTGAGGAGAAGGTGAGAGAGGAGTGGCGTGGCCTATATAAGGAGCTGTCCCGGCATTCGCCGTAGTGTAGGAGAATGAAAAACCACGGAAAACCATTCTCAGGACAGCCGACGGTGGGGACGAGCCAGTTTCCGTCTCCCGAATACAGAAGCGTAGAGCCATAGTAGAGCCCTCCTCTGCTCGGTTGGTCGGTGGGAGTGGCAGAGCTGTCGGACCGTGAATCAGCGGTTACGTTGTGGCTACTCCAACCACTACTCTTATACCTTCATCTCCTTCACACAATATACATAACATTTGTTTGAGCGCCAGTTGCTTTTTAAATAAAAACAACAAAATTTGGTAGAGCATACCTCTTATATCAATTATCTCAAGGCGTGAGGTGATAAACTCACATATTTGGCAATATACAGGGATATGGATCAGGACAATCTTAAATTACTGTTGCATTTCCACAATTGAGGATTGTACATGGAACTGGAATCACTTATTATAATTAAAATAAAACTGAGTTTATGACTATAATTTACGTCACAATGAACAAGCATTGACGTCTTTTAATTTAACAAAAAAATGTATCTAGTGAGATTTGCGGTAATATGAAAAAGAAAATTTAATCTAAACAACAAAAGCTATTGGCATGAACTTGAAGTGAGATGTGATATCGCCGCTGATTACATTCTTCTTCATGTTATGAATGCATGACATGTCTGATGCTTTAATTACCTGATGTCTGCATACACCGCTGTTGAACTTGAACTTCTTGGGAAAACCTATGCTGAAGTCGGGAGCCGTCTGTTGTTATCTTCTTATATAACAAGGAGTTGGCCTACATACCATGTACGCGTGTAGGGAGCTCCAATGTGATTACGTCCACTCAATATATTATAAGAAATTGGAAAATATTATTGAAACATCTTGTGAAGTCCATCCTCACAAGAAGATGATGTTTCTTTATCAGCATAGTACCCGTCTCTGCTCGGATACAACCACCACTTGTAGACCTCCTCGATTATTACTTCTTCAAACACAACTCTTAGCTCTGACCATCACTCTAAGACCACTTCTTCCATTTGATGCATCTGACTGATACATATGATCTGATAGATATGATGCCTCTCACCACCGTTGCCTCGACTTTTATATCCTCGCGATGACGACTCATCTCCCTACTCTCTGTTCATCCCTTCCACTTCAACATACAGTAGCTGGCGAATACTGACACTGGGTCGCAATCACGTGCCCACGCACTGATGTCATCAGTCATGTGTCGTATAAGCGTACCCAAGCGGATTACAGTGACTATGCGGCATGAGTCACCGGAAAACCTACTTGCACATAACATTCTCAGTTAAACATAGCCTCGATTGCAAAATACTCTGCCAAAACATCTGCCTAGAGTTACAAGCCACAGAATGACTATATCAAACCAAGAAATCTCACTTACTAATATACAGCATAATTACAAACATATTCACTTAACCTATGATTAAATACAATAATATGCGTGATACCTAATTATTACAGTCTAAATGATGAGAAACAGAATATAAAATCTAATGAATCGGGTTAATAATGGTAATAATAATAATAATAATAATAATAATAATAATAATAATAATAATAATAATAATAATAATAAATACTGAATGGAATCTGTAACCCTGTTGTACGGTTACAACGTCTCAAAACTCACGACTCTGGACATCAGGTCCCTGCGATGATTACAGGAGGGATGAGGTGTGCGGTGAGGTGTGCGGTGACTACAGGGGGGATGAGGTATGCGATGACTACAGGAGGGATGAGGTATGCTATGACTACATGAGGGATGAGGTATGAGGTGTGCGGTGACTACAGGAGGGATGAGGTGTGCGGTGACTACACGAGGGATGAGGTGTGCGGTGACTACATGAGGTATGAGGTGTGCGGTGACTACAGGAGAGATGAGGTGTGCGGTGACTACACGAGGGATGAGGTGTGCGACGATTACAGGAGGGATGAGGTGTGCGGTGACTACATGAGGTATGAGGTGTGCGGTGACTACATGAGTTATGAGGTGTGCGGTGACTACATGAGTTATGAGGTGTGCGGTGACTACAGGAGGGATGAGGTGTGCAATGATTACATGAGAGATGAGGTATGCTATGACTACATGAGGGATGAGGTGTGCGGTGACTACAGGAGGGATGAGGTATGCGATGACTACATGAGAAATGAGGTATGCTATGACTACATGAGGGATGAGGTGTGCGGTGACTACACGAGGGATGAGGTGTGCGATGATTACAGGAGGGATGAGGTGTGCGGTGACTCACGCTGCCCTGCATCCACTTTTCGAATGGGATATCCCATGTATTTTTAACAGGAATTATCACCCTAGCACAGACCAACTTCTCCAAGTATAACACTGATCTTTACTCAGTTATTCTGCTTGGTGTCATCGAGCAGTGCACAACATTGAATTCATTACTTCGCAAATGGGTAAACTAAATTTAATTTACAACGGTTAAAGGTTTTATGAGCAGAGAGAAAATAAGATGGGCGAAACAGTATGCTTTTTTCATAAAAGAATGTCATCCGCGTGTGCTGGTAAAGTTATAATTGCAAGTGACCATAGCGTTTTAAGTGAAACAGCCCACCAGTGTGTACCTGATGTCCGTGGGTTTCTCAACCTGCTGTCACGTATTCTTCACAGCCAGGCCCACCTCTTGATGAGAGATGTGCCAGTTACACGAGGGCACGCAGTTCGGGCTGGCGCTAACTATGGACCTTCTTTTACACAGTTCCGATTATATTCTCAAATAACTACAGGTATGTGGGAAGGGTGGGCATTTATCCACTCAAAGAAGAAATGGCCCGGCTCGTGAGTTTTGAGAGTGGTCCAAGTAAAGAAACCTACTCTCACTAATCCCCTTCTTGGAATTCGTGAATTTTGAAACCCGTGAGTTTTAAGGCTCATGAGTTCTGAGACGACACGGGACCAGCCGTCGCCACTTGTTACACTGCAACCGCCGATCTTTGTTGATTCATAATACTGAAACGACTTTTAAGTAGCCTACATATTTTATGATGAATGCCCTCACATATCATCAATCAATCAATACTGATCTGCATTTAGGGCAGTCGCCCAGGTGGCAGATTCCCTATCTGTTGCACCCTAGCCCTTTCCTAAATGATTTCAAAGAAATTGGAAATTTATTGAACATCTCCCTTGGCAAGTTATTCCAATCCCTAACTCCCCTTCCTATAAATGAATATTTGCCCCAGTTTGTCCTCTTGAATTCCAACTTTATCTTCATATTGTGATCTTTCCTACTTTTATAGACGCCATTCAAACCTATTCGTCTACTAATGTCATTCCACGCCATCTCTCCGCTGACAGCTCGGAACATACCACTTAGTCGAGCAGCTTTTCTTCTTTCTCTCAGTTCTTCCCAACCCAAACATTGCAACATTTTTGTAACGCTACTCTTTTGTCGGAAATCACCCAGAACAAATCGAGCTGCTTTTCTTTGGATTTTTTCCAGTTCTTGAATCAGGTAATCCTGGTTAGGGTCCCATACACTGGAAGCATACTCTAGTTGGGGTCTTACCAGAGACTTATATGCACTCTCCTTTACATCCTTACTACAACCCCTAAACACCCTCATAACCATGTGCAGAGATCGGTACCCTTTATTTACAATCCCATTTATGTGATTACCCCAGTGAAGATCTTTCCTTATATTAACACCTAGATACTTACAATGATCCCCAAAAGGAACTTTCACCCCATCAACGCAGTAATTAAAACTGAGAGGACTTTTCCTATTTGTGAAACTCACAACCTGACTTTTAGCCCCGTTTATCAACATACCATTGCCTGCTGTCCATCTCACAACATTTTCGAGGTCACGTTGCAGTTGCTCACAATCTTGTAACTTATTTATCACTCTATAGAGAATAACATCATCCGCAAAAAGCCTTACCTCCGATTCCACTCCTTTACTCATATCATTTATATATATAAGAAAACATAAAGGTCCGATAACACTGCCCTGAGGAACTCCCCTCTCAACTATTACAGGGTCAGACAAAGCTTCACCTACTCTAACTCTCTGAGATCTATTTTCTAGAAATATAGCAACCCATTCAGTCACTCTTTTGTCTAGTCCAATTGCACTCATTTTTGCCAGTAGTCTCCCATGATCCACCTTATCAAATGCTTTAGACATGTCAATCGCGATACAATCCATTTGACCTCCAGAATCCAAAATATTCATTCATAAGAGTTACTGTTCAGGCCTCTGAGTTCAATGTTGTGTAATACCCCCCCCCCCCCCTCCACGGCACTTAACGCCCTTGAAAGGGCTTTGGCCAGCCCAGCGACCGCTGCCCAGCCCAAAGGCCTGCAGATTACGAGGGGCCGTGTAGTCAGCACGACGCACCCTCTCGGTCGTTATTCTGGGCTTTCGAGACCGGGGCCGCCATCTTACTGTCAGATGGCTCCTCAGTTCTATCACGTAGGCTGAGTGGACCTCGAACCAGCCCTCAGGTCGAGAGAAAAATCCCTAACCTGGTCGGAAATCGAACCCGGGGACTCTGGGCTAGAGGCAGACACGCTCAGGTTAGAAATAATTATTTTTCAGCAAACACAGTGTAAACAGTTAATGCATGAGATTTCCATTCCAAGATGTTATTTGTGACAATGTGTGTGTGGAGATGTCTCGTAGCCACGAATTCAACATGGAAAATAACAGAAATATTGATGTTGGTTTGAGGCACCTGCAGACCATGTCATTCGTTAAAGGAATAATACCCAAGGGAAGAATTTCTTCTCTACGAATCCAGCATACTAATCTTATTTTTCTTCTATGATACTGCTTTTCTTCTTCCCCCTGTATCAGTCCCGTTAGCACAACCTCGGAAAGTTTACCGATAAAACTTGAAGCTTTTTAATTCATACACTGACCGACAAGGAACAGGTTTTTCAATCAAGAACCAGCTACCTGCTTGACCCTGGGACTCAGCAGTTGCTGGCCAAGAACATTAACACTCACTTTTGCACGGTAGTGAAATATTCATTAAATATTTTCATGGTGAAATAAGGGAGAATTAACGTATGGCAGTGCAAGAAAACAACATGATTAATAAAAAAGTTCAGCGGATAACGGATATATAGACCAAATAGCCTACGTATTATAGCTAAAAGCAGGAGGTTAAAATGTGGCTGAGATGGAAGTGAGGTAAAGCCAGATGGAATACAACACAACTGATCGAGTTGTCGAAGAATACTCAAGAGAGAAGTTTGCTGTGTTATGCTTAAGCGTCCAGGGTTGTAGTGGAAACAGAAGTAGGTTTCAGACTCACTCGTAAAATGACAAAGTTAAATATGAACATCCCTGTAACGGGTTGCTTACGAGGGCTTTGGACCAATTAAAACAGGAAGATAATTGTATTAAATTAGTTGTAAGAATTTCTATGTCTCAATACCTCTGTTGTGCGGCCAGTATCCAGTATTCGGGAGATAGGTGATTCGAACCCCACTGTCGGCAGCCCTGAAGATGGTTTTCCGTGGTTTCCCATTTTCACACCAGGCAAATGCTGGGGCTGTAACTTAATTAAGGCCATGGCCGCTTCCTTCCCAGTCCTAGCCATCTTTCCTTCTTGCTAGCTCCGAAGTTTAACCCGAGGGAAGACTAAGAAATGGTTCATCGAATGGTTCATCGAAAGGGGGTTAGTAGCCTTTCGGAAGTTGCAAGGGCGGCAGTCTGGATGATTGACTGATATGGTCTTGTAATATAGGAAATATAGGAACACGTGAAGCAATCCTGACTTTACGTCTGATCTTAGAGGATCGAATCAAGAAGGACAAGCCCACGTACATGGCATTGATAGATCTAGAAAAGGCATTCGATAATGTTGATTGGACCAAGCTATTTACGATTCTGAAGGTGATTGGGATCAGATACCGAGAACGAAGAATTATCTACAATCTGTATAAAAATCAGTCTGCAGTGATAAGAATTGAGGGCTTTGAAAAAGAAGCAGCAATCCAGAAAGGAGTGAGGCAAGGCTGCAGTTTGCCCCCCCCCTCCTTTTCAATGGTTGCATAGAACAGGCAGTAAAGGAAATCAAAGAGGAATTTGGAAAGGAATCACAACCCAAGGAGAGGAAATCAAAACCTTGAGATTTGCCGATGATATTGTTATTTTATCTGAGACTGCAGAAGATCTCGAGAAGCTGCTGAATGGTACGGACGAAGTCTTGGGTAAGGAGTACAAGATGAAAATAAGTAAGTCCAAAAGAAAAGTAATGGAGTGCAGTCGAACGAGGCAGGTGATGCAGGAAATATTAAATTAGGAAATGAAGTCTTAATGGAAGTAGGTGAATATTGTTACTTGGGTAGTAAAATAACTAACGATGGCAGAAGTAAGGAGGACATAAAATGCAGATTAGCACAAGCAAGGAAGAGCTTTCTTAAGAAAAGAAATTTGCTCACTTCAAACATTGATATAGGAATTAGAAAGATGTTTTTGAAGACTTTCGTGTGGAGCGTGGCATTGTATGGAAGTGAAACATGGATGATAACTAGCTCAGAAAGAAAGAGAGGAGAAGCTTTTGAAATGTGGTGTTACAGAAGAATGCTGAAGGTAAGATGGATAGATCGAAAGAATCACAAATGAAGAGATACTGAATCGAATGGTAAGAGGAGAACGATTTGGCTAAATTTGACGAGAAGAAGAGGTAGAATGATAGAATACATCTTAAGACACCCAGGACTTGTTCAGTTGGTTTTTGAAGGAAGTGTAGGTGGTAAGAACGGTAGGGGTAGACTAAGGTATGAATATGACAAGCAAATTAGAGCAGATGTAGGATGCAGTAGTTACGTAGAAATGAAAAGGTTAGCAGAGGATAGGGTGGCATAGCTGAATCAAACCAGTCTATGGACTGATGACTCAAACAACAACAACAACAACAACAACAACAACAACAACAACAACAACAATAATAATAATAATAATAATAAAAAATAATTATTATTATTATTAATTATAATTATTTATTATTATTATTATTATTATTATTATTATTATTATTATTATTATTATTATTATTATTATTATTATTATTATTATTATTACCGATTGTAAGAGGAGTGTGACAGTCTTCGGCAGCCGGCACAATTCCTATCCTTGCCGCCAAATGGGTGCTTCATTAATTCCATTCCTGATCCGGTCGAATGACTGGAAACAGGCTGCGGATTTTCATTTTCACAGAGTGTAAATCGTCTACGGTCTATTGGTAATGGTGAGTTGCATATTAACCGATATCTGCTGTCTGATAAATCTCGAGTGTTGTTGAACTGCTGTACGTGTTAAAAGTCTACGTTCTGCTTTTACGACCTAGATACGTTAAGCGAAGACAACGTGTATTTTACAAAGTTAACACTATACAACGAAAACAGTGCTAAACCCAGTGTGTAAAGGAGACATTAATCAGAATACTGTGTAACGATGGTACGATCTCTGAGGCTTGTGTGTGGTTACACAAATTCAGCGAACTGTGTCGCCTTTGAGCTTGTTCGCCGTTGCCTGCCCTTTACTACACATGATAGTAAATGAACATTATCTTGAGTCGTTAAGGGAAAGGAGCCATGTTTTCCATTGCATTTTAATTTGAAATTTAGCTTCGTTATAATTATTACATGTTCAAAGTTTAGGGGGAATTCTTTCTCAATTTTTTGTTTATTTGTATAGGGTTAATTCGTATATATAGTCTATGTGTTGTGTGTGTTTGATGATACGCGTGAATAACAATATAACAGAACATAGCTAGTTGATTTTAAGTTAGTGTTAGTCGTTTTCTGGGGGTTAGGTAAGACACGAGTCAGATGTACTAGAATACAGGCTAATGTGTAAGCTCTGGGAAGAGAGAGAATTATTATGATTTATTAAAATTAAACTCGAGGGACCCATTTTTGTGAACTTTGGCGCCCAAATTCATGGATTTTTAAAAATTATTTATCATTCATGGCGTTTCGGCCAGCTAAGGTTTGCATCTATCTCTCGGCACAGGCCAGAGTAAAGTGTAGCTTCCACCGAAGTTCCAGTCAACATCCATGGCTGTGACAATATGGAAGCTGCTGGGGTATGGGTAGTGCTGAGTAATGACATTCAGAGCACGACTAGTGCATCTGAGTGTTATGAACGGTGCTGCTTATAGGGTCAGCCGTGCTGCAATAGTACTATCTGACCCACTGAGGAAAGCAATGGCAAACTACCTCACTCCTCTTCTTGCCCAGTACGCCTCATTTTGGTGCTGCCATTGGTTTTTGGGGTTTCCTTATAACCGCATAACCTTTGGTGGGGCTATTTGAGGATCCAACCAGCCTCTGGGCTGATGACCTAACAGACAGACAAGGACCACATCATTTCAACTGTTTCCTTCCCCAGACTTTACATTTGCCCAGTACTCCCGCATTCGTTGTCGGCGTTGTCCCTTCCTTCCTTCCTTCCTTCCTTCCTTCCTTCCTTCCTTCCTTCCTTCCTTCCTTCCTTCCCTCCTCCCTTCCTTCCTTCCTTTCTTTCTTTCTTTCTTTCTTCCTTTCTTCGGTCCACGCCTTCCCTGTTTTCAGCTTTGGCTTTTCTTGGAAACTCTTGCGATCTTGAAGTTTCCTCTTAAGTGGGTTGCGCTCCAGGATGAAAGTTTTATTGTAGATAACTATTACCGCACTGAAGTTGGTAGACTCAACGTTTACGTCGCTGCAGAAATTCGCTCAGACAGCATTAAAATACGTACCATTTTGTAGTTTATTTTTTCAATTTTTATGTCCTCCCTCCTCCCCCCACCTCCACTGCTTTACCCCTTGAACCGG
Organism: Anabrus simplex; assembly: GCF_040414725.1. Classification (NCBI taxonomy): domain Eukaryota; kingdom Metazoa; phylum Arthropoda; class Insecta; order Orthoptera; family Tettigoniidae; genus Anabrus; species Anabrus simplex. Next base: position 49,400,715 of record NC_090269.1, on the reverse strand, counting down.
GGTAAATTTTGCTGTCTAAGAATTTTTTGCCCCCTCCCCACACACACTTGTAACTCCCAATCGCCGCTACTGCCTCGTTAACATGATTACTCCAATGAAGATCATTCCTTATATTAGCACCTACGTACTTACAGTGATCCCCACGAGGTACAACAAATAACATTGGGAGGACTTTTCCTCTTAGTAAAACAAATTGACGTTTCATCCTCTTCACATTCGTACAATTATCTGCTGTCCATCTCACTACATTGTATAAGTCCCACTGTGGGTCGGGGCTTATGTTGCCGTTTTTGGCATTAGAATTCATCATCCTCACAGACGTGCAGGTCGCGTATAAAGCGTCAACTCGAAAGACTTATACAAGGCATCTCGGGAGGCCGTACGCCAATAAAATCTCCGATTATATAATTAAAAAAATTCAAAATATATGTTATTGCATTTTCGTCTGTTTGATTGATTTTTTTTTTTTTTTTGTTAAAACATCAGGTGAAAACAGCTGAACAGAAATAGCCTAGATAGTCGACTGCGCTGTATTATACGAGACATACGGTTGTAAGCTTGCATTACGGAGATTGCAACCAACCTCCGGGCCATCATTGTTATTGGCGTGACGAATGAATAAAAGCGGCGACCCCAATTGGAAACTACTGAATAAACTCACTATCTCTGATTGAATCGTGTCGGCTAAGACTTTCTGGTAGCTTAAACATTCCTCATTCTCCTCAGTAACATGTGTTTATCGATAGAGAACCGTGCAGAGAACAAGGTTCTTAAAGATAATATTACTCAAGAGGCTCCCAGCTAACATCGCGTTCCTGATAAGTTATCTGACAAAACACATCAGCAGACCAACTCGCTTTGTAAACTCATTAGCAGACACGACAGTCGTCGTTTCTTTCAAGAAAGCGGGAGCAAGATCTTCCGGAAACATCAAGTTTCCGAGCAGTTTGTATCGTTCCACACAACATAAACCCAAAGAACTACCATGTCTGTCTAACATTTAGGGCCTTAAAAACATAAATACTTCCATTTTTCAGATTACGCAGGAGGAATTCGAAAAACGGTTGTTTTATTTTTATCTACGAAAACAACCGATTATCAAATTACGAAACTCGGTACTTAATAATAATAATTTTTTGCAAGCTGCTTTTACGTCGCACCGACACAGATAGGTTTTATGGCGACGATGGGACAGGAAAGGTACAGCCCCAGCATTTGCTTGGTGTGGACGATAATAATAATAATAATAATAATAATAATAATAATAATAATAATAACAATGTTACCGGGTGAGTTGGTCGTGCGGTTAGGAGCGCGCAGCTGTGAGCTCGCATCCGGGTGATAGTGGGTTCGAACCCCACTGTCGGCAGCCCTGAAAATGGTTTTCCGTGGTTTCCCATTTTCACACCAGGCATACGCTGGGACTGTACCTTAATTAAGGCCACGGCCGCTTTCTTCCCATTCCTAGGCATTTCCTGTCCCATCGTCACCATAAGACCTATCTGTGTCGGTGCGACGTAAAGCAACAAGCAAAATAATAATAATAATAATAATAATAATAATAATAATAATAATAATAATAATAATAATAATAATAATAATAATAATAATAGTAATGTTATTGGCTTTTAGTCCCGCTAACTACTTTTACCGTTTTTAGAGATGCCGATCTATCGAAATTTTGTCCCACGGGAGTTTTTTTTTACGTGCCAGTAAATCTACCGACACGAGGCTGACGTATTAAAGCACTTTCAAACACAATCGGACTGAGTCAGGATTGAACCTGCCAAGTTGGCTACTCGGTTCTTGAACTGAGAAGGAGTGTGTGTGTATGGGGGAGGGGGAGTCGTGGAAAAGAAAAGATGTATTTATACACAAAACTCAGACAGTGATCCGTCCGGAGGCTTTATATGCAGCTGAATGTTTGAACGTGATAAAAACAGGATTGGTTTACAAGTTGGAACTGGTGGTGAGAAATATTTTGAAGAAGATACTGGGACCCCAAGAAACAGAGCATGGATCACACAGAAAGAAAGGAAACCAAGAATTATATCTCAAGATGGAAAATACCTCAGATATCATCCGGAAGAGGAGAGACATGTTCTTCGGACATGTCTACAGAATGAACGCGGGAAGACTGACCAATCAGATAGTAAGATTTTTTGAGAACAGGAAAACTACAGTGCGCTGGTATCAGGAGGTAAAGAAGAACCTGGAGGAGATGGGAATACAAGGCATGGAAATCAAAAATAGGGATGCATAGGCCTACAAGTCGAAGTTCAAGGCTACCAAGAAGTTTCAAGTAAAAGTTAGGTCCCGTACCCAAGAGCTGTGGAAGAAAGGAAGAGATTGCAGGGTGAAAGGATGAAGGAGTGCAGAACGAGGATTAAAGTCCAGAAACAGATGAAGCTGAGTTCGAATTAACGTGGTTCATAGTCGGCCAAAACGAAAGAAGAAGAAGATGAAGGATACACACAAACTCCTGAGCTGTCCTTAGTGTCTCAGTCTTATTTTAGTTTTGCTTTACGTCACACCGACACAGGCCTTTTGCCCACGATGGGATAAGAAAGGAAGCGACCGTGTCCTTAAGATGCAGGCTGGTGTGAATATGGAAAACCACGGAAACCCATCTTTAGGGCTACCGGCAGTGGGGCTTGAACCCACTATCTGCCGAATGCAAGCTGATAGCCACGTGACCTAAACCGTGTGGTCAATGGTTTTATTTCCAACATAGAGGGTTCGATCCCGGCAGGAGTCGCTGGCATTTGATGGTGTTACATGCAACAGGCCCGTTAAGCCCCTCTGGGGGCCATGATCGTTAAGGTGTTAAGTTTCTATGGTCAGACACCGTAATTAGCCAGTTGACACAACAAAAATACTTCGAAAATTAATTGTTCATCCTCGCACCAGAGGGAGCACATCAGACGACAGTAGAGACATCTGGCGATAAACGTTCAAACTTCTTCAAATAGAAGGTTCACTGTTCGTATTATAGATGACCTAAAAGACGCTTAGTTTGAATGTACGGAGTTGGAGCACCTCCGGGATAATAATAATAATAATAATAATAATAATAATAATAATAATAATAATAATAATAATAATAATTTTATCGGCGGTGCACCTCAACTCCGTGCATTTAAATGAAGTGCCATTAAGAACGCTATCTGTCACTGCAACATCTAGTATAAGAAGTTGGGACGTTGAACAGAAGATGTCACTATTAAATAACAGAGTAATATGCTATTTTAAAGTTTCCTAAAATGAATGGATTTCTTTGTTTTGTTTTGGTGAATCACTAGTTGCAACAAATATTTCAAGAAATTTGGACTTTTCTCCATAGATGTCTCTATGAAAGAACTGAGGTCATGGCCCTCTAGTGCAAAATGAAATAACTATAAATTTAAAGAAGTTTTGTGTTTATGGTTTTCTGAACTGAATTGACTTTTCTTATTTTTGATACTTCAAGGTTTGCAACACTTCTTATTCATCCCGCCAACATGGGATTCTAACCAATCCTAAATTTTCTGTATTTATTTTTCAGCCAATCAAACGTTTTTGTACCTATTTTATCCGCCAATAAAAATGAGAGTGTGTGTCCGGTTTTAGTCAAGAGCCTTCTTGAAACTTCCTCTCGGGTATAAAAGCTGTTGCTTTTTCAAGTTAACTTGTCTTATTGGTCGCCGAATTTCTGAGTGTGTGTGTGTGTGTGTGTGTGTGTGTGTGTGTTAAGAGAGCAGACGGGGGTCCTCATTCTTCGGCAGGCAGACCATCAGCCCAGGTAATGGCCACCAGTTTCCTATCTCTGTAGTTATCTCCACAAGCTGAACCCGAGGAGAAGGTTCCAATCTTTAACTATGTAACAGCCCATTCCTAAAATGTAAACTTTCTTATTTCTAATGTAAATTTCATGTAAGTCCTAAAGACAAACTGTAAATCGGGGATAGAGAGTGCGTTACCCTCTCCAATTCCCCTTCTTGAGGTGACTACGATTTTGTAACTGTTTTTCTCTTGTAAATCATAAGTTAACTTATCCTTCTAGTCACCTCAGTAGTGTGGGATTAGCCTCTGCATCGTCGGGCTGCAAGCCCAAGTAGGGTTTTAATTTCCGATTTCGGAGGAGCGCAAGTATACGCCTCCATACATTTTGTGTTTGGGCCAGTAATATAACCTGTTCTTCTTCACGAAGGCCCGATAGTATAGGTGTAGATACCCCCGTGTAAACTAAAAGCTCATTAATATGGCATTATAAATTGTAGGTTGTGCCTAGAGAGGCCTAGAAATGTAATTCTATTGAGCAAAGAAGCTCTAATCCCTAACGTAAACTTAAAGGTTGCCTTAATCAGGCTGTAAGGGTTGGGAGTGCAGTCTCTTTGGTTGAATTTATAGAGTATATAAGCTCTTTTCTTGTAATGTAATAGATATTGGTGTGCTGTCATCTGGTAACTATAGTGTAAACTGTTATGACATATTCAACTGCTCAGGGGTAATCGTTGACTTGGACATCGCGCAGAGCTACATACTTTATAATATTATTATAAGTTTCAACCGTACAATTTTTCTTGTACCATAAATAAATTAGCATGCTAATTTTCCATATTGATATTATAGATAACATAACTTCATTTTACTTAATCGATCCTCTTGTGCCGGTTTGTGTCGAGATTTGGCAGACAGATCATCATGTTTTCTTGTCATCTATCCTTGATCGGGGCATTGTCAAACTCACTCCTCTAGATTTCAGAAAAGACGCTATGTTATCTTCTCATTTGATCTTTTGTCTGCCTGTCGTTAACTTTATAGCAAATAGGAATGCGTGTTTTGCTGCACCGACTTTCAACAGTGTAACGATGCGACTTAAACAAATACACTACAGAGTATATTATACTATATTATTATATTACATATTATTATATAGTGTATTTGACTTACTCCGCCTCTGTGGTGTAGTGGTTAGCGTGATTAGCTGCCACCCCCGGAGGCCCGGGTTCGATTCCCGGCTCTGCCACGAAATTTGAAAAGTGGTACGAGGGCTGGAACGGGGTCCACTCAGCCTCGGGAGGTCAACTGAGTAGAGGTGGGTTCGATTCCCACCTCAGCCATCCTGGAAGTGGTTTTCCGTGGTTTCCCACTTCTCCTCCAGGCGAATGCCGGGATGGTACCTAACTTAAGGCCACGGCCGCTTCCTTCCCTCTTCCTTGCCTATCCCTTCCAATCTTCCCATCCCTCCAGCATAGCAGGTGAGGCCGCCTGGGCGAGATACTGGTCATACTCCCCAGTTGTATCCCCGACCAAGAGTCTGAAGCTCCAGGACACTGCCCTTGAGGCGGTAGAGGTGGGATCCCTCGCTAAGTCCGAGGGAAAAACCGAACGTGGAGGGTAAACAGATGATGATGATGATGATGATGTATTTGACTTAAAGCAATCTCCTACGAAAGCGCTCTCACTTGGAAGACATGAACTCTGAAGGTCACATTTTGTGTCTGTAAGCTGCTACTAATGACAGTTCCCACTTCCCAGTTACTGCTTTCACTAGTACGTTATTCTTTTGTCGTTACTCGGTAACCTGTTATTTTTTGTCCTCGTTATATTTGTAACAGTGACAGGCATGCAACTGCGACAAAGTAACTGCTACGTTATTTTCCAGCCATCTCTCTAACGATGCGAGCATGTGCGAGTGAATGAATGGGACTTCGCAACACAGACAAGCTTGAAGCCGTGATCAGGCTGTGACCAATAAAAGGTGAGTAATGATGGACGTTATTTTTAACTGTTACATTTCACAGTTACTTTATTGTAGCAGTGACAGATGTAGCAGTTACACAAAAATAACCGTTTGTCACACCTCTACTACGCACTCTCTGGCCGCAGCCTCCTGATGGCCATGGTAGTGCTTATTCGCTCCTCCAGTCATTCACGTAACATGCCCCATTAATATAACCAGGAAATTTCCAGGTTGTCATTAGAAGGAGTTTGTTATTGACTTACGGAATCCAGGCCTTTCCTCACTTCATTATGGTAGTCTGTTTGTATAACTACTGTGTTCCTTCCTCCACGTGGGAAAATGTGTTTGTGAGTTAACACTCACAAAAAGTATCTTATTTACGAATTTCGCGAAAATGACGCCTGAAACCGCGAACATCGGTTCTTGTAATTCAAAGCCCTCACACAATATCGCGTGCGAGGAATCTGTTCGGCAATGACGTCACTAGCGTGCACTGTCCGGACTGAGTCGCCCTTATATAAGCGAGGTGAATTCGTACAGAACAAGCGATAAGAGGAATTTGGAAAAGGAATCACAGTCCAAAGAGAGGAAATCAAAACTTTGAGACCGAACGAGTTGGCCGTGCGGTTAGGGGCGCGCAGCTGTGACCTTGCATTCGGGAGATAGTGGGTTCGAATCCCACTGTCGGCAGCCCTGAAGATGGTTTTCCGTGGTTTTCCATTTTCACACCAGCAAATGCTCGGGCTGTACCTTAATTAAGGCCGCGGCCGCTTCCTTCACACTCCTAGCCATTTCCTATCCCATCGTCGCTATAAGACCTACCTGTGTCGGAGCGACGTACAGCAAATTGAGAAAACAACAACAACATCACGGAGATTTGCCGATGATATTGTTATTTTGTCTGAGACTACAGGCTGCAGACTGCATCCTAAAAATGTGGTTTACAGATATCACTTTTAAGTTGTCAGTGGAAATAAGTCAGATAAGGACAATTTGTTTTGTACCCATCTTCCGTAACAATTAATTTGCAAGGAATATTTCATACCAGTGCTCAATAAATATTGTTATTATGAGTTACTGTTCTATTTACTATTTTTGCTGTCATTTCTGTTTAATAGTAGGTAAGGATTTCTCCACATCTCAGCATTAAACAGTTCTACCAAAATTAGTAGTACACATTGTATTTTGTAGATATGATAGTAAACTAGAATGCTGGAGAAGAGCCGTAGAGGAGATAGGTCTTAAATCAGCCGGAATATGACTGAATATATGTGCCTGGAAGAAAATGAGAATGGAATTGTTCAGATGGATGGAGACCGGATCCAAGCAAGGAAGAGTTTCAAATGCTTAGGATCGACTATATCTGTCGATGGCAATCTAGCTCTAGAAAAATACCCGCTGAATTCTGGCTGCCTGATCTAACTGTAAGAGGAACTAATAATATCTAAACAAAGGGGAAAGCTTATAAATGTGCGATGAGACCTGGAATGCTATACGATGAAGTCACAATGTAAGCGACTGGAAGTAAATTTAAGCCAAGTGTCTTGAAAGAAGTCGCACTCCAGTCCAACCCAGCAACCCAGAAACACTGTATGCCGCACCCGCAACTATGCACCCACAAACCTCCTCCAGACTTAACTGCCTGCACGACAGATGGCAGGTGCCTCCCAGTACGTCAGTATCCTTCAACCTCTTGCCCGCCAATATAGTCTACAACTTCTTGTCTGTCAACTTATGGTTACACAAATCGCCACCATCATATTTCATATATCGCCACCACCACATCTCAACATCTCAAAATACCGCAATTTTTCCTACCTATCCCGAAATACTGGAATTATTGCAACCTGAAACATGTTGAAAGCAACTACGTTGGAACCAACAAGGCACCATCAACTGATAGGGACATAGGACCGTCAGGGTCGGAGGTTCCGCCTTAAAATTCCACTGGCGCAGCCCGTAGGGTAGCAGATGAGTTCGGATCGGATCAAAATGAAGATGCTGAAATGGATGTGTGGGGTTACGCAGAAAGACCACATCAAGAGCACCATTATACGAGGCAGCGTTAAAGTGACCGAAATATCCGAGAAGGGTCCAAGAAAGACTCTATTGCTCTAGTATGACCACATTAAGCGCAGGGATGAAAGCAATGTGGGAAGGACAATGCTTGACAGGGAGGTGGAAGGTAAGACAGAGGTACACCCAGAAGAAGATGGATGAATTGTGAGCGGGAAGATCTTAGGGGAAAACACTTAACAGAAAATGCCATTTGGGACCGAGGGAAATGGAAACGACTCGTCAGAACGTCGACTCCGCATGAATGGGAAAAGAAGAAAAAGAAGAAGAAGAAGAAGAAGAAGTGATACTCGTAGTAGTAGTAGTAGTAGTATATATACTCCGTACGGCTCTACTTCTAAATTGACGTTTTAGCAGATTTTGGCTCTGTCTGGTGGTCATGCGCTGAAGCATAGACATCCAACCAATCCCAAGCTGCCATTCATATCGATTTATATCGGCAGAGCACGATCTCGAAACCTAGTTGCCAACTCTAATATTTACATTCACCACGTGCTTAACCTATCTCGCTCATCGTGTGTGGTATTCGGTACGGTTCGCGATAATTTGCATTTTCCTTCAATATTTAGTGTGTTTTTCATATTGTTGGAGGGTTCCAGTGACTCTGAGATCAGTAGAGTGTTCCCTTTGTAGGCCATAACCTCCTTCCTGTGCCAGCCATTAGCCGTTAGTGATGTGTTATTTCCTCATTCTCTTTTATTGTTAATAATATATTCTCTTTTAGTGCCAGATATTGTTAGAAAGCGTAGTTCTTGTGAATTTGTTTTCAATCCATATTCATTCGTTTTTCTGAGTACGGTATTACAATTTAAAAGGGCTGTTTACCGCGGTCATGTTGCATCAGCTGTTTTCGCAGGCGCAGCGCGCTGGCAACAGAGGGAAGGCGATGCTCATTTGTTTTGCGAAACTTCAATTTAGAAATAAGGCCGTGCGGAGTATAGTATGACTAGTTGATGTAGCCGTGCTTCACTACGGAATTCTCTGAAAGACTGTTTCTGTGGTTTTCCAATATTCCAATATTCAAGCAGGCTGTTATACTCGATACGCAGCAGTAACCCCATCTATCAGAGATGAGTGGCACCATAACAGACAAAGAACATCACAAAAATGGTCAATGTAATGTTCCTGTTGATCAATTTTATGAGCTTTCTGTATTGTAGGCATTCGCATTTAGTTTTCTTCCGACTTTGTGATATTAGGGCATCTTATAAAATTATTTCTAGCGTAGACTGCAGTTCCTTATTCCCCGACTTTACATACCATATCGTTTCATTAAATTCTGTTTGCCCATTTTCTCGTGACTCGGTGCTGATACGGACTTACCAACAAAAATACAAATTCATCAATATCTCTGTTATCATAATCGGTACGGTAAAAATGTATGTCATATATGATCGGAAATTCAATACTATATAACTTTATTTATGTAGTATTTATCGATAGGAACACTAATAACATACGAGGATTGGGGCAAAAGTCATGGCAACTATTTTTTTCTTGTAGATATGTGAACGGATCACAAACATATATGTGTCGTGTGGAAGTTCTGCAGGCATAGTGTGTATGCAGAACAACAGATGGCTCTGTGATAGCTGGTAGTAGCGCAGCGAGGGCTGTGAAATCAGTCAGTTGGTGAGTGTCGTGCGAGATGGAAGTAACCCGTGTTGAGCAGCGCACTTACATCAAAATAGCCGTTCTCCGAGGGAGAAATGCGATGGAATGTCACAGTGAATTAGTGGAAGCCCTTGGGAATAATGCCCTACCATACCGTACAGTAGCATGGTGGGTAGGAAAGTTTTAGCAAGGACGTGTGTCAACCAGTGATGAGCAACGTTCGGGACGACCTGTCAGTGTGTGGACCGACGTGGCAGGTGCCGTCATCGAGCAGCTCCTGGATGAAGACAGACGATGGACGCTACTGGAGTTAGAGAGGGCAAGTGGCATCGAGAAACGCACGGTCCACAGGATATTGCGTAATGAGCTGCAACCGCGCAAAATCGCATCGCGGTGGGTACCGCATGCACTGACGGAAGTTCAAAGGTGGGTGCGTTATGCAATATTCTCCGACCACCTTGCACGCTGGCAACAGGACAGCGATCAATTCTTGTCACGAATAATCGCCATCGATGAATTTTGGGCCAGGGCATACGAACCAGAACTGAAACGTCAGTCCGCGGAGTGGCGACATGCTGGATCACCAAGGAGGCAGAAGGTCCTTCAGAATCCTTCCCCAGTCAAATTGATGGTGATCGTCGCGTATGACGCCAGGGGTGTCATTGTTTGCCACTTTGTTCCACATGGCAGAACAGTGACTACACAGTACTACAGGGACTTCCTGGTGCGACAGGTACGACGTGGCGTTCGGGAGAAACGGGCGGATCTTGTGGACAGTGCAATAATCCTGCACGACAATGCAAAACCACATAAATTAGAGTGTGTAGAGCAGCTACTGCGACGTTGGGGATGGGAAGAATTGGAACACCCACCGTACTCTCCCGACATTTCGCCCTGTGACTTTGATCTCATTGGAAAGATTAAGGAACCACTACATGGTAGGCGGTTTGCAACACGAGAGGACATTGATAATGCTGTGCGCTAACAGGTGCCCCGATTCACACATGGTGCGGCAAATGCTGAGGCAGATGGTATTCAGCGCCTCCCACATCGTTGTCAGCGTGCTGTGTCATTAGCAGAGGACTGCTTTGAGGGTCTTTAGGCCCAGGTTTGTCATGTCAACTTTATGTGTACTGAGTTGTCATTGTTTTTGCACCGGGAAGGTCATGTTGCCCTGTATACCACCGTAATAAATTAGTGTGTTAGGATATTTCAGTGCTATTCATTGGCCACACATGTAGTTAACACCTTGTCCTTTCGTCTGTATATGTCACATTTTCCAACCGGACTGGTATCTTCAAGAAAAAAACAGTTGCCATGACTTTTGCCCAACCCTCGTAAATATTTGAGAATACAATTTTAGACCTTTCCCTAAACTACCATTCCACTGACCGTGTTTAAAATTATTTATGGCCTAGATTGTAGCGACTTATTCCCCGACGTTACATACCTATTTTTATTAAATTATCTTCAGCCGTTTTCTCGTGATGCGTGTACATACATACTACATGCAGACAGACAGACAGACAGACAGACAGACATTACTGAAGATTAAAAAGGGCATTTCCTTGTTACTGTGGGCACGACCGATACAGAAATACCATTCTTCTTAAATTCTGAAAAATGTACAGACATGGGCCTAACTCTTATTTTATATATATATATATCTATATATATATATATATATATATATAGATAGATAGATAGATAGATAGATAGATAGATATGCCTTTGCTGGCGGGACCTAGTGTTTACAGTGCACTATGTCTTCTGGTATGGGCTAGAGCAATCTTGTTACTTTCATTGATCTGTCTCAGCTTTATCCTTGGCTTTGACAAAATGAAAGTGACTGAGGTATGAGTGATGCTAGTAATGCCATTCCTTCTGCAGCCAGTCCCTGCTATGAATGGTGTGAAAATATTGCTCATAGGGTCGGTTGATGGGTGCATTTCAGTGGGCTTGGCAGACTGATATGTAATAGCAACTTCTGGCTCAGTGAGGAAAGCAACGGGAAACTACCTCACTCCTCATTTCCCTAGTACGCCTCTTCAGTGATACCTAGGCTATCTATGACAGCTGATGGCGGAGCTGTTGAGGATCCAACCAGCCTTCGTGCTGAGGACTAAACATACATACAGATAGATAGATATAAGCCCGCCCGATGGCCATAATCGTTAAGGTGCTGAAGTCTAAACGGTCTGATACCGACGTTATCCGGTTCGAATCCCGTTGGTCGAAAAAATGTTCACCATGAGAATGTTGGCCGGCAGGGTAGGGGAGGTGGTGGTATACAATTTCTAATCACTAGATTGCGTTCCAAAAGCCTGCATTAAATTACAAACCTCTCCGCAGTGCTCATTAGGAGTGAGGGCATATGACTCTGTTGATGGTGATTCGTCCGTCGGACGGAGACGTTAAGCCTTGGGCAGACCCCTTGGTGCTATTCGAGAGGAGTAGGCTATGTGCCGGTACCGGGTTTCACCCTCTCCCATCCGGTCATAAAAACCCGCCACGACAAATTCATCTCACCTCATACCCGACCCCGTAGAGAAACGGGACAAGGGTTGGACAAGCACACATATATAGATATAATCACCGTGCAAGGTCCGATTTCTTGACAATCCACAAAATTTGTTTAGTTGTAACGGCGAATCAATATGCTGCACCGATCAAATTACAGTCGTATTAGATACGTAGCTCGATGGCACTCCGCTGCTTGGATAAAACAAACATTACAGAATACATTCGCACTCTCAATGTTTACACATCTGCATCATAGAAGACACCACGAGTTCCTCGCAAGCGGTTCGAATATATTATTCGCGATTTTAGTCGCAACCCATCACTACTTTAAAATAATACAGTAAATCGATTTGCCATTTTCAGACAATGATACGACTAGGAAGCCAAGGTCAGCTGGTTCTCTCCCTCCAGCGAACACAAGACCTGTTTGAAACCAGCTCGAAGCGGGGCAAAAAAAAAAAAAAAAAAATTAATACAATATAATTAGGGTTACGGTCTATTAGAATCCCTTATAATTTACGCAAGCCTTCTTACACAACCACAGAGCAAGCTAGATGACACTTGCTGTTCCCCAACCTATTACCGTATAAAAATCGGTTCCGTCCCACGAGTTCCATTGCCGTGAGTTCCGAAAACAAATCGACTAGGAAAAACGTCCCATGAGTTCCTATCGCATATTGTACCAGGAAGGCCTAGGTCCTGGTCCATATTAATTGAAAGAAATGTTATTTCCAGCATTAAAGATCCGACCGACGTACGAACATCCATGTAAAGAATGTTCCAGTATGTGCCAGACCCTACGAGTACGCTAGGCGGAGTCAAGTGACGTCACCTGTCGCTCGAAGCTCACCTCCCCTAGAGACATTTCTCGAAAGAATTTTTCTTTTAACAGCTTTTTAACACCTTGACCAATTTCAACGGGACAAACGCTGAATTATAGCAAACATCATAAAAGTTAATCCCTATAAATTTCAAATTAATTCATCAAACGGTTGTTGAGTTATAACAATTTAAAGTCTCAACGAAATTACGTAATTGCGGTCACATGGCCGAGAGAGAGCTGCCACCCCTCCCTGCGCTGGCATCTATATATGTCAAGGCCAGATAGCCCGCAAACCAGTGTGCAGTACAGTACAGTACAGTATGTTCGCGCAGTCACGGTAGAAGTACTTTCGTCGTATCTCCAGAACGCGAAATTCTATCGCCGATAAAGGACGTCGCACTGCAGTTAGTATGTCGCGTCGCGATTACAATATAATCCTAAAAAGACATTTAAGACTGTAACACGAGTGAACTTATTGGAGTACAAATATTAACTATTTCATTACGTGTGGACTTAGGCAACGTCAAGTAACATTAAACTTCTACAGAGCCTAATACTTAAGAATCACCAGAACTTATTTTTTTTCTCGAGTATTGCATTATATTTCTTTATTCACGTCACATCAATATTTTGAATGAAAAAGCAAGAACTTTTCTGAGTTAATATAACAGGATTAGCAGAAAATCTAACTTAATGACTGTGTTCACAGACTGTGCTTATCGACTTGCTTTCTTTTTTTTCTTCAAGTGTGAACTGTGTGATTAAGAACGTTTCAATAACGACTGTAAATAGTATTTAGTACAGAAAGGACTGTGGTTCTTCATACGCCATAAATAGTGTTCAACAGTGTAAGTGATAACCAGTCGCACTAAATGAATTTTCGTGTGCGAAACTCAACAGTTCCAGCTGTCATCACCTCATCGGGAACGTCAACATCGCCGATCCTGATTCTACATGGAACATTCCAGATGTCCATCTTTCGACATTTGGTAACAACAGTTCTTGTAATAAGTGAGTAACAAACTGACTAAACTTTTTCATTTATTTTGAACAGTGAAACTTCAGTGTCGCGTGTGAACAATTTCCATAATTTCTCAAAAGTGATAAATTTAATTTCAATTTCATTTCTCGTAGAAAGACTGTAGGATTTCAAGTGTGTTGTATAACGAGATTGACGAATTGAGAACTGAAAACTTTTAATAATTTCTCATATCCATTTACCATTATAAAAGTGTGCTTAGGTTTAAAAAGACTTTAGGTGGAAATTCACACATATGAAAGACTTTGAAACCAATGATATTTATGCCATTTTTTTTTCAAGAAGATTATTTTCAACATTTAATTTCAATATAAATTTTGAGTCAACAATCATACCGCAGGGTGAGAAATTAATAAATTGTTTTGAAAAAATTATTTACCATCTATTATTCGCTCTGCGAGACTATCCTTCTCTGTATCGGCTCCAAAACCCAGTTCCACTCCCTGAGGTCCTACTCATGCCCCTTGCCCACAACTTTTCCTGGTACAGAGAGGATAGTATAATAATAGATGGCGCCGCAACTTCAAGGGCACGATTTTGGAGCCATACTATAATAATAGATGACATCGCAATTTCAAGGACTCGATTTTGAAGCCGTGCTATAATAATAAATGATGCACTTGTAATAGTCGCAACATTCAGGGTTCGATTCAAGTCATTATATCTCGAGCACAGGATTTGACTGCAAAGAACTTGTTTTATTTGACTTATTCGAATATTCCGGAAACATGGATAACTTACTTGCAGCTATCGAAGCTCTCAGGCTTAGCATTAATGATCAGAATAACCAGATAGCACAAATGAACACACAAATAGATCGAATTAATACGCAAATGGTAGAGTCTAATAACCAATTGCAGACTCAAATGATCGAGTCTAATTCTCAACTACAGGCGCAGATGGTAGAGTCTAATTCCCAACTACAGGCTCAAAATACTCAACTTCAAGCGCAGTTAACTGAGTCAAATAGTAAGGTTGAAGACTTAACTTCTAAAATTGACAGGACGTTGGATACTAAGTTTGCTGAAGCGGATAAAGTCATTAACAAAAGACTCACTGAATCTAGTGCCCTTATCGAGCAACGATTCCGTGAAGCTGGAACTCGTCTCGAAAAGAAACTTACTGATTCTAGTGCACAAGTCGAAGCTACATTGAAAAACATGCGGGATCAGTTTGTTGAAAACTTAGAGTCTATTAAGGAAGAAATAAAGACAGAGGTCGTCAAGTCTTTAGACAAAGATCTTAGAAATGTTCTTCCTTCCGTTCAAGCATTTTCTACTGAACTCAAAGATTTACGAACTGAATTTCAAGAATCCCATGGTAACATCTCACAAACTCAAGCAAAGTTAGCTCAGGTGCAGGAAACCTTGCGAGATGCATTAAAGAGCGACGTGGGTAAATTACGAAGCGAGATAGGATTAATTAAGAGCACGCAAGGAGAACTCGACAAGCGTATTACAGGACAGCTAGATAGCACGCATACCCAGATAGCTGCTTTCTGTAAAGACGTACAAGTCATTAAAACTGACTTGAGAAATGAAATAAAAAGTTTAGACACCTCAATTAATTCTAAAATTAAAAATTTGTCCGAAGAAATGAATCAAATTAAACTTAAAGAACATACAACTGACGTCACAATTCCTGGTTCGTCGAGGGAAATACACAATACAACAACCCTTATTAAAGTACCAGATGACAAACCAGTCAAATTTTCAGGACGTGATGAATACACTGCTCGAGAATTTTTGTTAAATGTCGACGATTACCTGGAGGAAAATAGGGTAGAGGACGATAGGAAACTTCGAGTAGTATCCAAACTTCTAGAAGGACGAGCCTTATCATGGTTCATAGCTTTTAAGAGCAACTTTAAAAACTATGACGACTTTAAACAGGCACTTCTTAAACGCTTTTGGGATTCAGAAAGACAGCACCTTGTAAAAATGCAACTCTACTCTAGCAAATACAATACTTCAGTCAATACTTCCCGATATTCAGACTACTGCCTAATGCAATTAAAGAAGCTCCAGTTTTTAGATCCACCTTTACCAGATATTGAACTTATTCAGATCCTGACACTTCAATATCCACCTCATGTGCAAGAAATACTAGTCGCTGCCAACATTAAAACATTGGAGCATTTTGACGCTACTTTGCGTAGGTTAGATACGGCTAATACCCAATCTAGTCCGAAAACTAACAGGAGTCGAGAAGTAAATACGAATTCTGCGGAAATAAAACCGCCGGAGAGAGAGGAACCCAGGACACGTGAAGAAGGCAGATTAAGCCCTACTAACCCGACCAGATTCCGGAATTTTAGACGTCAAAGGAATCAGGATAGACACCCTTACCAACCTAGGAATACATGGAGACAGCGCGAAAGCACTCCTGAAGGAAACCGTGAGGCCAGACGACGAGAACTCGAAAGTAGATGGAAGGACACACGGGAATACATCAGGGAGAGAAACCGTAATCCTGATGAGCCTGGAGCTACATCCCTGGAATATCAACGTCAATTCGGACCAAGAGAACAAAGATCACCTGATCCTGACCCAACAGGCGCTATAAAAAAAAAAACGCCGATCTCGCAATAGGGAGATTGACTACAGAACACGGTGAGGACGAAACGTCAAATTATTGTACTGCTGTTATCAATTACTGACATATTGACGATTCCGAATTACTATTCGAAGACGCACAAACACTAAGGCCAATTATTACACGTTCATTACCTGTCATAACAGTACGCACAGGCAACCTACAGGTGATTACGCTCATCGATTCTGGAGCGCAAGCTTCTTTAATTTCTGATAAGCTTGTAGACTCGCTTAAAGATCAGAACAATGTTTTGTTATTACCTGCAGCTCAAATTAAAGTAAGAGGGATAGTTCCTGATAAGATTGTTAAATGTAAATCCCAGGCATTTTTAGAGTTTGAAATTAACAGTCAGATGTTCGAACACATATTTTTGGTAGTATCACGTCTTAACTTCAACTTAATACTTGGATCAGATTTTATGATCAAATACAAAGGAACCATTGACTATGATGCCAACCTCGTAAGATTACAGAATAATTCCGTAGAACTACAGCTGGTAGGACGAGGTGACCTGGAAGTTCAAGAGAAGGGAGCCCGTTTTGAAGCAGCCGGTGGTGACATTATTAAGCCCGCTGTGAGCGAGGTTGCGCCAGCCGTAGCAGAAAGTAGAAAGGGTGACCAAAGTGAGGACGATGCAGAGTCCATATTCAATGAGAACTCCATTATAGATCCGGATTATATAATGTCAATAGCCAGTGTGGTTGAAGACCCGGAAATTAAATTAAAATTGGAGGAGGCTAAAAATGATGTTCTACAGAAATTTGCATGTGTATTCGATGATAAGCCTGGAGAGATAGCTGACTATGAATATCATCTTGATGTAAATGACTTGTCTCCTTATCAGAAGAAACCATATCCCGTACCCGAGAAATATCGAGAAGAAGTTCGTAACTTAATTCATAAAATGACAGATGATGGGATAATTTCGCCTTGCGTAACTAAGTACTTGAATCCATTAGCCATAGTGCGTAAGCCTGTATTTATAACTCAGCTAATCCATCAAATAACAATATGTACCACAGGAAGAGTAAAGCCTGGAAAAGAAAATCCTGCGTATTTTCTTTTCGTCCAACCAAGGGGAAGATGTACCAGGAAGGCCTAGGTCCTGGTCCATATTAATTGAAAGAAATGTTATTTCCAGCATTAAAGATCCGACCGACGTACGAACATCCATGTAAAGAATGTTCCAGTATGTGCCAGACCCTACGAGTACGCTAGGCGGAGTCAAGTGACGTCACCTGTCGCTCGAAGCTCACCTCCCCTAGAGACATTTCTCGAAAGAATTTTTCTTTTAACAGCTTTTTAACACCTTGACCAATTTCAACGGGACAAACCCTGAATTATAGCAAACATCATAAAAGTTAATCCCTATAAATTTCAAATTAATTCATCAAACGGTTGTTGAGTTATAACAATTTAAAGTCTCAACGAAATTACGTAATTGCGGTCACATGGCCGAGAGAGAGCTGCCACCCCTCCCTGCGCTGGCATCTATACAGGGTGTTAGGTGTATACGTGCATATATTTCTTGTAGCAATAGAGAACGATGTGACGAACCACTATATATCAAACTTTTAGTAATCAGCGGAAGTTATTTTTGAAAGCAAAGGGGTACGATGTTTTTAGAATAGGTAGTATGCCTTGTTCTGCGAATGAATAGCTTTCCGTTGATAACAGGCAAGTCACGCGCCACCCGTGCCAAACCGGTTTCTGTTTATGTTTCAGAGCAAATGTACTACTGTAACGAGATGTTACGTAATATACTTGCCAAACTGGTTTTATGTTTACGAGCAACTGAAGTACGATAACAGCTGAAGGCTGCTTCCGGTGTACGTACCTACATTTCGTGCTTCCTGCCGGGCTGTATGGCACAGACGGTTAAGGTGCTGGCCTTTTTACTCCAACCTCGCAGGTTCGAACCTGGCCCAGTCCGGTGGTATTTGAATGTGCTCAAATACGTCACACTCGTGCCGGTAGATTTAGTGACACGTAAATAGAACCCCTGCGAGACCTCATCGTCTCCGAAAACCGTAAACGTAACGCAAATACCATTATCATTATTATTATTATTATTGACTACTCGCCAATAATGTCTGCCCAGAAAATACTTCTCATCGTTTATAACTATGGATCTCGACAGTTGTATAATGTCCTAAATATGATGATTTTCAAAATTGGCTTTACGTCGCACCGACACAGATAGGTCTTATGGTGACGATGGGACAGAAAAGGTGTAGAAGTGAGAAGGAAGCGTTCGTGGCCTTAATAAAGGTTCAGCTCCAGCATTTTCCTGATGTGAAAATGGGAAACCACGGAGAACCATCTTCAGGGCTGTCGACAGTGGAGTTCGAACCCAGTATCTCCCCAATGAAAGTTCACAATTTCGCGCCCCTAACCGCACGACCAACGTATTCCAAGCTCTAATGCCGGGCTGAGTACCTCGGACGATAGTTCGCTGGTATTCTGATCCCATCTTGGCAGGTTCGATGGAGGCTCAATTCGGGGGTATTTGAAGGTGCTGAAATACGCCAGTTTCGTGTCTGTAGATTTACTTGCATTAAAAAAAGTCCTGCGGTACAACATTCCGGCGCCTCGGCGTCTCCAAAATCCGTCAAAGTAATTATTAGGACGTAAAAAATTACATTATTATTTCGTGCTTACAAACGAAAAGCATATGTGTAATGGTAAAATAAAGTATAACGTACTGCTTCCTTTGCAGTGCTTAATAAATTTATCAAAATAAAAGTGGCCAGTCTGAGTTGCTCAGACGGTTAAAGCACTGGTTTCTTGGTTCCAACTTAACAGGCTCGATCTTGGGTCAATCCGGTGGTATTCGAAGGTGTCGGTAGATTTACTGGCACGTAAAAAGAACTCCTGTGGGACTAAATTACAGCGCCTCCGGAAACAGTACGAGTAGTTAGTGGGACATAAAGCAAATAACATTACCGGTATTATTATTATTATTATTATTATTATTATTATTCAGTCTTATTATTATTGCTACTACTCATATTGAACTACTTCTTATTACTCTTTTCCTCGTCTGATTATTATTATTATTATTATTATTATTATTATTATTATTATTATTATTATTATTATTCACCTGTTCATATTTTCGTCTTATTCCTCTTTTTACTCTCCTTTTAAGTCGTATACTTCTTATTCATATTTGATATTTTGTTATTAATATTATTGTTATTTTTATATTATTATTGTTATTTTTATTATTTAGATTTAGTTTATTTCGTTTATTTATAACTTCTCTTTAGCTTCACGTGACACAATACTTTTTCCGTCTTTAATTCACCTTTTGTGTCGTGTGCCGGTACATCTATGTTTCTGTCTGTGCTTCAAGACAGTGCTGCAAGGTCTGTGTTTGTTTTCCCAGCCCGGATTGCGTTTCGTTTCTCATGTGTCACAATTACATCTTACGTTCTGTTACATGTTTAAGTTTGACCTTGTGATACATCACCTTTAATCTGCTCTGTAGCCTTTAAGAGTGTAGCATGGTCAATGACCTCAGTGCTTGTTTTGTTCACATAACTGGACTAAGAACTCGTCTCAATCGGCCCAGCAAGTTCAAGGCCAACCACTTCTCTCTGTTTGTTTGTTTATTTACCAATGTATGTATGTATGTCAACATTGTACTATGTCCACATCGTACCATGAAAATTTACTCAATAAACGGGGTGTTTGGGGGGACCTCTGTCCTGGGTGGGGTGCTCTGCGGACCTCCTCTTGGGTCCGTGTTGTTGCTGCGGTTATCTCTCTGCGCGTTCAGGTATTTACTAACAGGGCCGATGACCTCGATGTTAGGCCCCTTTAAACAACAAGCATATTTACTAACGTATTCAATTCAATTTATTGTATGTACAAGACATACGTCCAACTTGAATTATTTCATCCTCACAACTCTACTTTCTTACTACATGGCCCATGAGCTACACGCATAGCTGAAGGCCCACCCACTCCTCCACGAGGTCTGGGAATGAAATAACTAATTTGATTGAATTTTTTCCTATTTCAGTAGTGATGAATATAACACAAGCATTTTATTGAATTTTTATACGTGTTAATGATGATGATGGTGATGATGATGATGATTGCTGTTTTAAGGTCATCGGCCCTTAAAAGAGCGTGCCTTTTGTTTTAACTCGTAGTGAATAAGAAACAAAATATAAATTGCTCGAACACACGTAAAAAACCAAAACCACATGCAGGGTAGAATTGAGGAACTGCCAAAATGCGTTCAAGGTCAATGTCTAGAGTTTTAACAAGCACGTCTTCCCTGTGTTGTGTTCAGCTTTCGGCACGTATAAGTCACTCGCGCACTGAAACTCTCGATTTATAATTATTGTTACCGGTACTTCAATTTCACTGCTCGGATTTATGAGAATATCGAACTATCGGGACTCAAAATACTATATCGATACTGTACTGTACTCCCAAGCCATTACGGTGCAGAAATGGCGTAACATCTGACATACCAAAGCGAAACTCGTAGCAATTGTTCACAGTGACCACCCTGGGCTTCTCTGCAGGCTTCACTTCTCCGAATGCAGTTGCGACGCATTCGAGACAAGGAACCTGTGTTGTTCAGAATATCCTCTGGTGCCGAAAAATTATGTTTACAGAGGTCATCCGAAGTGGTTACTTCAGTTCAGTATACTTTGTGTTTCATGTCCCGCCAGACATAACAATCCACTGGAATAAGGTCTGGAATAAGGGCTGGCCAATTGATAGTTCCACATCGTCCTGTCTACCGTTGAGGAAATGTCTGCACCATCGTGTAAAATCCACGTGGTTCGGCGTAGTCGAAGCGACACATCCTCTGAAAGCTCCAGTAACGTACTGCCTCTACAGGAGCAAGATAACATTAATAAAAAGATGTAACCGACCTCCAACTACACCCATACAGATGCTAATTAGAACCGGTGCTGGAAATCGCCTTGTCCTATTGAATGGAGATGTTCCACAGCTCATGAGTGGGGTATAGTGGGTTCGAACCCCTCTGTTGGCAGCCCTAAAGATGGTTTTCCGTGGTTTGCCATGTTTACACCAGGCAAATGCTAGGGCTGTAACGTCATGAAGGCCACGGCCGCTTCCTTCCCTCTTACTTGTCTATCCCTTCCAATCTCCCCATTCCCCCGCAAGGCCCCTGTTCAGCATAGAAGGTGAGGCCGCCTGGGCGAGGTACTGGTTATTCTCCCCAGTTGTATCCCCCGATCCAATGTCTCACGCTCCCGGTCACTGCCCTTGAGGCGGTAGAGGTGGGATCCCTCGCTGAGTCCGAGGGTAAACCTACCCTGGAGGGTAAACAGATTAGGAAAAAGAAGAATAAGCCTTCTATTAGAAATGCCCGGCGGCATTTCCACAGTAGACCGAGCTCGATAGCTGCAGTCGCTTAAGTGCGGCCAGTATCCAGTATCGGGAGATAGCAGATTCGAACCCCACTGTCGGCGGCCCTGAAGATGATTTTCCGTGGTTTCTCATTTTCACACCAGTCAAATGCTGGGGCTGTACCTTAATTAAGGCCACGGCCGCTTCCTTCCCACCAGGCGAGTTGGCCGTGCGCGTAGAGGCGCGCGGCTGTGAGCTTGCATCCGGGAGATAGTAGGTTCGAATCCCACTATCGGCAGCCCTGAAAATGGTTTTCCGTGGTTTCCCATTTTCACACCAGGCAAATGCTGGGGCTGTACCTTAATTAAGGCCACGGCCGCTTCGTTCCAACTCCTAGGCCTTTCCTATCCCATCGTCGCCATAAGACCTATCTGTGTCGGTGCGACGTAAAGCCCATAGCAAAAAAAAATAGCTTCCTTCCCACTCCTAGCCCTTTCCTGTCCCATCGTCGCCATAAGACCTATCTGTGTCGGTGCGACGTAAAGCAACTAGCAAAAAAAATCCACAGTAGCTATTTTTCCTTCGAGCAATGTTCACGCATGGTTGCAACTACGGTTTTTGAAATCTGTCTCATTAATAACAATATGACTGAATACTTACAGCCTTTTCTTTCAGTGTTCACCGTCATTTCATTGACCTGAAAAGTTTATGAATAAGCATAGACAACTCGCATTGTCTATTGTCAGAAATTCATCGTAGCCTGTCGCAATAACAGCACCGAAATGTTGCGCTCATTTTTCATTTACTTATTAACTATTTCCTTTCATTATGTCAGGTTGGATCACTGAGTATTGCCATTGACATCTTATGAATCACACACACACCTACACAATACTTGATTCGCATGTATGTGCTGGTACGTATCTTCGAGGTCACTGTAACGATTCTGTGTACATTTCATACAGAGTACCCTAGACCGGTTTTCAAGTACAGCAAGTGGCTGGCACGTGAGCCATCCTCTCCTACTTGCCAAGCCTTTAGGGGAAGTGCACAACAACATGCGTTGGCCTGCGATAAGAAACAGGTTCAACAAGCCCTATATTCTGCTACTGTACTTCCACTACACGTGGACAGAATGACGTAACCGGCATAACCTGCTACGGCCGTTCAAAACACATTAGGTCCTGAAATGTTTGGCTCAGTTATGGGCAAACTAATAGGACAAGGTAAAAAGTACATAGCATATATTGTGATATGTCTTTTTCTTTGCCGACTAGCTTAATATCTGCACGTATACACCTAACACCCTGTATATGTCAAGGCCAGATAGCCCGCAAACCAGTGTGCAGTACAGTACAGTACAGTATGTTCGCGCAGTCACGGTAGAAGTACTTTCGTCGTATCTCCAGAACGCGAAATTCTATCGCCGATAAAGGACGTCGCACTGCAGTTAGTATGTCGCGTCGCGATTACAATATAATCCTAAAAAGACATTTAAGACTGTAACACGAGTGAACTTATTGGAGTACAAATATTAACTATTTCATTACGTGTGGACTTAGGCAACGTCAAGTAACATTAAACTTCTACAGAGCCTAATACTTAAGAATCACCAGAACTTATTTTTTTTCTCGAGTATTGCATTATATTTCTTTATTCACGTCACATCAATATTTTGAATGAAAAAGCAAGAACTTTTCTGAGTTAATATAACAGGATTAGCAGAAAATCTAACTTAATGACTGTGTTCACAGACTGTGCTTATCGACTTGCTTTCTTTTTTTTCTTCAAGTGTGAACTGTGTGATTAAGAACGTTTCAATAACGACTGTAAATAGTATTTAGTACAGAAAGGACTGTGGTTCTTCATACGCCATAAATAGTGTTCAACAGTGTAAGTGATAACCAGTCGCACTAAATGAATTTTCGTGTGCGAAACTCAACAGTTCCAGCTGTCATCACCTCATCGGGAACGTCAACATCGCCGATCCTGATTCTACATGGAACATTCCAGATGTCCATCTTTCGACATTTGGTAACAACAGTTCTTGTAATAAGTGAGTAACAAACTGACTAAACTTTTTCATTTATTTTGAACAGTGAAACTTCAGTGTCGCGTGTGAACAATTTCCATAATTTCTCAAAAGTGATAAATTTAATTTCAATTTCATTTCTCGTAGAAAGACTGTAGGATTTCAAGTGTGTTGTATAACGAGATTGACGAATTGAGAACTGAAAACTTTTAATAATTTCTCATATCCATTTACCATTATAAAAGTGTGCTTAGGTTTAAAAAGACTTTAGGTGGAAATTCACACATATGAAAGACTTTGAAACCAATGATATTTATGCCATTTTTTTTTCAAGAAGATTATTTTCAACATTTAATTTCAATATAAATTTTGAGTCAACAATCATACCGCAGGGTGAGAAATTAATAAATTGTTTTGAAAAAATTATTTACCATCTATTATTCGCTCTGCGAGACTATCCTTCTCTGTATCGGCTCCAAAACCCAGTTCCACTCCCTGAGGTCCTACTCATGCCCCTTGCCCACAACTTTTCCTGGTACAATATACACGCCTGAGTAAATAAGGTAATGAGTTCCACTAGTTCCGAATGTCTCTGGAAAACCCAGCTGTCAGTTCTGAGGTTTGATCGACTAATAACAGTACGACGCGACCTCAAGAGTTAATGGCCTTACCACCAGGTACCCAAGGGCTATTTTCAAGTAATTTGTGTTTGTGTCTTTGAGTGGAGCAGATAAACATGGAGTTCAAAACTAGCATTAAAGGAAACCAAATTTTGATATTTAATGGATACCGTTTTTATAAGAAACGCGATAACAAATCAAGCGAAGTGTGGATTTGTGCTGCAAAACCATGTGCCAGAAAAGTGATTTTAAAAAATCGGGAAATGATTAAAGAAATGGACCATGATGTTGTTCCTGATATGGCCAGCGTTGAAGTGTTCAAAGCAGCTTCCATGGGCAGGAAAAGAGCTCGCGAGGAGAATACCACTTCAATCTCACAGGTAAAGATGATTCATATTACTTTCTTATTGCTTCTCTTTATTTATGTTTTACAAGCTATTTTATTAATCAAATACAGAAAATGAACACAGGGTTGTTGGACTTTTGAACCACTTTAAATTATTATATTAAATATAAGGCTAAGATTAAAACATAAATGATTAAGTAATATAATATTTATCTTCATCTAATATGCTTAGGAATAATATCATCATGCTTAGGGATCTAATATGATTCATGTGATATTCTTACTTATTTAACAATTATTGTAATTTAACAATATTGTAATAATGAATTACATAATTACAAGCGGTAAAGTGAACCATTCTAACGCCATGTATTTTTTTCAGATATACGACGAAGAAATCGGACACTTGCATCACACAGGGTACGAGTTAGTGACTCGAATGCCTCAGTTCCAAAGTTTAGAGAGTTCATTGTACAGACAGCGGAGTAAAGCACAAGGAGTGCAGAAAGAACCAATGCATCGAGATGAAGTAAATTTAGCTGAAGAAACTCTATGTAGGCTATGCCCGAGGGCACAAACTTATTACTGGTTGACGCCTGTGAAGGCGACAGATTATTGATTTTTTTTTTGTTAGGGGTTTTACGTCGCACCGACACAGATAGGTCTTATGGCGACGATGGGATAGGAAAGGCCTAGGAGTTGGAAGGAAGCGGCCGTGGACTTAATTAAGGTACAGCCCCAGCATTTGCCTGGTGTGAAAATGGGAAACCACGGAAAACCATCTTCAGGGCTGCCGATAGGATTATTGATATTTGCGAGCCCTAGAGGCAAATAAATATTAAAACAAAACAAAAACAGTTCTTAACGGACGGGACATTTAAGAGTGTCAGTAGCAAAGTGTGCACCATTCATGTAGACTTGGGAAGCAACAAAGAGGAGATAAATGTAACGTCTGTTGTTTTCGCACTGCTTCCAAACAAGAGCAAAGCTACTCATGTTCGCCTCTTCAAAAAATCCTTAATGTAATACCTGAATGGTCACCTGAAATAGTAAACATGGATTTTGAGGTTGGACCTATCAAAACGATAGAAGAAGTATTTCCAAGAGTCCAAGTGCAAGGTTGTTTTTTCCACTGAAGCCAAAGTATTTGGAGAAAAATACAAGAAATTGGGCTTTCGGGTATGTATAAAACTGGCCAGGAAATCAGAAACACCATCAGGCAGTGTGCTGCACTTGTATTCCTCAAACCAGAAAAAGTAGAAGACGGTTGGCTACACATTCATAGCACGCTCCCGGACAATGAAAAGTTAAACGAGTTTTTTGATTACTTTGTCGAGCATATTCCGACTGAAATGTGGAATTGCCGTGGGAAGAGGCAAAGCACGAATAACTCTGCACAGGATTGGAACCATAAGCTGAATTTGAAATGCGGAAAACCACATCCCCGTGTAAGAGATTTGGTGTTGTGTTTGAAGGAGTCTCAAATTTCAGACGAAGTAATTATGCGGGCAGAATTGAATTTGCAAGCCACAAAATGGAAGAAAAAAAAACCTGTTGCAATGGATGACAGAATCCAAAGAGCAACTCAACAGTTTGAAGAGACCGGTGATTTAACAGTATTTTTAAGAAATGTTTCTTTTGCTGTATATATTGATTAGAGTATAAAGAGAAGAATAATTCAGTTAAAAGATCAATTTGAAGAAGCTACGTGCTGATTACTAAGTGACTTGTAAATAAGATAAAAAATTCAGTTAACAGATCAATTTGACGAAGCTACGTGTTGATTACTAAGTGACTTGTAAATAAGATTTAAAAAACAGTTCAAAGACGAAGCGACATGCTGATACTATTTTTAAAACTTCGTAAATATAACTCAAAACTGATTATTTTGACGAAGCCACATGCTGACACAGATACTGACAAGGCGAAAGCTGCTTATGGGAGCTACTAGTCCATGGCGTTCGCCCCCCTCTGTTAGAAGAGCCAATTCATTAAAGAGGGCACGCACTCCCGGCTGGCGCTAACAATGGACCTTATTTGTTTCAGTAATAAACAAATTAATACAATTTTGTTGTAGAAAACTAAACTGAAACTCGCTCAGGTAGTGTTCGGAACTGACGGGACTCGCTCAAGTAGTGTAATTGGCATAGCCAATTCGCGGAAGAATTCGGAACTGGTGGGAATCGGAACTAATGGGAGGACACGTAAAAATCCGGACTCTTCATCAGCCACTGTGAAGATATCATCCACACTTGCTGAGACAACCTCAAGGCCGAACATTAACACAAATTTCAGTGTCGCTTACTGGCAAATGTCGCAACGAGAACAGCGAGCTCAATTGAGGCACTGACAATGGAACGGTAGTGAGTCATAAAAAGGGCATTTTGCAGGGGAAGAAGAAAAAAAAGTCTTGCCAACATTGTGAAGCATATGATATTGAACAAATATAATGTAAAATCAAGGATTTCCATTCATCAGTTTTAACACATGAAGTTTTGCTAATTATGTTTCAGGCACAAACTATGCGATAAAACACATTGTGAAAAATCACTGTCTAATCAGATGACGTGTATGATTCATGCACAAATTTTACGGTAAAACGCAAGGTATTTTTCACCCAGCATGGGCAATAAGCCCTTTTCTTCGGCTTCGCTGACGGTTGGTCTCCTTCCAAGTGGCTGTAAGGATATGTGGTTCATCGTGTGATAGGACCACCCTCTTGTGAGGATGTTGTGCTCCTTCCTTGGTTATATTTGAATGACTCCCTTGTCTTGACTGATGGAGGTTCTGTTCTTGAAATCCTTACCGAGCTTGCAGTGATAACTTAACCCGCGAACGGTCGCGCTTGAGACTTTCTCTCACATTAATATAAATATGCCATTTTTCACAGTTTTGTGGGGCGTAAGGCTGAGATTTACTACTGAAATGAAACGCAAATTCTACCTTATATATTTTAAATAAAAATGAAATGATAGGTTGTGTGAGAGAGAGAGATGGCGTATGGCTTTTAGCGCCGGGAGTGTCCGAGGACAAGTTTGGCTCGTCAGATGCAGGTTTTTGATTTGACTCCCGTAGGCGACCTGCGTGTCATGATGAGGATGAAATGATGATGAAGACGACACATGCACCCAGCTCCCGTGTCAGCGAAATTAACCAATTAAGGTTAAAATTCCCGACTCCGCCGGGAATCGAACTCGGAACTTCTGTGACCAAAGGCCAGCACGCTAACCATTAAGCCATGGAGCTGGACATGATTAGCTGTTTATTAAAGGTACAAATTAATACTTAAAATAGCATATTCAATGTACATAAAAATAACTTCCGTCCTGAAGTTGTAAAAATAAAATCTCACACATGCATTATATCTAGTAATATTTACGTACAAAGCAAGGTTTCTGTACACAATAACACTTTCAAAAACCAGAAGGGCTCATTGTACCGGGCGGTACACCTCCACACCGTTTATTTAAAAGTTGCGCCAGTTAAAACTCCTCTTCTGGAGGAAGTCTGAACTTTATCTACGGTCTTAAT
Source organism: Anabrus simplex (assembly GCF_040414725.1). NCBI lineage: Eukaryota > Metazoa > Arthropoda > Insecta > Orthoptera > Tettigoniidae > Anabrus > Anabrus simplex. Next base: position 49,372,448 of record NC_090269.1, on the reverse strand, counting down.
TTCCAAATTTCTCAGAAGATGTCACTACCTGGAAATTTTTGAGTTTGTGAACTGTGTCATTTTCGACGTACTTTTGTTTTGCTTGTATTAAGAGGTGTGAACTTTCTCTTCTAGAGGACACTACTGAAGATCAACAATAGTGCAACCTAGTGCGGAGTCAAAGAACTATTTTGTTGGAGAAAATTTAATTTCAGGAGTTTGTTCTTTGTTAAATTTCTTTCTGTCATTGTTTAAGTTGGCAATATTTACCCCTTTCTTCCCCTTGTTTTGAATGTATCCAATCACGAATTTCTTCAATGAATTTCTGACCAATCTGGTGTATCTTTCCCCAACTTGAATCTGTTGCGGGGTCCTACCCAATAAAATCTTTGTGGGAGGGTGTTTTCTTTCCCCTAACGCCTAGAATTTTCTGCGAGAGTATTTAAACTGCTGATTTTAGGGTCTCCGGGCCACTTCTGTTCCATCTTTCAGTGTATTAAGTACATAGCAGGAGGCGGGAAGCGCCTCTTTCCTCGGCTGCGATCTACTACCAGGTAATGGCCTATTAATAACTTCTTTTCTTGCTAGGTCGGCAGTTTAACTCTCGCGGCGGGTTCGAAGCGTTTTCCATCATGTAACCTTTTCCTAAAATGTAACTACTCTTTTCTTCTATTCTCTTGTAAAGCTACATAATGGGATAGAGAGTGCTAACCCTCTCGAGCTCCCACTCATATTGTTTTGAGGTGAACTTATTTCTCACAACCTATTCTTCGATAACGTAAAATTATTGTTCCTTTCTTAAGTCACCTCTGTAGTATGGGATTAGCCCTTGCATCAGTGGCCTAAGAGCCAAAATAGGTCTTAAAAACAAAGTGTATTAGGAGTGCAAGTTCGCCTCCTCTCAAATTGTTATTTTAGAGGTCATTTAATTAACATTCTTTTTGTTTAATAGACCTCAGTAGATTGGGTATTTTACCCCTGTGTTATGTCCGTTGAGGACAGCTTGAAGGTGGAGTTTAGTGTGGCCTGGGAGAGGCGTAAATTGGAGAGCGTGTCGCTCTTTTAAAAATTGTATGTTGTATGCCTCGAGGAGGTTTTTCAGTGTAATTTGGAGCAAGGGCTCCTAGGTATGAATGGGGTTTTCTGCCCCTCTGTTAAAATTGTGTTTGGGATAAAACTGAGCTGATTGCCCAAGCATTGTGAATTCGGGGCTCGAAGCCCAACTTCTGTAAATATTGTAACTACCTTTTTTGACTTGCTACTCTGTAACTGCCATGCTTGTTACTTATTTATTTTGAAAAAAAAATATAACCTTATTAAATTTTAAATTTTGTTTACATGCACTATATTTTCGTAGCTTGAGATCCATTCACGCCCGCACCTTCTTTCACCTCTACCTACCACCAAAACACGGTAACACTCATAATACAAATACTAATGCGTACAACAGAAGTAAGTTTCCCGCTCCACTTCAAAATAACACCAACGTCATTAGTCGCGGGATGAGAGAAATTTTTACGCAGCGCGCACGGACTTACAGGAACCTTTGTTCTGACTAGGGGAGGGGGTGCTTACCCATCAAATGTGCATCGCTCTACTCACGACAGTTATAAACTCAGCTAGAAGAGGGAACAGTCACCTCCCTTTCATCACTGTGAAGTAATATCACAATAAAAAGTAATGTGAGAGAAAATCTCATATAGCGACTACTCGCGGGTTAATCTGTTGAGTATTTAAATATCTCTTGCTTTCCATGGCGAAGTCACAAAAATCCCCAGGCGTCATAATGATTACATGAAAGAGTTGAAAATGTTTAACCTCTCTAATCATTTCTGCAACCTCTTCCGGGACCCTTGTTGGACACACGTAATGCCTATTAATAAAAACGAAAAACTACTATGAACGTCATATCAAAATGCTGGCAATAACGACTTACTATTTTGAATGGAATAGGTTTCGGAGGAATTCTGGCAACTGAAATATAATTATGACGAACTCTGATAGCTATAAACAAGGTTTGCACGCAGTTAACTCAACAAATCGCGAAGGTTATTCCACCAGAGGCACGGGCTGACTTACTACCTTCTCCATGCCAAACCTCGTTGACATAATACAGCTTCCATCTTGCCTCAATCTTTATTGTCTCATGTTCGATTATCTATCTGCCAGCCCCGTGGTCTAGTGGTCGCGAGCCTGCCTCTTGCCAGAGAACCCCGGTTCGATTCCCGGCCAGGTAATGGATATTTTCCTGAATCTCAGTACTGGTTCCATGCTTCGAGGTCCACTCAGCGTATGTTGAGAACTATCTGACAGTGAGACAACGACTCATGCCTAGAAGATTCGTCCAACTGTCTGCGAGTCACCTCGTAATCTGCAGGCCTGAGGATTTAGCAGCGCTCAATTGGTTGGCAAAGCCCGCCGCGGCTGTAACACCATGGGGCGTGGCTTGGCTTGTATCTATCACAACATTCTCACATGATGCTACATTGGAATACACTTATAAAATATCAGTGCAAGTCGCGCAAGAAATATAGATAAACACATTGACAAACTGATCTCTTTGCTGACAAACAAGACATTATCGGCCTGCCTTGAACAGCTATGGCGTGTGTCTGAAAGCTTCTTAAAACGAATGTAGTTGTTACTTACTTTACGTGCATGCAGGCCGTCTTCTCGATGTACGTCTCTATACACAGAAGTCGATCGGTTCCAAAATATAAGCTATTGTTCTAATAAATAGTGGTAAGCTGACCGGCGCTAAGACGGTAGAACTCTGGCTTTCCAAATCCATGCAGAGAGGTTCAATCCCAGCTCAGTCCACTGGGATTTGAAGGTGCGGTAGATTTAGCAGCACTATGACTGGTCATAAAAGGTTTAGAATTCGCACTCTGTGCGAGAAATCTCTCCTTAGACGTGGTGTATAGATAAAAACCTATCTATATTAAGACTAAATCGATCACATACAGGCATACAACGCTTATTGTTCTAATACCAAACTTCACAATGAGAAATGTAACTTTTAAAAATTTTATTTACGTCTCGCCAACGCAGATAGGTCTTATGGCAACGATGGGATAAGAAAGGACTAGGAGTGGGAAGGAAGTGACCGTGGTCTTAATTGAGGTACAGCCCCAGCATTTGCCAGGTGTAAAAATGGGAGACCACGGAAAACCATCTTCAGGGCTGCCGACAGTGGGGTTCAACCCAGTATCTCCCGGATGCAAGCTCACAGCTATGCGGCCCTAACCACACGGCCAACTCACTCGGTGATAGGGCAGTTTACTAGCCAGAATTAATCAGAAGTGATTCAAATCCTCGACCCGGCCGGGAATCGAACCCGGGACCCTCTGAGCCGAGTCGGACTGATTTGGCACAGTATCTAGCACGTTATTTTCATCAGGCTAATTCTGCGTACAAAGCCTACATTCATCCATATCTTCCCGTCATCACTTTCGACAACAGCTAGTTACATAAATAAGATAAAATGCTTTCAAATCAGTGTTGGCTACTGAATGCATGATTCGAAGCAGTGTATCGATTCATTCAAGTATCCGAGGGAATCGATTCACAGGAACAGCGAGCTCACGGCACACGATTCAGCTTACTCCCAGCGGACAGTGCTGAGTGGCGCACACACGGCTCACTAGCCGGACACTGGACGTTGGCGGGGAGCCGAGCTTCCGCTGCAGCGAGACAGTGAACCATGGCACACCGAAAGAATCGTGAGCAAGCACGGCTCAGTGAGATAGAAGATACACACGGCTCCTTATCGGCACACTGGACGCAGGCGGGGAGCCGAACTTCTTCTGAAGCAATACAAACAGAGCCATGGTACACTGAAAGAATCGTATGCTATAATGGACTCTCGAGCTCAGCTCATTTGTAAATAAAACCCACTTGCATTCACTGTCCTCTTCTTACAGGGAGGTTTAAATAATAGATGGATTTATTTGCAGTGTTAAAAAGGTAGTCAAAATATAATTCTAAAGTAACTAGTAAGTAGGTAGGCTATTAGGTTATACTATTTATTAGTTTAATGAATCTTAGTATTGTAACTTAGTTGACATTTGACAGTTAATTAAACTTGACTGCTCTATGACTATGAGTCATGCTCATGACCACTCAAAAGTACCTGTTTTATATTGGGAAGAATGGCTCAGTATTCTCACAGTTCGTATGTCACATCGTTGCACAAGACTTCAATCATATGTGGACAGTAAGTGAGCCGACTGACGCAATAACTTAACCAACAGTATGTTGAATCAGAAAACCAGTGGGCTACTGTACATCTCGGGTAGCCTATACAAAATATGACGATTTAAAAAAATCCTCTTCTGATAGAAAAATACATATTTTCAAAAATGACTGAGCGAGTTGGACGTGCGGTTAGTATCGTATAGCTATGCGCTTACATTCGGGGGAAGGTGGGTTCGAATCCCATCGTCGGTTTTCCGTATTTTCCCCATTTTCACACCAGGAAATGCTGGGACTGTACCTTAATTAAGGCCATGGCTGCTACCTTCCTAATCCCAGACCTTTCCCATCCTACGACGCCGGAAACCTTGATGTATTAGAGTGACGCATTTTTTTCTAAGAAAGGAGTTCATAGTATGAAGACCAGATGGCAGCAGCGAACACTGAATGCTGTTGCTGCTGTCCTACCAGTACATACTACACAGATGCGGTAGGAGCGGTGACTCTAGGTGACTAATGTGCTGTGAATCGGATCACTGTATCGATTCAGTAATGTGAACGGAATCAAATGAATTGATTCAGTAAAATGAATCGAATGTCCCATCACTATTTCAAATGACCTTAACACTGATGGGATAAATTGTACCTAAACACTCTTAAATTAAATTAAATTTACTTAGATTAAAAATACATCTAAATTATGTAAATACGTAATTAATTGGGAGCCAAAAAATTCCCCACATGTTCTTCAATGTAGATTTCTGTACAGGGTAATCAGAGGGTTAACTTGGAAGATATTTTGGAGCCCAGTGTTCGGATGTTCCTGCCGCCTTTAACTTCACCGCACAGCAAGTGATTTTTTTCATAGCGACTTTACTGTAGAAGGTCAACAATTGGCCCGCTATGAGCCGCTGAACGAAGACCTATTCAACATCACGTTATCTAACTGACCACGCGTGACGTTAGAACTCTTCAAAGGAAGGTCATCGTGATAAGAGAAGATTGCACAGCATAACTCTGACCGATAAGAAACTAATGACTGCTGAAGTCGACGTCAATGATATTTAGGATATTTAAATACTGGATTTTAATGCTGAGAACTAGAGATGGGCACTATCGACTGAAAACCACTATCGACTAGTCGGGCGATAGTCCCTTCAAACTATCGACTGAATAGTCGAATGTTTTCAGTCGAACAAAAGTATTCATTACTTCCTGCTGAGAAGACTGAACAGTCGAATGATTTCAGTCGAAAGAAAGCATTCATATAACGCAAGTAGTCAGTCCATGAAAAACATTCGAATGTTTCCAGTCGAAACTCTCCGTATCAAAAGTGGAGAGTCGTGCTTTTACGAATTCGACTGATTTTAACGCAGTTTACCAATAATTAGAAATCACTTGTATAGACACCCATTAGAACAAAATGTTATATTGAGTGACTTACAAGTTTATTCAAAGGGACTCACGTTCGCAGCCGAGGAGTCCACACCACTCCACATTAGGAATAAGAAGCTGCACCACCTGGATATGCCAGGTCCGTATTCCATTCACTGACAGGTGACAGCGGATACCATATCCTTAATGCAGTTTTCCATGGAGTTTTCTACATTCATTCCTGGCAAATGCCACAGTAGTAGACTACTGTACCGTGGGCGCATACCCCAATCCCAGACTTTTATAATCACACTATCGAGGAATTCACAGTTGCGCAGGTTAAAATCCGATTTACGCACTCGTCCGTACATGGCGCTAATAAATAGGGAGATGCCCTTAATACGAATCAGCATCATAGGAATGGTCTTTCTTGGTGCTAAATCGACAGTGAAACGTAGAAAGACGACAATGAGGCTCTATTCCCGAACAGTGCTAACAATAATATTATGTAAAATTTGTTGCTGTAGTACACAATCAAGATATATATGAGAATAGCCAAACACACTACTACTGTATATTCTAGATTATTATTGTAGTTATGCAGATTTTTTTGGTTATGTTTTATTTATGAATAACGTAATTAATATAAACAAATATCCAACGAAATAAAGAGCACATAAATGACAAGAGAAAATCGCCACATTAAGTATGTACCTATAAAGTTAACATATTATATATTACATATCCGAAATGACCATAAACCGATAGTTCCATTCGCTTCCGCGTCGCTGTGACGGGAATGCGACTGAATTCAGTCCACTGGTTTTGTGCTAACTGCAGAGCAAAGCGTGGAAAGATCCGTGACGGGGACTGCGACTGAATTCAGTCGACTTGTTTTTTAAAGTAGTCGACTGTTACGATAGTTTAAACTATCGACTAGTTCGATAGTTATCAGTCGATAGTGCCCATCTCTACTGAGAAAATTTCTTAGGCAGACAAAGTTGAAGGGCTAAAGGGCCTGGAAAGGTTTCAAAGTGCGAGTCTTGGATAGCTCTATCAAAAATAAATAAAAATAAAATAAAAATAAAAATCGAAAATCACTTCCGGCCTAAATCTAAAATCGCTCGTTTTTTTGCTCGTGTTCTTTTTTATTTAAATCCTAGCCAAATCAACTTATTTACATAATTATTTCTGTAATGTGTTCCTTGGTTCGATGATGATGATGATGATGATGATGATGCTTGTTGTTTAAATGGACCTAACATCTAGGTCATCGGCCCCTAATGGTATGAAATGAGACGAAATGGAATGACAAATTAAAAGTCCAAAATCCTCCACTGGCCAGAATTCAAAATGTCAGGACGAGGAATGAATGGATGGAAATCAATTTGAAACAATCAGTGGATCCGACCCGCAATGTCTCGCATTCACAGAGACTGACGTGAAACAACAGTATTACTGACCAAGGGACTGCGTCTATAGCACAATACTGAATCAATGATACTTTTAGTCTAAAGGGGTCCAAAATCCAAGTCATCGGCCCCTCATAATGGTACCTATCGCTAGGAAAGTAGAACCATGGTATTTGTCATGTTATGGTACCAATCAAAAGTAGCGTAGATTCACGGCATTTCACACAGTATGGTACTACTGACAGGTAATGAAATTCGCACATGTAATACAGACTTATGGTGTTTCGCACATTACGGCGCCATTTACAGGCAACGCAAACCTATGGTGTTCATCACATACGTATACTAACCACAGGAACCCTCAAATAGTGGGTACTAATCATAGGCATGGTGTCGCTGCTAAAGTGGTACTAATCACAGGTACTGTAGAAGTCGGCAACGCACTCTGTTGGTACTAATCACAAACCTATTTGGTACCTACTACGCGCAAGTAAAAGCGACTCATGGTGTTACCCGCGTGGTTGTACTAATCACAAGTAGTTTCATGGTTCTAATACAATCATCCCTTGGTCGCCCCTTTTAGTCGCCTGTTACGACACATCACATACGTATACTAACCACAGGAACCCGCACTATCCCGTGGTTTCCTCATATAGTGTTACTGCACATATCGCATTAACAATTATATTTAAGTAATTTTATAACTTATTTGTGTTTTAACTTAACATTATTGTAGTATTTTATTTATATTTGTTGAAATTGTGTATAGAGGGCAGCACTTCGCTTCCGGGACTGCTTTCTGGCGGAAGTGTCTGGCTAGGGACGCAGGGAGAAGCGCCTCAGACATGCCGCGAGTAACATGTGGAGACAAGAGTCTCATAAAATAATGTAATTGCACAACAGTGCTAATATTTCAAGTGCAGCCAAACCATTGGCACAATAACAATTACGTCTTCAAGTGAAAGGAATATTTCTAGTTTTTTTTTTTTTTTGTGTCAGTGCGTACCTCATGTGTAAATATAATTGTATATGTACAAGAAATATTCCTTTCACTTGAAGACGTAATTGTTATTGTGCCAATGGTTTGGCTGCACTTGAAATATTAGCACTGTTGTGCAATTACATTATTTTATGAGACTCTTGTCTCCACATGTTACTCGCGGCATGTCTGAGGCGCTTCTCCCTGCGTCCCTAGCCAGACACTTCAATCAATCAATCAATCAATCAATCAATCAATCAATCAATCAATCAATCAATCAATCAATCAATCAATCAATCAATCAATACTGATCTGCATTTAGGGCAGTCGCCCAGGTGGCAGATTCCCTATCTGTTGCTTTCCTAGCCTTTTCCGAAATGATTTCAAAGAAATTGGAAATTTATTGAACGTCTCCCTTGGTAAGTTATTCCAATCCCTAACTCCCCTTCCTATAAATGAATATTTGCCCCAGTTTGTCCTCTTGAATTCCAACTTTATCTTCATATTGTGATCTTTCCTACTTTTATAAACGCCATTCAAACTTATTCGTCTACTAATGACATTCCACGCCATCTCTCCGCTGACAGTTCGGAACATACCACTTAGTCGAGCAGCTCTTCTTCTTTCTCTCAATTCTTCCCAACCCAGAAAGCCGCCAGAAAGCAGTCCCGGAAGCGAAGTGCTGCCCTCTATACACAATTTCAACAAATATAAATAAAATACTACAATAATGTTAAGTTAAAACACAAATAAGTTATAAAATTACTTAAATATTTGTTAATGCGATATGTGCAGTAACAATACCGTGGGTGTATTCTTCGTCTGCGTCCATCCACAGGGGCTGTTCCTTGGTTCAATACCCTCAGGCGTTCTATGATTTTTTTTGAAAAATGTCCACACGATGTAGTTACAAGAGCTTAAGTGAAACTCTGCATCAACTCGCATTAACGCTCGTAGTGGTGTTTAAGTGAAACTCTGCATCAACTCGCATTAACGCTCGTAGTGGTGTTTAAGTGAAACAATGCATTGACTCGCATTAACGCTCGTAGTGGTGTTTAAGTGAAACTATGCATTGACTCACATTAGCGCTCGTAGTGGTGTTTAAGTGAAACTCTGCATTGACTCACATTAGCGCTCGTAGTGGTGCTTAAGTGAAACTATGCATTGACTCACATTAGCGCTCGTAGTGGTGCTTAAGTGAAACAATGCATTGACTCACATTAGCGCTCGTAGTGGTGCTTAAGTGAAACTATGCATTGACTCGCATTAACGCTCGTAGTGGTGTTTAAGTGAAACAATGCATTGACTCTCATTAACGCTCGTAGTGGTGTTTAAGTGAAACTCTGCATCAACTCGCATTAACGCTCGTAGTGGTGCTTAAGTGAAACAATGCATTGACTCTCATTAACACTCGTAGTGGTGTTTAAGTGAAACAATGCATTGACTCGCATTAACGCTCGTAGTGGTGTTTAAGTGAAACTATGCATTGACTCACATTAGCGCTCGTAGTGGTGTTTAAGTGAAACTCTGTATTGACTCACATTAGGGCTCGTAGTGGTGTTTAAGTGAAACTATGCATTGACTCACATTAGCGCTCGTAGTGGTGTTTAAGTGAAACTCTGCATTGACTCACATTAGCGCTCGTAGTGGTGCTTAAGTGAAACTATGCATTGACTCACATTAGCGCTCGTAGTGGTGCTTAAGTGAAACAACGCATTGACTCACATTAGCGCTCGTAGTGGTGCTTAAGTGAAACAATGCATTGACTCGCATTAACGCTCGTAGTGGTGTTTAAGTGAAACAATGCATTGACTCGCATTAACGCTCGTAGTGGTGTATAAGTGAAACAATGCATTGACTCGCATTAGCGCTCGTAGTGGTGCTTAAGTGAAACAATGCATCAACTCACATTAGCGCTCGTACTGGTAGAAAAGGGCAAACTGCTAATCCAATCGATCGAATATGGTTAAGTTTTCAGTGAAAAATCATCGATCTACCGTGCGTCATCATCATTGATTCACACTAGCGCTCATAGTGGTCGAAAAGGCAAACTGCTAATGTAATCGACCGGATATGGCATCATGCCGGCACATCGCAAGAAACGTTTAGCGGGCCCTTTGAGCTTGGAAAACAACGAAAATTAATTACAAATGCACCAACAATAAGATTCACTGATCAAGCGGGTTCCAGTTAGCAATCAAACGAAAATGTAATAATAGTGATCGACAGTATTTTGCATTCAATATTTAAGAAAAGGATTGTAATTTTTAGGAATAGGTAATATATTCTCATACTTTATTATATTTTCTTTACCTAGAATTCGTAGCTCATATCCCTAGAATGTTTTCAACATGGAGTTGCTTGACTGAGGGGCAAGAACTGTGGATTTTTCTTATGAACAGATATTGTAGAGAGAAAACTCTAAAAGAGAGCTGCTCACACCATCAAATGCTGAAAAATTGCTTATCTGGGACATTCGTTACATGGTGAAAGGTATGCAGTATTGTACCTCATTTTAAGAGACAAAATCGAAGGACAGCGAGGAATGGGCAAAAAAAGAACGTTAAGTCTCAAGAACATTCTAGACTGAACTGGAATAAGAACAACTATACTATCTGCGCACTATTTATCGACAGATTTGTGTACGGGTTTGAGGAGTAAGGAGGGAGCAATTCCGGTTCCAGTAGTACTGCCAACTGAATGGAAATGAAATCTGAATTGAATCGATAATATGATCGATGTTATTTGTTTTACGTCTCACTAACTACTTTTTAAGGTCTTCGGAGACGCCGAGGTGCCGGAATTTAGTCCCGCAGGAGTTCTTTTACGTGCCAGTAAATCTACCGACACGGGGCTGTCGTATTTGAGCACCTTCAAATACCACCGGACTGAGCCAGGATCGAACCTGCCAAGTTGGGGTTAGAAAGCCAGCACCTTAACCGTTTGAGCCACTCAGCACGGCAGATAAGAATTTTGCTAAACCTTTATTATCTTAAGCCAACAACTGAGTCACACACACATTATATAACATTATATAACATTTCTCGATGCGAATCATATTCCTAGAGTGAATTCTATAGTGTCCGCCTCTGTGGTGTAGTGGTTAGCGTGATTAGCTGCCACCCCCGGAGGTCCGGGTTCGATTCCCGGCTCTGCCACGAAATTTGAAAAGTGGTACGAGGGCTGGAACGGGGTCCACTCAGCCTCGGGAGGTCAACTGAGTAGAGGTGGGTTCGATTCCCACCTCGGCCATCCTGGAAGTGGTTTTCCGTGGTTTCCCACTTCTCCTCCAGGCAAATGCCGGGATGGTACCTAACTTAAGGCCACGGCCGCTTCCTTCCCTCTTCCTTGCCTATCCCTTCCAGACATCCTATCCCTCCACAAGGCCCCTGTTCAGCATAGCAGGTGAGGCCGCCTGGGCGAGGTACTGGTCATTCTCCCCCGTTGTATCCCCGACCAAATGTCTGAAGCTCCAGGACACTGCCCTTGAGGCGGTAGAGGTGGGATCCCTCGCTGAGTCCGAGGGAAAAACCGAACCTGGAGGGTAAACAGATGATGATGATGATGATGAATTCTATAGTTTGGTTTTGCTGTGTAAACAACAACAGTACTAGTACGTAAAGTGTACGCCAGATGTCGCACAGCGATGCATAAGCGATTCATAGTTTGTGTTTCAAAGGGTGCCAGTACGAATCTCGAAGATTGCTGAGGTCGACCAATTCAGCACCAGGGTGTAAATCTATCCAGAAAAGGTGCACAGATAGTACCGTGTTGGTCGACGAGCACTGTACACATTGATCGCCAGCAGTGACGTATTCTGAGGGCTACCAAGGTTGTCATTGAAGCCCAAGCCTCAAATGAGAATGATAGAAGTCTAAGGCACGTTATAATGTAAGCATCTGACACATTGTTCCATTTACAAAACTTGAAACAGTGAGAGAAAACCGTGGTACTGTACGTATTTCTGAGAGCAAGCCAACGGAGACTGATATTGCAGCCCAGACTCTCGGCCCTCTCCCCTCGACTCACCTTTCGAGTCGTTTGAGCCATCTTCAGTGAAATAAGGGAAAGTGGGGGGGAGGGGGTTAAAGTAATCTACACAATACAAGCTAAAAATGTGCTAAAAACATAACGAAGGAAGAAATGAAAAACAAAAGAGACAGATGGAAATAGAAACTATAATAATATACAATATTTACATCACTAGATGGAGCAATAAATAACTCGCTGTAACAAATTAAGTGAAAAAAGGGGATTAATATAAAACATAAAAACATAAAAATGTGCTAAACCTAAGAATAAAATAAAATAAAAGATGAAATGAAATGGCGTATGGCTTTTAGTGCCGGAAGTGTCTGAGGATATGTTCGGCTCGCCAGGTGCAGGTCTTTCGATTTGACGCTCTTATGTGACCTGCGCGTCATGATGAGGATGAAATGATGATGAAGACGACACATACACCCAGTCCCCGTGCCAGAGAAATTAACCAATGATGATTAAACATCCCGACCCTGCCGGGAATCGAACCCGTGATCCCTGTGAGCAAAGGCCAGCACGCTAACCATTTAGCCATGGAGCCGGGCAAATAAAAGATAACAGACGGAAACGAAACAATACGTGCTAGTAGTGAGGTTGCGAACCTCTTAGACTAAAATTTTGAGTTTGATAACAGTTCATTTTAGCTTGTATTATGTAGATTACTTTAACTCCCTCCCCACCTCCTATTTCACTGAGGCTGGCTCAAACGAGTCGAAACATGTTTGAATTTTATTGCTCCATCTAATGATGGAATTATGTTTTGTATTGAATTAGGAGGATACATTTCATTTTTTCCTTTGTAAAGTGAATAATTGGGCTATCATTAAGCAATGTAAATGCCAGGTACACTTCTCCGGTCATTGCTGACTGCTCAGTTTTGGACTTCTTCTGTAAACTATACTCCAAAGGAGTTACGAGGTTTCCTTTGTCTAACGATAATGATATACAATATATCACTGCCATTATTGAGGAACAGGATGATGTAGTGACTTAGCTGCTTGCCTGTCATACAGGCGACCTTGGTTTGATTCCTGGTGTTCCTGCGGTAGGATTTTCAGGTGGTAACAGGAAGGTCATGCGACCTTAAATCCCCGGCCACAACTCTTTCATGTCTCCTTGCGTGCAGGAACCCTGAGCAAGCGCGATAAGCTGCGGAAGGTGTCCATCATGATGATAATGAGGATTATTATTATTAATGTACCGGGAGGTACGCCTCTACGCCGCACATTTATATCTTACGCCTAAAAGAACTCCTCTACAGGAGAAGCACTGAACTTGAAACTGGACCTATTTAAATCTTTTCTCAGAAGATGTCACTATCGTGATTTTGTTATTGTGAAGTTTTCAGTTCTGTGTGAATTTCAACTTGTTTTGTTTTCCGTTCATCAAGAAGTTTGGACATTCTCTCATAGATGTCACTGCTAGAAAACTATGATCATGCACGCTGGTGCGAAGTGAAAGAACTTTTTGAAGAAGTTTTGTATTCATAAGGTTTTTTACTAATTGATGTTCATTTATTTTTGGGTTGGCAATATTTATCTTTTCTTTCCACCAGATTTGAATCCAGCCAATACCTATTTTTTGTAATTAATTTCCAACCAATCCTGTATTTCTTCGTCGATTCTGAGGGCCACTTTTAAATTTGACCAATAAAATTCTGTGGGTGTGTCTCGAACCTTCCCCGAGGGTTTATAAACCGCGGATTTTCACGTCTCTTGGCCATTTGATCAACATCTAACTAAGTGTGTGTGTGTCAAGCAGGAGGCGGGTGGCGCCTCTTTAATCAGGCAACAGTTCTTCAGCAAGGTAATGGCCAGTTAACATCTTTATTTCTTGCTAGATCCGCAGTTTAACCTGAGGAAAAGGTCCGAAACTTTAACCATGTAACCTACTTTCCTACAAATGTAATTTTCTGCCGGCTTATGTAAACACTTCATAAAATCTTTAACTGCTAATTGGGGATAGAGAGTGATGCACCCTCTCGAGCTCCCCTTCATTTTGGTTTGAGGTGACTACGTTTTGTAACTGATTTTCTTCCTTTCCGTAATGTCTTAAATTTCTTTCTTATAATAGTCACCTCCATAGTTTGGGAATAGCCCCTGTTTCATCGGCCTAGTGCCTTTTAGGTTTTAAGAAAGCATATTTAGGAGTGCAAGTTCACACCTCCATTCAAATTGTGTTTGGGGCCATTTACTTAACCTGTTCCTTTCCGCTACGGCCCAATAGGTTGGGTACTAGATACCCCTGTTTCAATTTGTAAGTTGTGCCTTGATGGCAAATGATTGTAATTTTCTGATATCGCCTTGAATAGGCTGGGAAAACGGAGAGCACGTTAGTTTTCTTTAAGTACTGCAAAAGTGCCTCTAGAAGGCTTTATATTGTAAATTACGGAGCAAGTGCTCCAGGTAGTAGGGGATTTCTGCCCTTTTGTAAATGTATGCTCTTCGGTAAAGTTGGAGCTGGGCTTATAGTCCACGTGTGTTAAAGTGTTGAAATCTTGAATTTTTCGAAGTCTTGTTTCTAAATTGCTATGTCATCGTTATCTCACTAAGTGAAAAGTTGTTAAAATTTTGTTTTTGATTGTTGAAATTAAAAAATATAACCTTTGTTAAAGTTTGAAATTAACTTTGATTTTGTAGTTAGACCCATTCACCCCGACACCTTTTTAAACCTCTGCTGGTCCACGGGTAATACCGTAACAAGTGGTAGCAGAGCGTGGTTGAATAGGTCTCTATTAAGCCCCTTTTGACGGCTAAACATAAGATTTGATTTGTACTCCAGCAACAATAATTTGTTATTTCTGGTATAATAGCAATGTACTTCGGGGGCGCGAAGGTAAAACAGTTGGATTTTGGGGGAGCCAACCAAAATGTTTGGATATCACTAGTCTAAAATATAGGGCAGCGAATTCCTTCCAGTCGGGGCGATTTAAACCACTTCATGTCCTTGCAAAACTGGATCTTGAGCCTGCTGTTTACGCAAGCCGAGAGACTTGAAGCAGCAGACACGCTCTACCTGCCGAGTTAGTCAACTGAAGTGTTTGGAGAGTCAACACTAATGAAAGGTCATTTTCTTGTTTAAGTTGCCGTCTGTGTTATGCAAACAACATTCACTTTTTGTCAATGAGCATGCCCGAATGGAATGCACACATTGTAAGATGGTATGATGCACTTGGCCAGCCAAGTAAAACCTTTATGTATTTATTGTTCTGCCGGGCTCAGACAGTTGAGGCGCTGGCCTTCTGACCCCAGCTTGGCAGTTTCGATCCTGGGGCTCAGTTTGGTGGCATTTGAAGATGCTCAAGTACGTCAGCTCGTGTCTGTAGATTTACTGGCACGTAAAAGAACTCTTGCGCGACTAAATTCTGGCACCTCAGCGCCTCCGAAAACCGTAAAAGTAGTTAGTGGGATGTAAAACCAATTAATAATAATAATAATAATAATAATAATAATAATAATAATAATAATAATAATAATAATAATAATAATAATAATAATAATAATAATAATAATATTAATATTAATAATATTAATATATTATTATATTAATTATATTAATATTAATATATTAATTATCCGGAGGTACACCCGCGCCGGGTAGAAGGCCATATTCTTCTTCTTCTTTATCTGTTTACCCACCAGGGTCGGTTTTTTCCTCTGCCTCAGCGAGGGATCCCACTTCTACCGCCTCAAGGGCAGTGTCCTGGAGCTTCAGATTCTGGGTCGGGGATACAACTGGGGAGGATGACCAGTACCTCGCCCAGGCGGCCTCACCTGCTATGCTGAACAGGGGCCTTTTGGGGGATGGGAAGTTTGGAAGGGATAGACAAGGAAGTGGGAAGGAAGCGGCCGTGGCCTTAAGTTAGGTACCATCCCCGCATTTGCCTGGAGGAAAAGTGGGAAACCAGGGAAAACCACTTCCAGGATGGCTGAGGTGGGAATCGAACCCACCTCTACTCAGTTGAGCTCCCGAGGCTGAGTGGGCCCCGTTCCAGCCCTCGTACCACTCTTCAAATTTCGTGGCAGAGCCGGGAATCGAATCCGGACCTCTGGGGGTGGCAGCTAATCTCACTAACCACTACACCACAGAGGCGGACCTTTTTATAATGTACGTAATGAATTACAATTTTCACTATAAGTGCTTTAGAAACATTTCTAATATAATACAGAGTTAAGGTGGTTAAGCTGTGGCATGTGATTATTTGAGTTTAAATTATCTGATAAACTCACCAACAATCAATCACGTTTACCGGGAATAGCATCAGTTAAGTTATTTATTTGAAGTCTATCTGGTAGATACATTTACATTGTTGTCCCGCTCCATGGCTAAATGGTTAGCGTGCGAGTTCGATTGCCGGTAGGGTCGGTAATTTTAACCACCATTGGTTAATTTCTCTGGCACGTTGGCTAGGTGTATGTGTCGTCTTCATCATCATTTCATCCTCATTATGATGCGCAGGTCGCCTACGAAAGACTTGCACCTGGAGAGCCGAACATGTCCTCGGACACTCCCTGCACTAAAAGCTATACGCCATTCATTTCATTTCATTGGCATTGTTGTTGTACTTTAGTCTTGAATAGTAAATATCTGTGTCCTCACTCGTGATTTAGAGGCTAGCTGTTATCATCGAACGCCTGTCAAGTTTTCATTTTTTTTTTTCTATTTGCTTTACGTAGCATCGACACATATAGGTCTTATGGCGACGATAGGACTGGAAAGGGCTAGGAGTGGGAAGGAATCGGCCCTTGGCCTTAATTAAGGTACAGCCCCAGCATTTGCCTGGTGTGAAAATGGGAAACCACGGAAAACCGTTTCCAGGGCTGCCGACAGTGGGGTTCGAACCTACTATCTCCCGAATACTGGATACTGGCCGCACTTAAATTTTAAATTCTGAAGTGAACAGGGAGTGTCACACATTACTATAACACTGTGCATAAATAGCAGTAAACCTGTTGAATTATGTAATTATATTATTTTTGTTTAATGAATAATAGGAAGTTTTACATTTTAAAATGAAAATACTGTACTGTCATTCCCATCCAAGGAATTGTAAATCGTAGCAGGTACGCTTAATCCCTGTACCTTTATAGATTGAAACACAAAAATTATAAAGTGTCAGTTTTCCTTGAATGAATAAACAATAAAATAAGGCTGACTGTTTATATCGAGCGAAATATAAATCAAACCGGAATATCTTGAAAAGGTCGATTTTCATGCGATTATAGCGTTTTATTTTAAACATTGTACCCCAATCAGAATTTCGTTGAATCGGGGAGGAGAACTTCGTAATGACAATCGAACGTCACTGCTCCCTCCCTGCAAAGTGTGTTCGCTCTCTCGCTTCACTGTGACGTATGCTTGCTACGTAAGCTGCCCGCGTTTACATCGCACCAGCCTGGCCGCGCTGGGCTAGCCTCAACGGGCGCCCAGCTGAGTGTCTTACTTTGTTAGTGTATAGTCAAATACTAAATGGATTTTGAATTGTATAATCACGCCTTACTTCCATTTAATTTTAATACACGTGTAATTGTTCCTTTGGTGAATGTTTTATTGTGTAGTTACTGAATCAAAATCTCAAGACCGAGCTCGATAGCTGCAGTCGCTTAAGTGCGGCCAGTATCCAGTAATCGGGAGATAGTGGGTTCGAGCCCCACTGTCGGCAGCCCTGAAGATGGTTTTCCGTGGTTTCCCATTTTCACACCAGGCAAATGCCGGGGCTGTACCTTAATTAAGGCCACGGCCGCTTCCGTCCACTTCCTAGACCTTTCCTATCCCATCGTCGCCATAAGACATATCTGTGTCGGTGCGACGTTAAACAAAATAGCAAAAAAAAAATACTCAAGAAAACCTATTATTACCACAGTTAAGTTGGTGAAGTGTCAAGCTTTATTTCTCTGTCGAAATTCGTTCAGAATGTATAAAAAATTAACATTTTGTAGCTATTTTTTTCCATTTCCGTTGTCTGTGATGGTGGTGGTGGTGGTGATTATTGTTTTAAGAGGAAGTACAACTAGGCAACCATCCTCTATATAACACTAATCAGAGGGAAAAATGGAAGGGATCCGACACTTCGAAAAATGAAGATATCGGTCAAAGAAAGACAAGGGCCACGAAGGGCGTGAAAACGAAAGACTCCCTAGCCCTCGCAAACCTAATAGCGTCGGGGTCGGAAAAGAACAAGAGTTGACCAAGAGAGGTCGGATAGGATAGATGAAAGTGAGGAGCCTGGCACAAGTAAGTGGGAGCAATGTCGGGACTCAGCTAAGGGCCCCGTGGTCGCCAATCCACGCTCCAAAGTTCAGAGCCCCTGGGGACCTTTTAGTCGCCTCTTACGACAGGCAGGGGATACCGTGGGTGTTATTCTACCGCCCCCACCCACAGGGGAAATTTCCGTTGCCTACCCGCACTATATCCCCCAGACCGCCGGTACCATTTGTTGTCTACAAATGTTTGTACCCCTGCCCCCGCCCACCCCCACTAACTCCCAATCGTTACTACTGTCTAAAATCAACTCTGAGGAGACTTATAACCTCCGATCGAGTACATTAGTCACCGTGACAAAGAGTACTGTAATGTATTCTAAATGTCGACAACTTATAGTATCCATAAGGTACATAAAATAACAACACGGTTCAACCCGAAAAAAAGAACTAAATAGTAATTTAACAGAGCGTGTAAGCTTGACATCAGAGAAGAGTCTGTTCATTCGTACAATTGAGATCTTAATACACTTCATGGAGGAAACATTACATTTTTATTCCATTTTAGCCAGTTGAAACGAGGATTTAGTGTATTAAAAAAAAAGCAATTCGCACAAGCCACGTTGTCTCATCATCTATTTCTTTCCTTTATTTTCTTTAATTAGGAACAAAATTATTAGCGAAAATACGCACAAAATGTCGGTCTTCGTGGCTAACCGATTTGTATAAAGCCGCAGCAAGTAGTGGAGACTTTGCATGTGCTGTGAGCAAATACAGTAGAGAGAATACGCGACACTGGGCGAGATATCGAGGGACAGCTATTGGAGCTCTCTCTAGCGAGTAGACCTGAAAACTAATGATTCTGTCATAAGAGCACGTGTTTTGTGTGTGAAGTTTTTGGTGTTATTTTTGCGTTTTCAGTGAGTTGACATAATTAAATAGTAGCGTGTGTCATTCCTTGATATCTCCTCTCAACATGAGGGGAAAGGTATGTGCTGTGTTTGGCTGCAGTAACTATGAAGTAGAGAAGAATGCGCGGTCGTTCTTCAGGTTCCCTCGTGACAAGAAAATGTAAGTAATATTGTGTTTGCATATATATTCTTCCAGTGACAGAGATCTTTATAGTACATCATAATCTTCTAACCTGTTCGACCCATCTTTTAACTGGCTTAAAATGTAATACGCATATTTTATTTTATAGTGCAGCAGTTAACCTTCAATACCGATGTGTTGTTGTAGGTGTGATCTGTGGGTTTTGAAATGTCACAGAAGTGATTTGGATAAGGTGTACAAGAAAGAAGGGACGTTACGCTTATATAAGAATTATAAGATCTGTTCAGATCATTTCCAGGCTAGCGACTTTAAAAATCCTCGACTATACAGCCAAGGGTATGTTACATTTTTACTCTAATTGTACGTAAATACTCTTCAAAGCATCGCTATCGACAACATTTTCATACTTTTCTTTCTTTTATCCCTCTTCTCAGATTAAAGCCGGGATTTTGTAGATGTTCTTTCTGTTAGTAGTCTTCATGTTAAGAGGAAAATTGTCCAGCTATTAAATGTTAATTCATTGCATCATATGTGTAAGAAATGTGACGATATTTCTTTTGACAAGTGTCTTAATGTGATGATACAATGTTTTTAAATGAGAAAAAAGACAAATCCAACCGTAAGAGTTCAGGCAGGAATGCTAAAGCTAAAAAAGTAATGCATAAACGGAAGATCAAGCCATTTCACATCTTGTTTATATGTCTAATTTCAGTCTTTGAATAATAACCTTTTAAATAATTCTTCATTCATTTATCCAGAATTGCTTTGGCAACTTCGAAGTTAATATCTCAATAACACTTTCTTTCTAGACGTAATTTATTTACCCATTTCCGTATATACATTTCCATTGATATTTGAATTTAGCGCGATTTTTTCAGGTCAAGTCACTAGGAGCGCCACCGTCGAATTGTCTCCCATTTTAGCAAGGCGAACTCCGTAAGTGTCGCGTATTGTCTCTACTGTATTTGCTGTGAGGAAGGGTAGCGGGGTTATATTTGCTTGACATGGTCATGGGCACAGAGGTATGATTCACCCGCTTGCGCATTCGTCATTCTGGCAGTCTCTTTAGTGTCTGTTAGTTTCTCAGTATGCAGTCAAATACTAAATGACTTACTTGTAATACATGTGTAATATTGTTTATTTGGTATTGAATCAAAATCTGAAAAATGTTTCCGAGCAAAGCTCGGTCAACCAGTTACTATTTTCAACTTCCCACCAATTCTTCTGTAGAAATTGTTTCCCAAAAGCCCTTGTCCTTTCAAATGGAAGTTAGGCTTCGTCACTTCCTTGCAAATACTCTTTGATCATGAAAGGTGCTGGCCACTTGTTTCTTTTACTGGAAATCGGTCACAAATGGACCACGCACCAGCAACAATTCAAATATCGGAAAATGTTACTCGCCATGTGGAGAAAGATATGACGCACAAAGGGGACCAAGCGGAATGAATTTCTGTCACTTTACAAACGTTGATAAAATACTTGATTCCCTATGGATTAGAGGACAATAAAGTGATTTTAAATATTATCTTAAACTGGCAATTTTAGGGAAGGGGTTCAATGAAAATGCATATTAAAACGTATCATTGAGTAATTATATTCTAAATACGAAGTTTGGTTGAAATACCTCCAGTAGGTATCCCGTTATGAACGTAAAACAAACATACAAAAAGTAATCATTTTTCACACACTAGCCTTCAAGCAATATGAAACGTGTGAAAATAAGCTAGACGTGAGGTAAATTCGAAGAAAAGAAAGAAGGCAAACTTCGAATATTATTTATCGAGGTGATTTCGACTTTTATGTACACCTTGGACATCAAAAGAATTAGGTGGCGTCTTGTAGGAAAAAACCGTTCTATTTTGTAATAAAATATGCATTGTCTTACCCTTTCATAGTTTATGACCGGAAAGGTAAAGAATATTGACGTGTAACTAGATCTGTCAGTCGCTGACTCAACTGAAGGAAAGGTCACAGATGTGCGTGACAAGGAATATTGGTTACACGTGCAAGGGCGCTATTCGACTTCCATTTATGGAAGGAAACACACAGTTAACATTTATGTTTTAGGTAATACATAACAAATTTAATTATAATAAATAGGCATAAATAAATAAATAAATAAATAAATAAATAAATAAATAAATAAATAAATAAATAAATAAATAAATAAATAAATAAATAAATAAATAAATAAATAAATAAATACATAAATAAATAAATAAATAAATAAATAAATAAATAAATAAATAAATAAATAAAATAAAGCTCTGATCTACATTTAGGGCACCGAGCTTGATAGCTGCAGTCGCTGAAGTGCTGCCAGTATCTAGTATTCGGGAGATCGTGGGTTCGAACTCCACTGTCGGCAGCCCTGAAGATGGTTTCCTGTGCTTTTTCATTTTCACATCAGGCAAAGGCTGGGGCTGTACCTTAATTAAGGCCACGGCCACTTCCTTCTCACTCCTAGCATTTCCCGCCTCATTGTCGCCATAAGACATATCTGTGTCGGTGCAACGTAAAGCACATGGACTTTTGGGGGGGGGGGGGGTTATCGCCCAGGTGGCAGGTTCCCTACGGTATCTGTTGTTTACGTGGTCTATTTTAAATATAATTTCACAGAATTTGGAAATTTATCAAATCTGTCTTAGTAAATTATTCAAATCCCTATCTCCTCTTACTATAAACAAATATTTGCCCCAATTTGTCCTCTTGAATTCCAACTTTATATGGTCTTTCCTACTCTTAAAAGCACCATTCAAATTCATTCCACGCCATCCATCCACTGACAGCTCGGAACATACCGCTTAGTATAGCAGATCGTCTCCTTTCTCCCAAGTCTTTCCAGTTCAAACTTTGCAACATATTCGTAACGCTACTCTTTTGCCGGCAGTCACCCAGAACAAACCGAGCTGCTCTTCTTTGGACTGTTTCTAGTTCTAGAATCAAGTAAACCTGGTGAGAGTTCCATACACTGGAACCGTACTCCAATTGTGGTCTTACCAGAGACTTACGTGCGCTCTCCTTTACACCCTTACTAGAACTCCTAAATAACTCACAACAATGTGAAGTGATCTGTAGCCTTTATTTACAATCCCTTTTGTATGATTATCCGGAGAAGATATTTACCCCTTTTTTACCAGTTGTTTTACGTCGCTCCGATACAGATAGGTCTTATGGCGATGATGGGATAGGAAAGGGCTAGGAGTGGGAAGGAAGCGGCCGTGGCCTTAATTAAGGTACAGCCCTAGCATTTGCCTGGTGTGAAAATGGGAAACCACGGAAAATCATATTCAGGGCTGCCGACAGTGGGGTTCGAACCCACTATCTCCCGGATGCATGCTCACAGCTGCGCACCCCTAACCGCATGGCCAACTCGCCCGGTGCGAAGTTTTGTTTATATAACTCCTGTAGAAGGTAACCAGAAGTAATGCATATTGATTCTGAGTAATAATCATGTTAATAAGCTGTTATTAAATACACAAAGTTTAAATCTCACTCAGTGGCTTCCTTTTATAATAGAAATACAATAAAAAGGTAAGTGTGTCCAGTGGAACCAGGTGTTCAAATGTATGTTACGTATTTTACTTATACGAATTGGGGGTTAGCCAGGGGTTTTACTGGTCTGGTACTCCTTGGCACGCAGTACTGGTAGTTCGAAAAATTAGTTAAATGAGTACCGGAAGTTTTCATACATGTTAGAAAGTGGTGGTTCACTCCTATACTCTTGAATATTATAGCGATAAATAGTTCTTTCTCATTTATTGGTTCAGATTTTGTCTCTCCAATGCTGGCCACTCTTGTCCTTAAGTACACTGTTTACATCTGAATGCATTATGTGGAGAGAAAAAAGATAGATATTTTGGGTCATCTCTTTGCTCACTGAAGTTGTTTGCATTAATTAGGTGTCGGTTTCTTCATGTTTCTCATTCATTTTGTACCTAACTCATTCATTAAATGATATATTTATTGGTCCAGGGATCATGCTATTTTCCTTTCAACAAAAAGTAATATATTTATTGGTCCAGCTATTTTGCTGTTTGAACTGCCCGCGCTAGTCATATGGACAAAGATAATGAGAATTCACAGACATAGCACTCCCATTCGTCGGTGCTAGCCCTGGACCTCAAGAAAGAAACAAAAGACGGCACGAGCAGCGGAATACATGTCTACCAACGACATTAAAAATATAGACTGCCAATCTGATGGCCATCTTTGAATCTACTTGAACCACTGGCAGCCATGACACTTGTAGGCAAAACATATACTTATATCCTCTTAATCTGCCATAGAAAGGATCTGCAGAAGTTGTGTGGTGGAGTACGGTGTGCAAGGCTAAACTAAAATAAATAAATAAATAAATAAATAAATAAATAAATAAATAAATAAATAAATAAATAAATAAATAAATAAATAAATGTAAGCTATGAATTCAGTAGAATGAAGTCAGGCGAGGTTTGACCAAGAGAGGTCCGGTAGAAATATTAAAGTGGTAAAGCTGATAGGATACCGTATGTGGAAGGAATGCTACACTCAACCAGGGGTCAGGTGTTCTCAACTTTAGAATCTGGTGTTACCCCATTTAGTGGCCCCTTACGACAGGCAGAGAATGCCGTAGATATATTCTATACCGCAACCAACGGACGTATGTGCTGCATGTCGCACAGCAGTTCTTAGAAAGTAGCCATAAGTAGCAAAAATCATAAAACATAACAAACCAGACAAAGAAGCAAAATTAAAAAATGATACCAAAATGACACCGAAGGTATGTCATGAAAAGGCAGTGGTATCTTTCTCTACGCGTGTGAGTTCCTCAATGAACTGCTG
This sequence comes from Anabrus simplex, assembly GCF_040414725.1. NCBI lineage: Eukaryota > Metazoa > Arthropoda > Insecta > Orthoptera > Tettigoniidae > Anabrus > Anabrus simplex. The sequence continues at coordinate 49,348,395 of NC_090269.1, read as the reverse complement.
TACGTGTAACATGTCTTTCTGTAGTGAATTACTTTATTGCTAGTGCATGACGCTGAATTATCCATTCTTCTACATACGTAATTCTCGTTTTAACCAAGCAAATGCTCACCATATTCACTGCGCTTATTTCATTATAACATCAATGCAACATTAAGCATGTTTGAAAACGTCGTGTTTATTCTTAAATATATCTTTAATTTGTAATAACGTATAATCCCATCAATTCATTGAACTGATAACGGCTAACTGTCAAGACCAAGAAGTGGCAGCCGCCATGACAGTTGCAGGCAAAAGTTAGTTCGCTGTGCTTCAACCAGGGGCGCTGTAACGAGTATGTTTAGCAGTCTATATATCTTTAATGTCGTTGATGTCTACAGCCCGTAAGTACGCTGTCTACAGCTCGTAAGTATGTATACATATTTCTCTAGATATTTCTCTTGTAACGACGGTATGTCTTAATTTACCGCAGATTTTTCACTTCATTTGTGTAAAAGGAATTGTTATGTTCCATTTGGGAAAAATATTACAGTGACATTTAGTAGATAGGTATGCGCTACATAATCGGAATACACAATCGTGGGGCGGCAACGTTACTGCGACCAACAGACGAGAGGAGAAGGGATCGGGTGCATTCCTTGACTGACATGTGTGTCTTAATAATTACTAGGGCCCGGATTTTTAGGTTCTTAAAAACCACGTTTTAGTTTTTTAATAGCTCAAAATAGGTTTTTTGTAGTTTTTTATCCTCCTGAAATAGTTTTTAATGATCATTTCAATCATTACTAAAGTTATACTATTCATTCAAACTTTTTTGCAGTCGCTTAAGTGCGGCTAGAATCCAGTAATCGGGAGATGGTGGGTTCGAATCCTACTGTCGGCAGCCCTGAAGATAGTTTTCCATGGTTTCTCATTTTAACACGAGGCAAATGCTGGGGCTGTACCTTAATTAAGGCCACGGCCGCCTCCTTCCCATTCCAAGTCCTTTCCTATCCCATCGTCGCCATAAAACATATCTGCGTCGGTGCGACGTAAAGCAAATGATGACTTGCCTTTAGGCATCGCTACTTCTGAGATGCGTAAGCTTCTTAAACTGCCTTCAATAATAACTTGATTTATAGGGAAAATTAATTTTAGTTTGTCGCATAATAGTGTGTATAGAGCTAAACAGCCGTAGCTGGCGGTAGTCGCCGTACATAATGAGAGATGCACTGAAGCTGGCAAGTTAGGCGGGCTTGTACCTGCTAGATACAGGTCAGTGAACGCCAGGGGGTTGTCTCTTGATTTGTGCTGTACCCTAGTGGAATAGTATCGTATCACGTTGTTTCGCTCTCACTAGTTATACTTGCAAACCACTTCCAGTTCCAAACCATGAAGTCATTTCAAAAAGTCGTGCATAATGTTTATTTTTTAAAAAATCATTCAATTTCATTAATATTTGGTACTTCTATTTCAAAATAACGTAATACTGTCTTGAATAGCCCATTTAGTTTTTTTAGGTTTTAACGTCTTATTTAGTTATTTTTAGGTTTTATAAGATTCGAGTCATTTACTCCAATGATAATGAAATGGATAAGTAAGTTAAAATACTGCAGTTAACTAGCAAGGAATAAAATAGTTTAAAACCTAAAAATCCGGGCCCTAATAATTACACTGTGTTCTTGTGTGTGCATTTACGTCTGTTTAATACACGAACTGTGGATATTGCCTGTAAGAGACGAGGACAATCCTGAGCGAGTTGAATGAGGAAACTTGTTCATACGCGCGGAGCATTATCTCTCTCTCCACCATACACCCCACCTCCCCTCCCTCTCCTGAAGCACGGCAGCGGTTTGTGCTCTGCAATAGCAAATACGGCAAGTTTGTCTTTTTGAATCGCGCACCCAAAAGTAACTAAATAGCCTCATTTTCTCAACAACAAAAACAACAAACCGTCTCCACAAATCCGATTTCACCATCATTATTAACATAACACGAAGAGCATCCCTGATATTTTTGTCGGTATAGTTATGGTACACCCTGTATAACAACTTGGTTGCCGTATGGAAGGTGTTCACCAAACGACTCCAACTCCAGGATAAATAAAATGATAACCTCACCCCTGTCAATCCATATCGAAAATACGGAATTTTAAATGAGCGCAGGTCTTTTGATTTGACTCCCGTAGGCGACCTGCGCGTCATGATGAGGATGAAGATACCACATACACCCAGCCCCCGAGCCAGCGAAATTAACCAATCATGGTTAACCCTCTACTGCATGAATTATTTTTCGTTGTCGTTTGGTGAAGAAAATTTCAAGCTTTTATGTTCAACATACGTTCAGTGTTTTGGATGTACCAGCAATTCTTAACTGGGGCTAATAGCTTAACACTCTTACGTGATGTGGATTGCCATAGTGGAATATACGATTTTTCACGATTTTACGCTAAGCTTTTAACATTCAAAGACCGAACATGACCTACTGGCCATGGGTACGTACTGCGGTACAATTTGCACGACCATAGGTCGGTAATGTCTTTGAGATTGAGCCAGAGGTACTCCCAAAGCCTGTGGTAATGTGATGGGGAGGGCCCACGTAAAATAAACGGTGGTTGGTACGCGTGGATGTTGACGGGGTGGAAGGAGTACCTTTGGTTGTAGGGCTGTTTTGTCTTATGATATGTAAAAAAAAAACAAAAAAAAAACAAGGATATGTGTTTAATTGACTGTACAGTTGAAGGTGTGCCATTAAACTACCTCTATCTACTGTATTTATCCATTTATACAGGTGAAATGTTATTTGTTCCCATAAGTAGAGGGTTAAAATTCCCGACCCTGCCGGGAATCGAACCCGGGACCCCTGTGGCCAAAGGCCAGCATGCTAACCATTTAGCCATGGAGCTAGAGATAGAAGTTTATTACTTAAAGCTAACTCGTGTTGATCCCTCTCCATTGTTCCCTGGACAATATACAGACAAACGTCTTTAAAGAAATGGAATATCCACCAGAGAGTTTAATAATTGGGCAGACCATTGTATAGTTCATATTTTCCATCTAAATTCATGGATTTGACTTTATCAAGCCCGATATAATTTTTACAGTCTAATATTTTTCATCATCATCATCTGTTTACCCTCCAGGTTCGGTTTTTCCCTCGGACTTAGCGAGGGATCCCACCTCTACCGCCTCAAGGGCAGTGTCCTGGAGCTTCAGACTCTTGGTCGGGGGATACAACTGGGGAGTATGACCAGTACCTCGCCCAGGCGGCCTCACCTGCTATGCTGAACAGGGGCCTTGTGGAGGGATGGGAAGATTGGAAGGGATAGGCAAGGAAGAGGGAAGGAAGCGTCCGTGGCCTTAAGTTAGGTACCACCCCGGCATTCGCCTGGAGTAGAAGTGGGAAACCACGGAAAACCACTTCCAGGATGGCTGAGGTGGGAATCGAACCCGCCTCTACTCAGTTGACCTCCCGAGGCTGAGTGGACCCCGTTCCAGCCCTCGTACCACTTTTCAAATTTCGTGGCAGAGCCGGGAATCGAACCCGGGCCTCCGGGGGTGGCAGCTAATCACGCTAACCACTACACCACAGAGGCGGACCTAATATTTTTTTAAATCATATTAATCATAGTAAATGTTATTTCAAAAGACATGCTTACCCTATCTTAGCATGTTTGAATGCTTGGTTGAGATAAGATCTACGATAGGAATGGAGTTTTCGACAAATCGTGCACACCTTCAAACGGATTTAAGAGTTGTTTTAATTTCAACTCGATCTATATATTTCTACCGTGGATTATTTCGGGTCTTAGTCACACCACTGTCTGCATAAGCCACAACATTCCCAGACAGCAAGGGCAAACACGTGAATACTTTCACTTGACCTACTGCAACACGTGAATGCAAAGATTGTATGTTTTTGTTCCATTGACCGTGAAAGCAGCACTCAGCGTGTATTCTCCTCGTTAAAGTATATAATCTGAGAAAATCAGTAATTTCATAGATATTACTCGATTTCTCGCATTTAACTCATTTGACTTTTTCATCTTAAATGCTGAAGTATACCCTATTTGTAAAACATACACATTTTAACACGAGTTGGGAAAGTCAGGCTCTGAATCGAGCCAGTTCTGTTTAGGGATCCGACAGCATTCGTGTTCGAGTGTAGGGACTATCTATTTCAGCAGCTCATTTATGTTGAATAATGTGTAATGGAGTTGATGATGATGGTGGCGATTATTGGATTCCTAGACGCTTCACCCAATTCTTTCAGCCCTCTACGGTATTCCTCGCGGACTGTTTCACCATTAGACGTGTTTGATAAGAATTTTCGCCCTGAAGTGTTTCCAGTTTCAAAAACCGTTTTCTCTGCATCTCTATTTCACCAAAGGATTTAACACCAAATAATTTATAATTTACAGATCTATTTTCTTTGACCATTTGAAATTATTTAGGCTTCTCTGCTATTGCTGTTCACAATTACGTAGTTACATTCCGTACATACGTACTGTACATACCCGCAAGTCGTTAAGTAGTCCAAGGTAAGACCTGCCTTCTGGATTCTCCGTTTCGTCCAGTTATGTTTTCCAACCATTGAGTGTATTTCCTGCTTTGTGGTTCATGGACTTTCTTCCTTACTTCAGCTTCACTAATCAACCGTTTAGTGTCTTCTTTCTTCTCCACAATGCAAGAAGAAAACTTGAACCGACACTTGTGGTAGAAGTAAAAAAAAAACATTAAAATAACTAAGGGTGATATTGACTTGGGTGAATTATTCCTAGAGTGGAGAAAAGGGATGATACATTCCAGGTATTGACTCTTGTTTTAAAGATGATCAGACCCTCTGCCACTAATCTAATAGTAATTAACTTTAAAAGATTGAGTAGGACACAGCCGCAAGCAGTTCAAAGGAAATTGGGGGAACATGTTTTTGAACGTATGCCATGCTCCACAAAACAATACCTCACACCCAGTTATATTACCAAATAAACTTTTATTCTTTACCATTGAAGTATACAAAGGAACATTGATGGACTCGAGTTCATTGTCAGAACACAAACGGGAACGTCCAAATAGGAGCGAAAACAAAGTGATAACAGTCCTCCAGGGTGGATTTTTTATCACAGTTGGAGGACTTCAGTATGGTGTGTGTCCTCCACGAACATTTATCACAACCTGGCACCTACGTGGCATGCTCCGTATAAGTCGACGGAGGTCACGTTGCGGTATCAGGTCCCATTCTTCAATGAGAGCCTGTTCGAGGTCTTGGAGAGTCTGTGGTGGAGCAGGACGCCCACGAACACTTCTGTCAAGCCTGTCCCACACATGCTCGATGGGATTAAGGTCGGGACTCATTGCTGGCATTTCATCTCTTGAATGTCCAGTTCTCCTTGTCGTGCATGAGTACGAATTCAGGACCAACACCGTATGCAGCAACCAACACAGTATCTGCTCGATGTACCTTGCAGCGGTAAGATCACCACGAACGACGACAAGATCCGTACGGCCATCAATACTGATGCCACCCCACACCAACACAGAACCTTGTCCGAATTGGTCGCCTTCCTGGACAACATTTGGCATAAACTGCTCACCATGGCGTCTCCATACACGTTGATGTCCATCACGTTGTGTCAGGGGAAATCTGGACTCGTCCGTGAACAACACAGGTCTCTATTGGCGAAGTTGCCAGTGGACGTGAGTACGACAAAACTGAAGGCGAGCTGCGCGATGTTGCTGCGTTAAACGGGGCATTCGAACAGGACGTCTGGGTCGTAAGGACACTTCTCTTAACCTGTTCCTTACTATGTGGTCAGACTCCGTGACTCCAGTGACCCTCCTTGTTGACCTTGTTGCAGTTCTCTGGCAGTTGCTGAACGACGCCGCAACGCACAGATGGTCAGATATCGGTCATCCTGTGGGGTTGTCATGCGACCACGACCTTGTCCAACCCTCCTTGTGAACTGCCCTGTCTCAATGTAGCGATTCCACAAGCGGTGAATAACTGACGGAGAGACATTGAGATCACAGGTCCGACTCGTTGGCTCAATGGCCAGCGTACTGGCCTTCGGTTCAGAGGGTCCCGGGTTCGATTCCTGGCCGGGTCTGGGATTTTAATGGCTTCTGATTAATTCTTTTGACTCGGGGACTGGGTGTTTGTGTCCATCCCAACACTCTCCTCTTCATATTCGCACAACATACAACACTACCAACCACCACAGAAACACGCAATAGTGATTACATCCCTCCATATAGGGTTGGCGTCAGGAAGAACACCCGCCCGTAAAACAGGGCCAAATCCACATGTGCGACGCACTTCAAACCCGCGACCCCACAGGTGTGGGAAAAGCGGTAGGTAAAGAAGAAGAAGCAGACATTGAGATCACAGCTACACGACGAAAATTCCATCCTTCCTGGATCAAAGTGACGGCCCTTGCGACTTGAACCTCGTTAAGATGTCTCATGGGATGTGCTGGTTTACGTACAACGTGCTCAAATGACCGCAGTAGTTCGTGTACCTCACAACGACACGCGGACGCACCGCTATTCACTTTGTTTTGAGGAGTCACCTGACGGAGTATAACTTCGATTTTACATACCTTGAGTAGCTAAGGTCTCAAGGTATGCTGTACGACCATTGGAATGCCATCTGCAAAATGAACGGTCACATACCAGACGTTATAAAGCATGTTCCCCTAATTTTTTTGAACTGTGTATTAAATGTGTTTACTAAAACCTGCTTTGTCCAGTCCATCCTTCCGTTCTACTTTTATTTTTGTTTCATTATCTCTGGAATTACCTGCCAATGAATCATAAGGCACTGATAGGTCTCGGAGTTCTTTAAAATTGGACTAATCCTAAAATCAAGTAATTATGATCATCCCAATAATTGCACACGAAAGCTTACCGTAGCCCGCAATACATTCTATACTTGGCGGATTATGCACATTTAAGGAGCAACATGTTTACGTCAAAGACTTCAGTATTACTTATCTAGGCTCACAGAGCGCGCTGATGCTATGCCGAATACTGAACACCTTCGCGCATCGCCATGTTGTGGGCGCTTCATCTTCGAATGCATGATTAGCACGTGGTAATGTTTACAGTTTCGTGCATCTTTTCGTACTGAATCGTGTCGGTTAGTGGATCTGTTGTAGTATTATACGAGGGTCGAGTCATAAGTCATGGCAACGATTTTTTTCTCGCGAACAGGAGACAACACGGAAAATCTAAGATATGCATTTGGAAATATAGGGCATTTACTTATGCATAGTGCCTGAAGACAAATTCTGACTTCAGGAGATTCTCGGAGGAAAGTGACAGAACACAGACCATTGGTAAACATTGTTTTATTAGCCTATGGTATAGACAGCAAGTACACAATACTACGTACAAAAGACAGGTCTCCACTGGTTACAGAACTTCGACATAATCACCCAAGGTTTCCACTGTGCGTTGCCAGCTGTGGGGCAGGCGCTGAATATAATTCGCTGCATGTGTATCGCTAACGTGTGATTCCTCTCTCCGAAATGCTGTTACGATGTCCTCTTCGTTAGCAAACCGTTGTCCACCTAATGCTTCCCGCAGCTCTGCATGGCGTTGGCGTGGATTTCTGTACCGGAGAACACTGCTATTTTAATATACGATCGTTGCTCCTGCTTGTTGACTTCCATTTTGTGACTCTCTCACTCACACACTGAACTTGGCGGCATGCTTAGACCCACACTGTTGTTTATATACACCATCTAGTGGCATCATACGCAAGTACATACCGTACGTTTCCAAATGAATGTCTTAGATTTTCCGTGTTGTCTCCTGTTCGCGAGGAAAAAAATAGTTGCCATGACTTATGACTCGACCTACGTAGTTGCTGGAATGATTATATATTCGAAATCGAAACGGACTTTCAACGTATTAGGTCGTGTTACGTACATGTAGTACGTGTTGAAGAGATGTTAAGTACAGAAGAAAAATGGCCAGCCGGACACCAGTGGGATCCGAACCCACAACCTCTCGATTTCGCGTCGGTTGCTCTACCAATTGAGCTATGGTGGCTCAGGCCATCTTTGTTCTGTTTGAAAGGATCTGAGCTACAGGTCTGGCACTGCTGCTAGCACACTGTAGAGTGCGTTTAAGTCGCCCGTTGTGGGGCATGTCAATGAATATTGAATTTTCACGACCGCATTGTAATCGAAACAGACTTTCAACGTATTAGGTCGTGTTACGTACATGTAGTACGTGTTGAAGAGATGTTAAGTACAGAACAAAGGTGGCCTGGGCCACCATAGCTCAATTGGTAGAGCAACTGACGCGAAATCGGGAGGTTGTGGGTTCGGATCCCACTGGTGTCCGGCTGGCCATTTTTGTTCTGTACTTAACATCTCTTCAACACGTACTATACATGTACGTAACACGACCTAATATGTTGAAAGTCTGCTTCGATTACAATGCGGTCGTGAAAATTCAATATTCATTGATTATATATTGCCAAATATTTTCTCTGAATGAGACGTGAGAGCTGATACTGTAATTCAATTAATCGACAACATTAAATGAGAGTAAGTTCGCTCTTACAGCTTCTTCCTCTTTTTCTTTCACGACTTTTCCCAATTACCTAGTATCGAAACTTTGTATGGATTTAGCCGAGTTTTACTCCTGGATGTCTTTAGTGACGCCAACCCTATGTGGAGGGGTGTGTTCACCATTGTGTTTTTGTAGTCGTTTGTAGTATGATGTGTTGTGTGTGTATTAAAATGTGTAATGAGACAAACACAAACACCTATCCTACGAGGTAGAGAAAGTAAGCAGACAAGGTTAAATTCCTCGATCCGGAGCCCTCTGAACTAAATTAAGTAGGCTGTAGGTTGGAGGTTTCCTAAAAACCTATTTCGAATGTTTAGGCTTCTTCTTCTTGGCATTTTTCCTATTCGTTGGTAATACTTCTTAAGAACTAAACAGTTATTCTGAAGAAGCATAAATATTTTCCTAACAATTGTTCTGGTACTGAAAATTCAGTAAGAATCTTCTGCTTCCTGTTCTGGCAAATTTTTAACATTTTACTTTCGGTGTATTAATAAATATCGATTCTTAACGTATTATTCCCCTTTGCAGGAATAAAAATAACCTATCGACAGATGTTTTCATGCGTGTGCAGTGTAAGTTATTGCATAAATTCCGTAGTACCATCTCCTGGGCATGCCCTCAATATGGCGGTGTGTGCATGGATAGTGCTTCCCCAGTCACACGCTACTGCGCAGCCAGAGGTGTGGCGCCTTGGTTTACGTAAATATATCGGTCAAGACGAACGACTGAAAATGGAGGCGATTATAGGTAAACCTGCAATTTCAACCAAACTCGCTACACACTGACCTGCTATCTGGAGAGAAATATCGTGGGAGTAAGACACAACTAGCACCTCTAGGGATGGAGTGGGGAAGGGAGTTTCATGTAAATATAATCGAAAATGACCTAGATTAGGGCTGAATCCATAGTTTTCGGGGTCGCTGGGATGAATAGTGAAATTTCGAATGACATTTAAGTCCAAGTTCAGCTGCACCATCAGCATGCCGGTAGGGGGGAGGAGGGAAATGTCCATAATGACCGAGATTATGTGTGTGTGAGTACGTTCCAGCATAGCTGTCAACCGAACTTGATACACATGACCTATTATCTGGAGCAAAATACTGTAAGACACCTCTAGCACCCCTACGGTTGGGGGTTGGGAGGGAGCAACATGTAAAAACCATTGAAAACAGCCAGTTTTTGAGTTGAATCAGTACCTTTAGGGGCCGATGAGATTAATTGTGGCACTCTGAGTGCCGTTTAAGTGCAAGTTCAGCCTCCGTCGGTATGCGGGTCATAAGGAGTGAGAAAGAAAATGCCCAAAATGACCCATATCAGTACTGAATTCACAGTTTTGGGGTTCTCTAGGTTAACTGGTGACAGTCCTAATGGCAGTTGGGATCGTGTACATCATATCTATAGCACTACATGTATATTGTTATAACTTATTATTTTTAATTTGAAAGGATCATTTACTTCTTGGACTGCCACAAGGACAAAGTTCCACGCGAAAAAGAATAATCCAAAACGGAAACTTCAAATTAAACACACAACAGTAACTCTAAAGCTACAAAATAGTTCGTAAGTGGCGGCACGGTTTGAGTCACGTAGCTGTCAGCTTGCATTCAGGAGATAGTGGGTTCGAACGCCACTGTCGGCAGTCCTGAACATGGTTTTCCGTGGTTTCCCATTTTCACATCAGGCAAATGCTGGGGCTCTATCTTAATTAAGGCCACGGTCGCTTACTTCCCACTTCTAGCCCTTTCTTCTCCCATCGTCGCCTTATGACCTATCTGTGTCGGTGCGACGTAACCGTAAAACAAAATAGTACAAAAAATGTTCGTAATTTTTATCAGTCAACGTCACAATAAAGAAGTCTACAAGAATTCACTTCACACATAATTAACAGATTTTCAAGACACTGTTCAATTAATGACATTATAAAAATAGCTTTTACGTCTGTCGATGTCCCTTCTGTCCCAGAACCGAGTGAAATTAGTCGCACAGACGTAAAACGCCCTGATGGTCTGACTTTAGTCCCATGGAACAAAGACAGATCTCTCCTGTTGGATCTCTCTCCTGTGGTTTCCGTGTCCATGGCTAAATGGTTAGCGTGCTGGCCTTTATTCACTGGGGTCCCGGGTTCGATTCCCGGCAGAGTTGGGAATTTTAACCTAAATTGGTTAATTTCGCTGGCACGGAAGCTGGGTGTATGTGTCGTCTTCATCCTCATTTCATCCTCATCACGATGAGGATAGGCGTCAAATCAAAAGAAACAAGGTATCCACATGTACAAAAGAGTGTTCTGTCTTTGATGTCATCCAATCAACTCAAGGGCGCCATATTTAATGATAACTACGTAGGTCGAGTCATAAGTCATGGCAAATATTTTTTTCTCGCGAACAGGAGATAACACGGAAAATCTAAGATATCCATTTGGAAACGTACGGTATTTACTTGCGTATGATGCCACTAGATGGTGTATGTAAACAACAGTGTGGGTCTAAGCATGTGAGAGCGTCACAAAATGGAAGTCAACAAGAAGGAGCAACGATCCTATATTAAAATAGCAGTTCTTCGCGGCAGAAATGCACGCCAATGCCATGCAGAGCTGCGGGAAGCATTAGGTGTGCATGCCTTGCCCTATAGAACAGTGGCGAGGAGGGTGGAGACGTTCAAACGGGGTAGAGTATCAACTGCGGATTTGCCTTGCCCAGGCCGTCCAGTGTCCATGGACAAAGATGTACGGATAATAGTGATCGATCAGTGTTACATGAGGTCTGTAACCAGTGGAGACTTGTGTATTTGCTGTCTGTACCATAATAAAACACTGTCACTTTCCTACAAGAATCTCCTGAAGTCAGAATTTGTCTTCAGGCTCTATGCATAAGTACATGCCCTATATTTCCGAATGCATATCTTAGATTTTCCGTATTGTCTCCTGTTCGCGAGAAAAAAAATATAGTTGCCATGACTTATGACTCGACCCTCATATTTTAATGTGTTTTCATCATATCGCTTGTTTGTAACTCTAAATGTCACATTTGTCATTTTCTACATCAAAACCAATAATTAAAAGGACTTTTAATTAATATAGCTAGCAATTTGGACGTTTAAATGGACAACAGTTTTCCTAAACACAGTGTTTACTCGCATGTTTTTGACCCTTTTTCATAAATGTATTTTAATAATATTTTGGAATCTTACAATATTCTTCACCTAGCTGAAGATGACCCAAAAATCGGGACGAAACATGTACTAATGTAATTAGAATACAGTTTACATTAATTCGTATTAAAAAGGTGGACTCCCTTCTATTTTTAGTTACCTCAAGAATAAAATAATTCAAATGAATCTCTTCCATATCGAAACATTTAAGAAAATAAGAGGCAGCATTCACGATCCGCAATGCCAAGATATACGGCTTCGTCACACTGAGGAGATGGCACACCGATACCTGTAGGCCACCTGGCTGGGCTCCCATCGTCCTGGCAATACAAGTCTTTTAATGAGCTGTATGCTCCATAGGATTTCTTCATTATTCTTGTGAGGAACTAGCTGTTTTGACCAACGCGGACTGACAACAGTAGTCTCGTAGAATATTTCTAACATCTTTAATATAGAGGAATAGGTTAATATTTTGACCGAGCGTTCTTTGGCCTGTCGAGAAGAAAATATAAGAGTTACCTTTATTCCGCATTATTTTTTAAAAAATATTTATATATTACCCATCTATATCAGCTGGTACGTAATGACGGCAGTACTTTGGCAGTGAAATTGTGTATGACATTTAGTGCCGGGACTGTCCGAGGAAATGTTCGGCTCGTCAGGTGCAGGTTCTCTTGATTTGACGCCCGTAGGTGACCTGGACGTCGTGATGAGGATTAAATGATGATGAAGACGAAACGCACACACAGCCCCCGTGGCAGAGGAATTAACCAATAATGGTTAAAATTCCCGACCCTGCCGGGAATCGAACCCAGAACCCCGGTGACCGAAGGCCAGCACGCTAAACATTTAGCCATGGAGCTGGACACTTTGACAATAAGTGAATACTTCAGCGGCTCTCCTCGACGACGACTCCACTTTGATACTCATTTTTAATTTTTCAACGGGTGATTTTTTTCACTTTGGTACTAACAAAATAAATCAATAAAAATAAAATACATATTTAATGTTTTATATTTCTAATTTTAAACTGTGCTGTTATAGTAATAATAATAATAATAATAATAATAATAATAATAATAATAATAATAATAATAATAATAATAACAAAACAGGATTGCAAATATCTTTTGAGAAGACGGAGTACATGAACATAAATACCACTGACCCAACCTGGACAATGAGGACAAAGTACGGTGACATAAAAAGAGCTACAAAATTCAAATATCTAGGAGAGATTTTGACTCCAAACATGAATGAGAAAGCAGCAATTCAAGAACGTGCAAGAAAGATGGAAACTGCGTTTAGATTATGTCAGAACACCTACAAATCTAAGTCACTCTCCTACCAGCCCAAATTCAAGCACTACAGCACGATAGTCAAACCTGAATGTTTATACGCAGCTGAGACAATAGCCACGAAGGGACTCTCAGATTTGGAAAAGAAAGAAAGGAAGTTCCTTAGAAAGATTCTTGGACCCATAAAATCATCAGACAAGTTTACGTTTCGCATGAGACTAAACCAAGAACTATACCAACAATTTGAAAACATCACCACTACAATGAAAAAGAGGTGATTGACGTTCTACGGACATATTAAAAGGATGGGATCGGAGAGACTCGCCAACAGGATCCTCACCTTCCAGGAGAACAGGAAGACACAAGTCCCATGGATAAAAGAAGTCCACCGAGATTTAGAAAAATGTGGGATCACGGCAGAAGATATAACAAACAGAAAAATCTTCAGGCAGAGAATTGCGGAGGTGAAGGACCTAGCTGATGAGAAAACGAGGAAGAATAGTGTATTCTCGGCAGAAGAACGAGCACGAGCAAGCCAACGGATGAAGGAATACTGGCGAAAGAGGAAGGAGAAAGAACTTGAGAAAGCAATGAAGTTGCGTAATCGTAGCCTATAGATGGCTGAAACGATAATAATAATAATAATAATAATAATAATAATAATCATAATAATAATAAGGAATGCAAAATCATTAAACAATATTCTAGGCCCAAAACTCGCTGACGGACAATACCGACTCAGAGGCAGACAGGAAATCAAACAATACACAAATAATATTCACAATCACGTTAGAAAACGCACGTTGAGATTCTACGGGCATATTAAAAGCATGCATCCAGACATACTTTCAAAACAAATAGTTGAATTCTATGAAAACAAGAGTAAAGTAAAAACAGACACAATTAAATGGATTGGCGAAATCAAAACTGATTTGAAACGGACAGGAATTACACCAGCAGATGTCCAAACCAGGGTAGTCCTAATCTTCAGATCCAAAATTCACAAATGGTTCGATCCTTTTGGATTTTGGCCGACATTTATGTTCGGATACCATTCCTGATACTCCGTGAATTTTGAGGTGGATATTCCAGGAATAAACCTGGGCCGTCCGAGTGGAAAACCAGCAGTGAAGCCACGAGCTCCACAATAATAATAAACCGCAATGGAGAGAGGCTCGTGGAGCTATCTAAGGCCTTCAAGTTGCTTATGAAATCTACAGCTTTTAAACACCTGCCCAGGAAGCAGAAAACTTGGACATCTCTGAATCCCAATCTCGGGGAGTTTCGAACTTACCACGTCGCAGTCTCTCGTAAATCTCAAAGATACATACAGAATGTGAAGTTTCTAAGGAATGCCAATCTAGATTATTTTCGTTATCTATCCAAAATCATAAAATGATTCCGAGAAACACCAGAAAGGTCCACTTGGAGAAGATCAATCGATTTGATACTGAAAAACTATGCTCATAACCTGAATTTACGAACAAATTAGAATACCTGAATCCCCATAACTGGGGAGAGCTACAACAGACCTTGGTTACAACAGCAAAGGAAACAGTCCCACTGATGAAGTCAAAGAAATATGTTTGGTGGAATGATGAATGTGACTTAGCGGTATAACAAATACAACTCGCCTGGCAAAATTGGAATTCGGAAAAGAACCAAGATAACTGAGAAAACATCGCGAACAAGAGACAATGCTCGGCAAAAACTATTTGCAATGTAAAATATGCCTACAACAAAAATCAACTAACACAAATTGAACAAGATCTCCAGAGGAACAGCACACGGGACTTTCACAGAACCTTCAAACGCAATCTAAACAAGTATAATCCAACAAGCTTATAGTTCAAAAAACTCTGATGGGAAACTAGCTTACAATGATAAAGATAACTGCCAGATTCTAGCGAAGTACTTTGAATCCCTTCTCAATTGTGGAATTCCAGTATCCACTTTCTCATTTGAAGGTGACATACACGTCCACCCAGATTCATCCCCTGCAACGAAAGAAGAAATCAAACATATTATCCAGTCCCTTAAGAATACCAAGTCACCAGGTGACGACTCGATAACTGCTGAGATTTGGAAGTATGCTGGTAACAAAATGATCGATAAATTGACTGACATGATCAACAAGATTTGGGAAACCGAGAAACTTCCACATGACTGGACATCTGCCTTGATTCACCCACTCCATAAGAAAGGGGACAAAAGGGATGTTAACAACTACCGTGGCATTTCCCTCCTATTGGTATCTTACACAATTTTCTCTAAAGCTCTGCAGATTAGGGCAGAACAACAACTTGATCCACAACTGGGAGAGTACCAAGCAGGCTTTAGGAAAGAGCGCTCACGTGCCGAGCAAATTATGAATCTGAAGTCTATCCTCTCATATCTGAAATTAAGGAACAAGAAATCTGTGGTGACCTTCGTCGACTTTAAGAAGGCCTATGACTGGATTGATAGAATCACTCTCATTCAAGTCCTAAAGGAATTTGGCTTGGATAATAAAACCAGGGCAATCATCGAATGGACGCTAGTTAACACAATCTCCACAGATAAGTTCAGAGGAGAAATTTCAGATGCTTTTCAGATAAAGACTAGAGTTATGCAGGGAGACGGGCTCTCGCCCCTGCTCTTCAATTGCGTCCTTGAAAAAGTCATTCGTGAGTGGCGCGAAGAAATTAACAACGATGGGCTCCAAAATTGTGTGAGGTTGGGGTACAAGAACATAAACCTTTCAATTGATTGCCTAGCTTTTGCAGATGATCTAGCAATATTCTGTGATTTTTTAGACATGGCTACGAAGCAAATTAATCACCTCAAGACACAGGCCTCCAGATATCTTTGTAGAAAACGCAATTCATAACTAAAATCAAGCCAGCACCAAGAGAGCTAAAAGTAAACCAGAGGGCAATCAAATGGACAGATAAGTGGCGAGTGGATAGAACCGAACATTTCTGAAAAAGAAGCTTTTGCGTCGCGCATTTACAAAATGGAAATGGCTTATGAACTGACCAAAGACGTTTACAACAAAAAGTCCATATCATTGAACGCAAAACTCAGATATTACTGCACTGTTTTAAGACCAGAGACTTTGTATTAAAGCGGAATGCCTTGCTATGAACAAGAAAGGCCTGAAAGAGAAATTGGAAATTAAAGAAAGAAAGAAAGAAAGAAAGAAAGAAAGAAAGAAAGAAAGAAAGAAAGAAAGATCTTATGGAAAATTCTTGGCCCAATTAAAGATAAAGATGAATATAGACGTCGGCATAACCATGAGCTCTATAATCATGTCCGGAAGATCTCTGATGTCATGCTTAGAATGAAACCCACACGATTATCGAACCAGATCTTTACCTATTTTAAAGAAAAGAACACCCAGCCAACTTGGTTCAAGGAGGTGGAAAGGGAACTTCAGGAGATGGGCATCACTTATGGAGATATACGGGAATGCAACCCACTCAGGAGGAAACTAAAATATCACCGGGGTTTTCAAGAAAGGCCAAAGTTGGAGACGGGAAAGACGTGGATGGAGGAAAGAAAAGAGCAACACAGGCAACGAATGAAGAAGCACTGGGAAAAGATCAAAGCCCAAAGAAGAACGTGGTCCTTGGTAGACAGATACGAACAAGTAATAATAATAATAATAAATAATAATAACAAAAGACCGTTTCTACCGTCTAAGGCACACCGTCCAAAGTGCATCGTGTGTGCATATGAAGAGGTGTGTATTGACACAACACAAACAACCAGTTTCCGAGCTATGGAAGTTAACTAGATGGGGCTAAAATCTTCGATCTGGTCGAGAATCAAACCCGGAACCCCTCTGAACCGAAAGTCACAACGCTAACCATTCAGTAAATGAGGTGCATTTTCAGAGTAATCCGATCCTTGCTTGGCAAAAATATTCAAGGACCGACAATTCAAAAACAAAGAGCTCAGTGTGTCCAAAGAGGAGAGAATTCGGGTCGAACACATTTTCAGTTCTTTCATCTTAAAGTAAAAAGGTATCTTTCTTTTACGGCAGAAATACTGTACAGGGAAACTAGTCACAATGACCTTCTTTCGTGGTTGAATGCTCTGGGGGAGTTGCGAATGAATTATGACGACTAAAATTGGGCAGTTAATCTCTTTCTCAGGACCACCTGTTTAGTCCATTAGTTAAATGTCCACTTCCTGTGCCCTAGTTTTCATGGTCGAACACATTGCCGCGATGTTCAGCGCTGCTTGAATGTACTGACAAGCTAAAGAACTGCGACATCTATTAAGACCTTTGGTTGTCATTGAGACGTTAAACTTACAGTCTATAAACTAAACATAATTTATTAAGTTCAATCAATCATTCATCAATGATATGCATTTAGGGCCGTCGCCAAGGTGGCAGATTCCCTATCAGTTGTTTACCCAGCCTTTTTAAAAAATATTTTCAATGAACTTTGAAATGTATAGACATTTTTCTTAGTAATTTTTTTCTAATCCGTTACTCCTCGTCCAATAAATGAATATTGAATTCCAACTTTATCTTCATATTGTGATCTTTCTTACTTTTAAAAGGTCCGCTCAAGCTTTTCGTCTACTAATGTTATTCCACACCATCCCTCCACTTGACAGCTCGGAACATACCACTTAGACGAGCATCTCGTCTCCTTTCTTTCAAGTCGTCCCAGCCCAAAGTTTACAAGATTTTTGTAACACTACTCTTTTGTCAGAAATTATCCAGAATAAATTGTGCTACTTTCCTTTGGATATTTTCCTGTTCTCGTACCAAGTAATCCTGATGTGGGTCCCATACACAGCAACCATACTCTAATCCGGGTCTTACCAGAGACTTGTGTGCCCTCTCCTTTGCATGCCGGGCTGAGTGGCTCAGACGGTTAAGGTGCTGGCCTTCTAACCCCAACTTGGCAGGTTCGATCCTGGCTCAGTCCGGTGGTATTTGAAGGTGCTCAAATACGACAGCCCCGTGTCGGTAGATTTACTGGCACGTAAAAGAACTCCTGCGGGACTAAATTCCGGCACCTCGGCATCTCCGAAGACCTTAAAAAGTAGTTAGTGGGACGTAAAACAAATAACATTAATTACATTAATCTCCTTTGCATCCGTACTACAACCCCTAAATACCCTCATAACCATGTGAAGAGATATGTAACCTTTATTTGCAACCTCATTAATATGATTACCCCAATGAAGATTTTTTTTTAATAAGTTGCTTTACGTCGCACTGACACAGCTTTTATGGCGACGATGGGACAGGAAAGAGATAGGAGTGGGAAAGAAGCGGCCGTGGCCTTAATTAAGATACAGCCCCAGCATTTGCCTGGTGTGAAAATAGGAAACCACGGAAAACCACCTTGAGAGTCACCGACAATGGGGTTCAAACACACTATCTCCCAAATACTGGATACTGGCCACACTTAAGCGACTGCAGCTATCGAGCTCAGTCCAATGAAGATCATTCCTTATATTAACACCTAGGTATTTACAGTGATACCCATGACGTTCTATCACTCCATTAACACACTTGTTTTCCAGTAACAGACATTTTTGGGAAACGGCTGATTTCAGTGTGAACCTTCATTTTAAAGGGTACAATTTGAATTTCCTCGGACCATGTTTTTTTTTTTTTTTTCAGGTAGTCCGAATGTTTTTCACATGGTGCTGTATAGAAACTGGTATCATCTCTACTGGCGCCATAGCGAGAGAATCACCAGTTTCAGGTAGTCCTAATGTTTTCCACTTGATACTGTGTAGAAACTGGTATCATCTCTACTACCGCTATAGCGAGAGAATCACCAGTTTCAGGTAGTCCTAATGTTTTCCACTTGGTACTGTGTAGAAACTGGTATCATCTCTACTACCGCTATAGCGAGAGAATCACCAGTTTCAGGTAGGCCTAATGTTTTCCACTTGGTACTGTGTAGAAACTGGTATCATCTCTACTACCGCTATAGCGAGAGAATCACCAGTTTCAGGTAGTCCCAATGTTTTCCACTTGATACTGTGTAGAAACTGGTATCATCTCTACTACCGCTATAGCGAGAGAATCACCAGTTTCAGGTAGTCCTAATGTTTTCCACTTGATACTATGTAGAAACTGGTATCACCTCTACTACCGCTATAGCGAGATAATCACCAGTTTCAGGTAGTCCTAATGTTTTCCACTTGATACTATGTAGAAACTGGTATCACCTCTACTAGCGCTATAGCGAGAGAACCATCAGTTTCAAGCAAGAGTGTGTTAGCGTACTGCATAACTGAAGTTACTACGAGACGTGGCTTGAAGCTTTGTTGTTATGAACTTACGGAGTTAACTTTGTTACATGAATTTGAATATACAAAACAATATACTGCCAAGTCTGCTGGGGTAAGTCCGTACAGATCCGGCCAATCCTACGGAGTCTCATATGAGTAATACTGAACCCGGAGAATTTCAACCATAACAAGTAGATCCGCTAAGACCGTCCGTTTCACCCAGGTACCTTTGCACCATGAATTTTGGCGGCATTTACAGCACAACCAAAGAGTATTATTAGGAGTAAATGAAAAAGTTACCGCTGTCTACATGACAATCATGCTTATGATCTGATGGTTTCTTTTAGTTCTTTCTTTTGATACAGATATGTCTTCGATCTGTGGGTCATCCGAAAATTTGTGCAACGAGATAGTGTCATGTAACAAAATATGTACCGTGATGTTGCCTAGCAACAGTACCTTCAGAGCAGCACAGGCCAAGAATCTCTGTGTCATGGCAATCCATCAATGCTTCACATCACAGCCTGCATGATTGCTAGGTAACATCGCGTCACACATTTTATTGAAAGACATATTTACGATCATTTGATTTTCCCAACGAGATATTTAATTACTTTTTTTTTTGCTGTAGTCTTACCCAGTTCAAAGAACTGAAACACTGTTAAAGAAGTATATGTAAGAGACCGAGTTCCTATATTTACACACATAAAAGTTAATAATGCAATTACACATTTATGCTTAATACAATGCTCTATAGAAAGAGCCTCCATGGCTCAGGCGGCAGCACGCCGGCCTCTCACTGCTGAGTTCCGTGGTTCAAATCCCGGTCACTCCATGTGAGATTTGTGCTGGACAAAGCGGAGGCGGAACAGGTTTTTCTCCGGGTACTCCGGTTTTCCATGTCATAATTCATTCCAGCAACACTCTCCAATATAATTTCATCTGTCATTCATCAATCATTGCCCCAGAGGAGTGCGACAGGCTTCGGTAGGTGGCACAATCCTATCCTCGCCGCTAGATGGGGCTTCATAAAATCCATTCCTGACCCGGTCGAATGACTGGAAACAGGCTGTGGATTTTTTCACAGTGCTCTATAGAGCCTCCGTGGCTCAGGTGGCAGCACACTGGACTCTCACCGCTGCGTTCCATGGTTCAAATCCCGGTCACTCCATGTGAGATTTGTGCTTGATAAAGCGGAGGCAAGGTTTTCTCCGGGTACTCCTATTTTCTCTGTCATCCTTTATCCCAACAACACTCTCCAATATTATTTCATTTCATCTGTCAGTCATTATTCACTACCCCAGAGGAGTGCGACAGGCTTCGGTAGCCGGCACAACCTTATCCTCGCCGCTAGATGGGGCTTCATAAAATCTATTCTTGACCCGGTCGAAGGACTGGAAACAGGCTGTGGATTTTCATTTTTTCCTCTTACAGTGCTCTGTATTATGTTTGATTTTCTTTACTTCAAGGATCGCACGATATTTTTGACTTTTACAAGACGACCAGCCCCGTGGTGTAGGGTTTGCGTGCCTGTCTGTTACTTGGAAGTACAGGGTTCGATTCCCGGCCAGTCGAAGTATTTTATTTCTGGAGTGGAGTTTGGGACAAGGTTCATTAATAAAGTGAGGAGCAGTGAACCCGGACAGAAAACCAAAAAGAAATACGGCTGCGGACGTCGTCACTCTGATCATGCGTTACCCAGTGTCTGCAGGCCATTTGCTTGAGCAGCAGACGTCTTGGTAGGCAAGTTCCTAATAGGCTGCTGCTCCACGGGTTGATATGTGTGTTTCATAGATCTTTACAGGACCAACTGGCAAAATATCGTTACTATACTTTATTGTGAATACGACCGAATGCGATAGGGCGATGCCTCGCGATACTTAGATGGTAGTAGGAAAGGTTAGATCTAAGACAAACCATCTAATCAGCAGCATACGGACAGCAACTCATCAGACCTCCTCTGTGTCGCAGTTTCCAGGAGATGACATTTACACTGGTTAAACCCACTTATTGCCTTCATGACAGCTCCAACTCTGCCGTGAACATTTTCTACAAAGTGACTGAACGTATCTGGAGGAATCGCAGTCCATTTCTTCTTAATAACTGTAGCTTGAGGAGGTCGTGATGTGGCTCGTTGGGGTCTGAAAGAGAAGGCATTCAATGGGATTTAGGTCACTGTGTTGCTGTATGTAGCAATTCAGTTTTGCTATTACCAAGTGCCTTACTGTCCTCAAACCATTACTGTAGAGACCTTGATTTAATGGTAGGGGGCATTATAATTATGATAGACAAACCTGGCGAGTTGGCCGTGCGGTTAGAATCGTGCAGCTGTGAGCTTGCATCCGGGAGATAGTGGATTCGAACCCCACTGTTGGAAGCCCTAAAGATGGTTTTCCGTGATTTCCCATTTTCACACCAGGCAAATGCTGGGGCTATATCTTAATTAAAGCCACGACCACCCCCTTCCAACTCCCAGGCTTTTCCTCTACCATCGTCGCCATAAGAACGGCCTGTGTCGGTGCGACGTAAAGCCAACTGTTGTGATCTTCTAAAGTAGACAGAATGCAACTAGTCAAAGGGTCCATGTACGCTTCCGCATTTAAATTGCCGTTCAGTATTACTCAGTATACTCCCAGTCTAGCTTCAGATGTTTCCGGAATTTGTTAATAACAAATCCCTTACACTCATTTAGACAAATTTCCTTTAAAATAGCTCCCTTCTGCAGTGCCACACTTCTGGTAACGCGCGTTGAGTGTTTGGAAGCAATGTTGGAAACCGTTCTACGAAATCACTTCCATTGCTCTCGTCGCGTTTGTAGTGACTTCTTCAGCCGTGAAAAGATGAAGTCAGGTAGTGACAGATCTGGAAAGTACAGAGAATGATCCAAATCTGTCACTTTATGTCTAGCAATATAATTCTTTTTACTGAGACTGGCCGATGTACATTAGCGTGCAAAAGATACTTTATTACTATCCAGTTTTTCCGGTTGTTTCCATCCCACTCCGTCTCTTTAGGCAGCGAAGGTTATCTAAGATTTATTTGTTTACAATTCGACCTTCAGGAAAAGGAAACTGGTATTAAGACTATGTGTATCAAAGAAAATGTCAGCATAACTTGTCCTTTGTAATGTTCTTAGGCTACGGCCGCTTCCTTCCAACTCCTAGGCCTTTCCTATCCCATCGTCGCCATAAGACCTATCTGTGTCGGTGCGACGTAAAGCCCCTAGCAAAAAAAAAGTTCTTAGAGATTTTTTTGTTTCCGAGGAGATGTTTCAGATTTCCACTCACACTCCTAATTCATCTTCTGTGATTATGTTGTTAAAAAAGTCACCATCCTGATCAGTCGTACTGATTAGGCATCCAGCAAGAGTCATTCCTACTTTTCTTTCTTCAGGAGTCATGAGATTAAATTTGACAAACATAATGCATGTTTAAATTTTTTGAACAATTGTGTGAACAATTCCAACAGAAATTTCAATAACTACTGATATCTCTTCAATAGTATTTCGTCCGTCACAACTTCGCACACGTCGAATGCTTTCTCCATTTGTCGCAGTTGAAAGTCCACTGCGCGAATCGCATTTTGTTAGTTACACGGTCTTCACAAAAATACGTTTATGCCAATCGTTTTCATTGATACACCATAACTTTCTTCAAGCATTCTCACTCTGAAGAAGATTTTTGTAACAGAACATAAAATTGTATATTTCCGAATACGATTAACGAATAATACACAAATAACAAGAGATGGTTGTCTCGCTAAGACAACAATGGTCATGAACATGAAATTTGTATGGGACAGACGCCATGAGTGCTGCCAAAAATTCATAATGTTCCTGGATCTTACATCCCATTAACTACTGTACTTTTACGGTTTCCGGAGACGCCGAGGTGCCAGAATGTTGTCCCTCAGGAGTTATTTTACGTGCCACTAAATCTACCAACACGAGGCTGACTTATTTGAGAACCTTTAAATACCACCGGCCTGAGCCAGGATCGAACCTGCCATGCTGGGCTCAGAAGGCCAGCGCTCTACCGTCAGAGTCACTCAGTCCGGCAACTGCCAATAACTCATGCAAAATTATTGCAAACAATAAACTTCTTTACGGTTCCGTATTGACTTGCAAACTCTTGGTTTCAATTCTTAAGAATTTTAATTTTCGGGTCGACCTTTCCATACTTGACAGAATAGCACAATTCAAGAGAGAAATTATCCACATTTTCTTTGGTACAAGAATGAACTTTTAAACACCATTTTGAACAACACAACAGCATTTCCGCTTGGATAGGACATCCTTCCACACCCGCCGTACTGCCCCGACCTGGCACCATGTGACTATCACCTCTTCGCATCAATGGGGCACGCGCTCGAAGAGCAGCACTTCAGTAATTTCGAGAAAGTTGGAAAATGGTTAGACGAATGGTTTGCCGCAAAAGACGAGCTTAATCAGAAGCTGTCTATACAATTTCAAAACCCGTTTTAAGGAATATGAGAAGTTTTCCCAAAGATAAACGTTAACTTTTTTAAATCAACAACAGTTTCACCGATCATATTGTGAATTTTAGCAAGGGCAGAAGAATTATTCATTTATTCATTCATAAATTTTAAGATGTTATTCCAATGTTTTTGTTAATTGCATTTGGCAGATGATGAAAACAATAGGTCAAATATCCTAGGGATAGCACACCGGGTGTATGCAAAAGTTTTTTTTGCAGATTTTCGTGGTAAAGTAAACATGTAATTTTCAAGGGAAATTCATTTTTGTTTATCCAAAATATTGGCCATCGGCTTCGCCCATCTTTCAGATAAGTTATGAACACCGCGCCAGAAAAAACTGCTTGTCTTTTTTGGCAAATCATTCGTCCAGCCCTTTTCCAACTTTCTCGAAACTGCTTAAGTGCTGCTCTGCGAGCGATTGCTCCATTGATGCGAAGAGGTGATAGACACATGGTGCCAGGTCGGGGCAGTACGGCGGGTGCGGAAGGATGTCCCAAGGGATTTCAAGGTGCCTTTCACTGGTTTTGTTGCGTGAGACGGCGCATTGTCGTGTAACAAAATAACTATGCCATGTCTTCTGGCCCATTCCAATCGTCTTTCGATCAATGCGTGATATAAATTAATCGTTTGTTGGCGATAGCGTTCATAATACACGAGGGCGCACACTGTCTTTCACACTGAAATCACCATGTTTAAATTGTTGAAACCATGTCTCACATGTTCTAATCGATGGAGCATGTTCATCATATGTTTCTATCAGCAAACGATGACTTTCCACAGCCTTTTTCTTTTGATTAAATTAGGAAAGCAAGGCCTGCCGCAAATGTTCTTTTTCAGGCATAAACGTCGACATGATTACTGAAGGATATAACACAGAAGCTAGTGTTTGGCGGACTCAACTTGTGTGTGTTGATGTCAGACGAACAAACTGACGTATATATATCAAATTCATAAGCTGCGTACTGTTCGCTGGCGCCATCTCTAAGTGAAACCGGAGAAGACTTATTTAAAACACCCAGTACCAGGTGTAGGCTTAAGTAATGTTTTCACCCATTCGTGATACTCATAATTTTATTTATTCATTCCTAGGTTTTAAGATGTTATTTCAATCTTGTTGTTAATTGCATTTAGCTAATGATGAAAGCAATAGGTCAAAACATGTACCAAAGAAAATATGGCTATAGGTGGAACCGAAAATGAAATTTCTTCAGAACTGAAACCTATAGTAATGTAAAAATCCACAGCTCTAGCCCTTCAGGCAAGCAACTCAGTATTGAAAACGTTCTAGGGATATGAACTACGAATTTTAGGTAAATAAAATATAATAAAGTATGACAATATATTATTTATTTATTTCTAAAAATTGCAATCCTTTTCTTAATCATCGTTATCCGGTCAATTAGATTAGCAGTGTGCCTTTTCCTACCACTATGAGCGCTAATGTGAGTCAATGTAGAGTTTCACGTAAGCCCTTATAACTACATTCAGAGCAGGCATTTTTCAAACAATCAAAAGAATAACCTGAGGGTATTGAACCAAGGAACACAATAAAGAAAGAATTATGTAAATAAGTTAATTTGACCAGGATTTGAATAAAAAAGAAAACGAGGAAAGAGACAAGCGATGTGATTTTCGACAATTTTTTAAGTTTCATTGCGCTATTCAAGACTCACAATTTGAAACCTTTCTGGGCCATTTAGTCCTTCAACTTTCGGCACAGTTGTGGAAATTGCTTAATTTTATGTTTTTCGTAGTTTGGTGACCCCTACACTGTCTGCTAAGACATGTTTTCTACATTAAAATTTCCTACAAGCTGAAGTAGTGTATTTTTCCTTTGCAAAATTTAGTACAATTCCATTCTGTGTAGAAAAGAAATTATATGTTGGTACAATTACTGTGTGTAAGTAATGATTAAGGGACAAATAGGTTAGAAGACCTAGACTTCGCTGATGATGTGTGTCTCCTGTCTGAGGCACATGGTGAAATGCAAGCAAATATTGAAGACCTGGTAAAAGAAGGAAAAAAGGTGGGACTAACGATCGATTCAAAGAAGACCAAGGCCCTAAGGATGAACACCAACAGACTAGACCCATTTATCTTCAGTGATGAACTTATAGAGGATGTGGATAGTTTCACCTACTTGGGCAGTGTAGTTACCAAAGATGGAGGAGCAGTACAGGATGTTTCTCAACGTATACAAAAAGCAAATGGTGCCTTTGGTCGGCTCTATCCGGTATGGAAGAACAACAAAATATCTATCAGGACCAAACTTCGCATTTTCGCATTTTCCGAAGTAATGTCAAGGCTGTTCTACTATATGGGTCTGAGACCTGGAAAGTGACAAAAGTGATTACCTCCAAGTTGCAGACCTTTGTCAGCCGCTGTTTAAGGAAGATCCTAAACATCTACTGGCCGGAAGTAATCTCCAATCATGAACTATTGAGAAGGACGGGTGAAACCGAGATGGCCATACAGATAAAGCGGCGGAAATGTAAATGGATAGGGCATACGTTGAGGAAAGAGAATGAAGTCATTGAGAGAGAGAGGCACTGGATTGGAACCCGCAGGGTAAAAGGAGGAGAGGAAGGCCCAAACAAACGTGGCGAAGATCTGTACACATGGAGGCAATGGTAGAAGGCAAGACCTGGAGAGAGGTGAAGAGGTTGGCTGGCAACAGGATCAGATGGAGATGCTTTGTTGATGCGTTATGTTCCACAAGGAACAACAGGAATTAAGTAAGTCAAGCGACTGCGGAAAATGGAAACATAACATGTGCATATTACATAAACTAGCTGCTAAATGGTAGTGTACCGTACATACCATGGCACCACAGGAGCACTACCCTTGTTACAAGACGGAACTTCAAGCGATTTAGGTCTGCGTCATCTACCGAATTTGAAACAATACATTATTGCCACTTTTCCTTATATGCTGGTGTGACCATGCGGTTGTTGAATAGAAATGTAGGCAGAATTTCTGGAAGTTTAAATAATGGAAATATAACACGGGGTACTTTTTAGAGGAGAGATATGGTCCATAATACAGATATTTGCCACCGTTGAAGGTAGAATGAACTGGCGTCACCTAACTGAAGCTAGCTGATAGATCGTGGCCATAAACATGCGGCTTATGCCCACAGACCCCCTTTGTTTGTCTCACGGCATAATTAGTTCATTAATTCAGCTACTTGCACCATTCACACTCACAAATTCCGTTACCAAACCAAGCATGAAAATAACCACAGTAAAGAAATAAATGTAACCGGGCGAGTTGGCTGTGCGGTTAGGGGCGCGCCTCTGTGAGCTTGCATCCGGGAGATATTGGGTTCGAATCCCACTGTCGGCAGACCTGAAGATGGTTTTCCATTTTCACACCAGGCAAATGTTGGGGCTGCACCTTAAATAAGGCCACGGCCGCTTCCTTCCAACTCCTAGGCCATTCCTATCCAATCGTCGCCATAAGACCCATCTGTGTCGGTGCGACGTAAATCCACTAGCAGAAATAATGTAAAACAATGAGTCTCACTCGACGAAAATCTAGCATCAAATATCAATACGAAATCGAGGATAAACCACTACACGTAGTTAGTGAAGTATGTGATCTAGGTGTTACATTTACCTGCGATCTAAATTTTAAAACTCATATTGAAAATATTATCAACAAAGCTCACAAATGTATGGGGTATGTTATCAGTTATCAGGAATTCCTGAAGTATTTCTTATCATCATCATGAGTCGTGTAATATTCATTGCTGAGCGTCGTCACCCCATTTGACTTCACACAATATTCTGGATTAAGCGGCGCCAACTTTGACGATGTTCAGCTTCTCTTAAAGTCTGCTGAAGAGTCAGACCGGTGGTACGCAGAACTTGATCAGCCACCTGCTCGATGTCCTTCCTCGTGGTCTTCTGCCGACAACTTTGCCTTCCATGATACATTTCTCCAGATTTTCACTATCCCGTCTTACACTATGCCCGAAGAATTGGACGATTCTCCTTATGACGCACGAAGAGAGACGTTCGGAGACATTCAGTTCTTCAATAATAGATGTATTAGTTCTTCTTTCCGTCCAAGGTACATGGAGCATCCTTCTCCAACACCACATCTGAAAGGCGTCGATACGGTACTTATCTCTTGCCTTAAGGGTGCAGGTCTCGGAACCATAAAGGAAGACAGAGAACACAAGAGAATCAACTGGTCTAATCTTTGTACTGTTTGTGATTGCTCTGCTCTGCCATATGTTTGTGAGTTTGCTCATGGCAACGCGCCCTAAGGTGATATGTCTCCTAATCTCTTTGTCAGAACTGGGTCGGTGAGCCAATGGATTTGGGGGCAGTGGAAGGCAACGGGAAACCACCACTGTACTTTTCCCTCGACAACCCGATGATGGCTTTGCTTAATTCCAAATGTTCCGGAGTAAGTCTCCCAGTCGGATCTCCTGGAGAGACAGGATTAAGAGAAGCCCCTATTTTATTCCGTCAAAGAATTTCTTACAGGACCTTGATAAGATTGTATAATGCTCTTGTAACACCAAGACTAGAATACGCCTCGATCATTTGGAACCCCTACACAGTGAAATATGTCGATCTAATTGAGAAAGCCCTAATAAAATTTCTCAGATACGTTTATTACAAGAGGTTTGGTTATTATACCTACTACGTATCGTACGCTCTAATACTCCAAGCTGTTAATGTTAGCGAACTATCTCTCAGAAGAAATTGATAGGGTATGTATTTCCTTCATAAAGCAATGTATGTCTGTTCAGTCAGATGTCACTGGGTGAATTTCGACGTGTTTTTGTTTACTATTTACCAAGAAGTTTGGACATTCTCTCATAGATGTCACTGCCTAAAAACTATGATCATGCACCCTGGTACGAAGTGAAGGAACTTTCTTGAAAAATTTTGTACTCAAGTTTTTTTTTTTTTTTTTTTTACAAAATTTCGTTCTTTCATTTGTGGGTTGGCAATATTAATCTTTTCTTTCCACCGGTTTTGAACTTAGCCAATCCAGAATTTCTGTAATTAATTTTTGACCAATCGTATCTTTCTTCTTCGATTTTGAGTGTACTTTCAAGACTGACCAATAAAGTAAAAGGGTGTGGCTTGATTATTCATGAAAGGTCTCGAACATTCCCCTAGGGTTTATATACTGCTGATTTTCTTGTCTCTCGGTCTCTTGATTAACATCTAACCTAGTGTATGGACGTGTAGCAGGAGGCGGGAAGCACCTCTTTCATCTGGGAGCAGGTCTTCAATAAGGTAATGGCCATTTAACATCTTTATTTCTTGCTAGCTCAGCAGTTTAACCCGCGGGAAAGGTCCGAAACTTTTGCCATATAACCTATCTTTCTGTAATGTAAATTTCTGCCGGCTTATGTAAATATCTTTAATTGTAAATCGGGGATAGAGAGTGCTTTACCCTCTCGAGCTCCCCTTCAGTTTGGTTTGAGGTGACTACGTTTTGATAACTGATTTTCTTCTTTTCCTTAATGTTTTTAAATTTCTTTCTTATACGGGTCACCTCCATAGTTTGGGAATAGCCCCTGTTTCATCGGCCTAGTGCCTTTTAGGTTTTAAGAAGTTACATATAGGAGTGCAAATTCACACCTCCTTTCCGTTTTGTATGTCGGGCCATTTACTTAACCTGTTCTTTCTCTGCTAAGGCCCAGTAGGTTGGGTACAAGATACTCCTGTTTTATTTTGTAAGCTGTGCCTTGATGGCAATTAAGTGTAAAGTCTGGTATTGCCTTTAATAGGCTTGAAAATTTGAGAGCGGGTCAGCTCTTTTATGCGTTATAAAAGTGCTTCTAAGAGGCTGGACATTTGTTAATTACGGAGCTGGTGCTCCTGGTATTAGGGGATTTCTGCCCCTTTGTAAATTTATGCTCCTCTGTAAATTTTGTTCTGGAAGCTCAAAGGTTGTAAAACTAAGGGCCGGTAGCCCATGTGTGTTAAAGATTTGATATCTTGGATTATTCTAGTCTTGTTTTTAAATTGCTCTTGTCTACTCACTAAGTGAGAAATTGTTAACTTGTTGCTTAGAGAAAATATAACCTTCCATTTCAGTTTAAATTCTTTCTTGACCAAGTAGTTAGACCCATTCACCCCGGCACCTTCTTTCACCTCTGCTAATCCACCAAACCACGGCAATAATAATAATAATAATAATAATAATAATAATAATAATAATAATAATAATAATAATAATAATAATAATAATAATAATAATCTTCCACCAAAACCTGTCCCACATATGGTGTACACTGCTTGAAGGTGAGTTTCATACCAAATATTCCTGTTCTGTATTCCACATTGATTGTTAATTAAAGCATTGTTGTGAACGTTACAGTTTTCCCCAGTTACACTGCTCACTACTTTTTTTTAATATTATCAGCAAGTAATACAGTAAATCAATGGTTTGAATTAATAATAGAAATTAATTACAAAAGAAAGGGATAAAGGAAGATGAAATAATATTGGATACTTTCAGTTACAACAACACGCCATTCATCTTACAAAAGACTGTAGCACTCTTATCACCGGATGTACAGTAGCAAACTGGTTTTCCGACATGCTAAAGATGTATATGTCAAGCTGGTGTACTAGATTATATTGAGTCATAATTCTGTATAAAGGGGAGTTCTTGTCTGAGTTCGTGTTAGTTTTCGGTATGAAGAATATATTCCGAAATCTACTGGGATTTTCGTTTGGAACATATATGTCAATTCTTTCTTTGATTTTACTATCGTCAATTTTGTTATTTATTACTTTATGATGCCTTTGCTGGCAGGACCTAGTGTTTACAGTTCACTATGTCTTCTGGTATAGGCTAGAGCAATTTTGTTACTTTCACAGATCTTTCTCTGTCTTATCCTTGGCTTTGACAATATGAAAGTGACTGAAGTAGGAGCGATGCTAGTAATGCCGTTCCTTATGCAGCCAGTCCCTGTTATGAATGGTGTGAAAATGTTGCTCATAGGGTCGGTTGGTGTATGCATTTCAGTGGGCTTGGCAGACTGATATGTAATAGCAACTCTGACTCGATGAGGAAAGCAACGGGAAACTACCTCACTCCTCATTTCCCTAGTACGCCTCTTCAGTGATGCCCAGGTCATCTATGACAGCTGATGGCAGAGCTGTTGAGGATCCAACCAGCGTTAGCGTTAGGTCCAGTTTTAAGTTCACTGTTTCTCCTGTAGAGGAGTACTTTCAGGCGGAACATTTCAATGTGCGGCGTAGAGGTGTACCACCCGGTATAATAATAATAATAATAATAATAATAATAATAATAATAATAATAATAATAATAATAATAATAATAATAATAATAATAATAATAATATTATTTTATGTCGTTTCTTTTAAAATTGTATAAAAACACGGTTCTCAGCAATAATTGTTGTTGGATCATTTTTTACTGGTTTTGAGTCATTTTATTACTAGGTCGTTATATAGGTAACTATCTGATGCACTCGTGCTTCGCTACGGGATTCTCAGAAAGACTGACCTTCTGATTTTCCTAACTGAATTCAACAAAAGTCATTACAAAAACGTCAGTAGGAAAGTAGCGACTAAAAGCAATGTTATCATATAAAATACTCGATCAAATGAAAAACCGCACATTTTCTCACTTTTAACGAACAGTACTACGGTGCCGATGTAACCATCCAAAGTTCCAGAGCTGGAATGACCAGGCAGCAGGCAGCCATGAGTACTCCTCTGTCATTATTCCGTTAAAAATGCACATTCCAATCAGTGCCTTAGAGTAGAGATTGAATAGCTCGAATGCTATGATGAACCAGTGTATTACGTACCAGCAGTATCAGAAAATTTATGAACCAGAGGAATGGCATACTAAGTTATCTAACTCCCCAACCACTTACCGTCAATATTCAGGCAGACTGTTACACTCGGTACGACCGGGCGAGTTGGCCGTGTGGTTAGGGGCGCGCAGCCGTGAGCTTGCATCCAGGTGATAGTGGATTCGAACCCTACTCTCGGCAGCCGTGAATATGATATTACATGTTTTCCCATTTTTACACTAGGCAAATGCTGGGGCTGTATCTTAATTAAGGCCACGGCCGCTTCCTTCACACTCCTAGCCCTTTCCTATCCCATGGTCGCCATAAGACCTATCTCTGTCGGTGCGATGTAAAGCAAATTTTAAAAAAAGTCGATAAGCAGCAGTAATCCTATCGACCGTAGATGAGTGGCAACAGAAGACACAAAACACATCAGAACAAACAATGGTCAATGTAATGTTAATGTTGATCAATTTTATGAGCTCTCTGTATTGTAGGCCTTCTCATGCAGTTTTCTTTCGACTCTGTGATATTAGGGCGTCTTATAAAATTATTTATGGCGTAGACTGTAGTGCCTTATTCTCCGACTTCACATACCGATTTTCATTGAATTCCGTTTATCCATTTTCTCATGACTCGGCGCTGGTTTCGACTTAGTAAAAAGAAAATACAATTTCATGAATGTCTCTGCGATCATAACCGGTACGGTAACAATGTATAAGATATAAATGATCGGAAATTTAATACTGTATAACTTTAGGTATGTAGTATTTATCGATACGATCAATAATAACATAAATATTTGAGAATTACATTTTAGGCCTTCCCCTAAACTACCATTTCACTTAGTGTGAATAAATTATTTATGGCCTAGATTATAGCGACTTATTCCTCGACTTTGCATACCGATTTTCATTAAGATAGGACCACTATTAACAAATATTTGAGAATTAAATTTTAGGCCTTCCCCTAAACTACCATTTCACTCAGCGTGAATACAATTATTTATAGCCTAGATTGTAGCGACTTATTCTCCGACTCTGCATACCGATTTTCATTAAATTATCTTCAGTCGTTTTCTCGTGATGCGTGTACAGACAGACAGACAGACAGACAGACAGACAGACAGACAGACAGACAGACAGACAGACAGACAGACAGACAGACAGACAGACAGACATTACGGAAAATTAAAAAGTGCATTTCCTTATTACTGTGGGCACGACTGATACAGAAATACCATCCTTTTTAAATTCTGAGCAATGTACAGACAAAACTCTTATTTTATATATATAGATTTTTGGGCATTTATTATGCCATCAAGATCCGGGCTCTGGTGATGACTGATGATCAACTCTCGGACGAGGTTTTAGCAGACCCGGTGTTGCCCGGAAGACTGTCATATGTAGATGACGTTTCGTAAAATCAGGTAGTGTGTGTGTGAATTAGCCTGCCGCTGAAGGTCGGAGAAAACCTCAGAGTGAAGGCCAAGCACGCAGTAATAGTGGACTAAATAAAGGATCAGTTCCTTAGATAGCGGGACAGCACAGTTGTTAATAATAATAATAATAATAATAATAATAATAATAATAATAATAATAATAATAATAATAATAATAATAAAGTTCGTAAAGATCTAGAGAAGTCCAACATACAGGAAGTTCAGATGCTGGACAGATATTTCGGACCAGGATTCAAAATTTGGAAGGGTTTCAAGTGGAAAAAACTGCAAAGACGGGAAGAGCCTCGACGGATGAACAGAAGAAACAGCATAGCGCCCATATGAAAGACTACTGGAGGAAGAGGAAACTCCAGGCAAGGAAAAAATGAAATTGTAGCGTGATCCTAAGTGCTCAATTCGCTGGGGGCGGGGGGGGTAGTACAAAGAAGAAAGTGGTAAAGTAAATCAAAGAGGAGTTTGGAAAAGTAATCACAGTTGAAGGAGAGGTAAACAAAATCCTGAAATTTACCGATGATATTGTTATTTAATCTGAATCTACAAAGGATGTAGTGACGTTGCCGACTGGCATGCACAAAGTCTACAAGAACGGGTACAAGAAAAGAATAAATAAATCAAAACAAAAGTAATTGAATGCAGTCGAATAAAATCAGATGCTACAAAAAATATTACCAGAAGAAGCGGGTGCCGGGCTGAGTGGCTCAGACGGTTGAGGCGCTGGCCTTCTGACACCAACTTGGCAGGTTCGACCCTGACTCAGTTCGGTGGTATTTGAAGGTGCTCAAATACGTCAGCCTCGTGTCAGTAGATTTACTGTTAGGTAAAAGAATTTCTTCGGGACTAAATTCCGGCATCTCAGCGTCTCCGAAAACCGTAAAAGTAGTTAGTTGGACGTAAAGGAAATAACATTATTATTGAGAAGAAGTTATATGAAAATCGTTACTAAGGTAGTAGAATAACCCACGATGACAGAATGGAGGACATAAAAAATAGAATAGTGTAGAATAGCTACCATCTGTCTGTACTGGCTTCGTGGCACCGTGCGTCTCCACTGTTTTTGACTGGCGTTTCGTCTACGTAAAAGCAAAGCCTCTTACACAAGGTAACGTCACGGAAGGCAAAAGATTTTTTTCTCATAATACGTAGGCCTATCTTGCGAATATTTGCGGCCATAAAATAGTGTTCTAAATCAGCGACCATTTTGTTGGACGCAGATCTTGATAAGGTGTGTGTGTGTGTTGTGGGAGTAACATGACATGTCATTGTTCTGTGCTAGATCAGCTGCCATATTGTTGGACGTTTATCTTGATAAGGTGTGTGTGTTGTGGGAGTAACATGACATGTCAGTGTTCTGTGCTAGATCAGCTGCCATATTGTTGGACGTATATCTTGATAAGGTGTGTGTGTGTGTGTTGTGGGAGTAACATGACATGTCAGTGTTGTGTGCAGGATCTGCTGCCATATTGTTGGACGTAGATCTTGATAAGGGGTGTGTGTGTTGTGGGAGTAACATGACATGTCAATGTTGTGTGCTGGATCAGCTGCCATATTGTTGGACGTAGATCTTGATAAGGTGTGTGTGTGTGTGTGTGTGTGTGTGTGTGTGTTGTGGGAGTAACATAACATGTCAATGTTGTGTCCAGGATCTGCTGCCATATTGTTGGACGTATACCTTGATAAGGTGTGTGTGTGTGTGTGTGTGTTGTGGGAGTAACATGACATGTCATTGTTCTGTGCTAGATCAGCTGCCATATTGTTGGACGTAGATCTTGATAAGGGGTGTGTGTGTGTGTGTGTGTGTGTGTGTTGTAGGAGTAACATGACATGTCAGTGTTGTGTGCTGGATCAGCTCCCATATTGTTGGACGTAGATCTTGATAAGATGTGTGTGTGTTGTGGGAGTAACATGACATGTCAATGTTGTGTGCTAGATCAGCTGCCATATTGTTGGACGTATATCTTGATAATGTGTGTGTGTGTGTGTGTGTGTGTGTGTGTGTTGTAGGAGTAACATGACATGTCAATGTTGTGTGCTGGATCAGCTCCCATATTGTTGGACGTAGATCTTGATAAGGTGTGTGTGTGTGTTGTGGGAGTAACATGACATGTCAATGCTGTGTGCAGGATCTGCTTCCATATTGTTGGACGTAGATCTTGATAAGGGGTGTGTGTGTTGTGGGGGTAACATGACATGTCAATGTTGTGTGCAGGATCTGCTTCCATATTGTTGGACGTAGATCTTGATAAGGGGTGTGTGTGTTGTGGGAGTAACATGACATGTCATTGTTGTGTGCTGGATCAGCTGCCATATTGCTGGACGTAGATCTTGATAAGGGGTGTGTGTTGTGGGAGTAACATGACATGTCATTGTTGTGTGCTGGATCAGCTGCCATATTGTTGGACGTAGATCTTGATAAGGAGTGTGTGTGTGTGTGTTTGTGTGTTTGTTTTGTAGGAGTAACATGACATGTCAATGTTGTGTGCTGGATCAGCTGCCATATTGTTGGACGTAGATCTTGATAAGGTGTGTGTGTGTGTGTGTTGTGGGAGTAACATGACATGTCAATGTTGTGTGCTGGATCAGCTTCCATATTGTTGGACGTAGGTCTTGATAAGGTGTGTGTGTGTGTGTGTGTGTGTTGTGGGAGTAACATGACATGTCAATGTTGTGTGCTGGATCAGCTGCCATATTGTTGGACGTATACCTTGATAAGGTGTGTGTGTGTGTGTGTTGTGGGAGTAACATGACATGTCAATGTTGTGTACTAGATCAGCTGCCATATTGTTGGACGTAGATCTTGATAAGGGGTGTGTTGTGGGAGTAACATGACATGTCATTGTTGTGTGCTGGATCAGCTGCCATATTGTTGGACGTAGATCTTGATAAGGTGTGTGTGTGTTTGTGTGTGTGTGTGTGTGTGTTTTGTAGGAGTAACATGACATGAGAATGTGTGCTGCATCAGCTCTCATATTGTTGGACGAAGATCTTGATACTAAATATTTCATTCGATTTATCCGAATTCTTATCTCCCCTGTGGTTGGAGTGAAAGGATGCATTATCTGGACCCTCTGAATGTCGTAAGAGGCTACTAAGAGGTTTACAACCAAAGAATATTTACTCGCTCTCTCGTCTTCTAGGCCCAAAACATATAAATGCTTCTAGCTTTACCGTGTAGCACAGAAATTTATATATATAAAGTTGTAGGGCGTCCGCTGTCTGTAATTTCGTTTGTTTTAATTGTCTGTAAACTCCGTGGACTGTATGTGAAATGTCTCTTCGTTATAAACAACTTTTGTTATGTTCATAATTTACCTTGCTCTTCAAATGACGGAGAAAATTACTATTTTCTGCGGGTATCATGCACTGAGTGACCGACAGACCGACAACGAGCCTACAGGTTACCATGGCAACGTCTCTGACTGCTTGTCAGCAGGGAAGTAACGTATTGCCATTTTCGTCCTCATTCCTGTAAAATCGTGGTTGTTCCTTGAGTAGAAAGCAAGAGAGGCGCCAATCGGCCATTCTGCGGGATATGGGCGGAATAATGTTGGAGGTTATAACCGTCCTAGAATAGCTCGAGTAATAACACCATTAGTCATCTTCTTATCTGTTTACCTAAGAATCCGTTTATAGATGCAATTTAATATAATCTTACTCACTGCCTTTACAGTAATTTACGGAGAAATCCTTATGCAATGTAGAATAACGTAGCGAAGCACGGACTCATTTGCTAGTATGTTTCTACTTAATCTTTATCCACCAGGGTTGGTTTTTCCCTTGGATTCAGCGAGGGATCCCACCTCTACCGCCTAAAGGGCAGTGTCCTGGAGCGTAAGACTTTAGGTCGGGGAGATACAACTGGGAAGGAGGACCAGTACTCGCCCAGTGTGCATCACCTAGTATGCTGAACTGGGGCTTTGTGGGGGGGGGGAATCGAAAGGACGTGGCTGTGGCCTTAAGTTAGGTACTATCCCGGCATTTTCCTGGAGGAGAAGTGGGAAACTACGGAAAACCACTTCGAGGATGACTGGGGTGGTAATCGAACCCCTCTCTACTCAGTTGACCTCCTGAGGCTGAGTGGACTGCGTTCCAGCCCTCGTATCACTTTTAAAATTTCGTAGCAGAGAAACTCGGGCCTCCGGGGGTGACAGCTAATCACACTAAACACTACACCACAGAGGGCGACACATGTATTTTTAATAAAAGAAAAAAAATGAAATGAAATGGCGTATGGCTTTTAGTGCCGGGAGTGACCGAGGACATGTTCGGCTCGCCTGGTGCAGGCCTTTCTATTTGACTCCCGTAGGCGACCTGCGCGTCATGATGAGGATGAAATGATGATGAAGACGACACATACACCCAGCCCCCGTGCCAGAGAAATTAACCAATGATGGTTAAAATTCCCGACCTTGCCTGGAATCGAACCCGGGGCCCCTGTGACCAAAGGCCAGCACGCTAACCATTTAGCCATGCAGCCGGGCTGAATAAAAGAAATATGCTCACATCAGACATAGATATGCATATTAAAAAGGATTTCGGGAACACAAAGATGGGATAGGGATAGCATTGGGAAGGTTGCGGATGTGGTCTAAATTACAGCAGAGGACCAGCACATGTGCCTGGTGTGAAAATGGGAAACCACGGAACACCATCTTTAGAGCTGCCGGCGCGGCGCTCGGATTGGAACCCTTGGCGACTAACCTCCGTGATGCAGACGGCAGGTTTATCGATGCATTCCCAACTGTTCATTTTGTAGCCAGGATCAATGACCTGCGCTCTCCTCGTACCAGTGTCACAAGTTACTCGATGCTCCGCCCAGCCATTGCTGAACAACAAATACTTATCTAAGATAAATGGTATTTTAACATTATTCGACGACGCAAAATTCCTCTCTCATCAGTCTTTCAAGTTTCCAGAAGGAAACCATAATTTAATTTCATTGATTGCAAACGATGAGACCAGAGCCTCCGCGGCTCAAGACAGCAACATGCCGGCCTCTCACCACTGGATTCCGCCGCTCAAATCCCGATCAGACCATGTGAAATTTGTGTTGGACAAAGCGGAGGTAAGACGGGCTTTTTTCTCCGGGTACTCCGGTTTTCCCTGTCATCTTTAATTCTAGCAACACTCTACAAGATCATTTCATTTTGTCTGTCAGTCATTAATTATTATTACCCCAGAGGAGTGCGACAGGTTTCGACAGCCGGGACGTAAATCGCGGAATATATTACGCAATATATTGTTGTACGTAATTTCCTCATGCCCTGAAAATGAAACAAATAAATGTTACTAAATAAAGTTAATAGGCCTACAGAATCTGTTTTTAAACCTCTATTGGAAACCTACAACCTGTTTTCCAGTCATTGAACGGGTCAGGGACGGAATGAATGAAGCCCCCATCTTGCGGCGAGGATAGGTATTGTGCCGGCTGCCGAAGCCTGTCGCACTTCTCTGTCTTTAAACCTCTATTAAATAACATAAATAGTACGGTAATTTTCTTTTATCGTGATGCGCAGTGTGTCATCAAGTATTTCTCGATGTTTTCCATTGTGATGTTTTGACGCTTATCCGATAAAATTCTGTTGTAGGCTGAGTAGGACCGTTCGACATCGCAAGAAGTCAGATTAAATTCGCCAATTAGTTTAGTGGAAATTAAACGAGCTGCCACGATTTTTAATTATTTCGGATAATTATCTAGATATGTATAAAAATGTTACGTTCTTCATATAATAAGCAAAAATATGTAATATTACTTCTTCTTAATCTGTTTATCGTCCAGGGTTGACTTTTCCCTCTGACTTAGCGAGGGATCCCACCTCTACCGCCTCAAGGGCAGTGTCCTGGAGCTTCAGACATCGGGTCGGGGGATACAGCTGGGGAGAATGACCAGTACCTCGCCCAGGCGGCCTCACCTGCTATACTGAACAGGGGCCTTGGTGGGGGATGGGAAGATTGGACGGGTTAGACAAGGAAGAGGGAAGGAAGAGGCCGTGGCCTTAAGTTAGGTACCATCCCGGCATTTGCCTGGAGGAGAAGTGGGAAACCACGGAAAATCACTTCCAGGATGGCTGAGATGGGAATCGAACCCACCTCTACTCAGTTGACCTCCCGAGGCTGAGTGGACCCCGTTCCAGCCCTCGTACCACTTTTCAAATTTCGTGGCAGAACCGGGAATCGAACCCGGACCTCCGGGGGTGGCAGCTAATCAGGAAGTTCATGCAGGTAGTTTCCGAGAAAAGGTACACTAAATCTTTCAAAAAGTAAACTTACGGAAAACTGCTGTCAAAGTTTCAGTGCATTCCAGAACCATAACTTGGGTCATCTGGATCGTCCTGATAGGTTTCTTCCAGCCTTCTCTTTAGTTTTCTTCTCTTCTCTCGTGCCTCATTTTCCACCTCCCACAATGCTTTCTCTTTTTCTTTGTCAAGCTTGTACACGGCTCGTAAGGTGTGATACCCAGCACTAATACTAAGTTTCTTCAATGCCTCACAATTTGACACGTTGCTATTGTTAAAAGTCATTACAGCATCGTAAACACAAAAATGAAGAGCATTGAGTGCTACAAAAACTGTTTTTTGCATTATTGGCCAAATAACACTGTTGATGCACTCATTCTGATTTTGGGTACGACCATGTAAACACTTAACTGTACATCAGATAGGTCTTTGAAAATAGGCTTAAGTTCCTCTTTGACAGCGTATTGTAAACCATCCTTATGCACAAATATTTTCGCTAGTGCTTGTGCTTTTTTGTGATTGCATCATGTATCAGTTCCTGTAGGGCAGAGTCCGTGGTTCGGTGCAGAATCAGATGACGCAACAATCAATCAATCAGTTACTACTGATCTGCATTTAGGGCAGTCGCCCAGGTGGCGGATTCCCTATCTGTTGCTTTCCTAGCCTTTTCTTAAATGATTGCAAAGAAATTGGAAATTTATTGAACATCTCCCTTGGTAAGTTATTCCAATCCCTAACTCCCCTTCCTATAAACGAATATTTGCCCCAATTTGTCCTCTTGAATTCCAACTTTATCTTCATATTGTGATCTTTCCTACTTTTAAAGACACCATCCAAACTTATTCGTCTACTGATGTCCTCCCACGCCATCTCTCCACTGACAGCTCGGAACATATCACTTAGTCGAGCAGCTCGTCTCCTTTCTACCAAGTCTTCCCAGCCCAAACTTTGCAACATTTTTGTAACGCTACTCTTTTGTCGGAAATCGCCCACAACAAATCGAGCTGCTTTTCTTTGGATTTTTTCCAGTTCCTGAATCAAGTAATCCTGGTAAGGGTCCCATACACTGGAACCATACTCAAGTTGAGGTCTCACCAGAGACAAATAAGCTCTCTCCTGTACATCCTTACTACAACCCCTAAATACTCTCATAACCATGTGCAGAGATCTGTACCCTTTATTTACAATCATATTTATGTGATTACCCCAATGAAGATCTTTCCTTATACTTATACCTAGGTATTTACAATGATCCCCAAAGGGAACTTTCACCCCATCAACGCAGTAATTAAAACTGAGAGGACTTTTCCTATTTATGAAACTCACAACCTGACTTTTATCCCCATTTATCATCATACCAGATCAACGCAGAGAAGACTGCCACGCCCACACTGTTTCTTCTTAAATAATTTATTTAAAGCATTTCTAGATTACAAAAACGTATCAATTATACACCAAATTAAAGAGTACATTCCAAAGATCAGTAATGAACAAAAATAACAAAAATGATAAAT
Organism: Anabrus simplex; assembly: GCF_040414725.1. NCBI lineage: Eukaryota > Metazoa > Arthropoda > Insecta > Orthoptera > Tettigoniidae > Anabrus > Anabrus simplex. Next base: position 49,307,630 of record NC_090269.1, on the reverse strand, counting down.
TTCATCATTTTTCACCATACCGGAGCCCCTTAAACATGATGATCATTACTATATTTTCTCGTCATCATCATCATCACCATGTTTCAATGTAGACATGATACTTTAGGGTCATATAATCATACAGCGGTACTTTCGTGTTATAACTACAGGTTCATAACTCTCGCTCAATAGTTCCTTAACCAGAAGGAGAAATCTCGTGGGTCACGTTGCTGAAGAGAAAAGTAACAGATCTCTGTCAGCCATCTCCTAGACCCCAGACTGGACAGAGAAAGTGGTAGGCCTCGCTGGTACGGTAATACGGTTGAACGATTTTAGATGAACGTGCCCGCGTGTCTAAACCCTTCTGTCAGTTAAACGACAATAGGAAATAGAATGTCAAGCAGTCTCTAGATTCTTTTGCTTACGACAGCGAATTCATCATCTGCTGAGCTTGATGGTTATTTGATGGTGGGGAAAATCCATAACTAGCCATGATCTTAAACCTAAGTTCTGAAGCAATGTTTTACACAATAATCGAGCGAGCGGCCGCGCAGTTTGGGTCAAGTAGCTATCAGCTTGCATTCGAGACATAGTGGGTTCGAACCCCAGCCCTGAAAATTATTTTCCGTGGTTCCCGATTTTATAACCAGGCAAATGTTGGGGTTGTATCTTAATTAAGGCCATGGCCGTTTCCTTCCCACTTCTAGCCCTTTTGCTATCCCATTGTCGCCATTGTGTCAATGCAACATTTAAAAAAATCTACATTATTGTATTTCAAGGTGTTTTTGCAGATAGGATGCTGCCTATACATAGGAAAACTGTGAAAACGAAGTCCAATTGCAGAAGTAAGTTCGTGTGTGTAGTTTCTCCCACACACGTCTCGTTTATTTCACATTAGTGGCAAGATATAATGACAGATGTTTAATTAATCAGACTGACAGAACAGCCCAGTATTTATTAGCTTAAGTGCTGAGATAGATTGTGCATGACCGGGCGAGTTGGCCGTGCGCGTAGAGGCGCGCGGCTGTGAGCTTGCATCCGGGAGATAGTAGGTTCGAATCCCACTATCGGCAGCCCTGAAGATGGTTTTCCGTGGTTTCCCATTTTCAGACCAGGCAAATGCTGGGGCTGTACCTTAATTAAGGCCACGGCCGTTTCCTTCCAACTCCTAGGCCTTTCCCATCCCATCGTCGCCATAAGACCTATCTGTGTCGGTGCGACGTAAAGCCCCTAGGAAAAAAAAAAAAGATTGTGCATGTGTCGATCTTAAGAGCATGGCCGTTGTCAGAGTTGGGAAGTAATGGAATTACTTGTAGCGATTACATTCTTGCCCGCCTCTGTGGTGTGGTGGTTAGTGTGATTAGCTGCCACATACCCCCGGAGGCCCGGGTTCGATTCCCGGCTCTGTCACGAAATTTGAAAAGTGGTATGAGGGCTGGGACGGGGTCCACTCAGCCTCGGGAGGTCAACTGAGTACAGGTGGGTTCGATTCCCACTTCAGCCATCCTGGAAGTGGTTTTCCGTGGTTCCCCACTTCTCCTCGAGGCAAATGCCGGGATGGTACCTAACTTAAGGCCACGGCTGCTTCCTTCCCTCCCCTTCCAATCTTCCCATCCCCCCGCAAGGCAGGTGAGGCCACCTGGGCGAGGTACTGGTCATCCTCCTCAGTTGTATCCCCGACCCAGAGTCTGAAGCTCCAGGACACTGCCCTTGAGGCGGTAGAGGTGGGATCCCTCGCTGGGTCCGAGGGAAAAACCAAACCTGGAAGGTAAAGAGATGAAGAAAAAGATGATGATGAAGAAGATTACTTCCTTAGTAATGTTTTACATGTTTTTTTTACAAAATGTAACTTTTTCTTGTACTTCTTGAAATAACATTGTAATCGTTACATTCTAGTAAGTAATATACATCGCACGAAAGCAGAAATGTGAAAAAATAAATTATGATGAACATAACGTTTTTCAATTTTACTACAACAGAATCAGTAGCTTCACCAGTTGTGGACGAGGCACTTTCTTACCCCTCCAGTACTTCCAAAGACATTCCAACGATATTCTTAAAATAAAACACAGGTATTCCTTCAAGTTCCCTGTGGGTCGTATCTTTTCAGTAAATACAAAGATGTGCGTGAAAATGAAATGGCGTATGGCTTTTAGTGCCGGGAGTGTCCGAGGACAAGTTCGGCTCGCCGAATGAAGGTCTTTTGAGTTGACTCCCGTAGGCGACCTGCGCGTCGTGATGAGGATGAAATGATGATGACACATACACCCAGCCCCCGTGCCATTAACCAATGAGGTTAAAATTCCAGACCCTGTCGGGAATCGAACCCGGGACCCCTGTAACCAAAGCCCAGCAGGCTAACCATTTAGCCATGGAGCCGGACAAAGATGTACGTACTCCCCCCGTTAAGACATCAAGGATTAGCGACGAGAATTTTAAGAGGCCAGGCTGAGTGGCTCAGCGGTTAAGGCGCTGGCCTTCTGACCCTAACTTGGCAGGTTCGATCCTGGCTCAGTCCGGTGGTATTTGAAAGTGCTCAAGTACGCCAGCCTCGTATTGTTATATTTACTGGCACGTTAAAGAACTCCTGTGGGACAAACTTCTGGCACCTAAGCGTCTCCGAAAACCGTTCAACCGTATTACCGACACGAGGCTGACGTATTTGAGCACTTTCAAATACCACCGGACTAAGCCAGGATCGAACCTGCCAAGTTGGGATCAGAAAGCCAGCTCTCAACCGTCTGAGTCACTCAGCCCAGCTTTTGTCCTACATTTCATACAATGTTACATATTCTAGCCCTTTCAGATCTGAATGATAACCAGGGGTCCAGCAAACGGTACCTGTAAATTTTTACCACAATCTGCTGGCCAAGCGTCAACCAAAAAAATCACATGAAGAACGCTCTGCCCAACCCGTACAAACACTGCAGTCCGGCCTAACGCGAAGAAAGAACCCGCACAATTGTGCATACACGGACTGCACGAGTTAGGGAAAACATTTATCTTACCCTTTATTATTTTCGTTAGTGCTTATTTTATTTTTCTGTATTTCCTTTAGCCTTCCTTTAATTCTTCCCCGCATAAACCATTCTCTGTCTAACAATTTAACATGGGTACACAATTCCTTATCCCGGTTTTTTTTACAAGTTACTTTAAGTCGCACCGACACAGATATGTCTTATGGGGACGATGGGATACGAAAGGGCTAGGAGTGGGAAGGAAGCGGCCGTGGCCTTAATTAAGGTACAGCCCCAGCATTTGCCTGGTGAGAAAATGGGGAATCATGGAAACCCATCTTCAGGGCTGCCGGCAGTAGGGTTGGAACTCATTATCTCCCGAATGCAGGCTCACAGGTGCGCGCCCCTATCCGCACGGCCAACTCGCTCGGCTCTCCTATTTTTCTTGTATATTCTCTACCGTATCCTTCATTCTAAATCCGTCAGTCTACAACATTTCAACACATGTCCCTCTTTCATTAGGCCTATTTCTTCACAAAATAAACAACGATTTTCCTAATCTCTCTCTCTCTCTAGCCTTTATTTTTATATATCCCCATTAGCCACCACACCAAACCTCTTATTATACGCGAACCTTTTCTTGAGCCCGATTTTTACGGGGTGAGGAGTAAGGAAGGAGCTCTGCCGGTTCCGGTTATACTGCCAACTGGATGGAAATGAAATCTGAATTGAATCGATAATATGATCGATCGATATGAATTTTCTAAACATTTATTATCTTACGCCAACAACTGTGTGACACATACATTATTTAATATTATATAACATTTCTCGATGCGAATCATGTTCCTAGCATGAATTATATAGTTTGGCTTTGCTGTGTAAACAACAACAGTACTAGTACGTAAAGTGTACGCCAGATGTCGCACAGCGATGCATAGTTTGTGTTTCAGAGGTTGCCAATATGGATGTCGAAGTTAACCGAGGTCTACCGATTCAGCACTAGAGAGCTCAGGGCTCAAGAAAAGGGTCGCGTATAGTACTTATCTGTTTGGAAGCTTTTTAAAATTTTATTTAATGACATGTTTTTTGAATAATTTCCCGTAATTCTGATAATGTTCTTTTAGTCTTACATTCTGCCATAATCATACTGATACCGAATGCCACGGCAGTCGTTCAACAGAACTTCCCCAGCACAACCCACATATCAATGTAGACAAAGATGAGAAAGCAACAAGTGTTGTTGATGTTCCAGTTATATTATGAAAGACTTTCTAATGTGATGCTGGTAAGAATGATGCTTGATGCACAGTCAGTGATACCTGGAACATCAGTTCAACACGTGGCCACTTACACGAGTGAAAGCTGATTCCTGACCTTCCTCCCCCGATCTGCCAACATCCGAGACAGCCCTGTGACAGTACAGTAAAACTTACTCAAAGCGAAATCGCAACGGATCAAAATTGTTTTCCGAATTAGACAAATTTCCACATTACACAAAACATAATACAGTGTACGCTGTCCGGCTCTATGGCTAAATGGTTAGTATGCTGGCCTTTGATCACAGGGGTCCCGCGTTCGATTCCTAGCAGGTTCGGGAATTTTAACCATCATTGGTTAATGGCACGGGGGCTGGGTGTATGTGTCATCTTCATCATCATTTCATCTTCATCACGACGCGCAGGTCGCCTACGGGAGTCAAATTAAAAGACCTGCACCTGACGAGCCTAACATGTCCTCGGACTCTCCCGGCACTAAAAGCCATACGCTACTTCATATTTTTCAGTGTACAGTATTTTTCTTCGCCTGTGTGGTGTAGTGGTTAGTGTGATTAGCTGACACCCCCGGAGGCCTGGGTTCCATTCCCAGCTCTGCCACAAAATTTGAAAAGTGGTACGAGGGCTGGAACGGGGCCCACAAGGCCTCGGGAGGTCAACTGAATAGAGGTGGGTTCTATTCCCACTTCAGCCATCCTCGAAGTGGTTTTCCGTGGTTTCCCCACTTCTCCTCCAGGAAAATGCCGGGATGGTAACTAACTTAAGGACGCAGCCGCTTCCTTCCCTCTTCCTTGTCTTTCCCTTCCAATCATCCCATCCCCCCCGCAAGGCCCCTGTTCAGCAAAGCAGGTGAAGCAGCCTGGGCGAGGTACTGGTTATCCTACCCAGTTGTATCCCACAACGCAGAGTATGAAGCCCTTGCGGCGGTAGAGATGGGATCCCTCACTGAGTCCGGGGGAAAACCCGACCCTGGAGGGTAAACAGATTCAGAAGAAGAAGAAGTACAGTATTTTTAAATATTATTTAGAGCTTAACTGTACCTGCCTACGCATGACGCTATCCAGATTGATGTACGAAGTACTGTAGTACACTGATTTGTATATTATTATTATTATTATTATTATTATTATTATTATTATTATTATTATTATTATTATTATTACTGAGCTTTATTATTATTAAACTTATTTCCATCACAGCACTAAACTTTCTTCCACAGTTCAAACAAAGAAATGTGTTTCCTCTTCTTTCTAATCATGTCTTTCTGAATGCAGTCCTGAACTGAGTACATTAGTTCAAGTAGCGTGGAAGGGCAAATTGCTTTACGTCACAAAAGCACTGTGAGCCTGTTCGTGGGTTCGAATCTTGGTTTGATCATCTTCTTTTTCTCGGCCTTTCTCACTGCTAGAAGGGCTGTAGCTCATTCGAAAATCTGGTGTGTCATGAAACTGTTCATCAATTCGAATGAAGTTCTCTGCCTCGCAGGGAATGTTTCTTGCTTGTCACAAGCTGGATATTGCGAACGTGTTTTAAGCACTTCATTCTTTCTACCATCCGTATTATCACTCTCTCTAAACACGTACATCATTTTGTACAAAAAATGACATTGATCATACCAGCACCAAAAATGCATAATATTTTCCGCATTGGACAAGTAGATTTTGAAGAATTCTTTCATTTTCTGTTTCCGCGTTGAGGAGATTCCGCATTATACAAAAGTAAGAATATAAATGTTAAATTCATAAGGCACATACCACCTACTCTTAACTAAAATAAATGGTATACTTTGAAAACAGTCATGTATCGGGTAGAACAACAATTGAATGTCATCAATCTTCATTTTGCCAACTGACGAAGACGTTCAATACAAATTGCGACTGGTAACCGATTTAAGGAAGGTAGGACATATAGCTCGACAAGACTACAACAGGTGGACCTCTAGGATTCTTCACTGGAGACCATGGGAACACAAGAGAGGCATCGGAAGACCCCAGAAGAGATGGCTCGATGACATAAAGCTGTTGGCTGGAATACGCTGGTTCCAAGTGGCTCAAGACCGAAGACGATGGAAGTATATTGAAGAGGCCTACATCCAGCATTGGACTGAAATAGGCTAGAAAAGAAGACGAAAGAAGAACAGATTTAATTGTTGATACAGAATGAATTCACAGTCACGGACAAGGCCTACATAAAATATGATTATGTTTAACTCTGGAATGGAAACGTAGGTTTTCGGACAGAAACTGAAACCTAGGGCACCGAGTACTCCATATTTTAAATGGCAGTTTGCGTAAATCATCCTGCTGTATTTCAACTGAAACACACTATAACACTTAAGGAAGTACTAATTACCGATCATACAAGAAATATTATTTTCAAAAATCATACTTTCAACAATAGTAAAACAAAATTTGCACAGGTATCACCATTATCTCTTTGACCAGCTTCATGTTTAACCCACTGTGCGATGATTTCGTTTTTAGTGAAATTAACCATATTGCCCAACGTATACAGCATTGATAAACAATCCCAAAGCATCGGATTTTTTCCACGAGCTGTAATGCCTCGGTGTTATTCCAGCTTTCATATGAGGCTTGGACGACCATATATGACCGTGCTTTACTTTCATTTAATACAGGGTACGAAATCGCCTGCCTCCTGCCATGGTACCATCCCCCAGCCCAGTCAAGAAACCAACCACCTTCTCCGCCTACTAATCAGTCTACTTTCCCCCCAAGCTACTCCAGTACTCCCCTCCATGCCCAGTAGGCAGCTAATTGTATATTAGCCCAAGTCAACCATCTCCCACCAAGCACCCGTGGTTATCCCCTGCCAAGCAGCCCCTACCAGTCAACCCCCCCCCCCCCTGACTCAGTCATACACTCACTTCCTCCCCTTCTTCTTCTAGCACTATGTCATTGATAGTTAAGCAACATTGGGCGTGGCGTCCACCTGGATGGGTGACCCACGTCACATCAGCTTACTACCCCATCACAACGCACGAGCAAACTACCACCAGTAATGCATTCAGAATCCCTGGTTCAAACCCAGGGCCTCCTAAGTGCGTCGCCCCTCCTCTTCGGGGCGCAGGTCATATTCTGGCCAGCTAAGACTTGTGAAACAGGACTCCCCTTCCACATATCACATTCAGTCCAACATCACTCTGTGAAGGAGATAGCACCCAAGACCTAAACGGTCGGAGGGCTACTATCCTCAACAGAACCTAATCTCTGGTTTCTGTGTGAGACTTGGGGCATAGGGGGGTGGGGAGGAGGAAGAAGAGTCCCACCCCCAACCCACCGACGATTTTATCTCAAAGGTTCCACTAAAATTGCCCAGGCGGGAATCTCTAATTGTAAATTGATGAGGAAAATGTAGAATACATATATTACTGAAATTAATCTCTTTTACTGTGCATTTTTTCATAAAAACATAAGCAATAATAGGCACAAACTATGTAGTGACTAACGCAAAAAATATAATTGCCCACAAGGAATTACTTTCCAATATTTATCATTCTTGTTATAACAAGAGAATTCAAACCAAAAGATTTAAAATTCACATTTTTTGGCGGGGGATAATTTATTTGCAGGGGAATTATATACCCGCCTCACCCGCCGGGTACTGTCTGAAATAAACACTCGTATTGCTATTTGCTTTACGTCGCACCGACACAGATAGGTCTTATGGCGACGGTGGGTTAGGAGAGGGCTAGGATTGGAAAGGAAGCGGCCGTGGCCTTAATTAAGGGACAGCCCCCAGCATTTGCGTGGTGTGGAAATGAGAAATCACGGAAAACCATCTTCAGGGCTGCCAACAGTGGGGTTCGAACCCACTATTTTCCGGATGCAAGCTCACAGCTGCGCGCTTCTAACCGCACGGTAACACTAGTAGTTTAGCCCTATGATCTTTCTCCTCCCCCCAACCTATTTCTTTCTGATTTCTTACCCTGATTTAACATGCGCTGGAACATACGTGCAGTCTTCTTCCTCCTAGTCCTCAATCACAGTGTCCTCCTGTTCGTCATCTGAAGTGTGAGTGATATTTCATTTACACTTTCCCGCTGATCCGACGTCATCAGTTCGCATCGAAAACAGTCTTTTTCAGTCATATTATTAACCTATAATTATTGAAGGAGTCATACAAAACAAATCCATTATGTTCCTTTGCCGGAGAGGTGGTGGTGGTTATTGTTTTAAGAGGAAGTACAACTAGGCAACCATCCTCTGTATAACACTAATCAGAGGGAAAATATGGAAGGGGTCCGTTACTTCGAAAAATTAAGATATCGGCCAAAGGAAGACAAGGGCCACGAAGGGCGTGAAAATGAAAGACTCCCTAGCCCTCGCAAACCTAATAGCGTCGGGGTCGGAAAAGAACAAGAGTTGACCAAGAGAGGTCGGATAGGATAGATGAAAGTGAGGAGCCTGGCACAAGTAAGTGGAAGCAATGCCAGGACTCAGCTGAGGGCCCCGTGGTCGCTAACCCACCCTCCAAAGTTCAGAGCCCTTGGGGCCCCTTTTAGTCGCCTCTTACGTCAGGCAGGGGTTACCGTGGGTGTTATTCTACCGCCCCCACCCACAGGGGGTCTTTGCCGGAGAAACACTGAGAATTCTACAAGCAATAAAATACTTGGAAGAGCAACAAACTAATAACGTAAACTGATACGTGGGATATTGCATGCCCCAAAACTACCACAGAACACGGAAGCAAAGCTCTGCACATTAACAGTTTCTTATATTCGAATGCTGACTCCCTCCGAAGAAAAGTCACGTCACATGGCGTTCACAGATAGCATCAACATAAAATGATAGCGAAAATAAATTTCTCTGGAGCAGTGTATGCCCCATGTTTCCATTCCAGGGTTAAAATGGTTTTCTTGTTACAATCTTTTCAACACGATTAAATGCTTATGTCTTATGTTCAGGCCTCAACCCGAAGGCTGGTTGGATCCTCAAAAGCTCCACCGTTAGCTGTCATAGATGGCCTAGACATCACTGAAGAGGATTACTAGGGAAATGAGGAGTGATGTAGTTTCCCGTTGCTTTCCTCGCCGTGCAAGAAGTTATTACATATTAGTCTGCCAAGCCGCTTGAAATGCACGCACCAACCGACCCTATGAGCAAAATTCTCACACCATTCATAGCAGGGACTGGCTCCATAATGAATGGCATTTCTAGCATCGCTCATACCTCAGTCACTTTCATATTGTCAAAGCCAAGGATGAGACTGAGACAGATCGAAAAAGTGACAAAACTAATCTAGTCCATACCAGAAGACATAGTGCACCTTAAACACTAGGTCTCGCCAACAAAGGCATGCTTATGTCTTATGAGTTTATTGTTGTTGTTGTTGTTGTTGTTATTATTATTACTACTATTATTTTACAATTTACTTTACGTCGCACCGACACAGATAGGTCTTATGGCGACGATGGGATATGAAAGGGTTAGGAGTGGGAAGGAAGCGGCCGTGGCCTTAATTAAGATGTGAAAATGGGAAATCACGGAGAACCATTCTCAGGGCTGCCGACAGTGGGGTTCTAACCCACTATTTTCCGAATGCAAGCTCACAGCTGCGTGCCCGTAACCGCACGGCCAACTCGCTCGGTATTTTTGTGTTTGCACAAGACTGCATAAATGACTTGATTATGTTACATATTCACCTATTTATCTTTTCCGTGTCAAGGCATTCTTTCTCTCCTCTCTCTGAAACTATTCGCCATTAGCTACTGAGAATTTGCATAAAACAAGGCAATTTAATGTCCTTCTTGAGCACCAACTCTCATTTCTATGTCTGTGGGTTCAGTTGGGTAGGGTCCCTTGTGACTATTGTTCACTCATCTGGATCGGGGCGTGTTTTTTTTATCTCAGTATGCATCTACACACAACATACAACACACCCGCAAGGAAGGTTCAGATATTAAGGAAAAGTCATATTTCATTCTTGACCTCATTCCACCAGAAATCTGAAAAATAATTGTTAAGATGTGTCCCTGAGCCTGTTAAAACAATTTTATGTTGTATATATAAATGCACAGTTTGGCCATTTTCATTGCTTTGATCATAGTTTGCTCATTTGAGCGATATATTGTCATATTTGTTTATATTTTGAACATTTTTGTTCAAACTGAAGCGTCGTTAAGGTACATATTATCTGCGTCGATTTTCAAACGCAGGATTTCAAAATACTGTAATAGATGTTTTTTTTTCTCTTCCAGAAAGAGATAGGTAGTAGGCTTAGAAGACATTATTCCGAGAAATGTACGAACGTACGCCGACAGTTACCAAACAGCATGTTTATACTTCATTTCTGGTTATTTTTAGGAAAACAGAATAAGAACTGCGGCTCAGAGCTATGATGCTGAATGAATGGACAGTAGGCGCTCGCTAATCGAACATTCAATAGTCCGACATTTCCAGTAATCGGACGTTTTGAACGCTTTTCGTGTGGGAATGGTCAGCTCTATAGTCGGACGGTGTTGATGGGTGATCGCTCGGTTAATCGGACAAAAGCAAGTTCATTGCACTCCACCCCTACTACTCCTGTTGCTTGGCGCCACTACAGATAGGTTATTATTATGCAGTGTCAGTCAGTCTTAGTGAAGTGTAGCATCATAACCTTAACGCCTATGTACTTAACTGTTAAGTGATTGTAAGTGTTTAGTTCAGTGTGTTTAATGTTAACGGGAGTTTATGTAAATAAAAGTACAATATACTGTACATTTTTGTGAAATGTCAACGGTCAAACGGAAACATGAGACTCTAACACTGAGTGTTAAAATGGAGATTTTAAGAAAGTTGGACAAGAGAGAGAAAGTTGCTAACATAGCTCGAACCCATAATATACCGCGCACTACCATCTACTCGATCAAGAGTAACAGAGAGAACATTGAGAAGTTTGTAAAAGATGCTGAAGGTGGTTCTTCTTTACGGCAAACTGTGAAAGCAGGTGAGTAGTATAATATACGGGTTCGGCCGCCACCGCCACCTCCGGCTCTCGGGAGAGGCCTCCTCCTCAGCCAGTGGCCTCCTCCTCCTCCTCAGCCAGTGGCCTCCCAGTGGCCACCTCCTCCTCCTCCTCAGCCAGTGGCCTCCCAGTGGCCTCCTCCACCTCAGCCAGAGGCCTCTTCCAGTGCTGCCAACTTAACCTAACTAGCGCGAGATAAACAAAGCCACGTGCTTTTTGACAGACAACAACGCACCGCTAACCTCAGTACTGCCATCTTGACGGGCCTAAACCTCAGTAGTGCCAACTTAACCTCACAAGCGCGAGGTAAACAAAGCCACGTGCTTTTTGACAGCCACGTGCTTTTTGACAGATTTGTAAACAAAGCCACGTGCTTTTTGACAGCTGTCATCGACAACAACGCATCGCAAACCTCAGTACTACCATCTTGACGGGCCTAAACGCCAGTAGTGCTAACTTAACCTAACTAGCATGAGGTAAACAAAGCCACGTGTTTTTTGACAGCCACGTGCTTTTTGACAGATTTGTAAACAAAGCCACGTGCTTTTTGACAGACAACAACGCATCGCTAACCTCAGTACTGCCATCTTGACGGGAATAAACCTCGGTGGTACCAACTTAACCTAACTAGCTCGAGATAAACAAAGCCACGTGCTTTTTGACAGCCACGTGCTTTTTGACAGCCACGTGCTTTTTGACAGCTGTCATCCGCCATCTTTAAACTACAGAGCGCTGTGCTGCCCTCTTTCGTCACCTGTCATCGGCAGTGCTGCCATCTTGGCGGGCCTAAACCTTAGTGCTACCAACTTAACCTCACTAGCTCGAGATAAACAAATCCACGTGCTTTTTGACAGCCACGTGCTTTTTTGACAGCTGTCATCCGCCATCTTTAATCCATAGAGCACAGTGCTGCCCTCTTTAGCTACTTACCTTCGAAATGTGGTGGCGGATAATTTGAAAAATGCTTTTTGACAGCAGCCATCTTGCATCGCAAACCTCAGTGCTGCCCTCTTTAGCTAGATACCTGTGGTAGCAGACAATTCCACGTGACAGCAGCCATCTTTAATCAAGAGAGCACCGTGCTGCCCTCTATGTGGTGGCGGCAAATTCCACGTGCTCTTGTTTGGAAACAAACTCACGTGCTTTTTTGACAGCTACCATCCACCATCTTTAATCAACAGAGCGCAGTGCTGTACTCTTTAGCTAGATACCTTTGAAATGTGGTGGCGGCAATTTGAAAAATTCTATGTGCTCTTGTTGGGAAACAAAGCCACGTGCTTTTTTTTGACAGCTGTCATCCGCTATCTTTAATCAATAGAGCACCGTGCTGCTATCATGCGGGCAATTTCGTCACCTATCACCCGCCATCTTTAATCTACAGAACACCGTGCTGCCCTCTTTATGGCTACTACCTTAAGCATGTAGTAGCGGGCAATTTGAAAAGTTCTGTTAGCTATCATCCGCCATCTTTAATCAAGAGAGCACCGTGCTGCCATCTTTAGCTAGATACCTTTGAAATGTGGTGGCGGCAAATTGGAAAATTCCACATGCTCTTGTTTGGAAACAAACTCACGTGCTTTTTGACAGCTACCATCCGCCATCTTTAATCAACAGAGCATAGTGCTGCCCTCTTTAGTTTGAAATGTGGTGGCGGCAAATTCCACATGCTCTTGTTTGGTAAACATAGCCACGTGCAGCTATCATCCGCCATCTTTGAGCACCGTGCTGCCCTCTTTATCGCAGTAGATGTAAATTCGTCACCTGTCATACGCAGTGCTGCTATCTTTAGCTAGATACCTTTGAAATGTGGTGGTGGATAATTTAAAAAGAAAAATTCTACAGCAGTCCTCTCTCGACGCTAATTGCATAAGATGGCGGCTATACATGACTCCTTAAGGGTGCTTACGCAAGATGGCTGCTATACACAGGTTCTTATGAGACGCCCTTGGGATGCTTGCGCAAGATGGTGGTTATACAAGGCTCCTTATGAGACACCCTAGTGATGCTTGCGCAAGATGGCGGTTGCTCTTATGAGGCGGCTTAAGGGTCCTTGCACAAGATGGCTAGAGACGCCCTAAGGATGCTTGCGCAAGATGGCGGACACAAGATGGCGGCTATACACGTCTCCTTATGAGACGCCTTAAGGGTGCTTGCGCAAGATGGCTGCTGCTCTTAGCTTAGAGGCTAACGTGTCGTGCTAGTTCGATTCATTAAATTTAGGGCTTAAATGCAAAATGTTAAATATCTCGAAAGCAGTGCACCGTAGAGCAAAACGGACAAAATTTTTCTGCCTAATACCTAGGTTCGCAGTATGAGGAACAAGAAAATCATAGTCTAATGATGGGATCAACGGTTCGGTTCCTACTTAGGCCCTTTGGCATTTGCTCTGTTTTAGCTTGTATTGAAGCGAGTCTTCGTAACATGATCAGGTTTAGCTATGGTAGAGAGTATAACGTGCCGTGCAGGTTCGATTCATTAAATTTGGAGGCTTAAATGCAAAATGTTAAATATCTCGAAAACGATGCATCGTAGAGCAAAACGGACAAAATTTTTCCGCCTAATACGTAGGTTCGTAGTATCAGGAACAACAAAAAACATAGTCTAATGATGAGATCAACGGTTCGATTCCTACTTAAGCCCTTTGCCATTCGCAGCTATCTATTTCTACAAGATGGTGGCTGCTCTTATGAGAAACAAGATGCCTTGAGACGTCCTAGGGATGCTTACGCAAGATGGCAGACACAAAATGGTGACTATACATAGCTCCTTATGAGACGGCCTAGGGGTGCTCGCACAAGATGGCGGCTACTCTTATGAAGAAAGCTAGCTTAGAGGCTACTGCGCAAGATAACAGCTGCTGTTATGCATGTGGTGGAGGGCAATTTGAAATTCTATGTGCTTAATCAACAGAGCACCCTGCTGCCCTCTTTAGCTGAAATGTGGTGGTGGATAATTTGAAAAATTCTTTTGACAGCTATCATCTTTAAACAAAGGCGACTATACATAGGCTGTTAAGGCCTTATCATTCTCCTCCTCCTCCTCCTCCTCCTCCTCCTCCTTCTCTACCTCCTCCTCCACCTCTTATGTCAAGGCATAGCTTTATATCGAACAAGTTTAAACCTGCATCGCGAAGGCAAGCGTGTGCAGCGATAACATTATTGTGCATGTTTAGACTTTCGAAACATAAGAAGAGTAGAATCAAACGCTGTACTCGATACGACATGTGATCAGAACATTGATTGATGCGTTCAGAAAACAAAATAAGTGATCAAGACTAGAATCGAACAATGTACTCAATACATCATGTGTTTAGAATATGTCAGGGGATACGCTTGTTCTAAGAAGATCAGATTGAAACATAACAAGACTAGAATAGAACACTGTAATCGATGTTGTTAACTTCAACATGTGATCAGAACATTGATTGATGTGTTCAGAACACAAAATAAGTGATCATGACTAGAATCGGACACTGTACTCGATACAACATGTGATCAGAACATTGATCGATGTGTTCAGAACACGAAATAAGTGATCAAGACTAGAATCGAACACTGTACTCAATACAACATGTGTTTAGAACATGTTAGGGGGTACCCTCGTTCTAAGAAGATCAGAATGAAACATAACAAGACTAGAATCGAACACTGTAATCGATGTTGTTAACCTCAACATATGATCAGAACATTGTTTGATGTGTTCAGAGCAAAAGTACAATTTTGATGATTTGCGCAGCTAACTCGCTCGGTAAACGATATAGCCAAAGTATAACTTCAAATTATTTACCTTCCATCATTCGTCTTGTGTGTAAAAATCAGTCGAACAAGTTATCGCATAAACATGGCTGAAAAAAAATCGTGATAGGGTATGGAACCCAGGGGTTACATCTTATCAGAAGGGCAAAAAGGATGAAAGGACTCTTCCTCCTCCTTACCGCACATTCCTTGGCTAAAGGGCTAATGGGCTAAAGGGCTAATGGGCTAAAGGGCTAAAGGGCTAAAGGTGCAACAACCTCATCGATCGCTATCAACAAGAACGCTTGTACTTTGTTAGGTGTAGAAAATTAATCTTTATTGGTAAATGGTTATATGTTCAGAACAAGGAATGGAACCTAGGGGTTACGTCTTACCTAATAAAATCCCCGAGGTGCGATGAGTTACGTTTTTCGAACTAGTGTTTGGAACACTGAACTTTTCAAGATGGCAAGAGTGAGGTTAGCAATGTTCTGTTGTTGGATTTTAAATTCCGCGCTACAACATGCATAAGGTGGCAGCCCTTGAGGTTTACTCCCGTAAAGATGGCAAGAGTGAGGTTAGCAATGTTCCGTTGTTGGATTTTTAAAATTCCCCGCTATAACATGCAAAAGGTGGCAGCCTTGAGGTTTACCGCCGTAAAGATGGCAGCAGTGAGGTTAGCGACGCTCCATTGTCCTTCAAAGTGAGGTTAGCGTTCGTCAAGAAGACAGCTGTCAAAAAATCACGTGGCTATGTTTACCAAACAAGAGCACGCGGTCGTGACGTCACGGTCACGTAGTATGCTGCCTCAGCATGTAAAGTTCAATGTCTACACCTACGTAGTTAACACTCTGCTATGTTCACAAGATTTTTATACATCACTATTCTTTAAGCTTTAAGTTCATTCACATAGGCTATGCTAAGATAGCAGCACAAACACATGCGAACTTTGTACATTCTAATGGAATCAGTTTAGCACTGTGTGCGTCATGGATACATGATGTGTGCACGCATTTAATCTTAACTATACGTAATGCTGCTGCTTTGTTTACAAGATTTTTATACATTGCTATTCTTTATGCTTTAAGTTCGTGCACGCACAAGCGATACTCGTACGCTCTAGCAGGAGAAGTTTAGTACGATATTCGATACATACATTATCGATAGGTGATGTGTACACGCTTTAGAACATAGCTCATCTTTATGCTTTAAGTTCATGCACATGGGTTAGGGATACTCAAAAGCGATTGCTACATGCTCTAGCGGAAGAAGTCTAGTACGATAGTAGATGCATGTAAAATCGATAGGTTATGCTAAGATAGCAGCACACTTACATGATTTTAGCACAATCTAGTGGGAAATGTTTAGTATGATAGTCGTTTCGTGCAAAATCATTAGGTAATGTGTAAACGCTTCGAAACAAGGCTATTCTTTGTACTTTAAGTTCATGCGTACAGGTTATGCTAAGATAGCGGCACAATCTACCTGCAGAAGTTTAGTACGAGAGTCGATACATGCAAATTCGATAGTTGATGTGTACACGCTTTGAAACATGACTAATCATTGTACTTTAAGTTCATTGGTATAGGTTATGCTAAGATAGCAGCACAATCTAGCGGAATAAATTTAGTACGAGATTTGATGCATGCAAAATCAATAAGTAATGTGTACACGCTTTGAAACATGGCTATTCTTTGTACTTTAAGTACATGCGTACAGGTTATGCTAAGTTAGCAGCACAACCTAGCGGAAGAAGTTTAGTACGAGAGTCAATGCATGCAAAATCGATAGGTAATGTGTACACGCTTTGAAACATGGCTATTCTTTGTACCTTAAGGCCATGCGTATAGGTTATGCTAAGATACCAGCACAATCTAGCGCAAGAAGTTTAGTACGAGAGTCGATGTATGTAAAATCGATAAGTAATGAGTACACGCTTTAAAACATGGTTATTCTTCGTACTTTCAGTTCATGCATCTTAGTTATGCTAAGATAGCAGCACAATCTAGCGGAAGAAGTTTAGTACGATATTTGTTGCATGCAAATCGATAGGTGATGTGTACACACTTTGAAACATGGCTATTCTTTTTACTTTAAGGTCATGCGTATAGGTTATGCTAGGATAGCAGCACAATCTAGCGGGAGGAGATTAGTACGAGAGTCAATGCATGCAAAATCCATAGGTAATGTGTACATGCTTTGAAACATGGCTATTCTTTGTACTTTTAAGTTCATGTGTATAAGTTATGCTAAGATGTCAGCACAATCTAGCGGAAGAAGTTTAGTACGAGAGTCAATGCATGCAAAATCGATAGGTAATGTGTACACGCTTTGAAACATGGCTATTCTTTGTACCTTAAGGCCATGCGTATAGGTTATGCTAAGATACCAGCACAATCTAGCGGAAGAAGTTTAGTACGAGAGTCGATGCTTGTAAAATCGATAGGTAATGTGTACATGCTTTGAGACATAGCTATTCTTTGTACTTTAAGTTCATGCGTCTTAGTTATGCTAAGATAGCAGCACAATCTACCTGCAGAAGTTTAGTACGAGAGTCGATACATGCAAATTCGATAGTTGATGTGTACACGCTTTGAAACATGACTAATCATTGTACTTTAAGTTCATTGGTATAGGTTATGCTAAGATAGCAGCACAATCTAGCGGAATAAATTTAGTACGAGATTTGATGCATGCAAAATCAATAAGTAATGTGTACACGCTTTGAAACATGGCTATTCTTTGTACTTTAAGTACATGCGTACAGGTTATGCTAAGATAGCAGCACAACCTAGCGGAAGAAGTTTAGTACAATATTTGTTGCATGCAAAGTCGATAGGTAATGTGTACACAATTTGAAACATGGCTATTCTTTTTTACTTTAAGGTCATGTGTATTGGTTATGCTAAGATAGCAGCACGATCTAGCGGAAGGAGTTTAGTACGAGAGTCAATACATGCAAATTCGATAGTTGATGTGTACACGCTTTGAAACATGGCTATTCTTTGTACTTTTAAGTTCATGTGTATAAGTTATGCTAAGATACCAGCACAATCTAGCGGACGAAGTTCAGTACGAGATTCGATGTATGCAAAATCGATAGGTGATGTGTACACACCTTTTTACTTTAAGGTCATGCGTATAGGTTGTGTTAAGATAGCAGCACAATCTAGCGGAAGGAGTTTAGTACGATATTTGATGCATGCAAAATCAATAAGTAATGTGTGCACGCTTTGAAACATGGCTATTCTTTCTACTTTTAAGTTCATGTGTATAAGTTATGCTAAGATAGCAGTACAATCTAGAGGAAGAAGTTTAGTACGATATTTGTTGCATGCAAAATCAATAAGTAATGTGTACACGCTTTGAGACATAGCTATTCTCTGTACTTTAAGTTCATGCGTATAAGTTATGCTAAGATAGCAGCACAATCTACCTGCAGAAGTTTAGTACGAGAGTCGATACATGCAAAGTCGATAGGTAATGTGTACACGCTTTAAAACATGGTTATTCTTCGTACTTTCAGTTCATGCATCTTAGTCATGCTAAGATAGCAGCACAATCTAGCGGGAGAAGTTTAGTACGAGAGTCGATGCGTGCAAAATCGATAGGTAATGTGTACACGCTTTGAAACATGGCTATTCATTGTACTTTAAAGTCATGCTAAGATAGCAGCACGATCTAGCGGATGAAGTTTAGTTCGATGGTCGATGTATGTAAAATCGATAGGTGATGTGTACACGCTTTGAAACATAGCAATTCATACTGCTGCTCTGTTCCCAAGACTTTTAAGCATAGCTAATCCTAATGCTGCTCTTAGCGACGTCGAGCTATGGATTGATTACGTGACCGTGACGTCACGACCGCGTGCTCTTGTTTGGTAAACATAGCCACGTGATTTTTTGACAGCTGTCTTCTTGACGAACGCTAACCTCACTTTGAAGGACAATGGAGCGTCGCTAACCTCACTGCTGCCATCTTTACGGCGGTAAACCTCAAGGCTGCCACCTTTTGCATGTTATAGCGGGGAATTTTAAAAATCCAACAACGGAACATTGCTAACCTCACTCTTGCCATCTTTACGGGAGTAAACCTCAAGGGCTGCCACCTTATGCATGTTGTAGCGCGGAATTTAAAATCCAACAACAGAACATTGCTAACCTCACTCTTGCCATCTTGAAAAGTTCAGTGTTCCAAACACTAGTTCGAAAAACGTAACTCATCGCACCTCGGGGATTTTATTAGGTAAGACGTAACCCCTAGGTTCCATTCCTTGTTCTGAACATATAACCATTTACCAATAAAGATTAATTTTCTACACCTAACAAAGTACAAGCGTTCTTGTTGATAGCGATCGATGAGGTTGTTGCACCTTTAGCCCTTTAGCCCTTTAGCCCATTAGCCCTTTAGCCCATTAGCCCTTTAGCCAAGGAATGTGCGGTAAGGAGGAGGAAGAGTCCTTTCATCCTTTTTGCCCTTCTGATAAGATGTAACCCCTGGGTTCCATACCCTATCACGATTTTTTTTCAGCCATGTTTATGCGATAACTTGTTCGACTGATTTTTACACACAAGACGAATGATGGAAGGTAAATAATTTGAAGTTATACTTTGGCTATATCGTTTACCGAGCGAGTTAGCTGCGCAAATCATCAAAATTGTACTTTTGCTCTGAACACATCAAACAATGTTCTGATCATATGTTGAGGTTAACAACATCGATTACAGTGTTCGATTCTAGTCTTGTTATGTTTCATTCTGATCTTCTTAGAACGAGGGTACCCCCTAACATGTTCTAAACACATGTTGTATTGAGTACAGTGTTCGATTCTAGTCTTGATCACTTATTTCGTGTTCTGAACACATCGATCAATGTTCTGATCACATGTTGTATCGAGTACAGTGTCCGATTCTAGTCATGATCACTTATTTTGTGTTCTGAACACATCAATCAATGTTCTGATCACATGTTGAAGTTAACAACATCGATTACAGTGTTCTATTCTAGTCTTGTTATGTTTCAATCTGATCTTCTTAGAACAAGCGTATCCCCTGACATATTCTAAACACATGATGTATTGAGTACATTGTTCGATTCTAGTCTTGATCACTTATTTTGTTTTCTGAACGCATCAATCAATGTTCTGATCACATGTCGTATCGAGTACAGCGTTTGATTCTACTCTTCTTATGTTTCGAAAGTCTAAACATGCACAATAATGTTATCGCTGCACACGCTTGCCTTCGCGATGCAGGTTTAAACTTGTTCGATATAAAGCTATGCCTTGACATAAGAGGTGGAGGAGGAGGTAGAGAAGGAGGAGGAGGAGGAGGAGGAGGAGGAGGAGAATGATAAGGCCTTAACAGCCTATGTATAGTCGCCTTTGTTTAAAGATGATAGCTGTCAAAAGAATTTTTCAAATTATCCACCACCACATTTCAGCTAAAGAGGGCAGCAGGGTGCTCTGTTGATTAAGCACATAGAATTTCAAATTGCCCTCCACCACATGCATAACAGCAGCTGTTATCTTGCGCAGTAGCCTCTAAGCTAGCTTTCTTCATAAGAGTAGCCGCCATCTTGTGCGAGCACCCCTAGGCCGTCTCATAAGGAGCTATGTATAGTCACCATTTTGTGTCTGCCATCTTGCGTAAGCATCCCTAGGACGTCTCAAGGCATCTTGTTTCTCATAAGAGCAGCCACCATCTTGTAGAAATAGATAGCTGCGAATGGCAAAGGGCTTAAGTAGGAATCGAACCGTTGATCTCATCATTAGACTATGTTTTTTGTTGTTCCTGATACTACGAACCTACGTATTAGGCGGAAAAATTTTGTCCGTTTTGCTCTACGATGCATCGTTTTCGAGATATTTAACATTTTGCATTTAAGCCTCCAAATTTAATGAATCGAACCTGCACGGCACGTTATACTCTCTACCATAGCTAAACCTGATCATGTTACGAAGACTCGCTTCAATACAAGCTAAAACAGAGCAAATGCCAAAGGGCCTAAGTAGGAACCGAACCGTTGATCCCATCATTAGACTATGATTTTCTTGTTCCTCATACTGCGAACCTAGGTATTAGGCAGAAAAATTTTGTCCGTTTTGCTCTACGGTGCACTGCTTTCGAGATATTTAACATTTTGCATTTAAGCCCTAAATTTAATGAATCGAACTAGCACGACACGTTAGCCTCTAAGCTAAGAGCAGCAGCCATCTTGCGCAAGCACCCTTAAGGCGTCTCATAAGGAGACGTGTATAGCCGCCATCTTGTGTCCGCCATCTTGCGCAAGCATCCTTAGGGCGTCTCTAGCCATCTTGTGCAAGGACCCTTAAGCCGCCTCATAAGAGCAACCGCCATCTTGCGCAAGCATCACTAGGGTGTCTCATAAGGAGCCTTGTATAACCACCATCTTGCGCAAGCATCCCAAGGGCGTCTCATAAGAACCTGTGTATAGCAGCCATCTTGCGTAAGCACCCTTAAGGAGTCATGTATAGCCGCCATCTTATGCAATTAGCGTCGAGAGAGGACTGCTGTAGAATTTTTCTTTTTAAATTATCCACCACCACATTTCAAAGGTATCTAGCTAAAGATAGCAGCACTGCGTATGACAGGTGACGAATTTACATCTACTGCGATAAAGAGGGCAGCACGGTGCTCAAAGATGGCGGATGATAGCTGCACGTGGCTATGTTTACCAAACAAGAGCATGTGGAATTTGCCGCCACCACATTTCAAACTAAAGAGGGCAGCACTATGCTCTGTTGATTAAAGATGGCGGATGGTAGCTGTCAAAAAGCACGTGAGTTTGTTTCCAAACAAGAGCATGTGGAATTTTCCAATTTGCCGCCACCACATTTCAAAGGTATCTAGCTAAAGATGGCAGCACGGTGCTCTCTTGATTAAAGATGGCGGATGATAGCTAACAGAACTTTTCAAATTGCCCGCTACTACATGCTTAAGGTAGTAGCCATAAAGAGGGCAGCACGGTGTTCTGTAGATTAAAGATGGCGGGTGATAGGTGACGAAATTGCCCGCATGATAGCAGCACGGTGCTCTATTGATTAAAGATAGCGGATGACAGCTGTCAAAAAAAAGCACGTGGCTTTGTTTCCCAACAAGAGCACATAGAATTTTTCAAATTGCCGCCACCACATTTCAAAGGTATCTAGCTAAAGAGTACAGCACTGCGCTCTGTTGATTAAAGATGGTGGATGGTAGCTGTCAAAAAAGCACGTGAGTTTGTTTCCAAACAAGAGCACGTGGAATTTGCCGCCACCACATAGAGGGCAGCACGGTGCTCTCTTGAATAAAGATGGCTGCTGTCACGTGGAATTGTCTGCTACCACAGGTATCTAGCTAAAGAGGGCAGCACTGAGGTTTGCGATGCAATATGGCTGCTGTCAAAAAGCATTTTTCAAATTATCCGCCACCACATTTCAAAGGTAAGTAGCTAAAGAGGGCAGCACTGTGCTCAAAGATGGCGGATGACGGCTGCACGTGGCTTTGTTTACCTCGCGCTAGTTAGGTTAAGTTGGTAGCACTAAGGTTTAGACCCGTCAAGATGGCAGCACTGCCGATGACAGGTGACGAAGGAGGGCAGCACGGTGCTCAAAGATGGTGGATGGCAGCTGTCAAAAAGCATGTGTCTGTCAAAAAGCACGTGGCTTTGTTTACCTCTCGCTAGTTAGGTTAAGTTGGTACCACTAAGGTTTAGGTCCGTCAAGATGGCAGTACTGAGGTTAGCGATGCGTTGTTGTCTGTCAAAAAGCACGTGGCTTTGTTTACAAATCTGTCAAAAAGCACGTGGCTGTCAAAAAACACGTGGCTTTGTTTACCTCATGCTAGTTAGGTTAAGTTGGCACTACTGAGGTTTAGGCCCGTCAAGATGGCAGTACTGAGGTTTGCGATGCGTTGTTGTCTGTCAAAAAGCACGTGGCTTTGTTTACAAATCTGTCAAAAAGCACGTGGCTGTCAAAAAGCACGTGGCTTTGTTTACCTCGAGCTTGTGAGGTTAAGTTGGCACTACTGAGGTTTA
The DNA here is from genome assembly GCF_040414725.1 of Anabrus simplex. Lineage (NCBI taxonomy): Eukaryota > Metazoa > Arthropoda > Insecta > Orthoptera > Tettigoniidae > Anabrus > Anabrus simplex. The sequence continues at coordinate 49,284,677 of NC_090269.1, read as the reverse complement.
GGCCCGTCAAGATGGCAGTACTGAGGTTAGCGGTGCGTTGTTGTCTGTCAAAAAGCACGTGGCTTTGTTTATCTCGCGCTAGTTAGGTTAAGTTGGCAGCACTGGAAGAGGCCTCTGGCTGAGGTGGAGGAGGCCACTGGGAGGCCACTGGCTGAGGAGGAGGAGGAGGTGGCCACTGGGAGGCCACTGGCTGAGGAGGAGGAGGCCACTGGCTGAGGAGGAGGCCTCTCCCGAGAGCCGGAGGTGGCGGTGGCGGCCGAACCCGTATATTATACTACTCAGGTGAATTTTCTAAGATGGAAGAAGCACTTTACTCTTGGTTTATAAAAGAACGTGCCCGCCACACCCCCATTAATGCCGAATTGTTATAAGAAAAATATTTAATATTTTATAACAAAATGTATGGAAAAAGTTATTTTAAAGCAAGTGATGGTTGGTTTGCAAAATTTACAGTGCGGTATGGTATTCGTCTCTTGACTATGACCGGAGAAATATTGTCTAGTGACGATGCAGCTGTAGATCCGTTTATTAAACCTTTTCTAGAGCACCTAGATGAACTAGGTCTTACAGATGACTAGGTGTACAATGCAGATGAAAGTGGATTGTTTTGGAAATTATTGCCACGAAAAAGTTATGTTCATCAAAATGAAGCTTGTGCACCTGGTTTCAAAGTTTCAAAGGACCGAATAACCATTTCACCCTGCTCAAATGCCACTGGAAAACACAAATTGAAACTTTTGGTTCTTGGTAAGGCTAATAATCCGCTGTCATTTAAAAAAGTAAATTTGACTGTCACTTATAAAGGTAAAAATAAGGCATGGATGACAAAATGAACCTTCCGTGAATGGTTCCATACTTATTTTGTACCCCAAGTACGCTCGTTTCTCAAAAAAAGAAATTTACCTGAAAAGGCGCTACTCGTCCTTGATAATGCACCAGGACATGAATAAAATGGCATGTTAATGTCAAAGAAACGGACGCATTAAGGCTCGTTCCATGCCTCCAAACTGCACCACGCTGTTACAACCAATGGACCAAAACACAATTTCCTTGCAAACTCCTCAACCATGTTGAGGCTTTTCTGTAAGCCTTCCCCTGTCAGGGCTAGTAGGATCACATCATCTGCAAATATTAAGCCTGGTACCTCAAGCCCATTTACGCTGGCACCGCCCAGCTATCTCTACCGTGGCCCTGGAAGATGTCATTAATGAACAGGAGAAATAATATGGGCGATAATTTACAGCCCTGTTTCAGACCTACCTTACACTCTATTAGTTTACTCAACCGATTGTCCTACAATATACCTTCCTATATATAGCTTCAATCGCTAAGATCATTTTCCTAGATACCCCTACGTTCCCTAATTTTTCCAATAAAGCTCTTCTACTAACCGTATCGAATGCTTTCTCAAAGTCTATTGCAGCTAGGTACACTTTCCCCCATTTTCTATCCAGATATTTGCTATGATCATCTTGACGGTCATTATGCTATCTGTTGTTCTGCGACGTCTCCTAAACCCCACTTGGTAGATTGACAATATCAACTTACTCTCCGCCCAGTCGCTTAGCCTATTCGCTAGTATCCCTGTGTACACCTTACTCAACGAGTCTAGCAATGTTATTCCTCTATAATTCTTTGGTAGATTTCTGTGCCCTTTCTTTTTGTAAATAGGACATACTACACCAACTTCCCATTCTTTTGGGTAGTTCCCTCCTTCGAAAATCTTGTTACAAAGCTTAACTATACCATCTACTATCTGAACGTGCTTACCTATTTCCTTCCAAAAAACGTTATTTATTCCATTACATCCTCCTGCTGATTTACTCTTAAGATTACTCAGTACCCTCATCACTTCTTCCATCGAGATCTCTTTATTCAGTTCCTGAATGCGTGCCTCTTGATTTTGTCCTCCTGCCATTTCCATATCTGCCTTTTCTCATTTATCTTCACCACCTAGCAGCTCCCGAAAATAATCCAACCATTGCTCGTCCGCTATATTCGGTTTGCTAACCTTTTTCCCTCCTTTGTTGATTTTATTAATTCTGTCCCATACTCTTTCCACTTGATTCATTTTACATTCCTTGTTTATTAGCTCTGTTTGCTCTTTCATCCATATTCTTTTTCTCTCTGCGATTTTTAATTTGTATTATTTTCTTAGGTTGCAGAACGCTATTCTTTCTTGGCACCCTCCCTTCTTTCTAAACTCTTTTAGTGCCACTATTACTGCTTTTCTTTCTTCTTTACATTCATTGTTGTACCAGCACTCTCCATTGTTCTTCGATCTTTTAGGGACTCTATTCACCTTTGCCACTCTTTTAATGACCAAAACATAATTGAAATGGTGAAAAAGAGTTACAGTAAAAAAAAAAAAAAAATTCTTGAGGCTGTTAGCTGTAATGACGACATCACTATGACTTTGAAATCAATCAACTTGAAAGACGCAGTATTCATGGTTGCAGCAGCCTGGGATACTGTACCTCAATCAGAATTAAGTTCGTCGTGGAAGAAGTTATGGCCTTCACTGGATTCAGTTGAAGAAGGGCAAGATTCTTTTGATCCAGAAGATTTAATGCCATTAGCAGACCTTACAGAGTCAGCAGTAAAGCAGGCCCAAGACACTGAGCTTCAACGAGTCGATATTCAAGATTGGTGTGATAAAATTATCGACTTTCAAAAGGCAATAACTGATGATGAAATTATAGCAGAGCTAGATTCATCGAACCGAGAAGAAGCTGAAGACTCATTCGAGGTGATACCGAAGACAACGATACAAACTGAAGATGCGCTCTCTGCCATCGAAACCTGTATCGAATGGGGAGAAGAAAACTTCGCAGCAACCAGCACTTTAACTGCATTACGAAAGTTGAAGAGTGATGTACTTGTAAAAATGTATAACGGGAAGAAATAATATACAATAGGTAAGTGTTTCATTTACAGTAAAATTAAAACATGTGAGAACAATACACACAAATAATACATATTATTATTTTACTTAATTTTAAAAGTATTGTTTTTTTCAATAAATGTGCCCTACTTTATATTAAACTCTATAGCCTAATCAAATTGTGTGTTTTTAAATGCCAGACTCTGATATTTTGGATTACTTCCGATAGTCGGACACTTCCAATAATCGGACATGATTAGCGAGTGCCTACTGTACTGTATAAGCCGTGATCAAAACTTGCGTTTCAGGGCGTTGCTGCAGCGGACATGCAACGTAGCGCGACTTCGATGCGGGTATATAAGCACGGACATGTAGGCAAAAGGATTCGTTTGGCAAACGCGTCGCGCCGAGGGGCGTGCGTTAAATGCGGCCACGTGAACAATGGCGTCCAAACAGGACCAACGTGCTGTTATTCTGTTCTTGGCTGCCGAAGGACAAATACCAGTGGACATCTATCGGAGAATGAAGACAATGTATGGGGTAGCATGTCTGTCGAAAACCACCGTTGTGGAATGGTGCACCAAGATCCGTGAGGGTCGCGTTTCGCCGTATAGTCTTCATCTCTCCCCATGCGATTATCACGCCCTCGGTCCCCTCAAAAAGGCCTTGAAGGGTCGACGCTTCCTCTCGGAAAGGATGTGCAGCAGGACAGGGTGTTTTACCACCCGGGGATCTTCAACCTAGTGCGTCGATGTGATGAGCGATTTTGCCTGATTGGTATCCCGATTCATGACTGTACGACCGTCGAACGGAAACTTTTTGATCGCCCCTTATATAAAGTTTTAATTTACCTAGAGTAGCTCAGTCAGTCTGCATGATTAAATGTATCTGCTGTATTATCGCTTATCACTTTTTGACACGTTTTAAGTTGGTAATACTCTAAAGCTTGCTGACTATATTCTACCTAAAATGCTTAAGTCATATCTTACCGTTTTTAGGTGAGATTTAGCATATTTGCTTGCATAATTTGTGCTTCTTTAGGTCATCAACTTCCGAACCCTTATGATTACTAGGGAACAATTGTTGTTGAAAAGTCTTTTTTTTCCCTTTCCTTTTGGATGTGGATGTTGCTCAGTAGTATAGGAATTTATTCTGCGATATAACAAACGATAATAACACGTTTTTGTTTTGCATTCTTTTGCATTTTTTGCTGATTTCAGATAATCAGTCATTATTTAAAATTTCAAGAAGTTTTTAGCTCAGTACAGAGTGTGTCATAATTAATAGTGCAAATTGAAACCGCTGTAAGTACACGATACTAGAAGCAAAAAAGGCTTTGTAAACATAGGTCCGCAAACGAGCCATTTGCGAGATAATTTAGAATTTGTGGTTACTAGCCACCACTGACTTGACTGTGTGTAAACGTCACCCTAGTTAGGAAAAGGTACCAGTACAGAAGTTATTAGATACTTTGGTAGAAGTGCAATAGTTTTTAATGAACAAGAAAACAGTCTGCATTATGTAGTGTACGACTCTCCGGTTAACACGGTTGAAGAATTGGAGCAAAGAGTTGTAAATGCTTGTCAAGAATTTTAGAATGATTCATGTGTGTTGAAAGAATTCGAAACTCAATGCGGCGACGAGTACAGGTCTACATCCGGGTATAAGGACGAAATTTTAAATATTTCTTTTAATTGTACAGTCATTATAACATGTAACTGTAACATACTATAAGTAAGGCTGTTTTCTATTTCATTAAAAACAACTGTACTTCTGCCAAAGTATCGAATAGCTCTAAACCGACTTTCAACCTATTAGGTCGTGTTACGTACATTTAGTATGTGTTGAAGAGATGTTAAGTACAGAACAAAAATGGCCAACCGGACACCAGTGGGATCCGAACCCACAACCTCCCGATTTCACGTCTGTTGCTCTACCAATTGAGCTATGGTGGCCTAGGCCATCTTTGTTCTGTTCGAAAGGATCTAAGCTACAGGTCTGGCACTACTGCCAGCACACTGTAGAGTGCGTTTAAGTCGCCCGTTGAGGGCCAAGTCAATGAATATTGAATTTTCACGCCACCATAGCTCAATTGGTAGAGGAACCGACGCGAAATCGGGGGTTGTGGGTTCGGATCCCACTGGTGTCCGGTTGGCCATTTTTGTTCTGTACTTAACATCTCTTTAACACGTTCTAAATGTACGTAAGACGACCTAATAGGTTGAAAGTCGGTTTCGATTACAATGCGGTCGTGAAAAATTCAATATTCATTATCGAATAACTTTTCTTAATATTGTGTCGGTACCTTTTCCTAACTAAATGTCGTTTACACACAATCAAGTCAGTGGTGGTTGGTAACCACAAATTCGAAATTATCTCACAAACAGCTCGTTTGCGGACCCATGTTTACTAAGACCTGTTTGCTTATAGTATCGTGTATATGCAGCTGTTTCAGTTTGCGCTATTAAGTACGATGCACACTGTATACAGACTTTTGAAGACTATTCAGATCATTTTAAAATGATTCCTTGAAAAACGCATGCATGTATTCTTTATTGTCGGAGTGATAAGAGTACATAAGTGACAACATAAAAAATATACATTTTTTTAACATTGGGTTAAATTTGCTAAATGCATTTCATGACCAAGGAAACTGACCAAAAATTGTCGCAGACTAAGTAAGGGTAAGGGGATTATAGATGTGAGTCTTTTAATTCCAGGATAATTGCAGGAACACAACACAGAACTCTGATGATTAGGACAACGTATTTATTTCCTAACGTGTTTCGATCACAAGGAGTGCTCCAGCCTTCTCATCCGCTCCTAAACCCAGACATTCACCACCGCGTACCTCAAGACCAAGAACAAATGAAAACGAGAAAGGTTTGGAAACAACAGTTATATCACTTTCCGCTTCAGTTCAGAATTATCCTCCCAAGTAGTTTGTGCAAGAAAAATTCCAAAAGTGAGATCACCACAAAGTGTATTTTTTAAATCAGCTAGTGAATGAATTTGGAAAAGACCTTTAATACGGATTTATTTGGTAAATTATGCAATGTCAAGGAACAACAAGTTTTCCCAGGTTCTTCGCGGGCAAAGTGCTGGCACTACATCCAGTAAATCGTTACGTCCACGTTGTATACACTTCCAAGTAAATTAGGAGATAGTTATTTCTGTAAAAACAAGAGCTGTGCAGTGAATAGAATAGGGATATATTCTTCTTCTTCTTCTTCTTCTTCTTCTTCTTCTTCTTAATCAGTTTACCCTCCAGGGTTGGTTTTTCCTTCGGACTCAGCGAGGGATCCCACCTCTACCGCCTCAAGTCCTGGAGCTTCAGACTCTGGGTCAGGGGATTCAACTGGGGAGAATGACCAGTACCTCGCCCAGGCGGCCTCACCTGCTATGCTGAACAGGGGCCTTGGTGGGGGAAGATTGGAAGGGATAGACAAGGAAGAGGGAAGGAAGCGGCCGTGGCCTTAAGTTAGGTACCATCCCGGCATTTGCCTGGAGGAGAAGTGGGAAACCACGGAAAACCACTTCTAGGATGGCTGAGGTGGGAATCGAACCCACCTCTACTCAGTTGACCTCCCGAGGCTGAGTGGACCCCGTTCCAGCCCTCGTACCACTTTTCAAATTTCGTGGCAGAGCCGGGAATCGAACCCGGGCCTCAGGGGTGGCAGCTAATCACACTAACCACTACACCACAGAGGCGGACATAGGGATATATTATTTGTAAAAAAATTGTTACACAGTCACCAGAATTCAGTTCGGACAAATATTTTAGTCATTTTTATTTATTTTATAACATTTTCCCATAAATTTAACGGCATTTTATTGATCATTTTTAGTAATTTTTTAGGTTACAAAATAGGTTAAACTGGCAGTCTTTCAACTGTCAAATCGTCTTGTTGAGCATTTGGGTACGTGGGTAGTTGAAAATAGCAGGACCGGCCTAGTTGGCCGTGTGGTTAGGAGCGCGCAGCTGTGAGCTTGCATCCGGAAGATAGTGGGTTTGAGCCCCACTGTCGGTAGCCCTTAAGATGTTTTTCCGTGGTTTTCCATGTTCACACCAGGCAAATTCTGGGGCTATACCTTAATTAAGGCCACGGCCGCTTTCTTCCCACTCTTAGACCTTTGCTATCCTGTCGTCGACACAAGACCTACCTGTGTCAGTGCGACGTAAAAAAATAGGAAAAAAGAAGAGAACAGGCTAGCAAGACTTTCTACATTTGTCGTAATATTTTATCCCCATCTCCACCTTCGTAGTTACTACAGATCAGTTTTTAGAGAACACTCTTCATTAAGTTTCGAAAACTCGGTCTGATTATTTGCTGCTGGAATAAGTGACTGGAACAGTATTACACAGTTAGCTCTAAATAACAGAGAATTATCATGTCGTTGTTACCTTGGTGTAACCGTAGCTACGCCAAGTGACTTTATTTTTTACAAGTTGCTTTACGTCCCACCGACAGAGATAGGTCTTACGGCGACGATGGGACAGGGAAGTTCTAGGAGTGGGAAGGAAGTGGCCGTGGCCTTAATCAAGGTACAGCCCCAACATTTGCCTGGTATGAAAATGGGAAACCACGGAAAACCCTCTTCAGGGCTGCCGACAGTGGGGTTCGAACACACTATCTCCCGAATACTGCATACTGGCCACACTTAAGCGACAGCAGCTATCGATTTCGGTGCCAAATGACTGGGTGAGGAAATAAATAAATAAATAAATAAATAAATAAATAAATAAATAAATAAATAAATAAATAAATAAATAAATAAATAAATAAATAAATAAATAAATAAATACATTCAATGCAATAAGAAGAGACTGCCTACCCGGGAAAGTAAGGCGAGCTCAGTTGACACCGAAGGGCATGGGTTCAATTCCCCGTCAAGAAGACGGGAAATTAAGGAAAAACTTCCATTTTTGAAAATGCATATAGCCCCGGAGCTCACTCACCGTACATTAGAAATTTCTTGGGGCAAGGAGGCAAACTTAGAACTAAGTTTAGAAGGTTTTTTTTTTTCATTCTTGCAATTTGCTTGACGTCGCACCGACGCAGATAGGTCTTATGGCGACGATGGGGTAGGAAAGGGCTAGGAGTGGAAAGAAAACGGCCGTGGTCTTAATTATGGGACAGCCCCAGCATTTGCCTGATGTGAAAATGGGAAACTATGGATAACACCCTTTAGGGCTGCCGACAATGGGGTTCAAACCCACTATCTATGTTATTAATTTTACAACTACTTTTACGGTCCATCTCACAACATTTTCGAGGTCACGTTGCAGTTGCTCACAATCTTGTAACTTATCTATAGAGGGATAAATAATAAATAAGTTACAAGATTGTGAGCAACTGCAACGAGACCTCGAAAATGTTGTGAGATGGACAGCAGGCAATGGTATGTTGATAAACGGGGTTAAAAGTCAGGTTGTGAGTTTCACAAATAGGAAAAGTCCTCTCAGTTTTAATTACTGCGTTGATGGGGTGAAAGTTCCTTTTGGGGATCATTGTAAGTATCTAGGTGTTAACATAAGGAAAGATCTTCACTGGGGTAATCACATAAATGGGATTGTAAATAAAGGGTACAGATCTCTGAACATGGTTATGAGGGTGTTTGGGGGTTGTAGTAAGGATGTAAAGGAGAGTGCATACAAGTCTCTGGTAAGACCCCAACTAGAGTATGGTTCCAGTGTATGGGACCCTCACCAGGATTACCTGATTCAAGAACTGGAAAAAATCCAAAGAAAAGCAGCTCGATATGTTCTGGGTGATTTCCGACAAAAGAGCAGCGTTACAAAAATGTTGCAAAGTTTGGGTTGGGAAGAATTGAGAGAAAGAAGAAAAGCTGCTCGACTAAGTGGTATGTTCCGAGCTGTCAGCGGAGAGATGGCGTGGAATGACATTAGTAGACGAATAAGTTTGAATGGCGTTTATAAAAGTAGGTAAGATCACAATATGAAGATAAAGTTGGAATTCAAGAGGACAAACTGGGGCAAATATTCATTTATAGGAAGGGGAGTTAGGGATTAGAATAACTTACCAAGGGAGATGTTCAATAAATTTCCAATTTCTTTGAAATCATTTAGGAAAATAGGAAAGCAACAGATAGGGAATCTGCCACCTGGGCGACTGCCCTAAATGCAGATCAGTATTGATTGATTGAACTTGAACGGTTTTCGGAGACGCCTAAGTGGCGGAATTTTGTCCTGCAGGAGTTCTTTTAGGTGTCAGTAAATCTACTGACACTACGCTGACGTATTTGAGCACCTCCAAATGGACTGAGCCAGGATCGAACTTGCCGAGTTGGGCTCAGAAGGCCAGCGCTCTTCAGTATTATTATTATTATTATTATTATTATTATTATTATTATTATTATTATTATTATTATTTATTTATTTACACTCCAGGGTCGGTTTTTACCTCGGACTCAGAGAGGGATCCCACCTCTACCGCCTCAGGGTCCTGGAGCTTCAGACTCTGGGTCGGGGGATGCAATTGGGGAAGATGACTAGTACCTCGTCCAGGCGGCCACACTTTCTATGCTGAACAGAGGCCTTGTGAGGGGGGGGGGGGTGTCGGAAGGGATAGACACGGAAGAGGAAAGGAAACAGCCGTGGCCGTAAGTTAGTTATCATCCCGGCATTTCCCTGGAGGAGAAGTGGGAAACCACGGAAAACTACATCGAGGATGGCTGAGGTGGGAATCGAACTTCCCTCTACTCAGTTGACCTCCCGAGGCTGAATGGACCCCGTTCCAGCCCTCGTACATTTTTCAAATTTCTCGGCAAAGCCGGGAATCGAATCCAGGCCTCCGGGGATGGCAGCTAATCACACTATCAACCAAACCACAGAGGCAGACAGGACGTTGCACACACATATCATATTTATCGATAAAATGGACGTAAAATTGTTACAGTTGAACTTTCCTATTTCGACAACTTTTCGCTCAATCGTACTTTACTTTGTGTCAATTTAGGGAATTCAATTAGCTAGTAAATTAATCTCATATGAAGTTTTTCCGAAAAACTAATGGTTATTAAGAAGCGACAAACTTTGCGATGATATTAATGTTCGCCCAGGAGTGATTCTCACTGTATGCATACTGCTGTATAAGAATATTCTGTTAGATAAAACCTACTTCTTGTTACTTTCTCCAGGAATTGTCTCCATCACTCTGAACCAGTCACTTTCTCTTAATACAACCTTTACGAACTAGAGAGTATCTTAAGTTTGCAGATACTTCACTTCTAATTTTTATTATGTGTAGGCCAACTGCTACTTTGAAACATTACATTATAGTGATCGCTCGTTTGAAACTATCCACACCGAGCTCGATAGCTGCAGTCGCTTAAGTGCGGCCAGTATCCAGTAATCCGGAGATAGTGGGTTCGAACCCCACTGTCGGCAATCCTGAGGATGGTTTTCCGTGGTTTCCCCATTTTCACACCAGGCAAATGCTGGGGCTGTACCTTAATTAAGGCCACGACCGCTTTCTTCCCACTCCTCGGTCTTTCCTTTCCCATCGTCGCCATAAGACCTATCTGTGTCGGTGCGACATAAAGCAACTTGTAAAAAAAAAGAAAAGACGATATCCACGGTTTGTCTCTATCACGTTTTCCTCTTCTTCTAGCAAGTGCTTTGGGATCCAATTTATTTTCTCCACACTTAATTCAGCACCATCTTGCAACTTTCAACTTGTATTTTATCCTGGACATTATTCTTTCCAGATCCCTTTCAGTGGCGTACGTAAGGAGCGAGAGGTGTTGCTGGTTTTAATCCTCCCCCCCCCCCCCCCTCATTGAAAATGTGAACCACTTTTTAAAATCGCATTAATTGTTTCTCTAGCTTATCCCAGTAATGTTTGAGGTGCTCAGGCTAATTTTAGTTTTGACCGGATGCCCTTCCTGACGCCACGTTATTTTTTAGATGAAAATCTCAACCCCAAATCGATCGGGATTCGAACCTCAGCCTTCCGGATGGGAATCCAGCAGCTAGGCCACTGAGCTAATCATGCCCCCAAAAAGCTGCCCCACCTCCGTTTTGTCCAGCACAAATCTCACGTGTAGTGACCGGGATTTGAACCACGCAATCCAGCGGTCGAGGCAGGCGCTCTGCCGCCTGAGCCACGGAGAATCTCATTGCTATTATAATTCAATTCATTTTGTACATTAGCGAAGCAAAGCCATCTCTTGGCAGGCCAAGAAGGCCCTTGTAAAAGTGGAAGGTAAAGGCTTCCACTATTCGTAACCTCGGCACTATGTGGGATACAACATAGCTCTGTGTCCGTCCAGCTTTCCTCCCAGGAATTAACCTGGTACTCATTTATGTTGAGGGTTGAGTGAACCATAGGTTCAAAAGCCGCTACAGAGCTAGGATCTCATTTCTAACTTCTGGTCGACCTCCTGATTTTGAATCGATCCCACGCCCTTCCCGGAAAACTGAGCACGCCTTTAATACCCCAACTTTGCACTCTTCCTTTTTGTATAAACTTCCTTTAAAACAAAGGTGTTGGGTAGTTTTCTATTCTACGGTATGTGTAGTAATCTTCTGTAATACCACATCTTAAATGTATGTACTGTAATTTTCCTCGATCTTCAGCATAAACTGTCCTACTTTCTGTTTCATACTGAATATTTGGGTACACTTTACACCTAGCATGTATATTATGTATACCAGCAGAATCAAACAGTAACCGAGCATGGGAGAAACCTTATTTCAGAGGGCATGGAACACCGCCTTCAAGATAAGCAAAGCAAAGTCATCTCCGAACAGTCCATGAAGGCCCCGCGACGGGTGGAAGGTAAAGGCTTCCACTATCCGTAACCTCAGCACTTGGTGAGGTAGAGTGGTTAGCTCTACGCCCGGCCGGCTTTGCCTCCAGTAATTAACCTGGTACTCATTTTTGGTGTACGCTGAGTGCACCTCAGGACTATATGCGCCTCCGGAAGTGGAAATCTCGTTTCTTAAATGTTTCGACTTCTTGAAGGGGAATCGAACCCACGCCATTCTGGGTGAACCGAGTGCACACTTAATCGCCTCGGCCAGGCAGCCACTCTTTCAAGATAAGCCCCCTGGTTCTGGCACACGTCTGTCAGCGTCTGTACCACTTTTCGAGTCCTGAGTCCACATTTGGTCACTTCCCGCAGAGTGCTTGTCTCAGTTGTTCTCACCTCTCCGGCTGACGTATACCCCTGCCCCTTGAACAGGGATCTGACTTTCGCAAACAGGCACGAAACCTTGAAGAATACAGAGTATGGAGCGACCGTTGTGCTGGGGCATTCTGTCCTTGCCACAAAGGAGGCTTTTTCGTCGCAGTTCAACTTTCAGGAATAAATGTCCCTGGATATCGAAAAACATTTCAGGCATAATGAATTATACTGGAATTATAACTTTTCCTTGGATCGCTTTGTATGGAATCGTTTGTGTGGTGGTGAGGCGAGCGATTTCCACGTTGATGACACCCGTTTGGAGAGTACTTCGTAGAGAAAACACCACGTATCTCTCTGTGCAACAGATTTTGTTTTCTGGTCAACCCTGTTAGTCCGTTCTCCACTCCACAGATGTCACTCTTCGCGTTGCTAATCGACAAGGTCTGTCTTCAAACCAACAATGTATGTCCAGCTGGCCATCATTACAACGATTGTGTTGATAATAAAAGACAAAGACACCTCCGTACAGGCCATGAACGCCCTTGGAGGAGTGGAAGGTAAAGGCTTCCACCATTGTTAACCGCGGCACGTGATGGGGTAGAGTGGTTAACTCTACGCCCGGCCGCCTTTGCCCCCAGGAATTAACCTGGTTCTCATTTTTGGTGTAGGCTGAGAGAACCTCAGGACCATATGCACCTCCGGAAGTGGAAATCTCGTTTCTTAAATTGTCGATTTCCTGACGGGGATTCGAACCCACGTCCTACCGGGCGAACCGAGCACGCCTTTACTGCCTCGGCCAGGTAGCCCCTGTTGTATTGATAATAGCAGTCTTACTGTACTGCAGTTATTATTTACAGCTAAATTTCATTCATCTTGAATGCTCTATAGAGTACATTATATGGCTGGACAAATACTTAAAGATCACAACACTCGCTTCACTCGCACTAACCAACTACTGTAATTTAATGTATCGTAGCCTAACATGATATCCTAATGTAATCCCTAAAATAGCCTAACCTAGGTTAACGCAACTTAATAGTGATTGAATTCCTATTTCTTATGAAATCGTGTCTACCAATGGCTTTAAATTTCTTAACCATTATTATTATTATTATTATTATTATTATTATTATTATTATTATTATTATTATTATTATTATTATTATTATTATTATTATTATTATTATTATTATATGCACGAATATTAGGACTCAGCTAAGAGCCCCGTGGTCGCCAACTCACGCTCCCTGGTTAGGAGAGCCTGACGCCCCTTTCAGTCGCCTCTTATGACAGGCAGGGGATACCGTGGTTGTTGTTCTATTGCCCCCACGCACGGGGGAAATCTATTTTGGGTTGTGACTACGAGGCCCTTAGCTGAGTCTTGATATTTATTTCACTGTTCTAGCCCATCCGACCTCCCCTGGTCAACACTTGTTCTTTTCCGACGGCATTAGCGCATTCGAGGCCTAGGAAGTTTTTCATTTTCACGCACTTTGTGGCCTTTATCTTTCTTTTGCCGATACCTTCATTTTTCGAAGTTTTGGTCCCCTTCCATTTGTTTTATTCTGATTAGTGATTATAGAGGATGGTTGTCCAGTTGTACTTCCTCTTAAAACAATAATCACCATCACCACTTTGTACTATATAGCTGCATGGGTTATCAATAAACTAGTTAAGAGTAGCTAAGAACATCACTCCTGTTGTATACGTGCAGAATATTCTTGCCTTAGAACCGAAAGAAATACCACACGAATGGATAACAACAGTTACCATACATAATTTAATGCACTCAACTCAGGAGGCATTCAGTGTTTGTCAACATCCTGGGGTAACCTTTTAGAAACGCAGTATCGGAAATTACTCTCTTAATAAAGAAAACGCTGAAGGTAATTTATTACAACCGTCGTTTAGTACTTTAAATACAGTACTTCAAGTTCAGTATTTCATGTACCGGTAATCATAATATGACACAGGTACTGTATCTACAGATTTCTATGTTTCTGTCAGTAAGATTACGTATTTGACAGATGTTATTAATTAAAAAACACAGTAAGACAAAGTTGTAAGGAAGTAAAAGGGAAAAACATGAGCTTTTCTGTTGATTCTTGTTTCTCAAAAAAGAAAAAAAATAGAATTTCAGGCTCTGTTAATTATCTTCGTATTGAAATAGCTATGGATGTATTCATATCATTTAAGTGTTATACAGTTATATATACATGGCCAGGAGATGCCCAATTCAATTCTTTATCAAAATTGGTTGATATTTTGTTTTTATTTCATTGTACGGTACCGAAATCCTCTAAATTCGAATACACTTTCCTTTGGTTACGCTCGCTTAAAGACCCAATATGGCGGCTCCATAAGTAGCATTCGTGACTTGACCTCCCTAGACAGACCTTGCTAATCGATCAAGCTTCTCTGAATATATACACGCTGCATCTTCAAATCCTCGTGGAGGATGGAATGTAGAGAACCATGCGAAATATTTAGTACGTTTGCAACGTCATCTATCGACTGTCTGCGGCCTCGTCAGAACTCTTGGTCAACTCCAGGAATCACTTATTTCGTTTTTGCTGATCTGGGTCCTTCTGCACTTATGTCATTATCTGTTGAAAGGCGACCATCTGTGAAACGCTTGTACCACTCACGCACTTGGGACCGCGACATTCAATCCTCTTCATACGCTGATGTATCAAAGTCAGTGTTTCAGTCATTGTCTTACCTAATTTCAAACAAAATTTTATATTTACTTGCTTCTCTTTCGGGACATGTTTACCAAATATTCTTGAACCTGCACCACTACACATTCACCTACACAATAAGCTGTAGGTCTACCTACGACTCAGTAGACAAGAATACAATACTGGACATCCTGCGTGCCAGAGGACTGGATACAACAACACCTGCATTAGTAAGGGACACTCTAGAATTCACAACTGCCCAAGTTAGATTCCGGAATACACTGTCTGTCAGCTTCGAAATCAAAACAGGAGTCCGAAGAGGTGATGGACTTTCAACAGTACTGTTCAACTTGGTTCTGGCTGAAGTGGTGAAACAATGGACACAGCTGAAGAAAACAATGGGTGTCGAAGGAGTACAGATTGGATACGAGATCAAACATAACGCCACATTGGACTGCTTAGCAGATGATATGGCATTGCTACACGAGAAGGAAGAAGATGCGATGATGGTGCTAGCAAACCTAGCCGAGACTGCGGCGAAGGTTGGCCTGACGATAGCGTACAAGAAAACCAAAATATTGAATGCAAAGGACAACTGGAAGGTTGGAGATCAGGTAGTAGAGGGAGTCAACAGTTTCCGGTACCTAGGTGAGAGTATAACAGATAAACTACAGAATAATAGGAGTGCGGGAGACAAAGCGAAACTACAGAAACTACGATTCACGGCCAAGACGACTTATGGGAAGAAGAACCTATCGAGGAACGCCAAACTGCGACACTATACGATGACAATCCGGAATACATACAAGCTGCATCTTCAAATCCTCGTGGAGGATGGAATGTAGAGAACCATGCAAAAATATTTAGTACGTTTGCCACGTCCGACCTCTTAACTGGCGGTCCCGGGTTCTATTCCAGACTTAGTCAGGGACTTTTACCTGGGCCTGAGGGCTGGTTCGAGGTCCACTCAGCCTATGTGATTTCAATTGAGAAGCCATCTGACGGTGAGCCATCTGTTGCGTCATGGGGGTTGGGTTAGGGTTTGGTTTATATAAGGACAGCTGAAATCATTAGAGTATTTATTTCTCATAGCCGAATTTCTAATCGTATTCATTTTTATTATGACAAATACGTCAATCTCGTGTTGGTAGATTTACTGGCACATAAAAACTTCTGCGGGACTAAATTTCGGCACCTCAGCATCCCCGGAAACCGTAACAATAGTAGGTGGAACGTAAAGACAGTAAAATTATTATACCAATATCTATCTAGGCTTATAGAAGTGTAGTCTATACTTACCACTAGGGGCAGCTAAAAATTGGTACCATAAACATTGATTACACACACAATTATCATGCCTCCTTGGCTCAGACGGCAACGCGCCGGCCTGTCACCGCTTGGTTCCGTGGTTTAAATCCCGGTCACTCCATGTGAGATTTTTGCTGGACAAAGCGGAAGCGGGACAAGTTTCCCTCCGGGTACACCAGTTTTCCCTGTCATCTTTCATTCCAGCAACACTCTCCACTATCATTTCATTTCACCTGTCAGTCATTAATCATTGCTTCAGAGGAGTGCGACAGGCCTCGGCAGCTGGCATAAATCCTATCCTCGCCGCAAGATGGGGCTTCATTCATTCCATCCCCGACCCGGTCACTGAGTGGAAAACAGGTTGTAGGTTTTCATTTTCTACAAACACAGTTAGCTTAACGTCGCTCCCACAGATAGGTCTTATGGCGACGATGGGCTAGGAGTGTGAAGGAAGCGGCGGTGGCCTTAATGAAGGTACAGCTCCAGCATTTGCCTGGTGTGAAGATGGGAAACCACGGAAAACCATCTTCAGGGTTGACGACAGTGGGGTTCAAATCCACTATCTCCCGAATGCAAGCTCACAGCTACGCGCCCCTAACCGCGTGGCCAACTCGCTCGATGCATTGATTAGAGCTAAACTTCCCACTGTATATAATATTATACCATTAACAGGCAGACACTTTGCTAACGTAAGTACTGTATAAGGACCGCTTTGCGGGCGTAGTTCATAGTAGGTGCTTCATTTTCTGCGGCCCAGTGCACACCCCTGTAATTTACAAGCATAAAATCTCTCTTCATTGAGAAATGAAATATTACAATGATTTTTGATAGTTTAAAGATAAGTATTTAAAGCAAAATTTTGCATGGACTTATTTTCTTAATTTTCTAGCATCCAGAATAATATTAACATAACCGAGCGAGTTGGCCGTGTGGTTAGGGTTCACTTTTCCCTCGGACTCAGCGAGGGATCCAATCTCTACCGCATCAAGAGAAGTGTCCTGGAGCATGAGACTTAGGGTCAGTGGATAAAAATGGGGAGAAGGACCAGTACCTCGCCCAGGCGGCCTCACATGCTATGCTGAACAAGGGCCTTGCGAGGGGTTGGGAGATTGGAAGGGACAGACAAAGAAGAGGGAAGGAAGTGGCCGTGGGCTTAAGTTAGGTACCATCCCGGCATTTGCCTGGAGAAGTGGGAACTACGGCAAACCACTTCGAGGATGGGTGAGGTGGGAATCAAGCCCCCCCCCCCCCCCTCTAATCAGTTGACCTCCTGAGACTGAGTGGACCCCGTTCCAGCCCTCGTACCACTTTCCAAATTTTGTGGCAGAGCCGAGAATTGAACCCGGGCTTCCAGGGGTGGCAGCTAATCACACAAACCACTACATCACAGAGGCGGACTATAGTTTTTCTAAGTGGGTAAAAATTAGCATTTGCTATGAATGATCATTGTATATTGCTATTAGCTTATTAGTCATCGGTTACACGTACTGATTAATTTTTTTATGTTATTTTATTTCTTGCAATGTTTACCATGACTGCAAATTCACTGCAAGCTGTTGGAATGGTAAACTCGGAAAATGTTCATGTGACATGAATGATACTTTGCAGCTACTACCCACATTATGTAGGTAAAAAGCAGATCACACTCATGCTATTCGCTAAAATACACTTAAGAAAATGGAAATTGCAACACCATGAAGACATTGGTCGTTTGTGTTGATTTTCAAGATATGGAACAATGCCGTGTAGATATGTAAACGATCAAAGTTTCAGACCCATTGGATTGTTGCTACAGGTCTCCCCACGTGATTGGTCGCGGAGGAATCAACTCCAGTATACGGACTCTGGTGTAGCGTAGTTGACATGCAGTCTGTGCAGTGAAGTGTTCCCCGTCAAACATGCCTCGACGACAGAGAAGAGCACGCTATCAACAACTGTCGCCGTTTGAGAGGGCTCGGATAATTGGGCTGTGTGAGGCTGGATTATCGCTAAGGACTGTCGTTGCACGTGTTGGCCGACAGGCATCTACGGTACAACGTGTATGGCAGCAGTGGTCAAATGAAGGTACCCACACTCGTAGACCTGGCACAAGCCCAGCGCGACAGACAACTGTGAGAGAGGATCGCCGCATCACTCGGATGGCCCGGATGGAACCCCATGCAACAGCAGCGCAAATTCGAGCAGCTGTGGCACCCCACGTTACACAACAAACCGTTGGTAATCGCCTGCAGCTGGTTTACGAGCCCGTGTCCCTGCAGAAGGTGTTCCATTGACCCCACAACAGCGACGTGTAAGGCTGGCCTGGTGTCGAGAAAGATCGACGTGGGTCGACGAATGGCATAGGTTGTTCTTTAGTAATGAATCGCGCTTCTGTCTTGCCCGCAGTGATCGCCGGAATCGTGTGCGCCGACGTACCGGGGAGAGGGGCCGCCCAGATCTTATTGTCGTGAGGCACACAGGGCCAACACCAAGCATTATGGTCTGGGGAGCTATTGGCTTTAATGTGAAATCACAATTAGTGCTTGTTGAGGGCACTATGACTGCTCGACAGTACGTTGATAGGGTACTCAATCCAGTGGTTGTCCCTATGATGGCGAACATTGCTAATGGGATGTTTCAGCAGGACAATGCCCGGGTTCACACTGCACTCATCTCCAGATAAGCTCTCCACGACATCACAACCTTAGAATGGCCCGCCAGATCCCCGGACCTCAGTCCTATTGAGCATGTGTGGGACATGATGGGTCGACAACTGGCCAACCGTCCTCAGCCACCCACAATTCTGGAACAACTGACCCGTGCAGTGCAGCAAGCATGGGCCACAATTCCGTAGGAAGCGATCCAGAGCCTCACTGACTCCATGCCTCGACGCATTCATCAATGTATTGCAGCTCGTGGTGGGCACATCCTGTATTGATTGTTGTCGAAACTTGCGATCAGAGGGACCTGAAAGTGTAATCAACGAATCACAACCGAACACTTGTCCTGCATGTTCAGTTGCAGCAATGTGGCACCACTCTTTCTGGGTGCTGCAATTTCCTTTTTCTTCAGTGTAATTTTGCTGTAGGAAAAGTTCAAATATTACTATTCAAATTATCATCAATTTTTTGAATATTTTATTGCCTTTATTTTCATAATAGAGAGCTACGTTCATGATGTAGTCCATTTAGAAAATAATTGCACACTAGAACAGTGTACCATAATTCACTGGTCTCTGATTAATTGTTACAGAGACCGTAAAATAAACATTCTAAAAAAATACAATTTTACAGGAGAGCAATTCAAAGTTAACTATAAGTCCAGTATCTCAGTACAATGAATTATAGACCAATGAAATTTGGTACTCTGTCTTAATGTGCAAATATCTTAAATGCGAACTAAAATAATTAATGTAGGTCTTTATTTATGAAAAATAGGCCATTAAATATTCAGTATCATTCCTGAAAATTTTAATAACAATATTCGAAATCTCCCTACAAAAGACAAATAGCAAGAATATAGTCCATTTTGTACCTGCACGTTGTGGGTCGTAGGTTTAAAAATATAATTCATATCACATGAGTAGTTTTCGAGTTTACCCTTCCGAAAGCTTGATGTGAATTTGAGGTCCAGTTTATACAAGTTTTTGTTGTCATTTACCTAACTTAAGTTTTCTTATATTCAGGTACACTTTTTCAGAAACTATTGAACTTATTGTCATGAAATATTTTATTGGCAGGCATGGGTTCATTATAATTATATTCAATAGGTGAAATATAACTGGAAATAAAATGATATCATGCCCTAAAAATATTACTAAAATTGGTACAAATACAAAAGAACTATTGGCCAAATAATAATACAATGAATAAAACCTTTCACCTACTGTGTAAATCAAAACTTATACAATACATGTGGTCAATTTAGTTGCTCTCTGTCCGCTATTTTCTGAGATAAGTGTACCTAAATAGATTAGAAGATTCTCAAAAAATATTTTTCAGCTTAAATTAAACATTCATTTTATATAAACTGTATATTACAATCTTTATCATATTCTTTCCCTGGGTTGGGAATATATCACTAAATGCATTGAGATTAATAGTGTGATGTTTGGGACATCACTGAATGTTTTTAATTATTGAACTATATATTTAATTGATAAGATGTATATATTTAATCACTGATAGGTCATTTTTAAATTAATATGTGTATGTATATATAGGGTTTTATCATCCATTTCAATCATCATTTCATTTCTTTGTATTGGGGCTATAACGTATTCTGAACGAACAAATTATTGAGTAAAGTATTTCAACATCATGCATATTTATAACTTGCAGTAAATTTTCCAATAGCCGTTGTGAGGTGACCAGAGTCAGCAGGCTAATTTCAGCCCAATTCCAGGAAAAGTACGTCATCTAGGTTACGAGAGACCTTACCCTCTCTACCTCATGAAGAGACAGTTGATACATTATTAACACCCACTTTTCAAACTCCGCTTCGGGACGCTTTATTTCAGCGCGAAAGTTCAGCCTATGTGAATGAACGTAATGAAGCAACGTGATGGATTCACAGCAATACATGGGAGAAGGGATGAGACCTCGAATCTTACTGGACCATGTGATATGGCTGATGGAAGGAGACTTTTGAACCGATATATACCACCGACAAGAGCTGGAGAGGATATTCTCATTAGCATTCTTATTCAGATTGAGATTCATACTCTTATTCTTACTCGTGAGCAGATTGTCACTTGTATTCGGACATTCTGATTCTGATTCTCACTCTTGGAAGATACTCTTACTACGATTCTACGTCTACACATCGGAGAAGATTTTAACTTAGTTCACTTCGCATCAGAGTATATTCTACTCAAAAGTTACTCTCATTGGGACTTGTTATCTCAGTGACGAGAGGTAGTCAACGGGAGACCGGCTTTGACTAGTATAGGGCAGGAGAGCTTTTATTATGAATTTTGCTACGCTACTGTTCCGTAATACGGAAGAATACAAGTGTATTCTCTCCATGAACATAACCCGTGGTGGTTTTGCATTTAAAATTAGGACTCATTACGACTTTATGTAAGGATTACAGTAGGAAGTGTTAAGGACAGGAAATGTAGAAGTAGGACTGGAATCCAACAACAGAGAAGGCAGCCGGTACGAGATCCACACATCATCAGCTTCAAGACAACAGAGCTTATGGCATAAGTTACTGCAAGTCTTCGCGCAACAGTTCATTTTTAAAATTAATTTCATTCAATTTTTATTTTGCTTCCGTAAGTTCAGATGTCGTTAAAACGCCGTTACGTCACGTTTTTCATCTTAATAAATAGCTGTTTTAATTTGTATTTTATGAAATGATTATTAATGATCCTTAAATTCCAAGTTTGTGTACTTAATGATTTGTGTTCCGTTCACCTCACCCCTGGGAGTTTTTTTGAGTCTCATTACGTATTATTATTATTATTATTAATTATCTACTTTTGTTTTCAAGCCATAAGCTTGAAGACTGGCGCCCTTGGGATACTGTTTATGGAGAAATGACATATCATTTATTTATTTTAATATTAAAGTGACCCGCCACGTTATAATTTTGTCATACATCTGTGGGCCAAGTGGGTACGTCACAATAGTACCGGTATAGGAGTAAGATGGCCTCAAAGTTTCTTGTAATATTGAGCTCATTCGTAAGGTGAACTCTACCAGGTGTCCTTAAAAAACAGTTCAAGGAATAAACTGTCATAAAAATATTTATGAAGTATAACCGGCAACTAATAAACCAGTAATAACCTACAGTGCTCATTCATGGAGCATGATATTTTTTGTTCATTTTGAAAAATGTATCATCATCATCATCATCTGTTTACCCTCCAGGTTCGGCTTTTCCCTCGGACTCAGCGAGGGATCCCACCTCTACCGCCTCAAGGGCAGTGTCCTGGAACTTCAGACTCTTGGTCGGGGGATACAACTGGGGAGTATGACCAGTACCTCGCCCAGGCGGCCTCACCTGCTATGGTGAACAGGGGCCTTGTAGGGGGATGGGAAGATTGGAAGGGATAGGCAAGGATGAGGGGAGGAAGCGGCCGTGGCCTTAAGTTAGGTACCATCCCGGCATTCGCCTGGAGGTGAAGTGGGAAACCACGGAAAACCACTTCGAGGATGGCTGAGGTGGGAATCGAACCCACCTCTACTCAGTTGACCTCCCGAGGCTGAGTGGACCCCGTTCCAGCCCTCGTACCACTTTTCAAATTTTCGTGGCAGAGCCGGGAATCGAACGCGGACCTCCGGGGGTGGCAGCTAATCACGCTAACCACTACACCACAGAGGCGGACTTGAAAAATGTATACCTGTCCAAATTATGATGTGAAGAAATAGTGATTTTCCACTACTTTGCCAACGGCCGTAGCCGTGTTGAAACACCGGATCCCGTGAAATCTCGGAAGTTAAGCAACATTGGGCGTGGTCAAAATTTGGATGGGTTGCCACGCGCTGTTGGTGGGGGTAAGGGAATGGAGGAGCGAAAAGGAACTGGCCACCCTAGCGTACGTAAACTCCGGCTCACGAACACCTCTGCGGAGGTTCGGACCTGCCTTCGGCAAGAATACACCCTTACTTTACCACTACTTTACTGTGGTATTCACAGACATGTGCCTTTAAGGCCGCGGCCGCTACCTTCCCAATCCTAGCCCTTCCCATCCTTTCGTTGCCGAAAACCTTCGATCTGTTAGTGCGGCGTTAAACAAGTAGTAAAAAAAAATGCAAACGGACTGAGATCTCGCACCTACTGTGTGTCAGTGTTACAGATCATCTACATCCTTTGTTAAAGGTTATGGATATATTATTACTACGTGAAAATTTCTTGAGCTTGAAGTATTATAACATGAAGTTACCAGTCAACACTGTAGTACACTGTAATAGAAGCTCGAGTGCCAGTCGCCCAAGCTCTTGAAGAGGCTAACGTCATGCTCTTTGTTTGCAGTCACCATCACGTGAGGAGTCAAGGTTCTCTTGTGTGACCCTTGAGGCCCGCCAGCTGATCGCCAGCTTGAGAAATGGAAAGTTCTGCACTACAGGCTCGCAAAAACCGGTCTCTGTCTTTGCTTTCAAATTCAAGCCTTCAAGTCTGGAAGAGGAATGACCCTAGCGATCAGAATCCACTCTTACAATACATGCTCTGTACGTTAGTTGAAGGAGAAGGATTGAAGAAGTTGGTCTCCATTTTAACAACTGCTGTGCCTGAAATAGCATTAAATACTCGAAAAAGGCGATACTGAGTTCCGCTTCTCTTTAATGATTTATGATGATGATGATGCCTGTTGTTTAAAGGGGCCTAACAACGGGGTCATCGGCCCCCAATGGTACGAAATGTTATGACAAAAAAATCATAATCTGACCAAAAGAGAAAAAAAAAAGTCGTCATGAAGAAGGAATGGATGGACATGTAGCAAAAACAGAAAAACAAAAAACGAGCAAACAAAAAATTTAGTGGATTCAACTAAAAAAAATGATCATATATAATTGTATACTGACCAAGGGACCACTCATAAATCAGAATCCGGAATCGAGGATGCTTGATGTCGAAAGGGGTGTAAAATCCACGTCTAAGGCCCCACAGAATGGTACATGTCGCGAGTAAAGTAGAACCATGCTATTTGTCATGTTGGGGTACTAATCAAAAGTAGCGAAAACTCACAGTGTTCCACACAAGATGGTACTAATCACAAGTATTGTACTTCGTACAGGTAACGCAGACCTATGGTGTTTCTCACACAATGGCGCCACTCATAGCCAACGCAAAACGATGAGTTTCCTCACCTAGGTGTACTAGGCACGGGTGCCGGTCCCACGGGCCCCGTGGTGTTCCTCACATAGGGGGTACTAATCACAGGCAACGTAGACCCACGGTGTCGCTCATATAGTGGTACAACTCACAGGCTACGCCCAGACCCGCGGTGTTGCTCACATGGGTACGACGCACGGGTACTGGAAACCCACAGGGGAACCACTATCTGCTGCTACTAATCACAAACCTATTGTGTACCAAATATAGTGGTACTACTCGTAAGTAAAGGTGACCCATGGTGTTCCCCGCTTGATGGTACTAATCAATAGTAGTTTCATGGTTCTAATACCAGCATCCCTTGGTCGCCCCTTTTAGTCGCCGCTCACGACAGGCAGGGGATACCGTGGGTGTATTATTAGTCTGCGTCCCCCCACCCACAGGGGGTAAAGAGAGAGAGAGAGAGAGAGAAAAGAAGAAAGAAGGGATCTGTCACTTCGAGAGATGAAGTAACGGACGAAGAAAGACAAGGGCCACGAAGGGCGTGAAAATGAAAGACTGCCTAGGCCTCGAATGCTCTAATACCGTCGGGGTCGGAAAAGAACAAGAGTTGACCAAGGGAGGTCGGACAGGATAGACGAAAGTGAGGAGCCTGGCACAAGTAAGTGGAAGCATTGTCAAGAATCAGCTAAGGGCCCCGTGGTCGCCAATCCACGCTCCCAATTTGAGAGCCCCTTGGGCCCCTTTTAGTCGCCTCTTACGACAGGCAGGGGATACCGCGGGTGTATTCTGCATGAGCGTCCCCCACCCGCAGGGGTCTTTAATGATATAAAAAGTTGAGAATATCTATTAGTATTTCCTAGAATAATAATAATAATAATAATAATAATAATAATAATAATAATGTTATTGGTTTTACGTCCCACTAACTACTTCTAAGGTTTCCGGAGACGCCGAGGTGCTCGAATTTTGTCCCACGTGAGTTATTTTACGTGCCGGTAAACCTACCGACACGTGGCTTACATATTTGAACACCTCCAAATTCCTTTCGACTGAGCCAGTCAGCCCGGCTATTTCCTAGATACTGATAATAATAATAACAATAATAATTGTACCGGGAGGTACACCTCAACTCCGCTCATTCAAAAGAGGCGCCAATAAAGAACTCTCTCTATCGAACAAACGTGAAATTGCTACTAGATGAAGTTGAGACTTTAATCAGAAGATGTCACTACTGAAGTATTGAGTAATTGTGTTGTTGTGAAGTTGTCTAAACTGACTGGATTTATTTGCTTTGTGTTTGTTTACTTCAAAAAGTTTCGACATTTCTCCATAGATGTCATTACAAAAACTGAAGTCATGCACTCTGGTGCAAGGTAAAAGAATTTGTTATTGAAAGAAACTTTGTGTTTATGGGTTTTCTCAAGTAAATTAACTTTCATTTATTTTTTTATATATTTCAAAGTTTGCAACACTTCTTTCTCATTCCGCCAGTTTTGAATCTGGCCAATAGGAATTTTATGTAATTATTTTTCAGCCTATCACAGGCTTCTTGTTAGCTTTTCGGGTGTAACTTTTGAATTTGCCAATAAAATTGAGAGGGTGTGTCCGGACTAGTCCAGAACCCTCTAGAACAATCCCCTCGGGTATATAAGCTGAGGCTTTTCTGGATACCTTGTCTCATTGATCGTCGTCTTTCTGAGTGTGTGTGTTCAGACAGGTGGCGGGGCGCCTCTTTCTTCAGCAGGCAGAACAACAGCCAGGTAATGACCACCAATATTCTTTCTTTCTAGTTGCCTCCGCAAACTTATCCGAGCGGAAGGTTCAAATTTCTAATTATGTAACCAAACTTTTCTAAATTGTAAATTTTCTTTCGACTAATGTAAAATTCCATAAAGTCTTTAACTGCAAATCGGGGATAGAGAGTGCGTTACCCTCTCGAGCTCCCCTTCAACTTGGTTTGAGGTGCCTACGGTTTTGTAACTGTTTTTCTTTTCTGTAATGCATTAAATTAACCTTCATTGGAGTCACCTCAGTAGCTTGGGATTAGCTCCTATATCATCGGGCTGAGAGCCCCGTTCGGATTTTATTCTTCATTATCTGGGAGTGCAAGTGTACGCCTCCATTCAGTTTGTGTTCGAGCCATTAATTTAACCTGTTCTTTTTCCACGAAGGCCCAGTAGTTTGGGTAATGGATACCCCTATGTAAAAAAA
Organism: Anabrus simplex; assembly: GCF_040414725.1. NCBI lineage: Eukaryota > Metazoa > Arthropoda > Insecta > Orthoptera > Tettigoniidae > Anabrus > Anabrus simplex. Next base: position 49,258,676 of record NC_090269.1, on the reverse strand, counting down.
AAAAATACAGTGCAAATTGTGCCTAGAGAGGCCAGAGATTGTAAGGTTTTGTATAGGTGTTGCCTTAAGCGGACAGTAAGAAAATGGGTAAAGTGGGAGAGCATGTAAGCTCTTTTCTGTGATTTCTAATTCAACTGTAATATTGAGGGGTGCCTCTAGAAGGCTGTAAATTTGTTGGAGCTAAGTGCTCTTAAATTGGGATATTCCTGTCCTTGTCTAAACATTGATATTTTTCAGATTTTGTAAACTTGATCTTGTAGCTCAGAACTTGTAAATCTGGAGCTTGAAGCCCAAACCTGTTAAATTCCCTAATCTTGGGTTTTCCAATTCTTGTTTCGAGATTGCTACTTGTACCTGTCACTTTTCATTTCACCAAGTGAAAAGTTTGTTAAGTCTGAGATTCTAAAAGAAATATAACCTTTATTTTAAAGTTTTAATTTAATTTTTGATATCGTAGTTAGACCCATTCAACACCAGCATCTTCTTTCACTTCTTTCTGCTCCACGGATAACTTCGGAATAATAATAATAATAATAATAATAATAATAATAATAATAATAATAATAATAATAATAATAATAATATCGGGCTCTTTGGTTGAACGGTCAGGGTGGTGTGGCCATCAGATGATTCCGGGTTCGATTCCCGGGCGGGTCAGGGATTTTAGCCGCGTATGGTTAATTTGTCTATCTCGGGAACTGGGTGTAGGCCTATGTGATAATCTTAATACACATATCCATCTGTATATAACACATAACACTGCAAACCACCTCAGAAACACGCAGTAGAGAATACATTTCTCCACAAACGGTTGGCTTTAGGAGGAGCATACGGACATAAAACTGGGCTTAAGTCACAATAGTGCCGACCCCAGGTAATATGGATAAAGGCTACGGAACAAGAAATAAGAAGAACAGGAATTTACAATTGGCTTTGCAAGTCTGACGGCGACTATGGGATTGGAAACGGCCAGGAGTTGTAAGAAAGCGGCCGTGGCTTTAATTAAGGTACACCTCCAGCATTTGCCTGGCGTGAAAATTGGAAACGACGGAAAACCATCATCAGGGCTGTCGACAATGGGGGGTCGAAACCACTATCTCCCAGAAGGACGCTCACAGCTGCACTCCCCTAACCGCACGGCAAACTCTTCCGGTAACAGGAATTTAGGTGCGGATGTTGATGACATAAAAATCATTGATAATAATCAATAAAATGCTTTTAAATTTATGAAAAAATGTTATAAAATAATTTTTAAAAAGGCTTTCAAATATTTGACCAAACTGAATTCTTCTGACTGTGCAACAATGGTTTTACAAGTAATAGAGCTCTGTTCTATTCATTGCACAGCCCTCGTTTTTACAGAAATAATTATCTCCTAATTTACTTGGAAATGCATATAAATATGGACATAACCCGGGAACACTTGTTGTTCTTCAGCCTCGTTACATCTTTCAGACTTTCTCGTTTAATGTACTGTTGTATAACACAGTTCCTTTCCGTACTCGCTTTAACAATGCGCAATTTACAAAATAAAACACGCCCATCTGTTGTTAACAGGTCTTTTCCAAATTCATTCACTAACTGAATTAAAAATACACTTTGAGGTGGTTTCACTTTTGGCATTTGTCTTGCACAGAACTACTTGGGAAAGTTATATAACTGTTGTTTACAAACCCTTCTCCTTTCCAGTTGTTCTTGGTCTTGAGGTACGCCGGGGTGAATGTCTGGCTGTAGGGGCGGGTGCAAAGCCCGGTGCATTCTTTGTATTTGAGACACGTTACGAAACAATTTCTCCTAATGATCAAACCAAACCCTATGACACTACAGCCCTTGAAGAGCCTTGGCCTACCAAGGGACCGCTGCTCAGCCCGAAGGCCTGCAGATTACCTGGTGTCGTGTGGTCAGCACGATCCTCTCGGCCGTTGTTCTTGGCTTTCTAGACTGGGGCCTCAATGCTAATCACGCAGGATGATTGGACCTCGAACCAGCCCTCAGGTCCAGGTAAAAATCCCTGACCTGGCCGGGAATCGAGCCCGGGGTCTCCGGGTAAGAGGCAGATATGCTACGCCTACACCACGGGGCCGACTTCTCCTAATGATCAGAGTTCTGTATTATGCATACATACATCTTCATTATACACTGTCATGCCCTCCAGCGTTCAGTCTACAAGCCTCTGTGAATTTACTAAACCGCCACCACAGTCTTCTATTTGTAACTATGACCCCGTTTAGTTCTATTTCCAAGGAGTCCTTCGCCTGCCAAATGGGAGTGGGACTCCGTTACTCCCTTAGGTCCGAGGCTTTCTTAAAACGTTATGAGAATGCTTAGCGAAAATTCTGTGAAGCAGGATGCTACCCTTAATTACACATAGTCCAAATGAGGATCTGTCCTCGAACGGGTTAGGGACCACGGTGGATTGTATAGTCCTAGCCGCCTGAGCACAAGGAGGGTCATGACTCAGAATATGTCCGAGATGCTCACTCCCATTCCATAGCAACTGGTATCCCGACTCTCAGGACGACTTACTACGCCATTCATTCGTTGTCCTTGGTTCACGAACTAGGACGTGACTACAGTAACCCACACCACGAACCATATTATGTTCCTGTACATATCTTCGAAACACAAGACTCACAGATATAAATCATTTCCTTGTCCTTTCTTAGTCACCAATAACTGCTGGTCAGTTTGCTTGGTCATGAAGATACTGACTGTTCCGAACATAGAATTCATTGTACACTCACTCACGTTTCATTTCAGGTTACAGCGTTCTTTGTTTTGCTGAAATACCTGTCAACGACAGGATTAGAACCAATGTTTGGGTGAGGGAGTGTTTGTACGCAAGGCCGACCAGCAGCAAAAACAGGTCGCAATCACTTTGTTTGTTCTTACTATTTTAACAACTTACTACTCGCGGAACATGTTACCTTCAGACTTCATTTAACCACACAATATTTCTAAGGATAGGAAATCCAAAATAACCAAACTCAAACAAAATCTTCTTATTATCATTCTTATTCTTATTCTTCTTAATCTGTTTAACCTCCAGGGTTGGTTTTTCCCTGCGACTCAGCTAGGAATCCCACCTCTACCGCCTCAAGGGCAGTGTCCTGGAACGTGAGACTTTTGGGTCGGGGATACAACTGGGGGAATTACCAGTACCTCACCCAGGCGGCCTCACCTGCTATGCTGAACAGGGCCCTTGTCGGGGAATGGGAAGAGTAGAAGGGATAGACAAGGAAGAGGGAAGGAAGCGGCCTTGGCCTGAAGTTAGGTACCATCCCGGCATTTGCCTGGAGGAGAAATGAGAAACCACAGAAAACCACTTCGAGGATGGCTAAGGAGGGAATCGAACCCCCTCTACTCAGTTGACCTCCCGAGACTGAGTGGGCCCCGTTCCAGCCCTCGTACCACTTTTCAAATGTCGTGGCAGAGCCGGGAATCGAACCCGGGCCTCCGGGGGTGGCAGTTAATCACACTAACCACTACACCACTGGCGGACTCTCAAACAAAATCACTTAACATTATCGGCACAAAAGTTGTGAATAATACTTGGGACAGCGTCCAGAACTATTATATGACCAGAAATATGGTTTTATATCATTTTGATCAAATAATATAATAAAATGTATGTATGTCCTGGTGAATTGGTCGTGCGTTTAAAGGTGCGCATTTGTGAGCTTGCATCTGGGAGATAGTGGTTCGAACCCCACTGTCGGCAGCATTGAATAGGGTTTTCCAATGTTTCCCATTTTCAATCCTGGCAAAAGCTGGGGCTGTACCTTAATTCTGCTTCCTTCCCACTCCTAGGCCTTCCCTAACACATATAATATGTATCTGTGTCGGTGCACCGTAAAGCATATTGAGAGAAGACGTATTAATAATCTCAGGAATACATTCCTATCTGTGTTTTTTCCATGTTTTATCCAATAAAAACCAAAATAACGGGCAAAATATTAGTCATATCAATTCTGGAGCGCTGTCCAGCCTTGTGATATTTAGCAAGGTTTTTGTTTTGTCATCTATCTCTTGTACCTTGTTGATATTTAAACCATGACTTTTAAATTCTTGACATCATCTCTGCAACCTCTCTTTCACTCCTTTTCAGATTCGTTCAGAGTAATTATTAGGGTATCATAATGTAATGAATTAATTCACAAGTTATATCGTATGACAAATTTTAGTACATGAGTTATATAACTGAATGACCTGCATAAGCAGAAATGTTTCAGGAAAAAGAAGAAAAAGAAGTTATATAATTAACTGACAAACAACTTACTTCTCTATAGTATTCTTTTAACCAAGGATTGGTCGATGTACTCTTTGACTCCAACTGAATATGATACAAATGCTTCAGGAATTCAGGAACATGTTTTTGCTGAGGACTGAAAACACAAGAAACATGAATTAAATCCTTGAATAACCATCTCAGTGTTTGGTCTTAAAGTAAGTGTATGAAACGGTAGTGCTAACTTCATTGTATAAAATTCAAAATAAAAAAAATAACACAAGACAGGAATGATACTGGTATAGCAATAAGAATTTTCGAATACACAACTGAACATTGTAACTGCACCAGTACAAAATAGAAGATCAATTAAGGCCATATTTATTGTTCTGAGACTTATGGCATAAATATGCAAATATTAATTTAGCAGCTTAATTCAGTATGGGAAAGGAACGTATAGGAGGGGGGATCAAATATAAACGGGATTTTATTTTTAATTTACATTTATTTATTGAAAATCACAAGGCAATTGCAATTTATTTTTCTACATAGTTTCCTGATCTGGAAATGCATTTGTTCCAGCGTATGGGTAGATTTTTTGATGCCCTCATCGTAAAAAGCCAACGGCCGTAGCCGTGTTGAAACACCGGATCCCGTGAGATCTCCGAAGTTAAACAACATTGGGCGTGGTCAGGAGTTGGATGGGTTGCCACGCGCTGTTGGTGGGGGGTAAGGGAATGGAGGAGCGGAAAGGAACTGGCCACCCTACCGCACATAAACTCCGGCTCAGGAACACCTCTGCGGAGGTTCGGACCTGCCTTCGGGCAGAATACACCCTTACCTACCTATCGTAAAAAAGAACAGGGTCGTGTCACCAGCCAGTTTCGCACGAAGTCTTCAGCACTCTCGTCATCTTCAAATCGTTGCCCTCCTAGAGCTTCTTTAAGCGGTCCGAACAAATAGAAATCGCAGGGCGATAAGTCCGGGCTGTAAGGAGGATGATCAAGTGTAGTCCAGTGCATTTCCTGTAGCTTGGAGACAGAGTTACAGTATAGAGTCGCGCATTGTCGAATCAGTTGTTCCCGTCTTTTGGGCGATATGCAACCCTCGCCTTGTTCAACAGCTCGCAGTAGTAAGTAGCATTGATTGCGCGTCGCTCATGCAAAAAATCAATCGGCAAAATGCCTCACCGATCGCAAAAAACGGTTGCAAGAACCTTGCCAGCTGACAGTCGAGTCTTGGCTTTCACTGGTGCTGCCTCCCCTTACACACACGCGTCCTTGACAATGTTTGATCACCGAACTGTGCAGTCAATCTCTAACAAATTTCCGCCGCTGTAACTCCTTCACGAGCAAGAAATTTTATAATTATGCGTTGCGCAGTGGAAGGGTGTACCTGTTGCTCCGACATCGTGAGCCTTACTGACGAAACGGCGGGAAATATCTAACAACAGCACGCTCTCCCCACTCCTAACGGTCCTGCCTATGCATAGTAGTAGCGTGGGGTCAGTCCTACCAACTGCTGATGTTCAGGAACAAAAATCCCGTTTATATTGCACCCGTCCACCTCCCGAGTCCCAGACTAGCAAATATCTCAGGGGTGTCGGTTCATTATTTTAAGTCCACGAATATATAAATATAGAGGCATAATAGAACACGGGAATGAACGGAGCAATTAAAATTAAAATGGGGAAAGCTCGATTGTAAACTTGAATTTAAGGACTCCATGATAGGACTAGGAAGTTGCAGTTAACTTTAAAAGGGGTATCATCTAACTACAATAAAAAGATTATGAGAATGGTTTCCTTTGAATTAATTGCCAGGAGCAGCAGTTTATTACGCCACCCGACGTACGAAACTTTGATACATTTGGCAATGATATTTAAATTTCCACACATGTTACATAAACAAATCACTTGCTATACCGCAAGTGGTATCAATATGTTGCTGGGTTGCTTCTGAAAGAAATTACAAGTGGAGTATAACTTATGGATCGATTCCATTTGAATCGAACCGTTGTTCAAGGATATAGCTTCCTTCTATCGGGAGCCCGAGCATAACCCATGTTACGGTCGGCTTCTCGATTTAACTAAGATGACGTACCCCGGCTATATACATTTTTCCGGGACCGGTACTCGGACTGGGTAATGTTTCTCGTGAATTACGAAAAATGGATTACACGGACAGTTCCTATCTTACGATGTCCAGCTGATGCCATACCACTGAATTAGCATTTATATTTTATTTACACATGATCTGAAATGTTACAAAGTAGCCTCAGTAGACTACTGCCACAGATGAGATAATGAGAAGCGGTGGGAAATACCGTGCCGATGACCTCCCCTCGCATCACAAGCGAAGTAAACAAACACACTAAGTATTACTGTCACCTGTCCCGTACGGAAACCGTACAATAACGAGGTAACAAATGACTATAATATTTATTATTCATATTATGCAAACATACGAGTAGAGGGATGTTGTCACCAACTAATTAAATCACTATTGTCAGAATATTCATTCATCCCCGAAATTATCATCCTTGAAATTATTATTATTATTATTATTATTATTATTATTATTATTATTATTATTATTATTATTATTATTATTATACTCAACGGTTCCTGGCACTGTCACGTTTGATTAATATCGTCATTATTATGCGGGACGCAAACACAAATGGTTATTACTGTTATTATTATTAGTATATCCCTCTTGTAGTTATTATTATTATTAATGAATAGGTGACTCCAGATTTTATTATTATTATTATTAACGTCACTCAAGATATTATTATTATTAATGAATAGGTGACTCCAGATTTTATTATTATTATTATTATTAACGTCACTCAAGATATTATTATTATTAATGTCACTCAAGATTATTATTATTATTATTAATGAACCGGTCACTTCCGCCAAAAATGCATTAGGATATCGGTCGCAAATACAATTATTTCACTGATCAACCAACGACATCATTACTGTTATTATTATGACAATTATTATTAATCTGACCGCGACGATTTGACATCGTTCTAACATTGTTACTATTATTATCGGTTGCATATTCTCATTTAGATTCCCGTTTAACATCTTTATCAACGCTCATTTAATTAAGGCGGTCCAATCCTTTATCTGCAATATTTATTATTATCATCACGCCATCATGATTGTCATCACTCGTCATTACAATGATTACAATATCCGATCATTTATGTGGAATCTGAACTCTCATTATCCTTAGATCCGTAGTATCTCGACGAATAGCGGTGCAGTCTATTTATTTCGTACATGCTGTCACGGGTTCGAATTCTACCCACTACGTAACTCAGTATTTCTCTGTGACACTGCCCGTACATTTTACACTCATTTCAATATCCTAAGTGTCTCTCGTACGGAATTTATATCCCTTTCTATCTCAATATTCCTTGATTCATTTATTTCTCACAGAATTATCAACTGACTTATTTATTCACTTCTGACATCGTACGACCTTTTATTATCTGACTGTAGATTCTTTAACATTTTTCTATCTCATTTTGATCTACGCCTTAGTTCGTTCTCCACAAATAATCGTAACATCTTGAAATTATATTTACCAAAATTTGACAATCATGGTTTCGTAATATTAGTCCTACGTGTTCCGGCTACTGAATTGCAAATTTAAGACACGACATTTATTCGTAAAGAAAAATATTGGACCGTAATTTAAACCACACGTTCATTAACATGTACGGATTATTAGCACCGATCTTAAATTTCAATATTATTAATTTATCAAGTTAAATTACCACACACTTTAATTCCGAATTAAAAACGACATCCCGTCATTAAATGATTCCCGATAAACTCAACACCTTATCACTTAAATTTTATTATTACGCACGACTCACTAAAATTCCATTATCTCATGAATTATTATTATTATTATTATTATTATTAATATTGCTTCTCACAAATTTAACAACTTCACTTTGAAAATATGAACACACTAATCAACAAAAAAACACAACTGGCATGACAAGGCTGGACTTTCCTTCAAATGTCATTACATAACTCGTCAAACTGACAAACAGAAAAGCACATATCGGGTCTATTTGACTATGATAACAAAATCAAATGTAAAAAAAAATTCTTGACTACAAAGAAATATGAATGCATGCATGACTTAACGTACTACCCTATATCTACAAAATTTACATCTACAACAAACTGAATACATAAAAAGACCCGATTATTTACATTGTTATTACTTAATACTGTCCGTGCTACAAATTTAGGATGGGGTCGTTAAGCGACTCATCTTGGTACAGAAGGTAACCAAGTCTAATCAAATTATTCCCATTTTTCCAATCACGCTAACATTTCCCAAATATTATCTACATTTTAGTACTCATCTTAGTTATTGGTAATCCATTGCAGCTTGGCAGATGAGAGGCTCCTTTCGGCCCCTATCCGCCGTACTACTCGTTCATTCTTGATGGCGTAGTTCCACAAATGATTTCCTGGCACATTACCATTTTTACACTAATACCTTAACGATCACAATACTTCACCATTGACAATGTTAACACTGAAAAATTTACTTTTATAAAACAAATTAATACCCTAGACCCAAAATTTAATATTTTACACTGTTTTAAGCTTCGTCCAATTACCGCACAATGGACATGGACACGTACGACGGTGTGTCGAATTTTACGCCCGTCGCGATTTATGTCGTCCGACGCGATACGCCTGTTTCATACGCCCCTCTTGAAGTGTTCATGATAGCGGTTCGATATTCCAAAGTACAGGCTATTATTCCCTCAAAGTACTGTTAGTCACACAGTATGTTATTTACGTACTTATTGCGGTGCAATTTATATTACTCACTCTTACAATGCAATTAATTGACTTTACTATGATATTTATAACTGGCAAACACTGTCCTAAGTTAACTACTTCCAGTTCATGTTGCTTGAGCGCGATCACATTTTATAAGTACTGGCGGATGCTCGCGCCATTAAATGTTGAGTTACTGTACGCCCGACGGATTTGAAGTCAGCTGCGAACGACGGTTCAGCTCCAGAGATTCATTTCAAGTGTGGTGGCGAGTATCTCTTGCGCCCGTATATATGGATGAAGCTTTCCCTCGCGGATTCATTGACGTCATACCCATGAGGGAGGGGGTGGATTTTTAATATCGGCACTTGCACTCCGAATTGGACGTTAAAATTTATATCAAATTAATCCACTCCTCTAGCTTATTTGCTGGATTAAATATGAACTCCTGACGATCATAGATTTAGGAGATACGGGTGGAGTTAGCTCCTCACATTTCGCGCCTTTGGAAGCGTCCCTTACAACGTGGTTTTCGTCCAGCCAATGACATTCAAGCTGTCTGGTTTCCAAGAAATCCAGCTTCAATTTATTTAATTTGCCAATAATTATTGATTATTTTTCCATGCGTGAATCTAATAAATTCATTACATTGCTCCGTGTACTCACAATAATTTATTACTGATTACTTTCGAAGTTACATTGGTGTCTCATCCCCCTTCTCTTAAGATGGTATCCCTGAGTCTTCCATCAACTTTTAGCGATTGGCCTGCAAGTGGTCACGTGATTTAAGTTTCCACCTGCCCGAACCTAGGCTAGCGAATGTCCTCGCAACCACTGTACCTTTCCATGACGTCGCGGAAATTTCCGTCGGCCCAAAATATCCCAGCGCACTACTCATTTTGCAAGCTTCCTTTGTCTCAAACTACCCCCTTCTCTTTCTGACCAAGACTTATTTGTGGACTTGTATTTTTCTGGTCGCCAACTAATGGGCTCCCCTGCTGTGAAGCAGCTAAATGTTGTTGTGTCGAGCTAATCCGTCAGGCTCTAGTCTGTCGTGTTCCTTAGCTCATATTTCAACACTACACAGATGAAATATTTTCAACTACACTTCTATATTTCAATAAATGTACTATTTCCCTTCATAAATCAAATCATGATTGACTTTGGGCCTAAGTCACTCGGGTTCAATATTTGATCGACTTTCGTAAGTAGGCTACAATAAAGCAGTGCTGTAGTCCCGAAATTCCCTAAGACAGAACATGATAAATCCCATATGCAAGACCACCCTGCCATATAAAATTAGTGGGTTACAGCTAGTAAGAATGTATGTTTACCCTTTAATCCCTTTTCTTGATACGGGGTCGAGGATGAGGGGAAATTAATGTATATGGCGTGTTTTACGGCCGGATGCCCTTCCTGACGCCAACCTAAGTTTGGGAGCTAATGAAGATTAAATGAATGATGGTGAATGAAACTGGGTAAGGAGAGGAAGACATTAGCTTTGACTTATTTGCCTGGAAGTGAAAATGGGAAACCACAGAAAACCATTCTCAGGACAGCCGACGGTGGGGTTCGAACCCACGCGTCTCCCGAATGCAGAGCTTGTCTCAATAGCTGTAGCGCGTTAACAAGCGTGGCCAGTCCGCTCGATAAATCTATGCGAGCGGAGTTTTTTCCTTGTATTTATGAAGCTGGCCAAGTCCCGGCAATGCGCAGATTTAATGGACTCTAATCTTCATTACTTAATGCGATTGGCTGTATTGCGAATACTTGTTTCAATCACAACACAATGTATAGTTTAAACGTTAATAAACCAACGAACGTCCCATCTCAGGTCATAATGGTCTTTGTTTTGCTGGAAGGAGTGAATACAAGTATTTGCTTTCAAAGTAATGTTGCGTATTTTTGTCATCATAATTATGTTTGATTAAGAAAGCTGCGAACGCAGATTTAGCTTCAAAAGTCCGATTTCACTACAAAGGCACTTTCCTCCTGCCGCCAACAACCAGAATTCATTAACTTTCTCACACACAACACATGGTGGGGCGTACCAGACTACACTTCGAGCAATTTTAGCCCTTCGGCCCATGTGGCCTTGAGTGCAGATTCATGACATTTTCTGCGGAGCTGTATAGATGTGGAAGTGGTGCAAATTTTAACTGAATCGAGCTAGCCAGAATGTGGGCTGCACCCTGTTGGGTGGGTTGTTAGTTTAGTGGCGATAGGGGCTTGGCAGACTGATATGTAATAACAACTTCTGGCTCGGTGGGGAAAGCATCGAGAAACTACCTCACTCCTCATTTCCATAGCATGCCTCGTCAGTGATGCCTAGGCTATTGACAGAACTATGAGAATCAAGCGAGCTTACGGGCTGAATACCCAACATACAACAACATGGGAATCTTATAGGCCTATCTATTTAAGTTCTTCAGCATCGTTGTTGCCCAATGAGGAAATGAGCTCGTTAGGGTTGGAGTTTACACCAGAATAGAATTTCCATGTTGTCTTCTGGAGTCTTGTGTAAATTTCGTCTATTTGTAGATCACCGTGGATTTCTCGACTCTGTTCAAACCATTGCGCACCAGAAATCACGCGTAGGACACTATCAAGGTGGGTTTTGGCTGCGATCCCGAAGATCGGAGTGGCATATTCGTATATAATAATGTTATTGTTTTCTACAACTCACTCAGTGGCGGTGGGCTCTCAGGAGCACATGAGCACGTGAACACCCAGTTCTAACGCATATTCACACATTCATGGATGCCGCTAATTCAAAACTGTTTCTTTTCTTTAGACCTGATTTAGACAATCGATCGAAAGCATTCGACTTGTATCGAAGCTCTGTTACACTGACAGCTGTTCGTTTCGACTGACAATGCCAGGGAGCACACTGGAGATAATGCTACGAGCCTTAAGACTATACGCATGCGCATGGAGATGACGTCATGGTTTATGCACAGATATCTCCATAGGCGAGCAGCACGGTAAGGAATGTGCCTTTCCGACTACAACCACACTCAAACAAGAAATAGTATTATACCTGACCGCAAGAGCCCGCCACTTCCCCTATTACTGTTGGCCACGGCTCTCAGAAGTTTCTATTGCATTACATCGCCGGAAGATTTTGCTAGTAGCTAATTCTGAACAGGTGTTCGTAATCACGGGAAGAGAAAGCCAGAGCCTCAGCCAAAACCTGAGCGACTCAGCCCGGCAGTCGTAATTGTAGTTTCCTTGTACACTCACAGATTAGTCTCGGAAAAATGCATCCTCGGTTATAAGGGTTCCGCCATATTAGGAGAAGAGAAGCAGTCATACAAGGAACGTTTAGTGAAATGATTTAAGTAAGTGATTTTGTACTTATGTGCATTATACTTTGTTATATTTAAGACGTGAACACAAATTTTGTTGTGAACCCCTTGAAAATTTGGTCACGAGCCGCCACTGGTCTCACTAACTATATTTTCGAGAGACGCCGAGGTGCCGTAATTCTGTTCCGCAGGATTTCTTTACGTGCCAGTAAACCTACCGATAGGAGGCTGACGTATTCGAGTGTCCTCAAATACCACCGGACTGAGCCAGGAACGAGCCTGCCAACTTGGGTTGTCTGACGGTTGTCTGAGCCACTCAACCCAGCTGGCATATTTGAGGATTGGTCGAATGGAGGATGTGTACAGCATAAGCCTGTTTTCTAGGTTTAGCTCACTGTCGGCTTTCATTAGGGGAGATAATTTCTGATAGGGGCTTATTGACTTGGGCGGAAATTCAAATCATATGATCTTTAAATGTCAATCGTCTGCCCAGAGTAACACTCAGGCATTTAGTTATATTCGAAGCCAAGGTTCGAAAGTGGAGAGGACATGGGAGTGTCATCTGCATACATATAAATTTTCGCACGCTGAAGACGGGGTATGTTTGATATGTATACATATTGAAAAGTACAGGAAATACAATTCCACCCTGCGGAACACCAGCACCAATGGAGCTGGAGCCGGAGCGCCGGCTAGACGTGGTAGCGTTCCTGGGACTCAAGCCTTCGCCTCCGCTAGTTCTTTTTTTTTTTTTGCAAGGGGCTTTACGTCGCACCGACACAGATAGGTCTTATGGCGACGATGGGATAGGAAAAGCCTAGGAGTTGGAAGGAAGCGGCCGTGGCCTTAATTAAGGTACAGCCCCAGCATTTGCCTGGTGTGAAAATGGGAAACAACGGAAAACCATCTTCAGGGTTGCCGACAGTGGGGTTCGAACCTACTATCTCCCGGATGCAAGCTCACAACCGGCCAACTCGCCCGGTGCCTCCGCTAGTGTAGGGCCATTAGAATGTCATACACGTCTAACAAGGTCTGAACGTCTGAAAGCGGAGTGTAGAAGTATCCTTCAATTGTATACTGGTGAACAGTGAAAAAAGTTACTCCTAGGGGGAATAAGGACACACAGTTGAAAGGTTGGCAAGTACATAGTGGTAATGAAATTGATTTCGGTGTGAGTGTAAAATGCCATTGCCACCCGTTGGTATAGGGTTAGCAGGTCTATCTATTATTTATTTTGATTTCTTCTCCATCTCCAACAAGTTATAAACTATGAAAACAATAGTTCTTACCTGTTACCGGGTGTATGCGTAAGTCTTTTGTGGTTTCACTTAGAGATGGCGCCAGCGAACAGTACGCAGCGTATGAATTTGACACATACGTCAGTTTGTTCGTCTGACATTAACCTACCAACATACACAAGTTGAGTCCGCCAAACTCTAGCGTCTGCGTTCAGTGATCATGTCGACGTTTGTGCCTGAAAGGGAATATTTGCGGCACGCATTGATTTTCTTATTTAATCAAGAGAGAAGGGCTGAGGAAAGTCATCGTTTGTTGGTAGAAACATAATGGTGAACACGCTCTATCGATCAGAACAAGTGAGACATGGTTTCGACAATTTAAACGTGGTGATTCCCATCTGAAAGACAGTGCGCGCTCTGGTAGCGGTATTGTGTATTATGAACTCTTGAAGCCCGGCGAAACCGTTAATACACAACGCAATCGCCAACAAATGATTAATTTAAGTCATGCATTGATCGAAAGACGACCGGAATGGGCCATAAGACATGGCAAAGTGATTTTGTTACACGACAATGCGCCGTCTCACACAGCAAAACCAGTGAAAGACACCTTGAAATCGCTTGGATGGGACATCCTCCCGCACCCGCCGTACTGCCCCGACCTGGCGCCATCTATCACCTCTTCACATCAATGGGGCACGCGCTCGCAGAGCAGCACTTCAGCAATTTCGAGGAAGTTGGAAAATGGCTCGACGAATGGTTTGCTGCAGAAGACAAGCAGTTTTTCTGGCGCGGTATTCATAATTTATCTGAAAGATTGGCGAAGTGTGTGGAAGCCGATGGCCAATATTTTGAATAAACAAAAAATGAATTTTCCTTGAAAATTACGTGTTTTCCTTACCACAAAAAACAGCAAAAAGTTATGTATACACCTAATAGACATAATCAAGCAATGTAGTTACAACCCTTGATCTCTTTCCTATCACACCGAACTCCTTCGTCTCCTCACTACCTCCCTTTGTAATCTCACCGCTACCCTCAATCTTCTAACCTTTCATTTCCACCCAGGCAAACCGCTCTAACCTCCACACCTCGTACATAGCCCATCTGTCCTTGTAAATCTGTCATTAAAACCATCGATAACCGACACGTCCTTTCTTCTCCTCTCCATTACTTACTCACATCGCCTTTTTCCCCATCTCCCTCTTTTTCTCACTTCTTCTCAACCCCGTCATCTCTCCTGGCCAGAGAGAGGGCGACACCCTCTAGGTGGCCCGCCCCACCCCTTCAGGGTGGGGAATGAAAGCATTGAAACAACAACAACCTATCACACGACCTTTATGATAATATCTCTGTTGTCACACAAGGTTCAGTCATTTGCGATACTTACTTACTTACTTGGAAACATGTTCGAGCTTAACGTGAAATATAACCTATGTGTAATTCTGATATCAGAAGAACCAGGAAAGAATCGGTCAAGACTACAGAAAATTTGCTGCGAACTATGAATAATCATTATCCCCTAAATATCTATTTTGGCATTTAAACATTACTTTAAGATTTTCTGGAAGTTTAATGACCGGGGACAACGGGTTAAAAAATCTGTATCGCTGGATTGAAAAGCAAAGGTTTTTAAATCTTACGTGTATGCTACACCACAGAAAAATATTCGTTTCACAGTCTTCATAATCCAATGTACAATATACAGGGCGCAGAAAAAAAAATTGCTTCGTAAAGTAAAGAAGTGTCATCAGGTGGTACATGCATGTACAGGAATGGTGTCCCGATATCAACACTTCAACACTGCCCCACTCCAGTACTGAAAAGTTGGGGAAGGGAGTGAATGGGTAACGTTGAAGGTACAGTGTGTGTATTGCTATACGTCCACCACTGTGCCCATTTCAATCACAACAAAGTCTTGCAGCGGGCTGTCTGCCTGCAGCAATGCGTTAAGCGAGGAGGTGGGGGGTCATGCGTTGTAGCCTATATATCGGGACACCATTTTTTTGGATGCGTGTACAATTACAAATATTGAGAACATAAGAACCATAGGTCGGCGGTGAGTAGTTTCGGCGCTACGCGTGCTTAAAAATCTCAGATCGGCTGCCAGCATCCCAGGTATTCGAGCATAAACGTGATACACTGCTTTTGGATTAAATTTTAACTGCACACAGTGAAAAGGGACAAACGTACAGGACCTCGGTGCAGATGATCGATTTGTCTCCCTCCAACCTGGTGACACGATTCATATCGACTCAACAATGATTCGCGTATTCCTTGGAAAATTCCCGGCGCTTCTCAGACACGATATGCAGGAGTGGCGATGGACAGAAACAAGGAAGAGCACAAGGAAGGTCACGCGGACAGCGTCTCAGTGCGGCTTGATAACGCTCGAGCGTCCGGAACGTAGGCAGCTGAAACTAATCACCACAGACCTATGGTTCCTATGTTCACAATACTTGTATTTGTACCTTTTAACACTACTTTAACTGACGAAACAAAGTTATTCTGCACCTTGTATATATAAATAAGAGTTCTTTCTTTCCTCTCCATTTATTTTCAACAAGTTTTATGCATACATGGTGTGTGTCATTCACTGATAAAACAGTAAGTGAACCATTGATTCACACCGGTTTGTTTGGTTTCAAGTTTTCCTCAGTTGTTCTTTCACTTCTGGGACATTGTATCATCATGGGAAAAATACCACTCCACTGTCAAAACAAAGAAATACTTCACATTTTGTGCAAACAACTAGTGTAAACCCACTGCATCCAGGAAACTTGCATCGGTCTCCTTTGGAATTCCATTTGGCTAGAGATCAGTTGAGCCTTGCAGCATGTTATAACCTCTTCACGGCCATTAATAAATAGCACTGAAAATCTACAGTGTAGCCAACTACTGAGCAACCCATGCAATATTTATACTCTACCGCCATTATGGAGCACATGGGGTTAGCTCGCGAAATTCTCTCTCCAGATGCGCCCACATCATTTTCTAAAACAATGTTGCTGATGTACTCCACCATGCATTTAAGGGTTACCGGTATCTCAGTACAAATGACCAGCTCGTTACATTAGATGGTATGTTGTGCCGGAACAACTTGTACCGCACAGCAGTGGTGCTTCGTTCGTAGATGTATTCTCTCTATATACTGAATGTTAAATTAAGGTAAACGGTTGCCACAGTGCCACACGTGTCGAAGGTTATACCTACAGGTGCTGTAATGTATGTATGTATGCACGTATGTACATTGGCGGAAAATGAAATCGCATCATCAAGAAAGAGTTGTGCTAGATGCACGAAATTCGGGGGGCGTCTTTACACATAGAAAATACGACGCCTATTCAGATTTACGCGCTAGTCGACGAAGAATGGTGCTAGACCTGACGATGCAAGTTTGCTTTAAATACGCGCTGTACACTTCGTGAGCGTTAGTTATTGTCCAGTGTTATGAAGTAGGTGTGAGTACTGAATTTGAATGAGGCCGTGTAATAGGGCTACGATTAGGTGAACGTTCTCTCCGCGATATTGCAGAAAGACTTGGTAGAGATGTATCCACAGTGCATCGTCTTAACAATGATAGTCACGGGAAGGCACTGTTTCAACAAGACCGAGGTTCGGTCACGCATGGACTACTGCGGAGAGGGAAAACCATCGTATTCGAAGCATGGCTGTGGTGGATTGTTCTGCAACTGCAGCAGCCATTAGAGATTCAATTGGCACCAGACTGACACACTGAACTGTAACAAATCGATTACCTGAAGGACAGCTCCGAGCCAGACGTCCTGTAGCATTCACGCTACTAACTCCGAATCACTGCCATCTGCGACTTCAATGGTGTCAAACTAGAGCTCTTTGGAGGGCGAAGTTGAGATATGTTGTGTTCTCAGATGAAAGCCGTTTCTGTCTTGGTGCCAGTGATGGTAAGGAGGAGACCAGGTGAGCGCTTGAAACCACACAATGGATCTACAACAGGAGTTATTATACGGGGGATCGATTTGCATTGACAATAAGAACACTCTCGTCGTTATCTAAAGAATCTTTACAGCGGATATGTACGTCAGATCGGTGACTGAACCGGTTATGCTGCCATTCATTCGAAAATATCAATAGGGTGTTTTCCAACAGGATAATGCTCGTCCTCATACAGTTCCTGTCACCCAACGTGCTCTACAGAGTGTCAACCAGTTGGCTTGGCGTACGAAATCATCAGACCCTTGAGCACGTATGGGACATTATGGGACGACAAATCCTGAGTCATCCAATACCAGCATTCACCGTTGCTAATTTGACTGACGAAGGGCAACAGGCTTGGAACTCCATCCCACAAAATGACATGTGGTGCCTGTACGACACAATGCATGCACGGTTACATGCTTGCGTTCAAAATCATAGCGACTACAGCGGCTAATAAAGTACCATCATGTCACATGTCTTCTCGCGCATATTTGAACCTGCGACATGGAAACATCAGATACATGTGTTACCTAGATAATTGCTTAGCCTAAGTTGCATTCTCCTAAACTACTGTCTTCTTGGTGTTGGGATTTAATTTGCCGTTTATACACAGCCCGAAGGCTGATTGGATCTTCAACGGTTCCCCTAGCTGTCATAGATGGTCCAGGTGTCACTGAAGAAGCGTAGGAAATGAGGAATGATGTAGTTTCCCTTTGCTTTTCTCACGTTTAGGAGTTTCTATTAAATATTGGTAAGCGAAGCATACAGAAATGCACGCATCAACAGAACCTATGAACAAAACTTCCACACCTTAGATAATAGGGAGTAACCGCATAAGGAACGCCTTTCCTAACATTGCTGCTATCTCTGTCACTTGCATATTGTCAAAGCCGAGAATGAGACTCAGACAAGTCAATGAAAGTAACATATTTGTTCTGGCACATATTAGAAGCCAATGTGCACTCTAAACACAAGTACCCGGTTTCTTCAACGAATGTTAAGTGTTACCGCTGCTGTTAAGTAGACTTAACACACAATTTAACAAAATAACAGCCTCATCATGAATTGTTAACACTAAGAAATTGTTAATATTAGTGTTAAATTAACATTACACCAGCCTTGCGCTAAAACTAACATCTGTTCAAATTTCAAAATGGCAGCTTCTAGAAGACGCGTGTTTGACGCTCTACTGCTGTATGAAGAATATCTATAATCTGAAGAGGGCAAACGACAATCAACCACTACTGATCTGCATTTAGGGCAGTCGCCCAGGTGGCAGATTCCCTATCTGTTGTTTTCCTAGCCTTTTCTTAAATGATCGCAAAGAAATTGGAAAATTATTGAACATTTCCCTTGGTAAGTTATTCCAATCCCTAACTCTCCTTCCTATAAACGAATATTTGTCCCAATTTGTCCTCTTGAATTCCAACTTTATCTTCATATTATGATCTTTCCTACTTTTAAAGACACCACTCAAACTTATTCGTCTACTGATGTCCTCCCACGCCATCTCTCCGCTGACAGCTCGGAACATACCACTTAATTGAGCAGCTCGTCTCTTTTCTCCCAAGTCTTCCCAGCCCAAACTCTGCAACATTTTTGTAACGCTACTGTTTTGTCGGAAATCACCCAGAACAAATCGAGCTGCTTTTCTTCGGATTTTTTTTTTCAGTTCTTGAATCAAGTAATCCTGGTGAGGGTCCCATACATTGGAACCATACTCTAGTTGGGGTCTTACCAGAGAGTTATATGCCATCTCCTTTACATCTTTACTACAACCCATAAATACCCTCATAACCACGTGCAGAGATCTGTACCCTTTATTAACAATCAGATTTATGTGATTACCCCAATGAAGGTCTTTTCTTATATTAACAGTACTTACATTGATCCCCAAAAGGAACTTTCACCCCATCAACACAGTAATTAAAACTGAGAGGACTTTTCCTATTTGTGAAACTCACAACCTGACTTTTAACCCCGTTTATCATCATACTATTGCCCACCGTCCTTCTTACAACACTATCGAGGTCACCCTGCAGCCGCTCACAATCTTGTAATTTATTACTCTGTACAGAAAAACATCATCTGCAAAGAGCCTTATCTCTGATTCCACTTCTTTACACATATCATTGATATATATATAAGAAAACATAAAGGTCCAATAATACTGCCTTGAGGAATTCCCCTCTTAATTATTACAGGGTCAGATAAAGCTTCGCCTACTCTAATTCTCTGAGATCTATACTAAGAAAAAAACCCGACTATTTGGAGTTGTCAGAAGAAAGTTTTCTACAAATATACCTTATAACCAAATCCATAATGACCGAGCTCGATAGCTGCAGTCGCTTAACTGCGGGCAGTATCCAGTATTCGGGAAATAGTAGGTTCGAATCCCACTGTCGGCAGCCCTGAAGATGGCTTTCTGTGGTTTCCCATTTTCACACCAGGCAAATGCTGGGGCTGTTCCTTAATTATGCCACGGCCGCTTCCTTCCCAGTCCTAGCCCTTTCCTGTCCCATCGTCGCCATAAGACCTACCTGTGTCGGTGCGACGTAAAGCCATAAGCAAAAAACAAAAAACAAAAAAGAAAACAAAAAAAACCCATAATGAACAAGGTACTAGAAGAAATTGAAAATAGCCAAGGTTAGAGTTTCGCAAACTAAACAGTTTCTCCAGTTCAGTTGTTTCTTATAGCTCTTAGATATTATGCTTCAGGCTCGTTTCATGTGACTGTACGCGACTACGTTCATGCGTGCAAAGCAAGAGTGTGCAGAATTTTGCAAAGAGTTTCTACTGCCATTGCAGCATAGGCAGGGCATTACATTGTTTTCCGCGGAGAAAAGGAATACTCGAAAATTAAACCATAAATAATATTTAAAAAATATGAATTTTCCCCCAATGTTACAGGAGACCTAGTTTGCACTCATATAAGTTTTTGATCATTGTGATATAACCATCAGTTCTTTTATTTCTCAAGCACACTCGAATACATTCTAATGCAATCTATAACAACGTTTATCTCGTATTCATTATGGTAAAGCCTAAGTTGCCTTTTACTGTGCATGTTTATGTCTTTGTGATGTCCATTAACAATAACCTATATTAAAACAAACAGTGTGTGACAAAACAATTCCAATATACCGCTCTGAGCGCTTTGTGTACAGAAACAAAAGACACCCGCTGTCAAACACGTTCAGAAATCTCACGGAAACGTGTGAATTTGTCTCCAACCTTTGCCTATCTCGTAGGCAACGCTCTAACCAAGACCAACTACAATATCTCAGACCTTAACCGACCTATCGAAACTGTCCATAATGGCGGCAACTGGAGTGCTAGCATGTGTTTGTTTTGATTTGTGTATATAAGCCGTGTTGTTACCAAATATTTATGGAAATTTGAATATTATTAATCGTACATGATATTTATTTATGGTCTTAAGAAGATTATAGATCCTATTTCAGTGCCGTAAGAAGCTGTTTGTTCTCAAAGAGCTTATTTATTCCAACAACGTCGGTGGTGATTAGGTTAATTTTGATTCTCGTGTTCTTCTCCGAAAGTACTTTCTTTATTTTTAGTTACCTATGCAGTATGTTTATAGTTCAATGTGCTGTGTGCCTGGATGTAAGTAAGAGCTCAGTGTTCCCGTTTCCAATAGACCTAGTATTAAGGCAAAATTGGGTTAAGAGCATTCGTAAGGAAAACTTCGAAACGAATCATAGGACTAATAATGTTGTGTGCATTAATGATTTTATCATTTTTGAAATCAAATGTATTCTGAGGGAAGACATATACCTATAGAAGGTGGTGATCTAATTCCAGTGCCGCGCAAACTTCCGAAGTTAAAACTAATGATGCCTATCCTAGCATTTACCCTATCAGCCAACGTACCTTACTACAAAGAAAATCAAATCATTCCCAGAAAGATGCGGAAAATCATGACCAAGATTTATGATTTAGAGACATTAATCTTAAATGGTGGTGCAAGAATGATGTAACTTATTTAATTTTCAACGTTTTACAGTGAACATGCGTAAACTAAACCTAACCCCATTTCCCGTGAGTTAACGTGAGGATTATGTTCTTTTTTATATAAAATACAATTATGCCATCAATTCTGATGAGTTTTAAGGTGACGAGTGCTTTAGACGGTCAAGATTATCGTACAAATATTGCTTGTACCTACTCAACAATACAGGTGGATTTTGGAGGGTTGAAATTTTGTTGGGGAAATTTGTTTGCGTGTTTTACATAATGGGCTGTGGTTAATGGTGGTGTTACATAGTATTTCATGTAATGTTAATAATGTACTTTGTTGACATCTATATATCGTATTTGCTGACCGGAGATTCATATGTGAAATATTTGTATACTCTGTGTTTCAACCTGACGTTGATACAATAATTCTCCCTTCGCTTTTTCCTCTCTGAAATTTCATTTAGACTTACAATACGCGATAACGCTACTTATGGTGTTTAATTATTCATATTTTGAGTTAGTGAGTTGCATTTCATGAGGTTCGACTTGTGATATTTTCTTTAGGTGACTCGGAATAAACATGCACAACATTTCCCTCAACCTCTCATATCGCACGCCGATGTCCGCCATGTTTTTTCTACATTAGGGTCTGATGTAATTGTAGTTGGTCTTGCTCTAACCCATGTTAGGTAAGTGCTCGTGAAACAGTGGACTTTTAACAGAAGTGTTTGATTAGTAACAATTGTCAGTTAACAGTTGTTAAGCAAAATTTAACAGAAAGTTGAAGAAACCAGGCTTAGATCTCGCCAGCAAAGGCAGATAATTTAGATAGGTTACGGTTGTTGACTACAGTACATCCACAACTCACAATACATGTTCAGGTTCTGCAGTACAGTGTGTACTAACAGTACTGAGTACCATATTATGAATATGCTGAGTAACCTTCTTGGGAATCAACACACGTCTCCATTGTTTCATTCAATCAAAGAGGAAGTGCATATCATCGTCTTGCGATGCAATGTTCAGTGCCTCTTGATCCTGTTGGCATCCTCTATTAATACTAATCAGAGAGAAAAAGTTGAAGGGGTCCGACACTTCGAAAGATGAAGGTAACGTCCAGAGAAAGACAAGGGCCACGAAGGACGTGAAAATGAAAAACTCTCTAGGATTCGCAAACCTAATACCGCCGGGGTCGTAAAAGAACAAGAGTTGACCATGGGAGGTCGGATAGGGTAGATGAAAGTGAGGAGCCTGACACAAGTACGTGGAAACAATGCCAGGACTCAGCTTACGACTCCATAGTCGCTAATTCACGCTTCCAAGTTGAGAGGCCTGGGGCCCCTTTTAGTCGCCCCTTACGGCAGGCAGGAGATGCCGTGGGTGTTATCCTACCGTCCCCACCAACAGGAGGAAATTCCACGTGATTCGGTCGCTTTTTTGGTTGTAATAGAATTGTACCTTGTGTTACGTGTGTCTCTTGTTTATTATAATATCCTATTGTTTATAAGTATTATTGTTATTCGCGGTGAGTGTCCGACTCGTTGACTGAATGGTCAGCGTTGAGGCCTTCGGTTCATAGGGCCCTGGGTTAGATTCCTGCCCGGGTCGGGGATTTTAATGTCGTGTGATTAATATTTCTGGCAATCCGACTCGTTGACTGAATGGTCAGCGTACTGGCCTTCGGTTCAGAGGGTCCCGGGTTCGATTCCCGGCCGGGTAGGGGATTTTAACCTTTATTGGTTAATTCCAATGGCTCGGGAGCTGGGTGTTTGTGCTGTCCCCAATAACCATGCAACTCACACACCACGCATAACACCACCACATTAACACGCAGTTACCTACATATGGCAGATGCCGCCCACCCTCATCGGAGGGTCTGCATTACAAGGGCTGCACCTGGCTAGAAATAACCACACGAAATCATTATTAATTCTTCTGGCTCTGGGATTAGGTGTTTATGTTTGTTCCAACACGCTATTCTTCATATTCGGACAATACAATACAAACCAACGCAGTGATTACATCCCTCCAAGTAGGATTGGCGTCAGAAAGGGCATCCGGCCCGTAAAACAGGGCCAAATCCAAGTTTTATCTTAGTGTTCTAAATCAGGTCCGCGTCTGCGGTGTAGTGGTTAGTGTGATTAGCTGCCACACACGGAGGCCCCGGTTCGATTGCCGGCTCTGCCACGAAATTTGAAAAGTGGTACGAGGGCTGGAACGGGGTCCATTCAGCCTTGGGAGGTGAACTGAGTAGAGGTGGGGTCCCTCGCCGAGTCCAAGCGAAAAACCAATCCTGGAGGGTAAACGGATTACGAAAGAAGAAAGAAATAAAGTTTTAAATCAGTTCAGTTTAAGATTTAGCTTTAATCTTAGGTTTTTATTTCTCGGTGTTGTGCCGTACGGCACCAAGCTGGGGAAATTTCGAAAGCTCAGGAACGCAAAGGATTAATCGACGCTGCTGTGGGCAATATGGTCATGTCTTTGGAGTTCAAATTCAAGTCCAACCTCTTCATGTAGCAGTGAGGAGGAGAGTAATGATGCACTGGGTGGGATGGAAATTACTTGGATAGGTTAGAACTCATCCCTGCTGAATGAAAAAGTAGTCCAAGCAGTGTGTAAACAATTCTTCTTCTTGTTGTAAGGCACTGTGCTTTCGCGAGTGTTAGGTAGTCTGTGTGTTATGCACTGTACTGTATTTGTACGCTGCTTAATACATAATACACTAGCTGTAATAGCCGTCGTTCACGGGACTCCCTAGCTACTTTCCACCAATATCCAATAATGTTTTTTTTATTCGGGACCCAACAGTAATCCCACATATCGGAGATGCGTGGCAGCAGAAGAGACAAATCACATCACAACAATGGTCAATATAATGTTATTGTTGATCAGGTGGTGGTGGTGGTGGTGATTATTGTTTTAAGAGGAAGTACAACTAGGCAACCATCCTCTATATAACACTAATCAGAGAGAAAAATGGAAGGGAACCGAAACTTCGAAAAATGAAGATATCGGACAAAGAAAGGCAAGGTGGTGGTGATTAATGTTTTAAGAGGAAGTACAACTAGGCAACCATCCTCTATTTAACACTAATCACAGAGAAGAAATGGAAGGGGTCCGACTCTTCGAAAAATGAAGATATCGGCCAAAGAAAGGCAAGGGCCACGAAGGGCGTGAAAATGAAAGACTCCCTAGCCCTCGCAAACATAATAGCGTCGGGGTCGGAAAAGAACAAGAGTTGACCAAGAGAGGTCAGATAGGACAGCTGAAAGTGAGGAGCCCGGCACAAGTAAGTGGAAGCAATGCCAGGACTCAGCTGAGGGCCCCGTGGTCGCCAACCCACGCTCCAAAGTCCAGAACCCCTGGGGCTATTGTTGATCAGTTCTATGAGCTTTCGATATTGTAGACCAGGGCCTCTCAAACGCCCAAAAACTCACGCGTGCAAACTGAGGCGCAGAGGTCCTGTGCACAGTGCATCGGTCCCACGCGGCTCGGTTCGGACCAACGCTTCGTCTCTGGGCTAATCGGCTAAGATCGACTAAACTCGGCTCGGATATGGAGCGCTACGGAGCAAGTGAGGAAGAGGAAGACAGGCGGAGCGAGCGAAACAGGCGTGGGGAAAGAGAGAGACAGTGCTATTGCTCCAAATCGAGGAGTGGGGGTCTGTACTTTGGTCAACCAAGCAAAGTCGTCTTTTGCACCGTGCACCGCGCAATGCACTGGTGCATGCATCCTGGGAGATTCTGGCATAGAGGCAGGGATGGCGAACCTATGACACGCCTGTCACTAGGTGACACGCGAACACTACTCCTGTGGCTCGCAGCTAAACATACCACATATTTTGATATTTTTAACATGTAATAAATAGGTCGAAAATCTAGCAACAAAGCATATTTAACATTACGCTTTAATAAAGAAGTATGTCACAATTAATTCTATGGCCACAGTTTTTACAAATGTTAGGTTAAACCAAAAAGTATACTTTTATAAAATTTACCTGTTTTTGAAATATAATTTGCAGTGATGTTTGAATAAAACGTTCAGTGGAATGGACTTATATGTTATGCAATCTAATAGCTAATTGAAGTCAAATGAGGGGTTTCATTATGATTTAAAAGGAAAATAACCGATGGCACGTTATACAGTAAGAAAAAAAGTAATAAACAAGACCTGAATTGACACGCTAGTCGGTAAAGGTTTGTCATCCCTGCGGGCCTAGACTGTAGTACCATATTCCCAGACTTTACATACCGATTTTCATTAAATTCTCTTCACCCATTTTCGCGTGGTTCAGCGTTGATATGGAATTATCAACAACAACAACTGAAATTAATGAATACCTCTGTTATCATAGCCGGTACGGTAAACATGTATAAGACACAAACAATCGGAAATTTAATTATATATAACTGAAGTTATGTAGTATTTATCGATAGGACCACTAATAACATAAATACTTGAGAATTACATTTTAGACCTTCCCCTAAACTACCATTTCACTCAGCGTGAATAAAATTATTTACAGCCTAGATTGTAGTGCCTCATTCCCCGCCTTTATATATCGAGTTTCATTAAATTCACTTCAACCATTTCTTTGCCATGTCCAGACAGACAGACAGACAGACAGACAGACAGACAGACAGACAGACAGACAGACAGACAGACAGACAGACAGACAGAGATGACGGAGAACTAAAAAATGCATTTCCTTGTTTCTGTCGACACAACCGATGCAGAAATACCATTCTTTTTAAATTCTCAGCAATGCACAGTAGAGACAAAACTCTTATTTTATATAGGCCAATATAGATGGTCATTATGTCCATATATTTGATAGGAGCTCCCGGAATTTCGCTATTGTTTTAAATCACACCAAGTTTAGAAGCAGGCTAATATCTGTGACTGTTTATTGCGGTCATTGTTCTCACGGTAGTTCTCATCCCTTCTCTTATTGGACAACCTGTACACAGCAACATTCGGTCTCTCAGGACCTCAGATAGTAGTCTCCTGTTTGTTTATATTTTTTCAGGTGACCCAAAAGTCTGTTAACATTTGACGAGGCAATGCCTAACGGAATGTTGGAGGTAGAGAGGTAATAATTGACACACACGATTGGCATGATATGGGGTTTGATTGATACCAAAATAAGGTAATAATAATAATAATAATAATAATAATAATAATAATAATAATAATAATAATAATAATAATAATAATAATAATAATAATAATAATAATGGCTTTACGTCCAACTAACTACTTTTTCGGTTTTCGGAGATGCCGAGGTGACAGAATTTATTCCCGCAGGAGTTCTTTTACGTGCCAGTAAATCTACCGACACGAGGTTGACGTATTTCAGCACCTTCAAATACCACCGGACTGAGCCAGGATCGAACCTGCCAAGTTGGGGTCAGAAGGCCAGCGTCTCAACCGTCTGAGCCACTCAGCCTGGCCCAAAATAAAGTACACAACATGACCAACAGATAGCGCTGGACAGCAACACGTCAAGTACAAACGACCACACATGCTTGACATGACATGGGGTTTTATTGACACTAACAACGAGTGCACAAACAGGCCAATAGATGGCGCTGGACAACAACACATCAGTTATGCCGCATGAGATCCGTGTACGATATAGAAGAAGCTGTTTTGAGAGAAGGCGTCAGATGTGCCTGCAATCGCGGCATGTTGACGTTACCAGAAAAGACACTTTTAGTGAAGATTTAGTACTTTATTTCGATATCATTAAACCCCATGTCATGCCAATCATATGTGTCAATTATGACCTCTGTACCTCCAATATTCCGTAAAGTATTGCCTCATCAAATGTTAACAGACTTTTGGGTCATCCTGTATTTCAAGTTTCGTGTTATGCCGTGTGGCACTTAGCTAACGAAATTTCGAAAGCTCAGGAAGAAATTAAAATATGAAATAAATTAACTCAAATGGCCAATGTTTCACTGTTTATTTAATGTACAGTTAAATGATCAATTTTTAAGTCTCTCTCTTCCAAATTCGGTTGGCCGAGGCAGGAGATACGAGAAACGTTAGTACGCAGATAATACCACTTTCTTTCCTTTATTTTAGCTTCTGCCATAGGCACATCAAACACCCTTGAAATGACCTTTTCTGACTAATTATGTAATATAAATCTCTACAAAACTGCCAAGTCAGCTGTTGTTCTTTTAGAATGGCAAATAAACCTTGAAGTTAAAAATAAAATCCCTTCAAACAAAAAGATATTATATTTGCCTTTGTTTTGATTTCCTAACAAACCGTTGTTGTTTTTTTCTTTTCAGGAAGATTATGAAGACTAGGAGTGATTGAGAAGCATTCCGCATGCAGGTGATATTTCACTGCATCTCGAAGTATGGTTATTATTAAACATTTAGGCTTTTAGGCTTTTTCATTCGTGAAATCACCAGCGTTTCGCCCCAGTGGGCTCATCAGTTGGATTGCTACACCTTTCCAATACGCTGGCGGCTAGTGCGCCGTCGAGACACCCCTGCAAGCCTCTTATGTGGGACAATGCAGTGACGGTGCACTAGGGGAAGCATGTGCCTCCACTTTTATAAATGCGATTCACCACTGAAAAAGCCTAAAGGGCTTAAATGTTTTTAACATTTGCAATCGATGAAATTAAATCATGGTTTCCTTTTAGGAACCTTATTTTTGATATGGTTATTATTGATCGCACGATGGGCTAATGATTCGGTGGTGGTGGTTATTGTTTTACGACGAAGCAATTACGCAACCATCCCCGAACTAATTATTTATTCACTTAATTCCGGATATTACAATGGCAGGGTTCGGGACAAACCCCACTCAGCCAGTGAATAACGTAAGGAAAGGATTTATAGGAATTTATGTTATTTGTTGTTGAGATACAGGAGAGATTGACTCATCTTCTCCTCATTAGGCCCTTTATGGCTTCCAGTGATAACATGAGTAGGCCATGGAACAGTAGGAACTAGGAGTGGTATAGTTCTGGTAGGATAAGTGACGCAAGTGCGATAACAAGTATAACTTGAAAACAATAGTCTCTCACCCATGGGTAACTAATGCACATATACAGCTCGAATTATTATTATTATTATTATTATTATTATTATTATCATTGTAGTACCGGCTGGTACACCTCTAGGCCGCACATTCGAATTTTCCGCCTTAAAGTACTCCCCTACAGGGGAAACTGTGACCTTAAAACTGGATCTACTTAAACCTTTCCTTGGAAGATGTCACTGTGTGAATTTTGACGTGTTTTTGTTTACTATTTATCAAGAAGTTTGGACATTCTCTCATAGATGTCACTTCCTAAGAACTGTGATCATGCACCCTGGTTCGAAGTGAAGGAAACTTCTTGAAGAAATTTTGTACTCATAAGTTTTGTCCTTGCTAAATTTCGTTCTTTCATTTGTGGGTTGGCAAGATTAATCTTTCTTTCCGCCAGTTTTGAAATTAACAAATCCAGAATTTCTGTAATTTATTTCCCACCAATCACAGGTTTCTTCTTCGATTTTGTGAGTAACTGTGTACTGTAGCCAATAATGAGTGTGTCTTAATTATTCATGAAAGGTTTCGAACCTTCCCTGAGGGTATAAAATCTGCTGATTTTCTTGCCTCTCGGCCACTTCATCAACATCTAACTTAGTGTATGGACGTGTAGCAGGAGGCGGGAAGCGCCTCTTTCTTCACGCAGCAGTTCTTCAGTAAGGTAATGGCCGCTTAACGTCTTTATTTCTTGCTAGCTCAGCAGTTTAATCCGCGGGGAAGGTCCGAAACCTTTACCATGTAACCTAATGTAAATTTCTTCCAGTTTATGTAAAAACTTCATATATCTTTAACTGTAAATCGGGGATAGAGAGTGCTTTACCCTCTCGAGCTCCCCTTCATTTTGATTTGAGGTGACTACGTTTTCGTAACCGATTTTCTACTCTTCCTTAATGTGTTAAATTTATTCAGTATACGAGTCACCTCCATAGGTTGGGAATAGCCCCTGTTTCTTCTGCCTAGTGCCTTTTAGGTTTTAAAATGTGTATTTAGGAGTGCAAGTACTCGCCTCCACTCCTTTGGTATTGCGGGCCATTCACTTAACCTGTTCTTTTTCTGCTAAGGCCCAATAGATTGGGTACAAGATACCCCCGTTTCAGTGGTGTAATTTGTGCCTTGATGGCAAGTGATTGTAAAGTATGGTATGGCCTTGAAGAGGCTTGAAAAACTGAGAGCGTGTCAGCTCTTTTCTAGTGTATGAAAAGTGCCTCTAGGAGGCTTGCTATTGTAATTAGGAGCAAGTGCTCCTTGAATGAAGGGGTTTTCTGCCCTTGAAGGTCTTGTGCTTGGTATATTTGAGCTATGAGCTCAAGGGAATTGTAAAGCGAGGGGCGTAAGGCCCAGAATTGTTCTGTATCTTGGCTTTTCCAGGTCTTGTACCTGATTGTCGGTTATTTGTTGACTTGTTGTTATTTGGTAAATTTTGAAATTCTATGTGAAAATTGTTAAGTTTTGCTATTTTCGAAAATATAACCTTTAATGAAATTTTAATTCATATCTCGGCTTTGTAGTTAGACCCATTCACCCCGGCACCTTCTTTCACCTCTGCTGTTCCACAGAAATCTCGGAACAATTATTATTATTATTATTATTATTATTATTATTATTATTATTATTATTACTACTACTACTACTACTTGTGTTCCGGGGTTACCCGTGAAACGCAGAGGTGAAAGAAGGTGCCGGGGTGAATGGGTCTAACTACAATGTCAAGAAAGAATTTAAAACTGAAATTGAAGGTTATATTTTGGAAAAGTAACAAGTTAACAAATTCTCACTTAGTGAGATAACAATGACAAAAATAGAAAAATCCAAGATTTCAGAACTTTAACTCTCTTGGGCTTCAAGCCCCTAGTCTTACAATTCCTCGAGCTCTTAGCTCAAATTTACCAAAAACAAAATTTACACAAGGGCAGAAATCCCTCCATGGAGCGCTTGCTCCCAACTCACAATAATAAGCCTCCCAGAGGCACTTTTACAACACTAGAAAAGAGCTGTCGTGCTCTCAGTTTTCCAAGCCTATTCAAGGCGATATCAGAAAATTACAATCACTTGCCATCAAGGCACAACTTACAACCTATTGGGCCGTTGCGGAAAAGAACAGATTAAGTAAATGGCCCGAAACACAAATTGAATGGAGGCGAGTACTTCCACTCCTAAATATGCATTCTTAAAACCTAAGGGACACTAGGCCGATGAAACAGGGGCTATTCTCAAAGTATGGAGGTGACTGGTATAAGAAAGTAATTTACCACATTACAGAATGAAAAACAGCAATAAACGTAGTCACCTCTAACCAAGATGAAGGGGAGCTCGAGAGGGTACACCACTCTCTATCCCCGATTTACAGTTAAAGATTTATGAAATTTTTACATGAGCCGAAAGGAGATTTACATTTTAGAGAAGTTGGTTACATAGTTAAAGTTTCGAACCACCTTTCCCTCGGGTTAAACTGCGGAGCTAGCAAGAAAGTAAGATGTTAGATGGCCATTACCTTGCTGAAGAACTGCTGCCTGATGAAAGAGGCACCGCCCGCCTCCTGCTTGACACACACACTTAGTTAGATGACGATCAAATGGCCAAGAGACGAGAAAATCCGCAGTTTATAAACCCTTGGGGAAAGTTCGAGACCTTTCATGAATAAACCAGCCACACCCTCTCACTTTATTGGTCATTTTAAAAGGTTACACTCCAAATCGAAGAAGAAGGTTGTGATAGGTTGAAAATTAATTACAGAAGTTCGTGATTGGCTAAATTCAAAACTGGCGGAAAGAAAAGATAAATATTGCCAACCCAGAAATAAAGGAATATCAATTAGTAAAAAGAAAAACTTATGAATACAAAACTTCTTCAAATCAAAAGTTCTTCCACTTCGCACCAGGGTGCATGATCGTAGTTTTTTAGCAGTGACATCTATGGCAGAATGTCCAAACTTCTTGATGAATGGCAAACGAAACAAGTAGAAATTCACACAGTACAGGAAACTTCACAATAACAAAATTATATCAAATTTTAGTGGTGACATCTTCAGAGTAAAGTTCTAACTTGTTGTATTATTGGTTTCACCTTTGGTAGATAGAGGAGTTCTTTTAGGTGCTCATTTTGTACGCGCGGCGTAGAGGTGTACCTCCCGGTACAACTTGTAAAATAGCTATGAAGTATACATCCATTTAGTATTAGTTTTGTTATTATTTACGTAGTTTAATGATCGTATTGTGTGTGAGGTTATGTCATGAACATGTGTTGTGCATAGACATTGATACCAGTTCCGTTACCGAGCTCGATAGCTGCAGTCGCTTAAGTGTGGCCAGTATCCAGTATTCGGGAGATAATAGGTTCGAACCCCACTGTCGGCAGCCCTGAAGATGGTTTTCCGGCCGCTTCCTTCCCACTCCTAGCCCTTCCCCGTCCCGTCGTCGCCATAAGACCTATCTGTGTCGGTGCGACGTAAAGCAAGTAGCAAAAAAAAAAAAAAAAAAACCAGTTCCGTTAATGCAAATACCTGTAAATTAATATAATAATTTATTCTTACCTGTATATATAAATTGTTATCCATAATTGTGAAACACACTGTAACTTCCAGAATACAGTAGTATAGACACTAGAATGACTGAGAATATTCTATACATTGTAATCTATGTTTTGGACAGTCTGAATATTCAAGACGGTAGTTATTTTTCTAAGGTAACTTTCTAGACGCCTGGCCAGGCACCCATACAAAGAGGCCATCTTGACGGTGAAGTCAGTTACTGTTGAGTTACTGAAGTTGTGGTTTGGAAATTATTGGTTAGTAGCACGTGGCTGACATGCCGAGTTAAGGCAGTCTCCATGTTGAATTGATCGGTAGTCATCTGTTTTCAACTGTGTTTCCAAGTGTAACCTCTGTGGTATTCGGTGTCAGTTGTCAACTGTTTGATAAATGGCGGCTTGTTGATATTCTTGAAGTGAAGTGTTTTATTGTGATACATTGATTAAGATTATATGAGTGTGTAATTTGTGAATATATGTGAATAAAATTAATTATACCAACTGACAGCATCTTGTGTGCGTCTGTGTGGATACGTTATAAGGTCGATTCTAGGTGAAGGTGTTAGATCCGCAGTCCAGTATCAGAAAGAAATGCATGTAACTCAAGGTAGGCAGATTAATCACCTTTGTGGAGAATTGACGAAAGAATAGGTGGTAATTGGTATCCCAATGCCAATAAATTTTGTAGTAGACAAGTAGTGCGAAAAGTGGTGTGGACATCCAAAGAATATGTGATTAAGATCTGCAGCTGTATCAGCTGAACATGAACAGAAGGGAGATCGTTGTACTTCAATTTTGTGCAGGTGCTGAAGGAAACAACTATGATGAAATTTCATTCTTGCGATTGCTCTGATGAACTGGCGCGAGTAGAGAGGATTATAGAGCCAAAGTACGTTCGGTATGTCTGGATGGACAATGGCATTATGTTTCCCGCGTTGTTGGGAGGTATCATGTCACTAATTTTTCCACGTCGTGAATCGCCGTCGACGAAGCAAGGAGGTGTAATCCGATGCTGTAACTGTAGTATATGTCTGTTGGCCTTCAATGGCAGCTGACCGTGCTGTTTTGTCCGCTAGCTCATTGTCTGGGATTCCAACATGGACGTTTATCAACATAAATGAAACTTTCTTCCCCTGTGTTTCAATTCCATTTACGATTTACGATAATACCCATCTTCCATAATCTCGGAAACACAGATCACGGAGAGGGTATTGTTTATTGTAATCTTCTCTTATTTTTGATACATGCAGTATACACATGTTGATATCCCTTAGCATAATTATACATTAAAAACAGAAATAAAGCAGTGCCAGGGAAAATCAAACCAGTTTTAACACATAAACGGTTTAGGAATTTAACAGAGAAAGAATAGCCTGTGATGAATGTTAGAAAAATTATGTTAATAAATGGAACTTTAAAAAGCAAAACACAAACAAAAAGGAAACACGAAACTCCTTGGACATGCCATGAGGTCATCGGATACTCCGTAAACGTGACCCCTCAAAGTGAGGGTCACCACAGTAGTCATCCTCAGTTCCTGCATACCACGCCAAACGTCTCCAATAAATATTAATATTGTCCTTTAAGAACATGCATTTTAAATAGAATATGGTGGTTTATTATTTATATGCTATAAATATAATCTATGTACGTAATAGCTTTAGACTTCAACAAAGTTATATTGTCTAGGTTATTACCTTAGGCACAATTCCGTCACTAACATACTAGTATGCATCAATTCTTACCTCTATCAATTTATTTCTCCACATTCCCTTAACAATGTTGAATAATTTAGCAATTCTTCCCGGATGCATCCACTCTCTGTTCTATAACTTTACAATGGTATACACTTGAATTTCATGATCAATTTTCCTCCTATCCTCCTCATTCATTAATTTCTCCCTTATTTCCCTTGTCTCTAAACAATCTTTTATAAGGCGTATCTCATTTCGATGTACCATCACACTAGGATTCATACGCATTATGACTCTCTGCTTAACTGACTAATATTGATACCATTTTGTAATTACTCGCTGAAGTATCCGTCCTTGACGGGATAAT
Organism: Anabrus simplex; assembly: GCF_040414725.1. Lineage (NCBI taxonomy): Eukaryota > Metazoa > Arthropoda > Insecta > Orthoptera > Tettigoniidae > Anabrus > Anabrus simplex. The sequence continues at coordinate 49,224,494 of NC_090269.1, read as the reverse complement.
TACTTAGCATGTGTATCACATCTCCCTGTCAGCGGCTTGTCGTGACGTACTCACTTCCTTGCCCTCTGTGGCCCTTTGCAATTCATTTCATATTGTTTTGTATTATTGTTATTTTGCTCGGGCACTTTCTTTGAATGTATAATTTTAGGATTTATATTAAATGTTTGAAGTGGCTTTTTTTTTACATTGCTTGATTGTGATGTCGAGTGGTATTTTGCGAACTCGTTTCTAAATTTAGAGTTATTGTTATGTGTTTAATTTTAAGTTTTTCTTTGAGGTTATAATTTAATAATAATAATATTGTTTGCTTTACGTCCTACTAACTACTTTTTTACGATTTTCCGCGACGCCGAGGTGCCGGAATTTAGTCCCGCAGGAGTTCTTTTACGTGCCAGTAAATCTACCGACACAGGGCTGACGTATTTGAGCACCTTCAAATACCACCGGACTGAGCCAGGATCGAACCTGCCAAGCTGGGGCCAAAAGGCCACCACCTCAACCGTCTGAGCCACTCAGCCGGCGACATTATATTTGTAATTTCGCGTTAAACTATTTTCTTGAGGCAGTCCAGATTTTTAGGGAAGTAAATCAAACAAATGATAATGTATTATGTTGGGCATTCTGCCCGAAGGCTGGTTTGATCCTTCACAGTTCCGCCAACAGCTGTCATAGATAGCCTAGGCGTCACTGAAGAGGCATACCAGAAAAATGGGAAGTGAGGTAGTTTCCCGTTACTTTCCTCACCGAACCAGGAATTGCTATTACATATCAGTCTGCGAAGCCCACTGAAATTCATGCACCAACCGACCCTATGAGTGACATTTTCACACCATTCATAACAGGAACTGGCTGCATAAGGAATGGTATTACTAGCATCGCTCATACCTCAGTCACTTTCATATTATCAAAGCCAAGGATAAGACAGAGACAGGTCAATGAAAGTAACAAATTTGTTCTAGCCCATACCAGAAGACATAGCGCAGTGTGAACACTACATCTTGCCAGCAGAGGCATACAAATAATAAATGTAAGTTATAACTGTATACAGAGTGAAGCGTAATTCGCGCACTCGGACGTCGCAGCGCGACTCCTCACATGCCAGCAATAAAAAAATGTCTCTTACAAATTTTCGTCTTGCGAGTATATCCGGCAGAAAAACGACGTTGAAGAGTAGCAATCTGGCAACACTGTAACCATATGTAGGGAAACTACCTCTGTCAGCAGAAGTTAGTCGTACGGTACGGTTGGTGCAATGGGTAGAGTTTTGGGTTAGCATGCAGGAGGTCGAGTGGTCGATCCTGGGTTGAGGCGTATGTTTTTTATTTCGTAAATGTAGCCCAGGTGGTATGGTATCTGGCATCTTAATCGTCAACAGCGATTGCAGTGGGTCCTCTAGAAACCATTTGCACTTACATACTACGATCCTAGAAATGGACGAACAATCGTTTTCATTGGTCAGCTTTGAAAGGCGCCCTTTCCACGTCGTGGGCGTGAATTTATTCGCACCACTTCATCTTCTAGATGTGAAACCTGTTTGTTTCAGCTGTCTATATCTTATTAGTCCAACCAGGTATTTGTTGTTTCAGCGTTATAAAATGTTGTAAATGTAGGATACATGTGACCTCAGAAACGGTGTCTTACTGTATTACAGTAGGTAATGTCAGATGGAAATTAGCAAATAAAAAATGCGCCTCAACCCAAGATCGAACCATCGACCTCCTGCATGCCAACAAAAAACTCTACCCACTGCACCAACTGTACAGCACGACGAGGACATGCTGACAGCGGTACTTACCCTACATATGGTTACAGTGTTGCCAGATTGCTATTCTGCAACGTCCGTTTTCTACAGGATATACTCGCAAGACGAAAATTTGTAAGAGACATTTTTTTATTGCTGGCATGTGATGAGTCGCGCTGCGACGCCCGAGTGCGCGAATTACGCTTCACCCTGTATATTTATGCCTCGCACAACAGATATGATGTACACGATTCCAAATATTACTGGAACTGTCACCAGTCAGCCTAGTGTCGCCGAAAACTGTGGAATCAACACTGCACTCGGTCATTTTGGACATTTCTTTTTTCACATCTTCTCAGCCCCCATGGTGATAGAGGCTGAACTTGGACTTACACGACATCCAAAGTGTCATAGTTCATCCCAGCGACCCCGAAAGCCATGGTTTCGACGCTAATATCGGTAGTTTTCGATTAATGTTACATCTCACCCCCTTCCTTAGGGGCGCTGTCCAGATAGAATGTCATATTTGTACCAAGTTTAGTAGAGAGCTATGCTTGAACATAGACACATACATCCAAAATCTCGGTCATTTTAAGACATTTTATTCTCACCCCCTGTGCCTATGAGGGATGAACTTAGATTTAAACGGCATCCAGAGTATCACTGTTCATCTCAGCGACCCGAAAAACTATGGATTCAACACTATTTTCGATTTCTTTTATATGCCATCCTTTCCCACTCCCACCCCTAAGGGTGCTGGGAATGGCTTTCCCTCATAGTGTTTGTCTCCAGACAGTAAGTCATAAATGTACCAAGTTTGGTTGAATTTGCTCCAGGGTTTTAGGAAGAGATGCGGAAAGGTAGCCTACTGCATAAAACATGGCGGCGTGTTTCCATCGTCATATACAGTATTTCTTACCAAACTATCATGATACAGAGTAAGTCGCTGTCACCTAGCGACAGTCTATGAAGTCGATTCATTCTTGGTGCGGCTTTGGAATTAAATTAATTACAGAAAATTACTCTTCATAAAAAAACTACCCTTCGGATTTCGTTCAAAGCATTTCCTAAACCCTCTTAGGAGTAATAGGAACAATTTGTGAAATTTTCAGCGAAATCGGTCCGGTAATTTTTGAGTCCAGTCGAGACGAACAAACAAATATTCATTTTTAAATATATGAAGATAATCTTGATCTAATACCTTCCTTCCAGTATAAAAGAAAACCAAGTATAGGGTTGATTTTGCCTGCTGCCATTTCTTGATGGATACAGTACTTCTGTATCCATCCCCTGGCACAGGCCAGAGTAAAGTGTAGCTTTCACCGAAGTCCCAGTCTCATCCATGGCTGTGACAATATGGAAGCTGCTGGGGTATGGGTGGTGCTGAGTATTGACATTCAGAGCATGACTAGTGCATCTGAGTGTTATGAAAGGTGTTGCTCATAGGGTCAGTCGTGCTGCAATAGCACTTTCTGAACCAGTGAGGAAAGCAATGGCAAACTACCTCCCTCCTTGTCTTGCCTAGCACGCTTCATTTTGGTGTTGCCATTGGTTTTTGCGGTTTCCTTATAACCGCATAACCTTTGGTGGTGCTATTTGAGGATCCAACCAGCCTCTGGGCTGATGACCTAACAGACAGACAGGGTTGATTAAAAAACTGACAGATGTAAAAAATCCTTGCCAGAACGATTTCAAGGCAACTTTTTTACAGTCTACAGAGCTAGTTTTCAGCTCTTGGACTTAACCTTTCACACGACTGCCACTGACGTTGTTGTTATTTTGGACTGTATCGGAAAAAAGTATAGACTGTAGACCAAAAAATGCCATGAACTATTTTGTTGTAAAACAAGCCCAAAGAGTAATTATGCTTTAGACCTCTTCTGAAGCATCCCCTACTCCTAAATTTTTTGAACAACTTATATCTAAAATCAAACTCGGCCTGATTCTAAACTGTAATACGAAGTGGCATAAATTACACCCATCCATTTTCCCATGATGCTGTGACAGCCACATGCAAATATGAAACTGAACTCAATATAGGTTATTACTCTCGGTACTCCTTCACGACTTTTTCTCATTTCGATACAAATCTTCATAATTTTCCCTGCTGATATGGGCTAATGAGCACTCGGTGTTTAACCTTAAGACAATCATGACAAAGACACTACCATCGCAGTTAACACGACTGAATAATGTTTGCATGTTAGCGATGTTTGGCGTTGATATGGACTAAGCAACAAAAGCCTAAATTATGAATATCTCTGTCATCGTAGATGGCACGGGAAAACTATACGGCATAAATGATCGAAAATTGTATTCCCTACAACTTTTGCTACGTAGTATTTATCGATAGGACCACCAATAACATCGATATTTGAGAATTACATTTTAGACCTTCCCCTCAACTACAATTTTACCCCGCGTGAATAAAATTATTTACAGCCTAGATTTCAGTGCCTTATTCCTCGACTTTGAATACCGATTTTCATTAAATTCTGTTTATCCATTCTCTCTTGATGCGCGTACATACGTACAAACAGATAGACTTCTCAAGATTTGTCGAGTATTGCAAGCGATTTGTCAAGCAAATTGGTGAAGTATTGAACATTCTTGTGAAGTCTTGAATTTGACAAAAATTTGATCGTGTATAACAGGCTTAAGTGATTAACAGCACGATATCCGTCCTCGCCAACTGAGAACTGTCACACCACACTGTTGTAAACCTCTTTCTGGGAGTTGCGATGTGACCTGAAGGACGGTTTTAGCAAATACAGTAGAGATAATACGCGACACTCTGCGAGATATCGAGGGACAGCGATTAGAGCTCTGTCTAGAGGAGTGGCCTGAGAGTTACTGATTCTGTCATAAGAGCACGTGTATTTGTATCTGAAGTTTTTGACGTTATTTATGCTTTTGCATTAAGCTGACATACGTAAATAGTAGCGTGTGTCCTTTATATCTCCTCTCAATATGAGTGGAAATATACATGCCGTGTTTGGCTGCAATGACTATGAAGTGCAGAAGGATTCGCGGTCTTTCTTCCGTTTCCCTCGTGACAAGAAAATGTAAGTAAATATTGTGTTTGAGATATTCTTCCAGTTACAAAGAGATTTGTATAGTACTTCCAACATTTCTGACCTGCGCGATCCATATTTTAACTGGTTTAAAATATAATAAGCTTATTTTATTGTATAGTGCAGCAGTTAACCTTCAATACCGATGTGTTGTTCTAAGTGTGATCTTTGGGTTTTGATTTAATTCAAGAAAATGCATATGTGTGTGGCTGGTTGTGTTTCAAGTTACCCCATTTGGAATGCCGTAATGCGTTGTCAAGCACTACAGGAAATATGGATGATTTAAGAAATGTACATATTTTGTTGAAACAATATGACGATGCAAATTTGCTTTACCCTAATGTAATGGCAAGTATTGCATATAGGGAAATTTTGAATGTTCTCGAGGGTAAATTTATAGATTTTCTTTCTGTTAGTAGGCTTCAAGTTAAAAGGGAAATTGTCCAGTTCTTAAATATAAATTCATTGAATCATGTGTGTAAGGAATGTGCCGATATTTTTATTGACAAGTGTTAATGTGATTATACAATGGTTTTAAATGAGAAAAAAGACAAATCTAGCCGTGAAAGTTCAGGTAGGAATACTAAAGCTAAAAAAGTAATGCAAGCCCTCTCACAGCAGTCCATTTTACATCTTGGTTATATGTCTAATTTCAGCCTTTAAATAGTAACCTGTTAAATAAATTTTCATTTATTTATCCAGAATTGCTTTAGCAACTTTGAAGTTAATATCTTAGTAACACTTTCTTTCTAGACGTAATTTATTTATCCATTTCCGTATATAAATTTCCATTGATATTTGAATTCAGCGCTAATTTTCAGGTCACGCCACTAGGAGCGCCACTTGCGAATTGTCTCCCATTTTAACAAGGCTAAATCCGAAAGTGTCGCGTATTGTCTCTACTGTATTTGGTTTTAGCTACCGTGGTTCGTGGCTACTCAAGGTCACAACGTCCATACGGCTAGTCAAACGATACACACTGACTAAAATGAAGAGTGTTTAATTTTAGATGTTAGGCTCTTTAAAACAATAAGCATCATCATCGCCATATATATGGAGACTATTTAAGTCTAGGTTTTTCCTACATTTTATCTAGGGATAATCAGGTGAACATTAGCGTAATGTTCTGCATATACTTCGAGATGTAGAGAAACCATTTACACCTGGGCTTGAAATATCCTTCGAGATATCGAAGTAATAGGCCTTCGAATTATCGAACACACGAATTATATAGGATTCCGTCGGAAAACGAAAATTTCCTCGAGATATGGAAAATTCGAGTTACAGACGTAAGACTTAACTGTAATTATTATTTTTTCACTCATTTTACAACTAAATACTATCAGCGATATATTTGCCACTCCCGACAAATAGGTCACATAGAAAATGACGTTAAACACCGACATTTTAATATTTTATTTTTTTTCTGCTAATTGCTTTACGTCGCACCGACACAGATAGGTCTTATGGCGACGATGGGACAGGAAAGCGGCCGTGGCCTTAAATAAGGTACAGCTCCAGCATTTTCCTGGTGTAAAAATGGGAAACCACGGAAAACCAGGGCTGCCGACAGTGGGGTTCAAACGTATTATACAGCATATTTTATCTTCTTAGGTTGAACGCAACGTTTAGCCCGCATAAACAATGCACGTTTAGTTACAGAAACATCGATATGCCTTCTAAAATTAAGTATCTATAAACACAATTTTAGTCTTTCCTGCAACACTCCAGGTGTTTAATTGAAACTTCTGACATGTAATAGACCAGGCTAGCAACAGCTACTTGAAATTACATATTATTATTATTATTATTATTATTATTATTATTATTATTATTATTATTATTGTACCGGAGGTACACCTTCTCCATGCATTTGAACTGAGCGCCTTTTTAGAAGGCCATCCGTGATGTAAACCCTGAACTGTGTAGTAGTGGAAGAATTTTGGTACTTTAACCTTCAGTTTTCTCTACTGACGACTTATGTGCCCCCTCTGGTGGGAGGAAGGGCAATTCATTTTCAACGGAATTTGTATTTTCTAAGTTGGTTAAACTGAAGTGTTTGTAGATTTTTTTTTTTTTTTTTTTTTTTGAGTGCTAAGGTTCCTAGCAGTTCTATCACTTCCTTCTTAAATTATTAGCCAATCAGAAATTTTTGCATTTCTTTTTTGCAGCCAATCAAAATTGGGGGTGTATGCAGGCCATCGGTCTAGAGAGTTCTGGAACTTTCCGCTCCGCTATAAAATCTGTGAATTTTGGGCCATGTTGTCTTCTTCATCACTCCAATCTAGACTGCATACATTAGTGGAGGCAGGGGAAAGTCTTGCCCGCCGTCGGAAGACGCACCAGCTCAAGGTAATGACAGACATCTTTTAAATATGTGATAGCTCCTGAAAGCTAACTTGAGGGGAAACTTTCAAAATTCTTTCTTAATGTAAATTTCTAAAGTTTAACATTACAGTTTAAATGTAAATTTTCAAGCAAGTCTAAGGACTGTATTCTAATCCCTGCTGGGAAAGGTGTAACTTAGGGAATAAAGAGTGATCACTCTCTTAATATCCACTCAACTTGGTATGGAGGAGACTGTTTTTCTAAATTTCTAAATTTTGTTAACACTATTTTGGAGCTTAATACTTTCGCCATTTAGTCACCCATATAGGCTTAGCCTCTGTAACTTAGGGTCATAAGCCCATATGGGATTTTAAGTATTATCAAATGCGTTTCAAAAAGAGTGCACGGAGCTCGATAGCTGCAGTCGCTTAAGTGCGGCCAGTATCCAGTATTCGGGAGATAGTAGGTTCGAACCCCACTGTCGGCAGCCCTGAAGATGGTTTTCCGTGGTTTCCCATTTTCACACCAGGCAAATGCTGGGGCTGTACATTAATTAAGGCCACGGCCGCTTCCTTCCCACTGCTAGCCCTTTCCTATCCCATCGTCCCCGTAAGACCTATCTGTGTCGGTGCGACGTAAAACAACTAGCAAAAAAAAGTGCAAGTGTTTCGCCTCCTAGCATTTTGTTTATGGCCGATATCTTAAAATTTTCCTTTGACCACTAAGGACATTTAGAATGGGCACTTATTACCTCTGTTTAAAGTACACTGACTGACAGAGCAAATGCAACACCAAGAAGGAGTGGTTCGAAAGGGATGAAAGTTGGGGAAAAAACAGAGACGGCACGGACGAATAATTGATGTTTATTTCAAACCGATATGCAGGTTACACAATGCGCACGGCATCGACTCAGTAGGATGTAGGACCACCGCGAGCGGCGATGCACGCAGAAACACGTCGAGGTACAGAGTCAATAAGAGTGCGGATGGTGTCCTGAGGGATGGTTCTCCATTCTCTGTCAACCATTTGCCACAGTTGGTCGTCCGTACGAGGCTGGGGCAGAGTTTGCAAACGGCGTCCAATGAGATCCCACACGTGTTCGATTGGTGAGAGATCCGGAGAGTACGCTGGCCACGGAAGCATCTGTACACCTCGTAGAGCCTGTTGGGAGATGCGAGCAGTGTGTGGGCGGGCAATATCCTGCTGAAACAGAGCATTGGGCAGCCCCTGAAGGTACGGGAGTGCCACCGGCCGCAGCACATGCTGCACGTAGCGGTGGGCATTTAACGTGCCTTGAATACGCACTAGAAGTGACGTGGAATCATACGCAATAGCGCCCCAAACCATGATGCCGCGTTGTCTAGCGGTAGGGCGCTCCACAGTTACTGCCGGATTTGACCTTTCTGCACGCCGACGCCACACTCGTCTACGGTGACTATCACTGACAGAACAGAAGCGTGACTCATCGGACTCATCCAAGTCGCTCTAGCCCGGCACCATGCCAGGCGTGCACGTCTATGCTGTGGAGTCAATGGTAGTCTTCTGAGCGGACGCCGGGAGTGCAGGCCTCCTTCAACCAATCGACGGGAAATTGTTCTGGTCGATATTGGAACAGCCAGGGTGTCTTACACATGCTGAAGAATGGCTGTTGACGTGGCGTGCGGGGCTGCCACCGCTTGGCGGCGGATGCGCCGATCCTCGCGTGCTGACGTCACTCGGGCTGCGCCTGGACCCCTCGCACGTGCCACATGTCCCTGCGCCAACCATCTTCGCCACAGGCGCTGCACCGTGGACACATCCCTATGGGTATCGGCTGCGATTTGACGAAGCGACCAACCTGCCCTTCTCAGCCCGATCACCATACCCCTCGTAAAGTCGTCTGTCTGCTGGAAATGCCTCCGTTGACGGCGGCCTGGCATTCTTAGCTATACACGTGTCCTGTGGCACACGACAACACGTTCTACAATGACTGTCGGCTGAGAAATCACGGTACGAAGTGGGCCATTCGCCAACGCCGTGTCCCATTTATCGTTCGCTACGTGCGCAGCACAGCGGCGCATTTCACATCATGAGCATACCTCAGTGACGTCAGTCTACCCTGCAATTGGCATAAAGTTCTGACCACTCCTTCTTGGTGTTGCATTTGCTCTGTCAGTCAGTGTACATTAATTATAGATGAGTGTGTAATAGACCGTCGAGCTCAAATGACTGAAATCTGTTTTCAAGGTTTATCTATTGTTTCGATAAGAAAATTGTGCCTTGGAGAGGATGGATTGTAGTAAGTTTTGGAGCTCAGTCTCCTAGAGTGTCGCAGGTCGCCTACGCCGAACATGTCCTCGGACACTCCCGCCACTAAAAGCCATACGCCATTTCATTTCCTAGAGTGTGAATCGAGTGGAGCAAAGATGCTCTTTGAAGATGGTGTAACTTTGAGCTACAAGCTCATTTTGTAAATTATTGCAACTAAATTTTGACCTTGAATCAATGTTGTGATTAGAGCGGACGAGCTCACCATTTGTCTATTCAACTGTTATTTGTTTTTGTTCATCAAAGTTTAAAGTTAAAAAAAGAGAAAGGAAAGAAATAAAATTTCAAATTTTAGAGTTTTAAATTATGTTCTCATCTTTTCTGTCCACGCATTCAAGCCCGCACCTTCGTACACCTCTGCAACCTACGATATCCCCGCAATAATAATGATAATAATAATAATAATAATAATAATAATAATAATAATATCCCCGCAATAATAATGATAATAATAATAATAATAATTTTTCTATTGTTTTGCAGAACAAGCAAGGCGATTCGCAGAGAAAGATGGCCACAGAGAAGATAAACAATTGTTGTCTACTGTTATAAAAATACCATCTAAATCAGATCATCGCGTTTACTGTTTAAGCTGTTGCTCAGGTTTCTCACGCTTTGCTAACTGAATATTAAGTTTTGATTATAATAATAATAATAATAATAATAATAATAATAATAATAATAATAATAAGTTTTCTATTGTTTTGCAGCACAAGCAAGGCGATTCGCAGAGAAAGATGGCCACAAAGAAGATAAACAATTGTTGTCTACTGTTATAAAATTGCCATCTAAATCAGATCATCGCGTTTACCGTTAAAACTGTTGCTCAGGTTTCTCACGCTTTGCTAACTGAATATTAAGTTTTGATTATAATAATAATAATAATAATAATAATAATAATAATAATAATAATAATAATAAGTTTTCTATTGTTTTGCAAAACAAGCAAGGCGATTCGCAGAGAAAGATGGCCACAAAGAAGATAAATAATTGTTGCCTACTGTTATAAAATTACCATCTAAATCAGATCATTGCGTTTACCGCTAAAGCTGTTGCTCAGGTTTCTCACGCTTTGCTAACTGAATATTAAGTTTTGATTACTTCTCAGCATGCTACTTTTCTCTTCCCTGCAGGCTGTATGTATGGCGTAGACCAACCAGTTCGTATTGAACTGAAATAAGAACAGCAGAGAAGTTGCTTAAAGGAACAAGAACAAACGAAGGACAAATAGCGATAGCAGCCTTGGCATCAGCGAGTTTCGCCGTATCTATTTTGCTGTCTCACGATCCTGAACGAATTCCTAGAGCTCATACTGATGTTTAATTAATAGTGTAAGACTTCTCCAGACTTCTTGTTCTAAATTAAAACACATGAATCTCCTTAGTCTACATCAATATTCGTTTCTTAATTTGAACACCGATAAGACCGGAGAAGTTGGCCGTGCGGATAGGGGTGCGCAGCCGTGAGCTTCCATCCGGGAGATAGTGGGTTCGAATCCCACTGTCGGCAGCCCTGAGATGGTTTTCTGTGGTTTCCCAGTTTCACACAAGGCTGTACCGAAAATCTATGGGAACTATATTTTATTATCTATACATTTCTCACCTTATCTATTATTTTAATGTTTAATGTTCATCGCATTTACCATATCAACCCAAACTTCTTAACAATAACTAATAACCAAATTACAAAGTCTTGTTTATTCCTCCTCCTACTTTCTCTTGGTGGTCTACCTCCTTTCTTAGGGTTTATACCTAAATGATTGATTATTCAAACCTTGGTTGATCTAAATTATCAATTCATCGTCATCATCATAGTGGTTATAACTTTAGTAACACTATTTTATTATCTTCGATTAACATTCCTTGCATTCCTATTCTCCTACACTGAATTAAAATTAACTTTAGTCGGTTCCTACAATCGTACGGGAACATATCAGGGCCTTCATACTTTATCAGTAAGTAAGGGATTACGATGAGGTATAATTTTATTTATTATCTCTGAAGTATTTTTCTTTATCTCCTTCTTCTGAGCTTTTTTTAACAGAAGTCTCTCCCCTAGTATTGAATTAGGAAGACTTTGACCCCCTTTAGGAATTCAACCCTTTAATCCTCTCCAAATTCCCCTTCTTAATACCACTATTCTCCTCGCTTCAGGAGTAACTGTCACATGGGCGCATCATAGCCTAATAGAAGGAAACTATAGTCAAGCTACACAAAGATTGTTTTTCACAATTTTATTAGGTATTTACTTTACTATTCTTCAAGCCCATGAATATATTGAAGCTCCTTTTACTATAAGGCCACGGCTGCTTCGTTTCAATTCCTAGGCCTTTCCTATCCCATCGTCGTCATAAGACCTAACTGTGTCGGTGCGACGTAAAGCCACTAGCAAACAAAAAGGTGATGGTTATTACTAGAACTCGTAACATGCACATTCTTATGAACATTTACGGGAAACAACTTGAACACGTACGGAAGTTTAAGTACCTTGGCAGCTGGATTATGGAGGACTTGGACACAGATCTAGAGGTCCGTGTGCGAATAGAAATGGCTCGTGCTAGCTTTCTGAAAATGAGAAATCTACTGCTTGAAGGAAGCGTCATCTTGGAGACACGTCACAGCTTCGTCAGACGCTATGTACAGGATAACCCGAAAGTCCCTTAACATTTGGCGAGGCAATACTTCACGGAATATTGGAGGTAGAGAGGTAATAATTGACACACATGATTGGCATGGCATGGAGTTTTGTTGACACCAGAATAAAGTTCACAAAATGACCCACAGATGGCGCTGGACAGCAACACGTCAGGTACAAATGGCCACACATGCTTGACATGGCATGGGGTTTTATTGACACCAACAACGAGTACACAAACAGGGCCACAGATGGCGCTGGACAGCAACACGTCAGGTACAAATGGCCACACATGCTTGACATGGCATGGGGTTTTATTGACACCAACAACTAGCACACAAACAGACCAACAGATGGCGCTGGACAGCAACACGTCAGGTACAAATGGCCACACATGCTTGACATGGCATGGGGTTTTATTGACACCAACAACGAGTGCACAAACAGGCCAACAGATGGCGCTAGACAGCAACATGTCAGTGATGCCGCATGAGCCTCGTGTACGCTATTAAAGGAGCTGTCACCGAGCTCGATAGCTGCAGTCGCTTAAGTGCGGCTAGTATCCAGTATTCGGGAGATAGTGGGTTCGAACCCCACTGTCGGCAGCCCTGAAGATGGTTTTCCGTGGTTTCCCATTTCACACCAGGCAAATGCTGGGGCTGTACCTTAATTAAGGCCACGGTTCCTTCCTTCCCACTCCTAGCCCTTTCCCGGCCCATCGTCGCCATAAGACCTGTGTGTGTCGGTGCGACGTAAAGCAACTTGCAAAAAAAAAAAAAAGAAAAGCTGTCGTGAGAGAGGGCGTCATATGCGCCTGAAATAACGACATGTCATGTTTGGCCTCTCCGGTCCCCCAACCTCAATCTGTGTGACTTGGTTGTGTGGTTACCTGAAGTCGTAAGTATACCGCGATCGTCCGACCTCATTAGGGATTCTAAAAGGCAACATCCCACGGCAATTTCTCACCACATCAACGGATATGCTGTACAGTGCTATTCGCAAAATTGTTCCCCCGACTACAGGTATTGTTTATGAATGACGGCCGACATACAGATCATGTGTTATAAAGAACATGGTCTTTGCTAAACCTCGATTGTTATGCTAATTATTGCTTGTGTATCATATGAAGTGCCATCTGTTGGTAATTTTGTGTACTTTATTTAGGTGTAAATAAAATCCCATGTCATGCCAGTCATGTGTGTCGATGATTACCTCTCCTACCTACAATATTCCGTGAAGTATTGCCTCGTCAAATGTTAACGAACTTTTTGGTCACCCTGTATAAACAGTACTTATGTACGGCGCTAAAACATAGGCTCTGAAATGTAACACGATTAGGATGATAAATGTCTTCGAAATGTAGGTTTTTCGGAAGATGTTACGAATCTCGTGGACTGACTACGTCTTCAATGCTGCCGTACTCAGGCTCATGAGGAGGGTACAATCAAGAAAAAGACAGCCAGGAATAACAAGTACAACCATCTAAAATTGATTATACAGTGTAAAATTATTGGACCTAGGGGTTGCAATCGAAGAAAACACTTTTCCCTGAGGAACTCATGGGACTGGACATGACTAGATTGGAGTATACTGACGAGGACATTCAAACATCGTGCAGACTTTGCTGTGATTGTGGCCAACCAGGGGGGTGTATTCCGGCTTCCCGCTCATTTGGTGGCAAACGAGTCAAGTCTAACATGACGTCACTGGAAGATACAGTGAGTTTTGCACTCGCCACTCATTTTGAAGTCTTGGTTGTGTTGAGTTTGTGGGTGATAAATAGTGAGGTCTATGTTTACCGGTGTAAACACTTCGTTTCTCATTTAACAGGCGATTGGTTTCTTTAGTGTTCTAAGTATTGTTCTGTGTAATAATATTGGTGACAAAACTCAGGACATAGTTTACCATCGATTCGCAAAGAATGAGGCACTCCAAAATACATGGGTAGCTCGGTGCAAAGCAAGATAAATATTATTATTATTTTTTTTTTTGCTAGGGGCTTTACGTCGCACCGACACAGATAGGTCTTATGGCGACGATGGGATAGGAAAGGCCTAGGAGTTGGAAGGAAGCAGCCGTGGCCTTAATTAAGGTACAGCCCCAGAATTTGCCTGGTGTGAAAATGGGAAACTACGGAAAACCATCTTCAGGGCTGCCGATAGTGGGATTCGAACCTACTATCTCCCGGATGCAAGCTCACAGCCGCGCGCCTCTACGCGCACAGCCAACTCGCCCGGTATAAATATTATTAATGCAAGAATATGTTCAGAACATTTTCTTCCGGATGATTATGAATGAGACTTGAAAAACGAATTGCTGGGTCTCCCAATACGGAAGGTATTGAAATCGGATGCTGTTCCTTCCCAGAAAATACCGAATTGGCATGGAAATAAAACTGAGACTAGTGCAGTAAGTCACATTCACTTTCCGTAATCTCGGCTTTTATTTTTATATTTTTAAATTTAAAATTACATTTCAGACTTGAAATGCTTATTATTAATAGTAACACACCGGGCGAGTTGGTCGTGCGGAGAGGGCCGCGCAATTGTGAGCTTGCATCCGGGAAGTGGGTTCGAATCCCACTGTCGGCAGCCCTGAAGAAGGTTTTCCGTGGTTTCCCATTTTCACACCAGGCAAATGCTGGGGCTGTACCTTAATTAAGGCCACGACTATTTCCTTCTCACTCCTATCCCTTCCCTATCCCATCGTCGCCATAGGTACGACGGAAAGCCAATTGAAAAAATAGTAACATGCTCAGAAACCAACAATACCTTTCTTTTCTGTTTAGGTTATAACGGAACGAGAGCACCGCAGTGACACGAGATTAGTTAGTAAAAGGGCCGTAACAGCATTAGACTCTTTATCCTCGAAGAAACTGAAACTAGACCAGACAACCAACACAGAACCCACTCATCATCCAGATATGTTAATGAAAGACCAGGACATTTTGGAGCTAAAGAAAGAATTAGTGATTCTGCGGAAGAAAAATACTCTCCTGGATTAAAAAAATTGCTGCTCTGAGGAAGGTTAAATGTAAGAAACACCTGATATCTGCCAAGAGACCTATGCCTTACAAAATGAGACGTGAAACTATAAGTAAAGAAGTAATGTCTATTATGTCCCAGTGTTTTACACCAGGTCAAATACGACGTTTGATGAAAAGGGAAAAAAACATGTCAGATGGAGCCATGAAGATATTGCCAATGCGCTCACTTTAAGAGCGCTTTCCTCCAAAGCGTTCGCTTATTTGAGGAAAAGGAAATACCCTTTACTCTGCCGGTCAACTCTTCAGAGGTAGCCAAAAGAGTTTAAATGCAGGCCGGGCATTCCTCCGATGACTCGGCGGGCAGCTCCCGGGAAACCAAAGCTTTTGGGTTCCGGGGGAAGTATGGTTGCAAAGCTGAAACTTAAAGGAATTGACGGAAGGGCACCACCAGGAGTGGAGCCTGCGGCTTAATTTGACTCAACACGGGAAACCTCACCAGGCCCGGACACCGGAAGGATTGACAGATTGAGAGCTCTTTCTTGATTCGGTGGGTGGTGGTGCATGGCCGTTCTTAGTTGGTGGAGCGATTTGTCTGGTTAATTCCGATAACGAACGAGACTCTAGCCTGCTAAATAGTCGCATCCGGTATCCGTTCGTGCTACCGGCGACAACACATCTTCTTAGAGGGACAGGCGGCTTCTAGCCGCACGAGATTGAGCAATAACAGGTCTGTGATGCCCTTAGATGTTCTGGGCCGCACGCGCGCTACACTGAAGGAATCAGCGTGTCCTCCTAGTCCGAAAGGACCGGGCAACCCGTTGAACCTCCTTCGTGCTAGGGATTGGGGCTTGCAATTGTTCCCCATGAACGAGGAATTCCCAGTAAGCGCGAGTCATAAGCTGGTGTTGATTACGTCCCTGCCCTTTGCACACACCGCCCGTCGCTACTACCGATTGAATGATTTAGGGAGGTCTTCGGACCGGTGCGCGGGATCTGCTTCGCGCAGTTTCCGATGTGTCTGGAAAGATGACCAAACTTGATTATTTAGAGGAAGTAAAAGTCGTAACAAGGTTTCCGTAGGTGAACCTGCGGAAGGATCATTACCGAAATTGTTTTTAACAAAAAACATTTCGAGAAGGAGGAGTCGGACGGCCCCGCGCGGTCCTCTCCTCCGGCGAGGCTCCCTCGAGGAGCGAGACTCCTGCCGAGCCCGCTGTTGCGAGCTCACGCGAGTCCTGTTCGTACTGTGTAAGCGGCGGCCCCGGCCGTCGCCGACAGGGGGAGTGTCGCGGTCCGCGTCTCCCACGACGCAGACGTTCGGCATTGGGTACCTACCTCCTCGCTCAGTGGAGGGTACCCGTCGCGGCTTCGGCGCGGCGGGAAGGTTTTAAATGAACGCCACGCCCATGCTCGAAACACTTCTTAGCTCTGTGACGAGAGACCCAGGAAAATGATTGCTTCTCCTCCACTCACCGTGGAGAGAACGATCGAAAAATGAAAAAAACAACCCTGAACGGTGGATCACTCGGCTCGTGGGTCGATGAAGAACGCAGCAAATTGCGCGTCGACATGTGAACTGCAGGATACATGAACATCGACATTTCGAACGCACATTGCGGTCCATGGATTCCGTTCCCGGACCACGCCTGGCAGAGGGTCGGTTGCTAAAGCTGAACGCGACATTGCGTTCGGAGGATGGGAGCGTCGCGGTTCGTGCGGCCACGGCCGCCGCCGCGTCTCCTGAAAAGAGCTTCACCCCGGTGGAGCTGGACCGGTCGACACCACCACTGAGAGTGTGTGAGACGGGAGGGTTGGTCTGCGCTTTTGAAAGAAGTGTTAAATTTAATCAAAGCTAGGTCACAACTGTTTAAACCATTCGAGGCAATGGCTGTTTTAAGCTTCGTTGAAATGAATATTGACGGTCGCGTGAGTTATGATTCCTCCGATGATGTGACACTCGGGCCGCACAAAAATGTTCAAGTGGCGATGATTTACAGTTTATTTTCAAAATGGAAACAACCTGTGTATTACGACTTCGATGATGACAAGCACATTGTTGCAAACAATTATCAAAGAGCTTGAAGGGGCTGGAGTGCGTGTCGTTGCTGTTACTTGCGACATGGGGGAAAATGCAAATGTATGGAAAGAACTTGGGGTATCTACAAGCTAGACATTCCAACCCTGTGGACAGTAATCGGAAGGTGTGGGTGCTCTTCGACGTCCCTCACTTGTTAAAGCCATTACGTAATCATTTCCATGATGATGGAATCACTTTGCCAGATGGGATTACTGTGACAAAGACTGTAATAGAAGATCTCCTAAGGCATCAGTAAAGTGACCTTTCAATCGTACACCATATATCCGAGGTGCACCTGAACGGTACTCGACGTGCTCGTCAAAATGTCAGAATGGCTGCACAGCTGCTTTCACATCGCACTGCCCAAGCAATTAAATGTATGTATTTCGTATGGAACAAATGATCTACATTATTTAACACTAATATGTACGCAATAAATTAACAATGAATATCAAGACCCTTCAGCCAGGAAAGAGCTGGAGTTGATGCTTTCATGAACTCTTCCCAAACACCTGTGAAGCTACGCTGTGGACACTCCCGAATGATGTGGTTCATCGTCTGTTCTTGAGCTCCGCAGTCACAAGCAGGTGAATTTAGCCATCCCCATTTGTGCAGCGTTGCTTTGCACCTACCAAGACCAGTTCGTACGCGGTTTAGTTGGCACCACGTAACTCTTGGTAGATCAGTTCCTGGAACATGCTGGGAAGGATCATCTAAATGGATTTGACGAGATGATGAGAAATCTCTCCACCCTTCCTTCCAGACTTTGCTGATGTTGAAAGGCCCTGGCTGCTTAATAATGTTATCATCCCAAATAGGCTTCCTGGATTTCAGACGCATGGTTGGTGGATTACTCAGTACTGAGTGAATCGGAAGGTGTTTAACGTCAGGACAGATGTAAGTTTTCCAAGTTTGAGCAGCAGCTTGTTGTCTTCTCAGTTGTGGATCCTATTGGTTTAAACTGCGCTGGAATATATGATTCCTTACTCCTGTGGATCGGTTTATGTTGGCCAAGCATGTAGGAAAGTAGGAACAAGGGTTAAAGAACATCGCAGGCACTTACGTCTTTGCCAGCCAGAAGAAGTCTGCTGTGGCAGAACATGCCATACATACTGACCATCAAATAATTTTTGATGCAACTTCTGTCATTTGTAAAGAGAAACATTTTATTCAAAGATTCATTCATGAGGCGATAGAAATTGCTAAACGCCCGAATAATTTCAACAAAGGTGACGGCTATATACTGAGTAGATCATGGCTACCCTCCATAGTTAACTTGCCAACATATTTCTCCGTGACTCTGGAGGCCCTGGAATGAACTATATTTCTGACAGGGTGTCTCTATCTTGAGTCTGGTTACTATGGAGTGACAGTAGCCATTTTACTTTGTTATTGCTCTGAAGACGATCCTGGTCGCAGGATCGAAACGCTTCAGGTGGTATTTAATATTACACGACCTAATATCCCCAAATCATTATCATAATGTCATTTAGTGGTCGTGAAAGTCTAAGTATTAAGGTAAGTTATACGTAAAAATATACTGAGTATGTAGCCTACGTATTGTAGTCACAAGCTTTCTGTGTTACAGTTAGCTAACATAATTTTAGTAATTTTGTCATAAGCATCAAATCAAACAGTAGGCCGGTAAATATACCGTCATGAGGCTGGCTCATTTGAGCCCATTCGGTACCAACGGACTGAGCCGGGATCGAACCGGCCTATTTGCATTCAGAAGGCCAACCACTCAGCCCCGCTCGAAGAATAGAGCTGACCAGGTTTGCCTCGCCAAGAGGCTGAGACGAATTTGTGAGCCATCAAATATCCAGGTGGAGATGGACATGCTCAAAGACACGTTAAAGGGTAATGGTTACAGCGATTTGCAGATTCATAGAGCCCTGCATCCCAGCGGAATGAACAAGCAAAGCTCACAGAAGGAAGAGATGAAGGGAACTGACTACTTGCCTTACATTCACAACACCACAGATCGAATTGCCAAGTCCTCTGCAAACACAATATAAAAACCGTGTTTGGCACCGCCACTAAAACTGCACACAGCCTGGGTAAAACCAAGGACAAACTGTCGCCACTTTTACATCCTGGGGTATACGAAATTCCCTGTACTTGAGGTGAGGTATACATCGGCCAAACATGCCGGTCCATTGGTACTCGTATCAAGGAACAACCAGCCAGACAAATCAGCAATGGCTGAGCACGCTCTGTTGTCGGGTAACGATGTCATGTTCCAAGATGCTCGAGCTCTTACCCACACTAGACACTACAGGTCCAGGATTATACGGGAAGCTGTGAAAATACGTAGAAATCCTGACAATTTCAACAGGGGCACTGGATCTCAATTAAGTAATACGTTGTTGCCAGACATTAAGGATTTACGTAGGTAGTTCCCTTCCCGGTCCCTTCACTGTTGTTATTTCGTCTCGGTATTTTCCAAATTCGTACGTTCCTCATCGCCAGATGTTTCATTCCAGGCTTGTGTCAATGTCATACACCTGACAATGTCATATGTTACGTACACATGTTATGTGACCGTCTAAGGCTTCGGCCACAGTGCAGGCGGCGAGCGGAGCGTTGCGTTGTGTGGCGGCAAAGATGAGACTCAAACCTGCGTTAGCAAATGCATGTGGCCATAGTGCCAGCGGCGCGTCATTTTGGAGGGGAAGTTGGCTCAAGGACAACGCTGCCTGCCGCCAGCCGCTCACTCCTGTTTGAGATTTCAGCTGCGCCGCTCGCAATGACTGTTCGTGAGTTAACAGGAGAGGAGATGAAAGTGTTAATTTCTGAAGTTCAAACCTGAACTTTCCTATGGAACGACAGAGAGAACAACTTCGAAAACCTAACAGCGACAAGGGAAGCCTGGAAAGAGATTGGAACGATCTTAAATGTACCAGATAAATTCAGTTAAAAATTAATCACGGTTATGGACATAAACAATATCGTCTTTAATGCATTATTATTATTATTATTATTATACGTCCTATTGTTATTGTTTAATTAATATTATCCTTTGTAATATATTGCCGATATGAAAACTTGTGTTCGTCATTACATCTGACTTTTATGGGTCTCTGGAAGTTGGTGACTTGCTTCTGCAATCGCGCTTTACGTTTTACAAAGAAGTCAAAAGGTTGAATGGACATAGAAGTTATATATTTGAAAAATCTTAGCAGGAAATCAATTCAGTTCTCCATATAAATGATAAAATTCCCCATGCATTTCACGTTATTTATTTACCTACTGGATGATTACGAAATTCTCTCTTAGTCCTGCGTCGAATTCTTCAGTTTAGATTTAAAAAATTCTAAAAGCAGAGACAAACGAGAAAATTGAAACTGCCATTATCTAATCACTACGTACAGGGGAGACGCCGCGCCACTTACTGACTCTCGCTAGATGTCCACACAGGCGCTCTCTCCTCCCCACTCTTCAACTTTTCGACAGCGGCAACGCTCCGCTCGCCGCCTGCACTGTGGCCGAAGCCGAGCTCTTACCCACACTAGACACTACAGGTCCAGGATTATACGGGAAGCTGTGAAAATACGTAGAAATCCTAACAATTTCAACAGGGGCACTGGATCTCAATTAAGTAATACGTTGTTGCCAGCCATTAAGGATTTACGTAGGTAGTTCCCTTCCCGGTCCCTTCACTATTGTTATTTCGTCTCGGTGTTTTCCAAATTCGTACGTTCCTCATCGCCAGATGTTTCATTCCAGGCTTGTGTCAATGTCATACACCTGACAATGTCATATGTTACGTACACATGTTATGTGACCGTCTAAGGCTTCGGCCACAGTGCAGGCGGCGAGCGGAGCGTTGCGTTGTGTGGCGGCAAAGATGAGACTCAAACCTGCGTTAGCAAATGCATGTGGCCATAGTGCCAGCGGCGCGTCATTTTGGAGGGGAAGTTGGCTCAAGGACAACGCTGCCTGCCGCCAGCCGCTCACTCCTGTTTGAGATTTCAGCTGCGCCGCTCGCAATGACTGTTCGTGAGTTAACAGGAGAGGAGATGAAAGTGTTAATTTCTGAAGTTCAAACCTGAACTTTCCTATGGAACGACAGAGAGAACAACTTCGAAAACCTAACAGCGACAAGGGAAGCCTGGAAAGAGATTGGAACGATCTTAAATGTACCAGATAAATTCAGTTAAAAATTAATCACGGTTATGGACATAAACAATATCGTCTTTAATGCATTATTATTATTATTATTATTATTATTATTATTATTATTATTATTATTATACGTCCTATTGTTATTGTTTAATTAATATTATCCTTTGTAATATATTGCCGATATGAAAACTTGTGTTCGTCATTACATCTGACTTTTATGGGTCTCTGGAAGTTGGTGACTTGCTTCTGCAATCGCGCTTTACGTTTTACAAAGAAGTCAAAAGGTTGAATGGACATAGAAGTTATATATTTGAAAAATCTTAGCAGGAAATCAATTCAGTTCTCCATATAAATGATAAAATTCCCCATGCATTTCACGTTATTTATTTACCTACTGGATGATTACGAAATTCTCTCTTAGTCCTGCGTCGAATTCTTCAGTTTAGATTTAAAAAATTCTAAAAGCAGAGACAAACGAGAAAATTGAAACTGCCATTATCTAATCACTACGTACAGGGGAGACGCCGCGCCACTTACTGACTCTCGCTAGATGTCCACACAGGCGCTCTCTCCTCCCCACTCTTCAACTTTTCGACAGCGGCAACGCTCCGCTCGCCGCCTGCACTGTGGCCGAAGCCGAGCTCTTACCCACACTAGACACTACAGGTCCAGGATTATACGGGAAGCTGTGAAAATACGTAGAAATCCTAACAATTTCAACAGGGGCACTGGATCTCAATTAAGTAATACGTTGTTGCCAGCCATTAAGGATTTACGTAGGTAGTTCCCTTCCCGGTCCCTTCACTATTGTTATTTCGTCTCGGTGTTTTCCAAATTCGTACGTTCCTCATCGCCAGATGTTTCATTCCAGGCTTGTGTCAATGTCATATGTTACGTACACATGTTATGTGACCGTCTTAGACTGATTATGATGGTTTCGTCAGCTTCCGCTTCGAATGCTACCGCTGTACCGCGTCCGGGGAGCCACCTGGTGACGAATGAACGTACCTATTATAACGTCTAAATTCAAAAGCTCATTGTTTAAGAAGCCTTTCTCATGGACAGTCGAGATTTTCTTCTGATGAAGCAGAGCACAGTTCTCTGCGAAACGTAAAGAATTTCACCTTATTTTCTTGACACGGCATAAGCCCAAAAGCCTATATCATGTCGATTTATGTTTTTGTTGTTTTTGAGAAACGAAACGAAAAGAACAAATGCATATTTAAGAAATACATTAAAAATGTAAAACTTTTGGTGTGGTCATTTGTCCAGGTTCCTAGGCTCTGTCGCTTCTTCCTTTCTACTCCTCTTGTGTCCATAACATTAAGAAGAAGCTATACGAAAAACTTCATTCGGTATCTATGATGATGATGATGATGATGATGATGATGATGATGATGATGATACTATTTTCCGTACAGTGTTACGCTGCACTGTACCGGTGAAAGATACTAATTGTTATTGGGTAGCTACTCATGTAGTAGCGGTATCCAGCTCCTTGGCTGAATGGTCAGCGAAATGGCCTTTGATTCAGAGAGTCCTGCGTTCGCTTCTCGGGAAGGTAGGTTATTTTAACGAATCTAATTTCTATTTCCCCTCGTAGCGCAAAGAGCTTCCGGGAAAGGTCCCCAATCCGTACGTTTTGCGGCCAGGCATTTTGTTTCACCCAATGCTTTGCCAGTTCCAATCAGTTCCTCTCTAACTGTTCACCTCAAAGTGTTCATAGGCAGCAGACGATTCGGATCTTGGTTTTTCATGAAAGGTCACCGTTCTTCCAAGTAGGGCACAGTAGAACGAATGAGCTATTTGCTTTCCGAATTCGAGCCTTGACGTCTTCCTCTGTGTCGCCAGTCTTTGTCATTGTGCTTCATCGTAGACAAAGGAACTAACTTCCTCTATTTGCATGCTAGATATGGTGAGATGGTTGTTTGCAGTCCAATTGATTGTCATTTCCTTTGTCTTCGCAGCATTTATTTTAAGCCCGGCAGCTGCTGCTTCTTGTTCTAACTCCAACAGCTTCTTGGGCAGGAGGCAAATATCATCAAGGAACAGGGGCGTAACCAAGGGAGGGGGGTTACTAAGGGTTAGATCCCCACCCCACCCCACCCCATGGAATTTTTACAAAAATAAACTAAGCACGAACTGGCAATCTTTATATATAAGAGTTTTGTCTGTACATTGCTCAGAATTTTAAAAGAACAGTATTTCTGAATCGGTCGTCTCCACAATAACAAGGAAATGCACTTTCTAATTTTCAGTCATGTCTGTTTATCTGTACGGGCATCACGAGAAAATGACTGAAGAGAATTTAATGAAAATCGGTATGAAAAGTCGGGATATGATGCACTACAATGTAGTCTATAAATAATTTTATTCACGCTGAGTGAAATGATAGTTTAGGGAAAGGCCTAAAATTTAATTCTCAAATATTTATGATATAATGGTCCTATCGATGAATGCTACATAACTAAAGTTATATAGAACTGAATTTCCGATCATTTATGTCTTATACATTTTTGGCGTACCGGCAATGATAACAGAGATATTCATGAATTTACATATTTGTTGCTAAGTCCAGATCAACGCCGAAACATAAGAAAACGGGTAAACAGAACTTAATGAAAAACGGTATGTAAAGTCGGAGAATAAGAAACTACAGTCTAAGCTACATACAATTTTATTCACCCTGGATGAAATGTTAGTTTAGGGGAAGGCGACAAAAATTTAATTTGTAAATACCTATGTTTTTGGTCCTATCGAAAAGTACTACATAACAAAATGTATAGACAATACAATTTCGGATCATTTATGTTTTGTACAGTTTTAACGTACCGAATATGATAAGAGTGGTATTTGAAAGTCGGGAAAAAACTAAATGTGATACTGTTTAGGCGTTTAATATTCGCCGTATAGGCCGTCTATGATAATCCACAACCTGTTTCCAGTCATTTGAACGGGTCAGGAATGGAATGAGTGAAGCCCCTTCTAGCGGCGAGGATGGGAACTGTGCCGGCTGCCGAAGTCTGTCGCACTGCTCTGGCCGTATACGCCGTCTATACTATTTATAAAAATTAGATGTGTGTGTTTGTTCCGGATAGGCTTGAAAACGACTAGACTGATCGAGCTGAAATTTGGTAAGGATATAGCTTGAAATCCTCAGTCACGCAAGGGCTACTTTTGATTTTGATATATTTCACCGTTTCGAAATAGTGGGGGATTTTACAGGGATATGTGCAGAATTTGGGTAGTCATTGCCCTACACGAACTAAAAAACGGGTAAACGGTCGGTCCTATAGAAAAATGAAATTCACCATCTGGCGTTGGAATTATTCTACAAAAAATGTCATAAATGTAACCCTAACGGTTTTCGAGAAAATTTAGCCTTCTTGTGTTTTAAGCTGTGGCCACCTACACTAATGAATGGGCTGTGTGCGATGACCTAGATGTTAGGTCCCATTAAACAACAAGCATCATCATTATCATCATCAACAACAATGAATGGGCTGCTTTATTTCGCGCGTAAGTAGGGGTTACGTGAAGCTATGTTCGTTGTTACTCGTGTAAAGATGTTGTTTGTTAACAGGTCAGCTGAAGAATGAGCGTTTGGAGGCTACAGTTGTATTGTTGAGAGTAAGCGTGCGTATCCATACCGGGTGAGTCAGCCGCGCCTGACGTTTTATGCTGTTAGGCATCCCACCGAACGTCACTGGTGTCGTTGTGGTCTATTCTCCTTTGTCGCACACCAAGCAACAATCGCCTTTAATCACTCACTGCACCATTACCTTTGCAAAAACATGTACCGTATGCGACAGGCATTTACACAATGCATCAAACTGTCATACGGTTATGTAAAAAGTACGTGCCAATTATGAGCTCTCAGTAGGGTATGAAATGAACGCTAAAAGCGATGGCATACTGATAGAAAACGTGTGTGCATTTGTGAAGCGGAAGTAGTAGTCCATCTAGTAGGCTTTCTGGAAACCTACTCGCTGAAATCGCCGTGGTGTCATAGGTCAAGTGCGGTGCTGTTAATACAGCTGCGTTTGGAAAATGGGTTCGAATACAACTTGAGCCGATAAATTTTATTCGCATTTTGTACTTCGAGAATCATCCACAGAGCCAATGTATCCAAATGCCCTCACATTGTGGGTTATTTATTTATTTATTTCGTTCGTAATCTGTTTACCCTCCAGGTTCGGTTATTCCCTCGGACTCAGCGAGGGATTCCACCTCTACCGCCTCAAGGGCAGTGTCCTGGAGATTCAGACGTTGGGTCGGGGATACAACTGGGGAGAATGACCAGTACCTCGCCCAGGCGGCCTCACCTGCTGTGCTAAACAGGGGCCTTGTGGAGGGATGGGAAGATTGGATGGGACAGGCAAGGAAGAGGGAAGGGAGCGGCCGTGGCCTTAAGTTAGGTACCATCTCGGCATTTGCATGGAGGAGAAGTGGGAAACCACGGATAACCACTTCCAGGATGGCTGAGGTTGGAATCGAACCCACCTCTACTCAGATGACTTCCCGAGGCTGGGTGGACCCCGTTCCAGCCCTCGTACCACTTTTCAAATTTCGTGGCAGAGCCGGGAATCGAACCCGGACCTCCGGGGGTGGCAGCTAATCACGCTAACCACTACACTACAGAGGCGGACTATTTATTTATTTATTTATTTATTTATTTATTTATTTATTTTGGCACTGTTCTAGACCATTAGGGTTGCTTATGTGGATGTTTTGTAAGCAGGGCCGGACGAGCAAATAATGGTTGGGGGTTTGAATGCGCTTGACTGAGCAACAGCCTGTTAGCGCAGTAAGTGTTCGAATAGATGGCCTTCTGTAGTAATGCACATTTCAGCACGCCGTTGAACTGCCATTCGGGCTCTTTGTAGCATTGTAGGTGTTACGGATTCACAGGCTTCCGTAATAAGATTTCGAAGGCTTTCAGGATATTCCGGCTGCTTAGCGTACACTACACCCTTCAAATAGCCCCATAAGAAGAAGTCCGGGGGCGTTAAACCGGGCGATCTAGCAGGCCAGGTGACAGGTCCTCCCCTTCCTATCCATCGACCGGGATGTGAAACATTCAGGTAGTTGCAAACATCTGCTGACTTGTGAGGGGGAGTTCCATCGTGTTGATACCACATGGTTACACGCACACCCTCTATCAGCAATGGTAGTTGATCTTGAAGAAACTGTAGGTACCGGGCTCCTGTCAGAATATCCTCAAAGAAACCTGGTCCAATTAGGTGATCACCTAGTATACACCAGACATTTACCCCATCGTGCCGAAAATGCTGCCTGCCTTACCCAGTGGGGATTGTCAAAATTCCAGTAGTGCATATTATGACGATTCACAGAGACATTATGAAATCGTGCTTCGTCCGAAAATAAAATGTGAGATACAAACGTTGGATCATTTGCCACTTACGTCAGTATCCACGCACATAAATCAACACGAGTTTCGAAATCTCGTCCGTGGAGTTCTTGATGAAGTTGCAGGTGATACGGACGAAGAAAACTGGAATGCAATATCCTTACAGCAGACGACTGGCTAATGTTGACCTGTTGTGCTACTGCAGCGGTACTCGTGTGAGGATTCTCCCGGAAAGCGTCCAAAACCATCTCAGCAGTTTCATCGGACGTAACTGGTGCCTCTCTAACAGGACCTGTTCGGGAAAGTGATGAAGTTATACGCAAACTTCACTCCACCCTCCTAAACGCATTTACGTTTGGTTGTTCTCAGTGTGGAAATCTTTCCTGGTACAGGCGCTGTGCTTCCTGTGCGTTCTGTCTTGCTTCACCGTAGATGAGGAGCATGTCAACATACTCATCTGCTGCATACATATAGCGAAGAAATGACCAGGACTGCTAGGCTACACCATGTGTCAGGCCACTACACATTCAGCATGTATGCTATTGGTCTAATATGGCACGAACGGCCTCTTATATGATCCTCAAAGCTTAAA
Organism: Anabrus simplex; assembly: GCF_040414725.1. Lineage (NCBI taxonomy): Eukaryota > Metazoa > Arthropoda > Insecta > Orthoptera > Tettigoniidae > Anabrus > Anabrus simplex. The sequence goes on along the minus strand of NC_090269.1, from coordinate 49,197,256 downwards.
ATGTGAATAAAAACATTTATCGCTCAAGGGAATTGAACACACCTACCAACGCAACATGCGTCAACACGTCTGTGGTTAGTCCACTACACTACGGTGACTGTTGCCTTCAGTTTATCAGAAAGTTTACTTGGTGTAAAACTACGTCCCGCTTCACAAACTCGCACACGTTTTCTATCAGCATGCCATCGCTTTTAGCTATAAATTCATAACTTTTCGAAAGCTTATAATTGGCACGTACATCTTACACAACCTTATGACAGTTTGATGCAGTGTGTAAATACCTGTCGCACACATGTTTTTGCACAAGTCGTCCAGTGATGACGCAGTAAGTGTTTTCAGGGCGACTGTATCTTGGTATACGGCAAAGAAAAATCGACCATCACCCCACTGACGTTCATTGGGATGCCTAAAAGCAGAAACGTTAGGCGTGGCTGACTTACCCGGTATTTGAGAACTGCTGAGGGCTGAAATTGATTTATTGCAGTATTTAGTTTTATTGTTGTGTTTATGCTTACTTATAAAGCATGTTCTAATTTTCTTTGGTTTAAGGTGCCAATATTTGGGCTGAGTAGCTCAGACATTAGAGGCGCTGGCCTTTCGACCCCAACTTGGCAGGTTCGATCCTGACTCAGTCCGGTGGTACTTGAAGGTGTTCAAAATACGTCAGCCTCATGTCGGTAGATTTACTGGCACATAAAGTAACTCCTGCGGGTCTAAACATCGGCACCTCGGAGTCTTCGAAAACCGTAAAAGTAGTTAGGGGACGTGAAGTAAATAACGTTACATTATTATTATTATTATTATTATTATTATTATTAGTTTCAATATTTCTCACACTCAACTTTGATGGTCTTAATTATTTGACATGGTATGAAGCCTTAAATTTAACTTAAATTACGTCAGTTTTTAATAACTTATTTCTCCCTTTCTTTCTTTCTTTCTTTCTTTCTTTCTTTCTTTCTTTCTTTCTTTCTTTCTTAATCCGTTTACCTTCCAGGATTGGTTTTCCCTCTAACTTAGCGAGGGATCCCACCTCTACCGCCTCAAGGGCAGTGTGCTGGAGCTTCAGACTTTGGGTCGAAGGATACAACTGGGGAGGATAACCAGTGCCTCGTCCAGGCGGCCTCGCCTCCTATGCTGAACAGGGGCCTTGTGGGGGTATGGGAAGATTGGAAGGGATAGACAAGGAAGAGGGGAGGAAGTGGCCGTGGCCTTAAGTTAGGTACCATCCCGGCATTTGCCTGGAGGAAAAGTGGGAACCACGGAAGACCACTTCGGGATGGCTGAGGAGCGAATCGAACCCCCCTCTACTCAGTTGACCTCCCGAGGCTAAGTGGACCCCGTCCTAGCCCTCGAACCACATTTTCAAATTTCGTGGCAGAGCCGGGAATCGAACCCGTGCCTCCGGGGGTGGCAGTTAATTACTCTAACCACTACACGATAGAGCCGGACTTTTAATAACTTATTAATTTAATTCAATTAATTTCTATTAACTTATTTAGTTTTAAATATTTTAATTATTTTAGCATGATTTTGTAGATTGTAATAAAAATGTGTCTGTAAGGGAGGGCCTCGAGCCCTACTAATTTCGCTACTGAACGAGGAATAAATAAATAAATAAATAAATAAATAAATAAACAAATAAATAAATAAATAAATGTATTTATTCAGTTATTTTCATTTTCATCGTCATCGTATTATATTTATATTCCGTGTTTCTATTTTTTCAATACACTGTACTGTAGGTTTAGGATTCATATTTAATGAGCAAACAATTCTCATTTCCCTTTGCATCATTAACCACTTTAATCTTTGCTCATAACTCCTTACAAAGTGCGGGTACATAAGCTAGTTAATCATAATATTTACTATCCACCTTGCGCAGTGGCGGCGATAAGGACCCTGCAGACCCCGCGGGGCGGAGGCATGGCTTGTGAGGGACCCAAGACTGAGTGATTTTACACATTGATACAGCTACAGCACACAACACAATATTATTTGTATTGCAGAGGTTTATTCCAAACTTAGGCCGTCGTAGTGCAGAGCTTCTATCGTCAATAGGAGTACGGTAGTTATTTCCAAAAGAATGTGGGTTTCCCAGACTGATCTAATAATAACCATCCCTTGCTGCCACTCACAACAATCAACAAGGCTTTTGAAGTAATTAGCCAGGCCTGAGAGCCCAGAAGTCAGCGAAAATGCGATAACAAAAGCATCCTTATTTGGTCCTAGGGACGGGATTATTTCTTAATATTGTGACGGTCAGCATGTTTTGGTTACTATAATTGGAATACGTATTTCTTGTGTGTGTGTGTGTGTGTGTGTGTGTGTGTGTGTGTGTGTGTGTGTGTTCGTACCATATACGTGTAAGTATTTTAATTCCTTCGGATTTGAAAACTAAATTATGTATCTTATTGTTGTTGTGATTATTATTTTATTTTTGCAAGTTACTTTACGTCGCACCGACACGGATAGGTCTTATGGCGACGATGGGATAGGAAAGGGCTAGGAATGGGAAGAAAGCGGCCGTAGCCTTAATTCAGGTGCAACCCCAGCATTTGCCTGGTGTAAAAATGGGAAACCACGGAAAACCATCTTCAGGGCTGCCTACAGTCGGGTTCGAACCAACTATCTCCCGAATACTGGATACTGGCCGCACTTAAGCGACTTCAGCTATCCCGCTCGGTGTGATTATTATTATTATCGTCATTCATTGCTGTTAATTGTAATAATATACAACCTTTTACTACGAAATATACCCATAACTTTCCTTATCAGGAAACGAGGGCCCCTTTATAATTATTGCGGGGGGGGGGGGGGGGGCAGAGTGCTTCTTAGCACCGCTACTGATCTTGCAATAAATTTTGATCCGAACCTTGAGATACGATTATATTCACTGTGATACAGTAAAATCTCTTCTCGCTCACTCCGATTGTTGCGCTGTAATGTTCCACTCTAGACTTGCTGATGCAATCTCATGTGTTCCAAGGTACACATTACAAAAACTTGCACTGAAGCAGGTGCGGTCAGTAACGAAGGTGCCAGCTCCTGGCAGTATCTAGTCACATGATCTGCAACGTAGGCTGACTGAGCTGCCCTTGTATGTTATCACACGAGATGCTTATGGAGTTTTGAAAATCTCGTGGTTCCTTTATAGCAAACCTGGAATATGGAGCATTCATGTGGGACTCATACTAAATAGAGCTCATCAATGAAAGAGATAGTGCAGCGAAAGTCTGCGAGGTTCGTGCTTAATAATTTCAATTTGAAGTAGTGATACAAATAAATGGCTTGAACTGAATGAACTCCTAAATGCTATTAATTTACACAGGAGGGGAAAATGGCACGAAACTACAGCAGGACCAGTTTTTATGGGTTTGCATCGTTAGGTACAGAATCCTGTAAGGAATCTTGGCAATGTTTCAAGCTTGAAGAGAGGGAACTCGCAGCTTAATCTAAATGCCTTTACTTCTAGAATGTAACAGTTTGCAACGGCTAAAGTAGACAATGTTCATGCAAGAGCCGTTAGGAGAGAGTTGCGAACAAAGACGTCTACGGTACAATAATTTAATATCGCATCCTGTTTATTCACAGGACTTCCGTGTCGAAGGATTAGTATGTTAGCGAGTACCAAGTACTGATTCCATGGCTAAATGTTTGGCGTGCTAGCGTTTGGTCCAAGGGGGTGTCTGGAATTTTAAAATTAACACGTTAATTCCTCACGCTCGGAGAATGGGTGTGTTACATGGCGGAATATTATAAATCATCATATGCAGAGCCCCATCCTCGCAGAAGCGCAGGTCACCTATAGGTGTCATTTCGAAAGACCTGCACAAGGCCTCTCCGGAGGCCGTACGTCATTGTTATTAACGGTTCTATTATGATATTTTCAGAACAAGTAGTACAGCCTATTGAAACCTCCTGAAACGTATGCAACTCTGCCTACATAACCATACAACGGGCTAGTCCACACTTGCTACTCTGCAAATAAGGTTCCATTCTAACTTATTTAAAAAAATCCGTGCTGTGGTAATCTTATCGATGGCCTTGAAGAAATATTCTACCTGAAGTCAAGTTGCATTTAAAGTCTATTCTGAGATAACCTGCTTTGCACGTTTGCAAGACACTGTAAAGAAGGAAATACCATGGTGTTTATATCAGCCAGACTTAATGACAACTGACAGAGGAAAGAGCTAATATGAGATTGGACCGAAATATTTACGCAGTTTATATAGAATCGAACGTAGCCAATGTAGGGTCGCTGTAGTCGAATACCAGATTTTACACTTTCATTTAGGTGCTGCAGTGTCTTACTCATATTATTGTAAACTCTCTCTCTCTCTCTCTCTCTCTCGCGATACATATACCAGGCGCCCGCGAGTGCCGTACTTTCTACTTATAAATGTCCCGCATGCAATAGTGATGCATGGGATATCTACTGATTTTCAAGGCACACTAACTCCAGCAGGCAGGTTACGTCAGAACATGAAGAGATAACAACCGGACGGTCGCTCGCAGCATGTTCCTCAGCGCTGCCCGTCTAATGCATTAGTAAGGCTCGTTTTCGACCGCATAGTACTAGGCTAGTGTATGGTACAGCAGCACTATATTTGCTCTCTGCATATCAGCAACGACGAATACAGACATCATTTTAATCTACGGAGTATCTGGTCGGAATGGAGCCGAAACTCATAAACAGTATGCACAGGAGCTCCAATCAATCAATCAATCAATCAATCAATCAATCAATCAATCAATCAATCAATCAATCAATCACTACTGATCTGCATTTAGCTCAGTCGCCCAGGTGGCAGATTCCCTGTCTGTTCTCCTAGCCTTTTCTTAATGATTTCAAAGAAATTGGAAATTTAATGAACATCTCCCTTGGTAAGATAATCCAATCCCTAACTCCCCTACTTACAAACGAATATTTGCCCCAGTTTGTCCTCTTGAATTCCAACTTTGTCGTCGTATTGTGATCTTTCCCATTTTTAAACTTTTCCAAATAGGCATCTGCCTTCTGTGCACGTATTTCGCGGAACAGAGCTGCAATTAAGAACTAAATGATCGTTCAAGGCACATATGAGCAGGGACAGACGGACTGTCTGCGACAATGCTGACGAAATGCAGAATACACCGCAATACTTTAAATGCAATACTTCACACGATGAGTTGAACTTCAACTTACTGTGATGATGATATTATTAATAATAATAATATACAAACTACACTGAAGAAAATGGAAATTGCAACACCCAGAAGGAATGGCGCTACATTGTTGTAATTGAACATGCAGGACGAGTGTTCGGTTGTGATTCGATGATTACACTTTCAGGTCCCTCTGATCGCAAGTTTGGACAACAATCAATACATGATGTGCCCACCACGAGCTGCAATACATTGATGAATTCGTTGAGGCATGGAGTCAATAAGGCCCTGGATCACTTTCTGAGGAATTGTGGCCCATGCTTGCTGCACTGCACGGGTCAGTTGTTCCAGAGTTGTGGGTGGCTGAGGATGGTTGGCCAGTTGTCGACCCATCATGTCCCACACATGCTCAATAGGACTGAGGTTCGGGGATCTGGCGGGCCATTCTAAGGTTGTGATCTAGTGGAGAGCTTCTCTGGAGATACGTGCACTGTGAACCCGGGCATTGTCATGCTGAAACATCCCATTAGCAATGTTCGCCATCATAGGGAAAACCACTGGATTGAGTACCCTATCAACGTACTGTCGAGCACTCATAGTGCCCTCAACAAGCACTAATTGTGATTTCACATTAAGGCCAATAGCTCTCCAGACCATAATGCTTGGTGTTGGCCCTGTATGCCTCTCGACAATAAGATGTGGGCGGCCCCTCTCCGCGGTACGTCGGCGCACACGATTCTGGCGATCACTGCGGGCAAGACAGAAGCGCGATACATCACTAAAGACAACCCTATGTCATTCACCAATTTATTGTTGTATAACGTGGGGTGCCACAGCTGCTCGAATTTGCGCTGCTGTTGCATGGGGTTCCATCCGGGCCATCTGAGTGATGCGGCGATCCTCTCTCACAGTTGTCTGTCGCGCTGGGCCTGTGCCAGCTCTACGAGTGTGGGTACCTTCATTTGACCACTGCTGCCATACACGTTGTACCGTAGATGTCTGTCGGCCAACACGTGCAGCGACAGTCCTTACCGATAATCCAGCCTCACACAGCCCTATTATCAGAGCCCTCTCAAACGGCGACAGTTGTTGATAGCGTGCTCTTCTCTGTCGTCGAGGCATGCTTGACGGGGAACACTTCACTGCACAGACTGCAAGTCAAGTACACTACACCAAAGTCCGTACATTGGAGTTGATTCCTCCGCGACCAATCACGTGGAGAGACATGTAGCAACAATCCAATGGGTCTGAAACTTTGATCGTTTATATACCTACATGGCATCGTTCCATATCTTCAAAATCAACACAAACGACAAATGCCTTCATGGTGTTGCAATTTCCATTTTCATAAGTGTATCATCGTTACAACGTGCACATTATTAATGATACTTACGGCAAAGACGAGCTGCGGATGAGGTAGGAGTATCCCGAACGTCAATACAAAGGATCCTGCGGGAGAGAAAATGGCACCCATATAAAACGCACCTACACCAGCAATTCTATGAAGATGACTTTGATCGCAGGGTAACATATTGCCGAAGAATGGCCGCGACATTACAGCAAGATCCACATTTTATCAGGAATATCCTGAGAAGGGGTGAATGTTACTTTTCGAATGATTTTATCGTCAACACTCAAAATCTCCATTATTGGACACAATTTTCATTAGTGGACTCCAGCAAACCTCCACTGGATTCGAGCACAGCATATGCAACTCCAGTGGAGGGCTGAATGCATGATGCGGTATTCTGGGAGGCTAAATCACTGGGCCCGTTTTTATAGCCCCTAGGCTCACCAGTATGTGTTACCTGGAATTTTTAGAGACCGACTTGTCTCTAGAAACCCTTCCAGAAGATATTCCACTGCAGTTAGTACTGCAACATTAGTTCCAGCATGATGATGCACCATCTCACATTAACTTGACGCACGATATCCTGAACGGTCCCTGGCAGTGGCCACCACGATCGCCTGATCTCAAACCCCTGTGCTTTTTTCTCTGGTGATATATCAAATCGTGCGTGTACAAAACTGAGCCAGAATATGCTGAACAATTACAACAACGAATTCGTGAGGCCTGTGCTGCAGTGACACCTAAAATGTTGAGACGTGTCCATGTAGACACTGCAAGACGTAATCAGCACTGCCTGCACCGTCAGGGACATGTTTTCGAGCATATCTATTATGAATAGTTGTAAAAGGAAACGTTCTGGTTGATCCAAGTGTGACATTTTATTTTTCTGAGCTTTGAAGCTATAACAATATGTATTAGTTTCATACAAACAACTCTTTTATAGAGTGGCATGTCTGCACGTGTATAAATTCGTAACTTATTATTTCTTTTCGGCATCTTTGGCGTATTTACAAATGCACCCTGTTCTAGAACGTGTACAATAAAATTACTGCAATTTGTTTCACACACTGCCTGTTCAATGTGCATCCAATAGCCAATTATACTGTCTGCTAATTACAACATTTTAACTAAAATGAAATACTGCGTATACAAGTACCCTCGGTAGGTGGCAGCACCAAATAACCCTAGTCTGTCGGAATGAAATAGCGGAAAAATAAGCTAGTACTGTACTTCTTTTCAGTGAAAATGGTGTGTTATACGGGATTGTATTTGTTACCGGATTGGTTCTCCGAAAGATTACGAGTATGGACAGAGATCATTTTTTGTCTGTTTGTTTTTCGTCGCACCGGCACAGATAGGTCTTCTGGCGACCATGGGAAAGGAAAGACCTAGGAGTGGTAAGGAAGTGGCCGTGGCCTTAATTAAGGTACAGCTCCAGCATTTGCCTGGTGTGAAAGTGGGAAACCACGGAAAACAATCCTCAGGGCTGCCGTGAGTGGGGTTCGAACCCACTATCTTCCGGATGCAAGAGATCAAAATTAATACAGTCACTTTCACGTAGTACTTAGATAGATATCCTGGAACGATGAAGTGTGGAGCAGGTATTACTCCGCTAATAAAGGCAAGTCTGCAAGCAGAAGCCAGTGATTTGAATGATCTGGAGGAAGTTTGCTCCCTTTTTTGCGACGAAATGGCAATTACAAAGCGGCTGGGCTATAATAAAGAATAAAGAAGAGGACAGATTCTATAGATTTGTCGAAGCAGAGGGAGTCTACAAAGAAGAAATTGCAATAAACCCTCAATTTGCCAACATATTGTTATGCTTTGTACTGTAATTCATGGATTGAGGAGACGAGCTATTCAACTAAGGAATGGGAACGAAGCGGCCATGGCCTCGGTTAAGGTACAGCCACAGCATGTGCCTGGTGTGAAAATGGGAAACCACGAATTCGTCGATTGCTACATTTTGGTAACACTACTCTTTTGTCGGAAATCACCCAGAACAAATCGAGCTGCTTTTGTTTGGATTTTTTCCAGCTCTCGAATCAAGTAATCCTGGTGAGGGTCCCATACACTGGAACCATACTCTAGTTGGGGTCTTACCACAGACTTACGTGCCCTCTCCTTTATATCCTTACTACAACTCCTAAATACCCTCATAATCACGTGCAGACATCCGTACCCTTTATTTACAATCCCATTTATGTGATTACCCCATTACAGATCTTTCCTTATATTAACACCTAGGTACTTACAATGATCCCTGTAAGGAACTTTCACCCCATCAACGCAGTAATTAAAACTGAGAGGACTTTTCCTATTTGTGAAATTCACAACCTGACTTTTAACCCCGTTTATCATCATACCGTTGCCTGCTGTCCATCTTACAACATTGTCGAGGTCTTTTTGCAGTTGCTCACAATCTTGTAACTTATTTATTACTCTATCCTTTTCAGACCGTGTACGCACAATTGTGCGGGTTCGTATTTTATTTATGTCTGAGCTTATTTGACGTTTTCTTTGCGCTAGACCGGACTGCAGTGCTTGTGCGGGACACGTAGCATGTACCTACTTGACCACCAGGGGGCAGGAAGAAGAGTTTAAAAATACAGTTCATTAGCAATATGGCGGGAAGCAGTAATGCCTAAAATACGTATTTATTTATTTATTTATTTATTTATTTATTTATTTATTTATTTATTTATTTATTTATTTATTTATTTATTTATTTATTTATTTATTGCATTCATATTAATCTAGAAACGTTACTGAATATCAGAATATAATCAATGAAGTGTGTAAATTGTGTAGCAAACGTAAATTGTGAACTTACAACATCGAACGTAATACCATGAGGTTTTGAATGTTGATACGCACATATATGCGGGCTAGGTTTCCTTTCAGGCAATGCATGCAGGAGTGCTGGTGCTGTCACAAAAAGGACTGTGAAAGCAAAACTCGTACTCTACATAAGAAATGTATGGTATTGTATAAGATTTTAATTGTTTAAAATCGTTCCACACTGTAAAATAGAACTATTTATCATTAACATGTGCATATTCACATGTGCTGAGTTGAATTTTTAAATTTTTTATTTTTTGCAAGTAGTGAATGAAGTCCTGACACGCACAATTGTGTGGATTCTGTTTCCCAGCCGATAGTTCTTATTTTGTAAAATAAACTGTAAAAACATGTATTTGAGAGCATTTTAGTAAGTTTTTGACACCTCCAGATTTCTTTCAGGTCTGACAACAAGTTGCTGCTGCCGAAAGGGCAGTAAAAGCAAAACTCTTCCTCAATGTAGAAAATGTAACGTTTACTTGTGTTTGAACGAAGATTTAATTGTTTTAAATTATTCCCCACTGTAAAATAGAACATGTGATCATGTACATATGTATATTCACATGCATTGTGGTAATTTTTCTTTTTTGTAAGTAGTGAATTAAGTCCTGACATGCAACATTGTGCGGGCGCTTTTTTCAGATGTTAATTTCTATTTTGTAGAATAAATATGTATTTAAGAGCATTTTAGTGAGTTTTTGACGTACAAACAAAAATTCACACCACCAGTTTTCTTTCAGGTCTGAAAAGGTTATACAGAACAACATCATCCGCAAAAATGCCTTATCTCCGATTCCTTTTCTTTGCTCATGTCATTTATATATATAAGGAAACGTGAAGGTCCAATTATTCTGCCTTGAGGAATTCCCCTCTTAATGATTACAGGATCAGATAAGGCTTCACCTACTCTAATTGTCTGAGTTCTATTTTCTAGAAATATAACTACCAGTTAACATGGCCCGAATAGCACAGCCAACTCGTTCGGTTTCAGATTCAAAATCAGACACGACTTCATAACAACGATATTGAACTACGCAGTTTGAATGACTGGAGCATACGGCACGCCGAGTTCAGGAAGTAAATTTTGCTTTGTTTTTATTCTCAGTGAAGAACTCTCACCGAATTCCAGGCTTAACAATCTCACTTTCGTGCTGCATTGTGCAACTGTGAAGGTTTCACAGGAAGGTGAAGTTCAAGTGGTAATCCTCCAGCGCGAAGTTTCCAGGCAATTACGACTGCAAATTCGCATGACGCTGGTTGTGTTACGTGACTAATGAATCATCATATTGAATAATACATAGTATGAGATTATGGCCATGCGTCATTTAACCACAACAACAACAACAACAACAACAACACAGAGGTGCAATCTGTCAGTCATCCTCCTTTTGTTCTCAAGATAATGGGTTCGATCTCCGATCATTCAAATCAATCAATCAATCAATCAATCAATCAATCAATCAATCAATCAATCAATCAATCAATCAATCAATCAATCAATCAATCAATCAATCAATCATCAATGATCTGCATTTAGGGCAGTCGCCCAGGTGGCAGATTCCCTATAAACTGTTTACCTCAGATTTACAATTGCTGTATTTATAATTGTTTAACTAGGTTTTTCTCATTTTCAACAAACTTAGAAATTTATCGAACACATCTCTGGATAATTGACTCCAATCCCTTGCTCCTTGTCCTATAAATGAATATTTGCCCCAATCTGTCCTCTTGAATTCTAACTTTAACTTCATATTATGATCACGATCAGATCAATGTTCAAAGTGAGTGCTCCATTAGAAATGGAAAAAGATACCGGCACATTTTTCGTTCAATCTGTGTTAAAATTTTAACTGCGTACGATAAAAATTTCTACCCCACATAATTAAACGTAGAATAAAATAAACTAAATGTTGGTGTAGCTTGTTTCTATATGGGACAAAGGATAAACTTTTTATTAACGTATTAACTCGGGTGTCTATACTGTTTTCCACGACAGCAGTCCTAGACCCTTCGAGGATCGAAGGGGGATGTTTTGACCGTGGGCCCAACTCGAATGTGTCCACGTTACAACACTGAGAGTAAATACCAGTATTCCGTATTATTATCGAGTTTACTGAGATGTTGAAAAATGAAGGTGTGGACTTGGGAAAAATATCAGAAATCTACATATAGGCTAAATGGTGGAAAGACAGTCTACTTAGCAGCATAAGTTTTGAACCATTTCCAACGACTTCAAATACAGTGGCAGAAATATTGTATACACGTGCCTCAAGTCTCAAACGGAATTTCCGGTTACCGGTCCCGTAGAGGATTTTAGCCCTCCGACCGAATGATGTTTGGGTGCTATCTCTTAACATTTCGGCTAGACTGCATTGGTGGGGTAGTGAGGTGACCTGTTGTTGGGGGTCTTAGCTTGTCAGAGTATGACCTGCGCCCTTTTTAGGGGGCGACTAAACTTGGAGACCCTGGATCTGAGTCCAGGAGTTCATTACCCAGCAAGTGGTGTGTGAGCGGTAGTCTCTCAATGCCTCAAGGCTGTTGTGAGCCAGCAAGTGCAGGTATAGGGTCTACCCATCCAGTTGGTGACCACGTACGTATTTGCTTAACTATCAGAGACGCTTTTTTTTTTTGTGTAAGTTGCTTTACGTCGCACCGACACAGATAGGTCTTGTGGCGACAACGGGACAGGAATGGGAAGGAAGCGGCCGTGTCCTTAGTTAAGGTACAGCCCCGGCATTTGCCTGGTGTGAAAATGGAAAACGACGGAAAACCATCTTCAGGGCTGCCGACAGTGGGGTTCGAACTCACTATCTTCCGATTACTGGATACTGACCACACTTAAGCGACTGCAGCTATAGCTATAGCTAGTGAGTTCGAACCTCACTGTCGGCAGCCCTGAAGGTGGTTTTCCATGGTTTCTCATTTTCACACCAGGCAAATCCTGGGGCTGTACCTTAATTAAGGCCACGGCTGCTTCCTCCCCATTCCTAGGCCTTGCCTATCCCATCGTCGCCATAAGACATATCTGTGTCGGTGCGACGTAAAAAAATACCAAAAAACTATTACAATACTAAGACGAAGGAGGTTAAGAGTGGGAATCAGCAAGGCGATTTGTCGGGAGCGGGGGGTGGAGGGGTGGGGGGTGCTGGTTAGGGCTTGCTTGGTAGAGGATAACGGTTTAATTTCTTGGGGGGGGGGGAAGGTCTGTTGTTGTTTGTTTAAATGTTTTCATTCCCCACCCTGAAGGGGTGGGGCAGGCCATCAAGAGGGCAACGCTCTCTCTCTGGCTAGGAGATTAGACGGGGTCGGGGAGATGTGAAAGAAGAGGGAGATGGGTAAAATGCGATGTAATTTAGGAGAGGAGATGTAGAAGGAAGGGTCTCTTGGTTGGGGGAGGTGTAGTGTTTTACTGGCGAGTAACATAATTACAAATACAAGTGCAGGGTTAACAGAGATACAGCGTAGGAAGGTTAAATGAAGTGGCAAGGGGAAAGGTGAAGTGCCAGGATGTGATATAAGGAGAAGTTTACGAGAGAAATGAGTAGGATGCGGAGGAGATCGGAGGTGGGTGGTGGTGAAAAGTAACCGGGTGGGAGTGGGGATGGATAAGATCGAATTTATAGGTTAGGTGGTTGGGGAGGAGGGGCAGGTCGAGGACGGCTGCGAGGTGTAGTGTGTCCGGGCGAGGTTGGGGAGACGAGCGAGATGGTTCAACTCGATGGTGGCGGCCATAGAGGTTTATCCCGTTGTCGATGAGGCGTTGAGCGTCTTCGGAAGTTGGAGTCTGACTAAGAAGGTCGGACCGTCGACGTTGTGGATGCGAAACGCTCTTCGTAGGGTAGTCCTGCCTGGCGGAGTTCTTGGGCGATGACGTCAGCTGGTATACTTGGTTCCACACCGCGAACGACGCAGCTATACAGGATATTACGGTCAGAAGGCGGTGGTGGCGATGGTGAACGAAGCATGCTTCCAGGAGTATCAGGAGTAGTAGTTCCCTCGGCAGGTGGCTGATGAGATGTGCTCTGGGGACGTGGTAGATCAGGGGTGGGAGGGTTGAGGAGAGAAGACATAGGCCTAAGAGGGAAAATATGGGACATCGTTGTGGTGGCAATAGTAGTGTTGGGGGAGGTGTGCGCAGAGGTGGTAGTGGTAGTGCTGGTGGTAGTAGTAATGGTAGTAACAGGGGTGGTGTAACTAGAGGACGAAGGTGGGGGTGGTGACGGGGATGGTGGTAATGGGGTGGCGATGGGCGAAGTGGCTGTAGCAGGTGCGTTGTCCATGAGCTGCGCTAAGACGTTGGGAGGAGTAGATTCCACACGATAAAGGCGATGGTGGATGAGCGCACCATTATCCTTGATGTTGAAATAGGCATCTGTAGAGGCGATATACAAAAGTACATCGGGTGATGGTGAAGGGCTGTCGTAGAGTCGTGCGGCACTATGAACGCCGAGCGTGCGGAGATCGGTCTGGATGTCGTCGTCGGAGATTGCAAGGTCAACATCACGGACTATACAGGTATAATACATGGTGGGAAGGCCGACTTCCTACTTGGTGCCAGCCGATATGTTTGTTTACGGTCGGCGGAGTGCGCAGTAAAGATGTGTCGTCACCCGGCCCAAAAAAGAAGAGAAGTTGCGGAGACGTAGAGATGTGCCCACTTGAAAGATGATAATGCCGGGGTGGTCTCCACTTTGGTTAATTTTAAATTACTCTACTCTATGCAGTGGTGAAGCGTACTTTGAGACAATCTCTACCCTAAAATCGGGAGAGTATTTTCATTTTGAAATTACACTTAAGAAGAATTCTATACCAAATATTATTGTTTTGCGTATATTTATGTCTCTTCGGTTCACTAAAGCAGAAATCAGTGCTCTGAGATTCCTCCCCTTTGCTACAGTGCCTCTTGCGGGCCATAGCATTGTGCTCGTTGAGACGTTCACCACAGCCACAGGGCTGCAGCAGCAGGGCTCAGAGAGAATTAGCAGCAGGCGCATGTGAAACAACCGATAAAAATCAGGGAGGAAAACACCAATGCATCAGACGTTCCCTTCAACGTCTCTCGCTGCTCAGTCGGTGCCAAAGAGTATGTATAGGTCAGTGCTCACAAACCCCCAGATCTTTTTTTTTCTACGTCGCACCGACACAGATAGGTTTTACCGCGACAATGGGATAGGAGTGGGGAGGAAGCGGCCGTGACCTTATGTAAGGTACAGTAAGATGGGAAAATGGGGAAAATACGGAAAACTATATTCAGGGCTGGCGACAGTTGGGTTCAAACCCACTATCTCCCGAATGCAAGCTGATAGTTACATGACACATACCGCGCAGCCGCTTACTCGGTAAATCTCCGTTTGCAGTTCTGTGTATCTTGTCGCGTCTCTCGCTAGTTAGTAACTTATTGACATAAATACATATGTTTTATGGCTGGCGATCTTCTGAAAATTTGCGTGACGGAGGTGTAACCCTACCAACTGTGCAAGCTATGGCTGATAGTCATCTGAAATTAGCAGCCGTTGATGGATGGCCATGACCGAGATACATATTTATGATCATTTCATTTATACGAAGGGAAAAGTGGTTTCTTTTTGACATGTGGGTCATCCGAAAATTTGTGTAACGTGACGCGAGAAAATGAGTGTCAAAACTGTAACCATAGCAACCGTGCAGCCAGTGATGTAAGGTATGGATTGATGATCAGAAAATGTTACCTAGTAACTGTGCACACTATGTCTTACGGCTGGTTACCATCTGAAATTAGGTGTAACCATAGCAGCCGTGCAGACAGTGACGTAAGGTATGGATGGATGATCAGACAATGTTACCTAGCAACCGTGCAGGCAGTGACGTAAGGTATGGATAAGTCAGACAATGTTACCTAGCAACCGTGCAGGCGGTGACGTAAGGTATGGATAGGTCAGACAATGTTACCTAGCAACCGTGCAGACAGTGACGTAAGGTATGGATGGATGATCAGACAATGTTACCTAGCAACCGAGCAGGCAGTGACGTAAGGTATGGATAAGTCAGACAATGTTACCTAGCAACCGTGCAGGCGGTGACGTAAGGTATGGATAGGTCAGACAATGTTACCTAGCAACCGTGCAGACAGTGACGTAAGGTATGGATGGATGATCAGACAATGTTACCTAGCAACCGTGCAGGCAGTGACGTAAGGTATGGATAAGTCAGACAATGTTACCTAGCAACCGTGCAGACAGTGACGTAAGGTATGGATAGGTCAGACAATGTTACCTAGCAACCGTGCAGACAGTGACGTAAGGTATGGATAGGTCAGACAATGTTACCTAGCAACCGTGCAGGCAGTGACGTAAGGTATGGATGGATGATCAGACAATGTTACCTAGCAACCGTGCAGGCAGTGACGTAAGGTATGGATAGGTCAGACAATGTTACCTAGCAACCGTGCAGACAGTGACGTAAGGTATGGATAGGTCAGACAATGTCACCTAGCAACCGTGCAGACAGTGACGTAAGGTATGGATAGGTCAGACAATGTTACCTAGCAACCGAGCAGGCAGTGACGTAAGGTATGGATAGGTCAGACAATGTTACCTAGCAACCGTGCAGACAGTGACGTAAGGTATGGATAGGTCAGACAATGTTACCTAGCAACCGAGCAGGCAGTGACGTAAGGTATGGATAGGTCAGACAATGTTACCTAGCAACCGAGCAGGCAGTGACGTAAGGTATGGATAGGTCAGACAATGTTACCTAGCAACCGAGCAGGCAGTGACGTAAGGTATGGATAGGTCAGACAATGTTACCTAGCAACCGTGCAGACAGTGACGTAAGGTATGGATAGGTCAGACAATGTTACCTAGCAACCGTGCAGACAGTGACGTAAGGTATGGATAGGTCAGACAATGTTACCTAGCAACCGTGCAGACAGTGACGTAAGGTATGGATAGGTCAGACAATGTTACCTAGCAACCGAGCAGACAGTGACGTAAGGTATGGATGGATGATCAGACAATGTTACCTAGCAACCGAGCAGGCGGTGACGTAAGGTATGGATGGATGATCAGACAATGTTACCTAGCAACCGAGCAGGCAGTGACGTAAGGTATGGATAGGTCAGACAATGTTACCTAGCAACCGTGCAGACAGTGACGTAAGGTATGGATGGATGATCAGACAATGTTACCTAGCAACCGTGCAGGCAGTGACGTAAGGTATGGATAGGTCAGACAATGTTACCTAGCAACCGTGCAGACAGTGACGTAAGGTATGGATAGGTCAGACAATGTTACCTAGCAACCGTGCAGACAGTGACGTAAGGTATGGATAAGTCAGACAATGTTACCTAGCAACCGTGCAGACAGTGACGTAAGGTATGGATGGATGATCAGACAATGTTACCTAGCAACCGTGCAGGCTATGTCTTATAGCTTGTGATCATCTGAAATTAGCAGTCGTTGATGGATGATCATTTAATTTACGCAAGGAGAAAGGTAGTTTCTTTTTATTAATTTTCTCGTAATTTTTGGCATTCCTTTGCTTTTAGGTGCTTTGGCAATTTTGTCTTATTATTATTTTGTCATCTCCAGCATTTCGTTATATTATTTCGTTTTACGTCATTTCTGTTTGTTTTCTGTTATTATTTAGGCATTTCTATACATTTAAGTTGGGTAATAAACGTTCCTGAACAATCAATTGAGTAAGCGAAAATACTTAAACTTGCAAGGGTTCAGCACTCAGTTTGAGGAACTGTTAAATAATCTTCTACAACTCTTATCCGTATTCTTTGGAAATCCACGCCCTAGAGTGCGATGGGATATTGCTTCTAATCTGGAAGGGCTTGCGATGAGAGGGGGAGATATTATTTATCACTGTAGTAGAATGTCAGAGATCTCCTTGGCTGAATGGTTAGCGTTGAGACCTTCGGTTCAGAGGGTCTCAGGTTCCAGGACAGGAATTTTAATCGCGTCTGATTAATACTTTTGGCTCGGGGACTGGGTCTTTGTGTTTGTCCCAACACTTTCTTCTTCATATTCAGACAACACACTTCGCTACCAACCACCACAGAAAAACGCGATACTGATTACATCCTTCCATATAGGGTTGGCGTCAGGAAGGGCATCCGGCCGTAAAACAAGACCAAATCCTCATGTGCGACACTGTTCGCACCCACGACCCCACAGGTGCATGAAAAAGCGGTTGTGGACAGTGCACATATTTATTATTTTGGTACATTTATATTTTCGTACATATTTTGGATCATTTTCTCGCTTATTTTCAGTCACTTTTAGAGGATGGTGGCGATTATTATTTTAAGAGGAAGTGCAAGTAGGAAACCGTCCTCCATATAACACTAATCAAAGAGAAAAATGGAAGGGGTCCGACACTTTGAAAATGAAGGTATCGGCCAAAGGAAGACAAGGCCACGACGGGTGAGAGAATAAAAGACTCCCGAGGACTCCAACCCAATACCGTCGGAGTCAGAAAAGAACAAGAGTTGACCAAGGGAGGTCGCATGGGATAGATGAAAGTGAGGAACCTGGCATAAGTAAGTGGAAGAAATGCCAGAACTCAGCTATGGGCCCTGTGATCGTCAAGCCAAGCTCTCAAGTTCAGACCCCTGCGACCCCTTTTAGTCGCCTCTTACGACAGGCAAGGGATACCATATGTTTTATTATACCGCCTCCACTCACAGAGGGATTTTTAGGTAATTTTATGGGTCATTTCTTAGGCATTTCGAAAAATCAAAATCCGGACCACCGAACGAGTTGGCCGTGCGGTTAGGGCACGCAGCTGTGAGCTTACATTCGGGAGATAGTGGGTTCGAACTCCACTGTCGGCAGCTCTGAAGATGGTTTTCCGTGGTTTCCCATTTTCACACCAGGCAAATGCTGGGGCTGTGTTTTAATTAAGGCCATGGCCGCTTCCTTCCCACTCCTAGCTTTTTTCTGTCCCATCGTCGCCTTATGATCTATATGTGTCAGTGCGATGTAAAGTCAACTGCCTTGTCAAAATTCGGGCCTTAGTAAGCACCACCAGCACCGTCGGTTTCCAGCGCGTCAAAGGACTCCTTGCACTAAGTTCCGCCACCCTGGGGCCTACCAAGATCAGAAGTAGTTAGATTGGATGTTAGAAAAAAACAAATAACTTTCTTGCCTGCTTGATTACCCTAGCGTATACTGGCCTCCATACGCGGTAGGTTGTTCGAATATTAGGACACAGACGATCCGCCCTATTAACAAAAGCTACCAGGAGCACATGGCCAGTTATTTCACCTCACAAACTCTTTACATTTGTGTACTGTTATCTAACTTACTTTCCCCTCACTCTTACGACTATCAACCATTACATTACGTAACATGGATACCCTTAGTTATTTACTACCGCAAAATAGAAGCTAACCCCACCGAGCGAGTGTCCCTACGGTGAGTGTCGCGCAGCTGTGAGTTTGCTTTCGGAAGATAGTGGGCTCGAATCCGACCGTCGGCAGCCCTGAAGATGGTTTTTCGTGTTCTCCCATTTTCACACCAGGCAAATGGTGGGGCTGTACCTTGATTAAGACCACGGACGCTTCCTTCCCAGTCCAAACTCTTTTCCACACTTCCGTCGCCGAAAACCTTAGATGTGTTACTGTGACATTAAACAAGCAGGGGAAAAAAAGGTAAACCAATTGCCATATAAATTCTCTGCTTGTTTTCCGCCATAGTAATCCTCAAAGTATGTAGCGCGACCTTTTTACCCATCTAGGATGTTTTATTGCATAATCTTGGTCATATTCCTCGTCTCTGTGATTTTTTCTTTCAGCTAAATATTCCAGCCGTCTTGAGTCGTAGAACGCAATTATCTAAATCTCAAGCAGTAACCACAAGAAGCTACGAGTAAATGAACGTAGCCACAATTCTCAACAGTGCCAAGCGCGCTTAGTGCTATGAGGATTTTAGCCCTTCGATCCAATAAGGCCTCGAGTGCTATTTCATAATAAGATCTAAGTATGACTGCATTACTGTAGGTAGTTTGTGGAACTTTATAATCTGACTGACCAGGATGTGGTCTGCATTATGAACGAGTACACGTCATATCCTTGGGATTTATACCCTTAGGGTGACACCTTGGGAGTGCTGGGGTTTCAAAGTTGCCACACTGTCGATGTGATCTATATCGATTAATAGGGTTTAAAGATTAAAATACCGGGCGAGTTGGCCGTGCGTGTAGAGGCGCGCGGCTGTGAGCTTGCATCCAGGAGATAGTAGGTTCGAATCCCACTATCTGCAGCCCTGAAAATGGTTTTCCGTGGTTTCCCATTTTCACACCAGGCAAATGCTGGGGCTGTACCTTAATTAAGGCCATGGCCGCTTCCTTCCAACACCTAGGCCTTTCCTATACCATCGTCGCCATAAGACCTATCTGTGTCGGTGCGACGTAAAGCCCCTGGCAAAAAAAAAAAAAAGATTAAAATTGTATTTGACAAAGCAAATTACAAGTAAAAATTACATTGTGTGAAAAGTAACTAACATTAGTAATAAATATGTAATTAAATATTATTTTCATTAAATATGTAGTAGTAGTGAAAATTCACAGCCTGTTTCCAGTCATTCCACCGGGTCAGGAATGGAATGAAACCCCCGTCTACCGGCGAGGATAGGAAATGTGCCGGTTGCCGAAGCCTGTCGCACTCCTCTGGGGCAATGATTAATGCATGATAGATGAAATGATACTGGCGAGTGTTGCTGAAATGAAAGATGACAGGGAAAACCGGAGTTCCCGGAGAAAAACATGTCCCGCCTCCGCTTTGTCCAGCACAAATCTCACATAGAGTGACCGCGATTTGAACCATGGAACCCAGCGGTGAGAGGCCGGCGTGCTGCCGCCTGAGCCACGGAGGCTATAGTAATAGTAGTATTGGATTATACTTACAAAAAATGTTCTATAATTCCTTTTCATATGGCTTATGATTATGGTATGAAACAATAACATTTTAAGTACTTCCATACTGTACGATAAAGTTATCTTTTCTTTCAGTTGGCTTTACGTCGCACCGACACGGATAAGTCTTACGGCGACGATGGGACAGGAAAGGACTAGCAGTGGGAAGGAAGCGGCCGTGACCTTAAGGTACAGCCCCAACATTTTCCTGGTCTGAAAATGGGGAACTACGGAAAACCATGTTCAGGGTTGCCGACAGTGGGGTTCGAACCCAATATCTCCCGGATGACAAAGTTATCAATCAATCAATCAATCAATCAATCAATCAATCAATCAATCAATCAATCAATCAATCAATCAATCAATCAATCAATCAATCAATCAATCAATCAATCAATCAATCAATCAATCAATCACTATTGATCTGCATTTAGTGCAGTCGTCCAGGTGGCAGATTCCCTATCTGTTGTTTTCCTAGCCTTTTCTTAAATGATTGCAAAGAAATTGGAAATTTATTGAACATCTCCCTTGCTAAGTTATTTCAATCCCTAACTCCGCTTCCTATAAAATAATATTTGCCTCAATTTGTCCTCTTGAATTCCAGCTTTATCTTCATATTGTGATCTTTCCTACTTTTAAAGACACCACTCAAACTTATTCGTCTACTAATGTAATTCCACGTCATTTCTCCACTGACAGCTCGGAACATATCACGTAGTCGAGCAGCTCGTCTCCCTTCTCCCAAGTCTCACCAGCCCAAATTTTGCAACGTTACTCTTTTGTCGGAAATCACCCAGAATAAATCTAGCTGTTTTCTTTGGATATTTTCCAGTTCATGAATCAAGTAATCCTGGTGAGGGTCCCATACAGTGGAGCCATACTCTATTTGGGGTCTTACCAGAGACTTATATGCCCTCTCCTTTACATCCTTACTACAACAGTTAAATACTCTCATCATAACCATGTGCAGAGATCTGTACCCTTTATTTACAATCATAATTATGTGATTTCCCCAATGAAGCTCTTTCCTTATAGGCCTATTAACACCTAGGTAGGCCTACTTACAACGATCACCAAAGGGAACTAGCACCCCATCAACGCAGTGAAATGAAATGGCGTATGGCTTTTAGTGCCGAGAATGTCCGAGGACAAGTTCGGCTCGCCAGGTGCAGATCTTTTGAGTTGACTCCCGTAGGCGACCTGCGCGTCGTGATGAGGATGAAATGATGATGAAGACGACACATACACCCAGCCCCCGTGCCAGCGGAATTAACTG
This sequence comes from Anabrus simplex, assembly GCF_040414725.1. Lineage (NCBI taxonomy): Eukaryota > Metazoa > Arthropoda > Insecta > Orthoptera > Tettigoniidae > Anabrus > Anabrus simplex. The sequence continues at coordinate 49,175,738 of NC_090269.1, read as the reverse complement.
AATTAAAATTCCCGACCCTGCCGGAAATCGAACCCGGGACCCCTGTGACCAAACGCCAGTATGCTAACCATTTAGCCAACGAGCCGGACATCAACGAGGTAATTAAAACTGAGAGGACTTTTCCTTTTTGTGAAAATCACAACCTGACTTTCAATCCCGTTTATCACCATATCATTGCCTACTGTCCGTCTTACAACATTATCGAGGTCATTTTGCAGTCGCTCGCAATCTTGTAACTTATTACTCTGTACAGAGTAACATCATCAGCAAAAAGTATTATCTCTGAACTCTGATTCCACTTCTTTACTCATATCATTTATATATATAAGAAAACATAAAGGTACAATAATACTGCCTTGAGGAATTCCCCTCTTAATTATTACAGGGTCAGATAAAGATTCGCCTACTCTAATACTCTGAGTTATATTTTCTAGAAATGTAGCCATCCATTCAGTCACTCTTTTGTCTAGTCCAATTGCACTCATTTTTGCCAGTAGTCTCCGATTATCTACCCTATCAAATGCCTTAGATAGGTCAATCGCGATAAAGTCCATTTGACCTCCTGAATCCAAGATTTCTGCTATATCTATGCTGGAATCCTATAAGTTGAGCTTCAGTGGAGTAACCTTTTCTAAACCAGAACTGCCTTCTATCGAACCAGTTATTAATTTCGCAAACATGTCTAATATAATCACAAAAAATGCTTTCCCAAAGGTTACATGCAATGCATGTCAAACTGCTTGGCCTGTAATTTTCAGCTTTATGTCTATCACCCTTTTCTTTATACACAGGGGCTACTATAGCAACTCTCCATTCATTTGGTATAGCTCCTTCATGCAAACAATAATCAAATACAGTAAGTACTTCAGATACGGTACTATTTCCCAACCTATCGTCTTTAGTATATCCCCAGAAACCTTGTCAATTCCAGCTGCTTTTCTAGTTTTCAACTTTTGTATCTTACTGTGAATGTCATTGTTATCATAGGTCAATTTTAATACTTCTTTAGTATTAGTCACCTCCTCTATCTGAACATTATCCTTGTAATCAACAATCTTTACATACTTCTGCCTTTTGAAGATTCTCGCATACACACTCCCCTTGTTCATTAGTGATTCCTGGAATGTCCTTGTTGGAACCTGTTTCTGCCTTAAAGCACCCATATATACCCTTCCTTTTTCACTAAAATTTGTATGACTGCCAATTATGCTTGCCATCATGTTATCCTTAGCTGAATTCTTTGCTAGATTCAATTTCCTAGTAAATTCCTTCAATTTTTCCTTACTTCCACAGCTATTTCTAACTCTTTTTCTTTCCACCCTACACCTCGTTCATAGTCTTCTTACTTATCTGTTATAATATAGTGCATCCTTACCATTCCTTACCAGCGTTAAAGGCACACACTTGTTTTCACATTCCTCAACAATTCCTTTAAACCCATTCCAGAGTCTGTTTCACTTTTTTTTACCGTTTTCTTCCGATCATAGTTACTTTTTAAAAACTCCCTCGTGCCTGTTTTATCAGCTTATCGTTGTTTCTTTAGATAATTTATTGTAGCCTATATAATCTGCTGTTTTCTAATTTTAACAGTAAGTGCAGTTGCTTATTCAATAACCAAATTACAGGTATAATCAAAATAGTTCGAATATTTAGTAAAACATTGTATGCACTGTTAATTGCGGCGTATATTGCACAGTTTATTGTTGTAGCTAATTTCCTGTTGCCTTCGTGCCCTGAAAATAAAAAATAATAGGTAAACCTTACGCAATAAAATTAACCTGTCTTTATACCCTCTGTTACGGAACACGCACAGACGTATAGTAAATAAACAGGCAGTGCTGTACCTCGTACCACTGGTGCCAGTGAAGCCGGAAACTTGCGGCCGCCGCCATCTTACGTCACTACAAATCCACCGTAGTATATGTTACTTTGTTATATGCAGTTTTGGTTTGTTGTTTTTTATGCACATTTCACTTTTATTTTTGGCAAAACTACTGTGTGGTAGAATGGTGAGTACCTGCGTAGTGTTTGGGTGTGGTTTCTCCTATTCACGAAAAAAGAAGAACGAAGGAACAGGAGTTTCAATACAGAGGTAAGTGGCTCACATGTGCTCATGAACACTTGTTTAGTAATTAATTTAGTATTAAAGATGCCTAACTATGTAGGAGACAGATATAACTTCCTTCCGATGTATATTTATTGGCGTTAGCCCCATTGTGATGGCGGAATAATAATAAAAATGATAATAATAATAATATCATCATCATCATCATCATCATCATCATCATCATTGTACAGGGAGGTACACCTCAACTCCGCACACTCACAGAAAGCGCCTAAATGAACTCTTGTATCGACCCAAACGTGCAATTGCTACTACATAGAGTTGGAACTTTAATCAGAAGATGTCACTACTGAAGCATTAAGTAATTGTGTGATTGTGAAGTTTCCTAAACTGATTGGTTTCCTTTTGGTTTTATTTTGCTGTATACCAAGAAGTTTGGACGTTTTTCCACAGATATCACTACCAAAAACTATGGCCATGCACTCTGGTGCAAGTTAAAGGAAGTTGTTTTTTGTTCATGGGTTTTCTTTAGTAAATTAACTTTCGTTTGTTTTCCTGATATATTTCAAGGTTTGCAACTCTTATTTCTCATTCCGCCAGTTTTTGAATGTGACCAATCACTAATTTTCTGTACTTATTTTTCAGTCTGTCACAGGCTTCTTCTTGGTTTTTGGGTGTAAAAGTTTGAATTGACCAATAAAATTGAGAGGGTGTGTCCGGATTAGTCCAGAATCCTCTCAAACCTTCCCTTCGGGTATATAAGCTGAGACTTTTCTGGCTACCTTGTCTCATTGATCGTCGTCTTTCTGAGTGTGTGTGTTAAGACAGGAGGCGGGACGCCTCATTCTTCGGCGGGCAGAACAACAGCCAGGTAATGGCCACTTAAAATCAATCTTTCTTGCTGTCTCCGCAAATTTATCCGAGGGGAAGGTCCGAATTTCTAACTATGTAACCGTTTTAATGTAAACTTCTTCCTTTATATGTAAAATTTCATAAAGTCTTTAACTACAAATCGGGGATAGAGAGTGAGTAACCCTCTCGAGCTCCCCTTCATATTGGTTTGAGGTGACTACGATTTCGTAACTGTTTTCTTTCCTGTAATGTATGAAATTTATTTTCATTCGAGTCACCTCAGTAGCTGTATCATCGGGCTGAGAGCCCTGTTAGGTTTTTTAGGTTCATTATCTAGGAGCGCAAGTGTACGCCTCCATTCAGTTTGTGTTCGGGCCAGTCATTTAACCTGTTCTTGTTTCCACGAAGGCCCAGGAGGTTGGGTACTAGAAACCAGTGTATACTAACTTTTATCAACTGTAAATTGCGCCCAGAGAGGCCAGAGGTCTTAAAATTTTGTGTAACGTTGCCTTGAGTTGGCTGTAAGAAACTGAGAGCATGTAAGCTCTTTACAAAGTTTTGTTATAGTGAGGGGTGCCTCTGGAAGGCTAAATATTGTAATTTGTGGGAGCAAAGTGCTCTTGAATTTGGGAGATTTCTACCCTTGTCTAAATAATACCACTTTGAAATTGTAATTGTGTGAAGCCCAAAATTGTTGAAGTTCTGAACCTTGAATCTTCCAATTTTGGAATTGTCATTGTACCTGTAACCTCATTATTTTACTGAGTGAAAAATTTGTTTTGTGATTTAAAGAGAAATACAACCTTTGTTAAAGTTTTAATTCAATTTCTGATATGGTAGTTAGACCCATTCAAAACCAGCACCTTCTTTCGCCTCTTTCTGCTTCACGGATATCTCCCTAACAATAATAATAATAAATAACAATAATAATGACAATAATAATATGTTGTAAATATGTGTAGATATATGTACATAGGCCAAGTCAGTCCATTATGTTATTATGTTACCGGCACAAGCTGAGCCTTCCTAAATAGATGTAATAATAATAATAATAATAATAATAATAATAATAATAATAATAATAATAATAATAATAATAATAATAAAATCACTGCAACACTTGGCTATAGATTGAGTTTTTGTTTTGTTTATATTATTAGTAACGAAATAATAGGCCTAATGGTCTTGCTCTCTTCTATTCTTTAAGGATATATTGTAAGGAAGTCAAAATTACTGTTAAAATTAGAGTGGAAGGATTAGCAAGTTTCCGTAAATCGATAGGTGTTAGGTTTATCACAGAATATTATTGAATATATCTCAAGATTTGTGGTAAAGATGTTAGTCAATTCTACTTGTAAGGAAACAGCTGTGCAAAAAGAAAATACTTATCCATTTTTTTTATGAACAGGGGTAATCTTTATGTTCCTACGGAAGATGTTGATCATGTGTGAAAATTTACTGAGATGTATGTCAGACAGAATACATGTAATGGTTTAAGTTCAGTCAATAATGGAAACATACCTAATGAAGCCTTAGTCATTTGTATGAAAGAAATTTGTTTTCAAGGTTAAGTTCACATGCTTTAGATCTAAACTCAATGGACACGCATATATATCGCCTTATTGGCATACTTTCAGCACTATTCTTGAAAATACGTGTGAATCATGCTGTAAGAGAGTTGAATGGAAACAGATCTGACCACAGATCAGTCTTAAGAGGCTGGCTATTTTTAAGCATTTGTAATTCAATGTTTCTTTCTTTTACAGTAAAATAAAGGACCTAATAAACAAACAAACAAAAACAAAACAAACCCCATGGCACTACAGCCCTTGAAGGGCCTTGGCCTACCAAGCGACCGTTGCTCAGCCCGAAGGCCTGCAGATTACGAGGTGTCGTGTGGTCAGCAAACGAATCCTCTCGGCCGTTATTCTTGGCTTTCTAGACCGGGGCCGCTAACTCACCGTTAGATAGCTCCTCAATTCTAATCACGTAGGCTGAGTGGACCTCGAACCAGCCCTCAGGTCCAGGTAAAAATCCCTGACCTGGTCCCTGACCTGGCCGGGAATGGAACTCGGGGCCTCCGGTTAAGAGGCAGGCACGCTACCCCTACACCACGGGGCCGGCAAAGGACCTAACAGGTCCAATTAATCAGTATTATTATTATTATTATTATTATTATTATTATTTCGATGTGGTTTTAATTCTTTTAAGTATCTCCTTTCCAATATCCCTGTTTCAACTACTATTTTACATTAATGCATCGGAATAGTGTAGTGACATAAGATGGCGGCGGCCGCACGCTTCCGGCTTCAGAATCTTGCTGCCCATTACCAGTCTAAATTTATATGCCTGTGGTAACATGGTAAGTACGGTTACCTTTTTAAAAAAAATTGTGATGTGCAATGTGTCACCAAGTACGTCACCATGTCTTCCTTTCCTATGTAGGAAGAATTATTCACTATTGAGTGTTTCTCTAGTGATTCGTGGTGTGATGTATTGTATGCAAATCAATATGTATTACGGCGAACACAAACATTAAGGCCCCGTGCTACAGGAACTGACTACAATTATTTTCAAGAGAGTTTAATCCTGATGTAAACATGGTATGTCTAGCCTACCCCTCCGCCAAAGAAAGAGTTGTGATTTAGGTTACTGAGCGTGTAGCACCGACCCCCGTCAACGTCTCGTGTTCGGACGTACAGTGCTACGCATCGCACACGGTACGACAACAGTGCGAAGAACTGAACTTCTGAATAAACGATTAAACCTAGATTCTGTTCACTTAGTTTAATGAACACATTCATAATGCACTGCTTATGGTCACTCCTGAGCGGTTTTCCTCTTTTGTGTTTCACTACACGCGCATTTCTCGCACTATGAATACTGACTCACTGACTGCTGGAAAATGCAATACCTATCTCCACGCTGCACAGCTTGGGACTTTCCCCCACTACGAGAAGACTTCCTGTATTACACCAAATACAGTAGAGACAATACGCGACACTCTGCGAGATATCGAGGTACAGCGATTAGAGCTCTGTTTAGCGGAGTGACCTGAGAGTTACTGATTCCGTCATAGGAGCACGTGTATTTGTTTATGAAGTTTTTTGGGTTATTTATGCGTTTGCATTAAGTTGATATAAGTAAATAGTAGCGTGTGCCATTCCTTTATATCTCTTCTCAAAATGAGTGGAAAGATATATGCTGCGTTTGACTGCAATAACTATGAAATGCAGAAAGATTGGCGGTCTTTCTTCCGTTTCCCCCGTGACAAGAAAATGTAAGTTAATACTGTGTTTGTATATATATTCTTCCAGTTACAAAGATATTTTTATAGAAGGCCTACTTCCTAAACTCCTGACCTGGCCGACCCACATTTTAACTGGCTTAAAATATAATAAGCATATTTTATTGTATAGTGGAGCAGTTAACCTTCAATACCAATGTGTTGTTGTAGGTGCGATTTAAGAAATGTGAAGATATTGCAAATTTCCTTTACCCTAATGTAATGGCAAGTATTGCTTACAAGGAAATTTTGAATGTTTTTGTGGCTAAATGTATAGATTTTCTTTCCGTTAGTAGGCTTCAAGTTAAAAGGAAAGTTGTCCAGCTCTTAAATGTAAATTCATTGGATCATGTGTGTAAGGAATGTGCCGATATTTTTATCGACAAGTGTCCTAATGTGATGTACAATGCTTTTAAATGAGAAAGAAAAGACAAATCTAACCGTGAAAGTTCAGGCAGGTATGCTAAAGCTAAAAAAGTAATGCATAGATGAAAGATCAAACCCTTTCACAGCAGTCCATTTCACGCCTTGATTATATGTCTAATTTCAGTCTTTAAATAATAACCTGTTAAATAATTCTTCATTCATGTATCCAGAATTGCTTTAGCAATTTTGAAGTTAATATTTTAGCAACATTTTCTTTTTAGACGTAATTTATTTATCCATTTCCGGATATATATTTCCACTGATATTTGAATTAGCGCAAATATTCAGGTCACGCCACTAGGAGCGCCACTTGCGAATTGTCTCCCATTTTAACAAGGCTAAATCCGGAAGTGTTGCGTATTGTCTCTACTGTGTTTGATTACACCACGCCTTGTGCCTTCATTCCTCGTTATTTAATCACTATTTTATAATTATAAACAAGCATATATATACCGGTATGTATGATAACCATATTTTAATTTGATTACGTACTCTTCCAAACTCTTTAAATGTAATAAAATAAAATAAATGCAACGTACTACTTTTCTTCGAGCTCGCATACAGTCGAGTGAGTGCGACGGTTGCTTCTCCAATGAACTATGTCTAATGTCCACGTACAAAGGCAAGGTGCTCCGCCAATTTGTTTACATCAAGATTAATATCTTGTGAAAGAAGTATAGACAAAGTTTGACGCTGATCTGATAAAATTATTTTTGGAGATGGAGAAGGACCGTTCAACATCGCAGAAGTCATCAGTAAATATTTTGAAAGAGAAAACTTGCTCGGCGAAATATATTCCGGATGTTCTTCTTGTTCTCCATGAATGCTGCTTTAAATTTGTAACAAGGTTCAATGACCAATGCAATGCACCTGTCCATCCCAGATTCTGACAGTTATTGTTTGGAGGCATTCGGCAAGTCCGACTCTTTGTCCGTGAAGTCCAGAAATCACATATTTAAAGGAACTCTTCTGTTAACCCAACTTTAGCAGTTGGAATCTTTTCTACGGTATATGAAAGGAAATTCGACAATTATTTTACTAGAGTCTGAAAAATAAAACTAACCGAAACCATTTTTGTAAATTGAATAATTACCTAGATATGCACAAAAATATTACATTCTTCACGTGATATGTACAATATGTAAAATTTCTAAAAATATATAAAATGAAACCCAAGTATAACCATATCAAAAGCACAATTCACCGACATTTTCCCTTTTCAGTCGTCTACAAGTAAAGGAACAAAATATGTAATATGTTGTTGAAACGTCATCTTTTTCCCTTTTACATTAGGACGTTGCTCAGTAGTATATACAGTTTTTGGGAAAATGCTGAGACTGTATCTTAATTAAGGCCACGGCTGCTCCCTTCCGACTCCTAGCCCTTTCATAACCGATGGTCGCCGTAAGACCAACCCAGTTTCAACATCATCATTCTTCACGAGCCCGAGGTATCCGTTCTTCTACATTCACGTGGATGAATAGCATATTGAAACTGAACGACACTTCTCACGAAATTCTCAACTGATAAGACGTACTTAACAAACGCGCAATCTTTCTTTGGATGTCTTCTACTTACGTTTTGGTGCGACGTAAAGCCACTTGAAAAAAATTACTAACACTAGATGGAGAGGAATTAAAACTAATACAGAAGTATTTTAAAGGAAGTGGATGGTCTACTAGAGGTGATGGAAAGGAGGGAAAATGAAATGGCGTATGGCTTTTTTTGTGTGCCGGGAGTGTCCGAGGACATGTTCGGCTCGCCAGGTGCCGGCCTTTTCATTTGACGCCCGTAGGTGACCTGAGTGTCGTGATGAAGATGAAATTATGATGAAGACAACACATACACCCAGCCCCCGTGCCAGCGAAATTAACCAATTAAAATCCCCAAGCCTACCGGGAATCGAACCCAGGACCCTTGTGACCAAAGGCCACCACGCTAACCATCTGCCCACAGAGCCGGACGGAAAGGAGGAAAAGTAAGTTTATAGGCCATAAAGAATATCCATCAATTCATAAACTGAGAACTTCCTCATGAACAAGCTGGTTTACGTACAGCCAGAGAAACCAGAGACAACAAACATTCGCTGCTTTTAGAAAGAAAGCAAGCGAGTTCCAGAAAGATATTTACCTATAATTTACTAACTTCACTAAAGCTTTCGGCTGTATGGTTCACAAGTTATGACAACCACTTACGAAAACAGTATAGTATTAACAACCACACTCTCCCACCATACCAGAAGAGGAACAGGCGATTCGATAAATAAATAAATAAATAAATAAATAAATAAATAAATAAATAAATAAATAAATAAATAAATAAATAAATAAATAAATAAATAAATAAATAAATAAATAAATAAATAAATAAATAAATAAATAAATAAATAAATAAATAAATAAATAAATAAATAAATAAATAAATAAATAAATAAATAAATAAATAAATAAATAAATAAATAAATAAATAAATAAATAAATAAATAAATAAATAAATAAATAAATAAATAAATAAATAAATAAATAAATAAATAAATAAATAAATAAATAAATAAATAAATAAATAAATAAATAAATAAATAAATAAATAAATAAATAAATAAATAAATAAATAAATAAATAAATAAATAAATAAATAAATAAATAAATAAATAAATAAATAAATAAATAAATAAATAAATAAATAAATAAATAAATAAATAAATAAATAAATAAATAAATAAATAAATAAATAAATAAATAAATAAATAAATAAATAAATAAATAAATAAATAAATAAATAAATAAATAAATAAATAAATAAATAAATAAATAAATAAATAAATAAATAAATAAATAAATAAATAAATAAATAAATAAATAAATAAATAAATAAATAAATAAATAAATAAATAAATAAATAAATAAATAAATAAATAAATAAATAAATAAATAAATAAATAAATAAATAAATAAATAAATAAATAAATAAATAAATAAATAAATAAATAAATAAATAAATAAATAAATAAATAAATAAATAAATAAATAAATAAATAAATAAATAAATAAATAAATAAATAAATAAATAAATAAATAAATAAATAAATAAATAAATAAATAAATAAATAAATAAATAAATAAATAAATAAATAAATAAATAAATAAATAAATAAATAAATAAATAAATAAATAAATAAATAAATAAATAAATAAATAAATAAATAAATAAATAAATAAATAAATAAATAAATAAATAAATAAATAAATAAATAAATAAATAAATAAATAAATAAATAAATAAATAAATAAATAAATAAATAAATAAATAAATAAATAAATAAATAAATAAATAAATAAATAAATAAATAAATAAATAAATAAATAAATAAGTCTTCTTCCCCCAGGCCTTTTCCCAATCACCTGGGTTGGGTACTCTGTATGGATGTAGCCAAGTTTTACGGTCGGGTGCCGTTTCTTTGTAGGGAAAAGTATTCTCTATTACGCGTTTCTGTGATGGTTTGTAGTGTGATGTGTTGTATGTAAATGGATATGTGTATTAAGGCAAACACAAACACCTAGCCCCGAGGTATAGGAATTGATTAGGCCTAAACGAAGTTAAATCCCTGTCCCGGTCGGGAATCGAACCCGGGGCCCTCTACACCTCTGAGTCACTACGCTGTCCATTCAGCCAAGGAGTCGGATGATCGAAAATTAATAATACAATTATTGTTTGACAAATTTTAACTGTCTCGTATTTCACATACCTTGCTATTATCACGTTATAGCGTCCACTCTTCTCTTCACGTTATTTCAATCCTGAATTCCTTGAAAACATTAGACAATTTATTGAGAAACTATTTCGCCGCTAGCAATCCCGTGCAATACGTAAACAAATAATAATAATAGGTATGGAATGAAAATAAATTATAAATTAGATACATAAATTGTATACAATATACGACAGTATGACATATTCTATTATTATCTGACGACTTGCAGTTGACAACATACTGCCAAGGAAGGTTCGGAAAGTTCCATGTACAACATAATTAATGCCGGCCATCTCATGCGTGTCAAGGCCATAGTCATACCACATTCATACGTCAGGAAATTAGTGGACTGCTCCTAGCGTTTCGTATTCTTTGTCAGTCGACTCTAATTAGATCTGCCTTCTCCCGAAAAAACCCTTCCTCTATCCCTCCGTTCTTAATTATATTTTATTTGACTGACTGAGTGATTGGTTACGAAGTAAATTATAAGCAAACGCAGGTCACTGAACCTTTGGTTAGCCTACTTTCAACGCACGAAAAATGATGATGATGATGATGATGTTGATGATGCTTGTTGTTTTAAGGGGCCTAACATCGAAGGTCATCGGCCCCTAATGGTAATAAATGAAAGAACAAAAATTTCAAAGGCATCCACTGACCAAAATAAAAATAAAATATGTCATGAAGAATGAATGGATGGACAGGAACCCAACAAAACACAAAACAAACAAACAAAAACCAGTGGATCGGACTCAAAACAGATCGAAAATAACATTATTACCGACCAAGGAACCACTTATAAAGCACAATGATGCTTGGTGTCTAAAGGGGGTGCAAAATCCACATCTATGGCCCCACAGAATGTTACATGTCGCGAGTAAAATAGAACCATGGTATGTGTCATGTTGGGGTATTAATCAGAAGTAGCGAAGACTCACGGTGTTCCACAAAAGTATTGCAATACGTACAATTAACGCAGACCTGTGGTGTCTCTCACACAATGGCGCAACTCATAGCCAACGCAAACCGAGAAGATTCCCCACCTAGGTGTACTAAACACGGGCGCCGGTATTCCCGTGGTGTTCCTCACGTAGTGGGTACTAACCACAGGAAACGCAGACCCACGGTGCTGCTCATATAGTGGTACAACTCACAGGCTACGCCCAGACCCGCGGTGTTGCTCACATGGGTACGACGCACGGGTGCTGGAATCCACCAGGCCAGGCTTTTACTGCTAATAATCACAAACCTATTTTGTACCGAATTTAGTGGTACTACTCGCAAGTACAGGCAACCTATGGTGTTCCCCGCGTGATGGTACGATTCAAATTCGTTTCATGGTTCTAATTAAGTCAGCCCTTGGTCGCCCCTTTTAGTCGCCTCTTACGACAGGCAGGGGATACCGCGGGTGTATTCTACATGTGCGTCCCCCACCCGCAGGGGGTAGTGTGTTCGGTCCGCGAGAGGTATTTTATTTCCCTCAAGTCCGCCGGCAAGCCGGTTAGGACCCCCCTATCCGCCACCTGGGACGCGCCACGTGGGAGTATCACCTCTCCCCCTGCTACGCCAGCGTAGCAGGTTCGTGGCACGAAGAATGGACAGTGGTAAAAGCGGAACTGAAGATGAGGAGAGCTCGAGCCTAACTTATATGCAACATGTTTGTGACATATAGGCCCAGTTTATTCCACCTCAGTTAACATTTAACTGCGTGTTAAATTAATGTAATAGTGAATTTAACCAAATTAGCATTTAACCAACACTGATTAAGGCTAACAATCTGTTAAACTCTCAGTTAACTTAACTGCCCTGGTGCAAGCAGTTAAATTCTCTGTTAGCTCAAAGCATGGCAGGTGCATTAGATGCAGAACTTCTGTATCTTGAATATTGGAATATGATAGACCTTTCCCAGAAAGAAACAGAAGATATGTATTTCATACAGTTGTTTCAGTTGCTTGATCGTATGTTGGCTAACGTCAGTTTGCACATTGAATTCACTAGAAATATTTTGCCAGCCGTCACTTTAACATTGAGCACGGATCCATTAGTTTGCTTACTTTCTATAATAAGTACGTACTTAGAAGTAATTTACAAAAGAAGAGTAATTTGAACCACGCACTTTCTTCTTGGCTTTTACATATTGGTGTACAGAGCAGCAGTATGGGTTGTAGTAAGGTTGTAAAGGAGGGGGCATACAAGTCTCTGGTAAGACCCCAAATAGAGAGTATGGTTCCAGTGTATGGGACCGTCACCAGGATGGCTTGATTCATGAACTGAAAAAAGAAAAAAAAAGACAAAGAAAAGCAGCTCGATTTGTTCTGAGTGATTTCCGACAAAAGAGCAGTGTTACAAAAATGTTGCAAAGTTTGGGCTGGGAAGATTTGGGAGAAAGGAGACGAGCTGCTCGATTAAGTGGTATGTTCCGAGCTGTCAGTGGAGAAATGGCGTGGAATGACATTAGTAGACGAATAAGTTTGGGTGGTGTCTTTAAAAGTAGGAAATATCACAATATGAAGATAAAGTTGGAATTCAAGAGGACAAATTGGGGCAAATATTCCTTTATAGGAAGGGGAGTTAGGAATTGGAATAACTTTCCAAGGGAGATGTTCAAGAGATTTCCAATTTCTTTGAAATCATTTCAGAAAAGTCTATGAAAACAACAGATTGGGAATCTGCCACCTGGGCGACTGCCCTAAATGCAGATCGATAGTGATTGATACATCCTTTCTACATGGTTCCCAGTTCTGAGGTGATTTCTGTTTTACCTTATTACTACCTTATACTCTTATTTGAAGACTTAATACTGGAGTTAACAGATACTTTTTCAAGGGATAACCATTATCACCCAGTAGAATACCATCTAGGTTTCAAGTTATGCTCTAAGCTGGCAGTTATTGAAAATAGTGGTTCCATGAACGGATTCGGGCCAACGTGAAATAACATTCCTAATACCTACGTATTTTTTAATCGGAAGTTGTCTGCATATTCCACCGACTTTTCTACTAATTGAGAATGGTATGTTATTCCTTCCGCGCGGCATCTCTCCAACCTCTAATCGGCAATTTTCTTTCTTTGCTCTTCTTTTCAAATTTTCGTACAGCTGTTTTATTTGCTTAATTGTACGTTGATTAATCTTGGCATGCGCATTACATTAATTACAAATTTTCTGTCAAGCCTCACTTTTGGCTTTCAGCACTTATTTCCAAAAATTTATCTCAAAAAGAAGATAATTTTGAACCTCGTATTCTCGGCTTTTTCCATTTTGTATTACCGGTAGTCTATTCAGCAAAAGCAAATTCACAGTCAAGATACAGAATGGTTGCCTAGCTATACTTCCTCTTAAAACAATAATCACCACCCACCACCACCACCACCACCACCACCACCTCCTCCTCTTCCTCCTCTTCACAGTGAAGACAACCTCGCTATGTTGACTTCACGTTCCTGTATTTAAACAAAAGTGCATCGGAGCACATTCAAAACCCACGGGTTCTGCCACTGCCTTTTCGATTCGCACTGATCATGACTCCCATAAGAGTTAACAGCATGTTAGCTAACATTTCCCAAAAAAACAGGAATCTTTCTTTTTTTTTAATATTTGAAACAAGGATGACTGATTATTCGAAAAAGACCGTAAATTACTTTTCGTCTCCCAAAATTAAAATAAAATTTCACATTTTAACACGTTTATAAAGGAAATTCATTACTCTATCAAACAATAAACGTAAGATTTCGATATTTTCGAATTTAACACAACGGATTGGTTGCGCTCTAGTGGGCACATGTACCTAGTCACAGATTTATCACGAGTTTACCTCCCTTTACCCTATGCTTCATTTACTATGGAAAGGTATTTCATAATGTATAGTGACATACATTATTCAGTATTAAGGAATATAGGGGTGGCTTCTTTCACACAGGACCTCAAAAAATGTCAAAGTGCAGTTTAACTTTTTGAAAATAGCTTACTAATCCATTCTCTATTAGAAAAGCAGTAAATCAGTCACTATCAATCAATCACTACTGATCTGCATTTAGGGCAGTCGCCCAGGTGGCAGATTCCCTATATGTTGTTTTCCTAGCCTTTTCTTAAATGATAGCAAAGAAATTGGAAAATTATTAAACATTTCCCTTGGTAAGTTATTCCAGTCCCTAACTCCCCTTCCTATAAACGAATATTTGCCCCAATTTGTCCTCTTGAATTCCAGCTTTATCTTCATATTGTGATCTTTCCTACTTTTAAAGACACCACTGAAATTTATTTGTCTACTAATGTCCTCCCACGCCATCTCTCCACTGATAGCTCGGAACATACCACTTAATCGAGCAACTTGTCTCCTTTCTCCCAATTTTTAACACTGTGTTAAAAAACAGCTTGTTATAACTGAGTTTCAATAAAATGAGCTTGGGTTGGTATAGTGCAGTAAAACATGCTGAAAGTGGAACACGGTTTTCCTTTTCCACGTAACTATGTAGAAAAGAATAGTATATATATCTCATTTTCGCATCCGCAGATAAAAATCTATGTATTGTGATTTCGGAAATATTTGCAACTGTTTCTCGTACAGTACGCATACTCTTGATGACCATCTCTCAACAGTGTGTCATTATGATTTATGGTCATTACCTTCACCATCCACCTGTCGAGTCCTCCTCGGCTCATTAATTAACATCGAACATAGTTTGCTGTAAACCGGAGGCCATTAATGGGATAAGGCAATGAGGGGAGTGATTAATCACAAGTTTTAGAGGTAAATTTCATACAAGTTGAACACCGAATGGAGTTATTCCCATTTGTTCACATTGGCCCAACTGTCAGTGAAAGAGAACACACATGTTTTCACTACAGCCACCAAGAAAAGTCAGAGAGCATTTCGTCAAATTCTCGCAGTTGTTTCGTATAAGCGTCACCGTGATAAATAGTCCCGTGTGTTATCTGCGCACTTTTTAGCGATAGATTTGTGTACGAGTGTGAGGAGTAAGGAGAGAGCTTTCCCGGTTCGGTTAGTACTGCCAACTGAATGGAAATGAAATCTGAATTGAATCGATGATATGATCGATCGATATGAATTTTCTAAACCTTTGTTATCTTAAGCCAACAACTGTGTCACACACACAATATATAACATTACATAACATTTCTCGATGCGAATCTTATTCCTAGAGTGAATTCTATAGCTTGGCTTTGCTGTGTAAATAACAACAGTACTAGTACGTAAAGTGTACGCCAGATGTCGCACAGCGATGCATTAGCGATTCATAGATTGTGTTTCAAAGGTTGCCTGTACGAATCTCGAAGATTGCCGAAGTCGACCGATTCAGCACTAGGGTGTAAATCTATCGCTAAAAAGTGCGCAGATAATACTTAGTGGATGTCAAGTCTATCTGTCCATTTTGTGACTGTAGGGGACACCTGTAATAGGATGTGCACTTTCTTGCAATGGCGTCTCGTCACCTTAAATTTGTTCAGGGCTAATTTAAAATAATTCTTTTGTTGTATGCAAAATACAAAATAAAGTTGATGCCCGTTACTGTACAAAAATTGACCCTGACACTAGTGTCCAAAAGTTAAGCATAATCACTAAACGAGGCCATACCGCCTGATAGGAATGTCAGACGGATTGCTGAAAAAGCGGAAGATGAATCACACACCATGTCACAAAACTTGTCCAAAAAAAAAAAAAATGTCAGAAAGGTTCGGATAGCTAAGGTACACATTTGACAACAACGAACAAAACTTGGCAATGTCCTTCACAACAAAATATGCTGTTAATAGGGTTTTTTTTTGCTAGGGGCTTTACGTCGCACCGACACAGATAGGTCTTATGGCGACGATGGGATAGGAAAGGCCTAGGGGTTGGAAGGAAGCGGCCGTGGCCTTAATTAAGGTACAGCCCCAGCATTTGCCTGGTGTGAAAATGGGAAATCACGGAAAACCATCTTCAGGGCTGCCGATAGTGGGATTCGAACCTACTATCTCCCGGATGCAAGCTCACAGCAGTGCGCCTCTACGCGCACGGCCAACTCGCCCGGTTTAATAGGGTTTATGGTTCCCTAACGGCCGCACATGCTTTACAGCGACGTGGCATGCTCTCTATCAGATGATCCAAGAGCTCTTCTGGCAGTCGACCCCATTCCTCCGAAAGGACAATGCGAAGGTCTTGGAGGGTCCTTGGTGGATGCTCACGGGACGCAACTCGCCTCCCCAATGCATCCCAGGTATGTTCTATAGGATCCAGATCCGCAGATCTCGCTGGCCAGTCCATGCATTGAGTGACTTCCCAAGATAGAAATTCATCCACCAGAGCAGCGCGGTGCGGTCGGGCATTATCGTCCATTAAGAGGAAGTCTGGACCAACCGCACCTCTGAAGCGTCGAACATGTGGTCTCAGTACCTCATCCCTGTGTTTCCGAGCGTCAGCAGTGTTCCTCGGACCACCCATGAAGATGTGCAGGTCCGTACGGCCATTCAACATGATGTCGCCCCACACTATGACGCTACCAGCACCACACTGGTCCCGTCCCACGATGTTCCTGTGGTTGTATCGGCTACCCGGTTCTCTCCACATTAATGTGCGACGGGAATCGTTCTGCAAACTGAAGAGGGATTCATCTGTGAAGAGCACATGCCTCCATTCATTAATGGTCCAGTTTCGATGTTGACGGCTCCACAGTAAACGGATCCGTCTCTGTGCTGGAGTTAGCGGGACGCACACCGCTGGACGTCGGGCAAACAGCCCTGCTGTTTTGAGTCTCCAGAACACAGTTTGCCGGGAAACGGCAACCCCTGAGACGGCTCCAAGCTCCGCCGACAATTGTCTTGCAGGTGCACTCCGATTTCGTCGGGCGCTTAAGGCCAGATATCGGTCCTGCTGTGGGGTGGTTACCCTTGGTTGACCTGGTACTGGCCTACAACTAACATCTCCTGTGTCTCGAAATCGTCTCCAAAGCCTGGAAATAACACTTTGTGGCACATTCAAGAATACGGCGACTTCGGTCTGTGTTTGGCCTGCTTCCAGGCGGCCGAGTATTCTACCCTGCAAAACGGGGTCCAAATGGCGTCGTTGTGCCAGTATGTTGTCATGTTCACCACGAGGCTACACGCCGCACACTATAACAGGGCAAACACGACTGAGGGAATATGGGGCGCAGGCACTGGCTGCGTTTACCTTGCGGTTACGCCGCTAGTCAAAGCAGGGAACACTCCTTTCCTATGCAGAGCCAACACGTAAGGTTGGTAGGTGCATATGTCGTGCGATTTGCGGTCTATTTCCTGTTGCCCTGCTTACTCCTAACTTATGCTAAACTTTTGGACACTAGTGTAGATAACATGATGTTGAAATCTTCGCTGAGGCAGTAAAACGCTGGCCTACTGAGATCAAGTTTACAGGTTCGATCCTGGTTCAGTTCGGTGGTATTTGATGGTGCTCAAATACAGCAGCCTCTGTCGGCAGATTTTACCAGCACGTAAAAGAACTACTACCGTAAAAGTAGTGTTAGTGGGACGCAAAACAATTATTATTATTATCATCATCCGGCTCCTTGGCTGAATGGTCAGAGTTGAGGCCTTCGGTTCAGAGGGTCCCGGGTTCAATTCTCGGCTGGGTCGGGATTTTAATCGCGTGTGATTAGTTCTTCTGGCTCGGGGACTGAGGACTGGCTGTCCGTATTTGTCCCAACACTCTCCTCTTCATATTCAGACAACACACTACATTATCAACCATCAAAGAAACACATAATAGTGATTACATCCTTCTACATAGGGTTGGCGTCAGGAAGGGTATCCGACCGTAAAACAGTGCCAATTCCACATGTGCGATACAACTGTTTCCACCCGCGACTCCACAATGTGTTGGGAAAAGTGGTAGAAGATTATTATTATTATTATTATTATTATTATTATTATTATTATTATTATTATTATTATTATTATTGTACCGGTAATATTCCGGGAGTTTTTACAAAGAAGGTGCGGGCCGGGGAGATGAACATCACAGCACAAAATTAAGATCATAACTTTAATGTATTCTAAAGGTTGGATTAATTTGCTTTACTTCATATTTTCCCTTTTCTTTAGAGGATTAAGAGACCGGGCGAGTTGGGCGTGCGGTTAGGGGCGCGCAGTGTGAGCTTTCATCAGGGAGATTGTGGGTTCGAACCCCACTGTCGGCAGCCCTGAAAATGATTTTCCGTGGTTTCCCTTTTTCACACCAGGTAAATGCCTGGGCTGTACCTTAATTAAGGCCCCGGCCGCTTCCTTTCCACTCCTAGACCTTTCCTATCCCATCGTCGCCATATCTGTGTCGGTGCGACGTAAAACAACTAGCAAAAAATATGAATGCACACACCGATTAATACAATTATGTTACATAATAATTTACCAATGGGTTTTAACCCATAAACGCACAGCATGCGATAGAGGGGACCAGCCGTCGTAAAATGAAATTTCCCGAACCTAGTAACTAGTCTAGGTGGAGGGTTCCCCGATTTTCATAACATGGGGAAAAGTGCAAGGTAATTCTGGAAAGATTGTAACATGCGAATATAGTTTCCAAGCCTAGCATACTCTTACGGTGTAATACATGAACATGAACATGACAAGACCGCAGGGAGCGGAAGATTTTCAAGCCCACAAGAGGGCATTCCAAGAGAGAGATAAAATTTTCCAGAAAGCGCTGGTACCTTACAAACACCTTAAGGGTAATAATTTACACTGTCTCCAGCCAACTCAAGCGGCTTCAAAAGAGAATACAAGAGTTAACGTTAACCATTTAACTTTTAAAGGCCCAGAAGGAAATTCAAAACTGCAGTACAAATTCAATGGGGCCAGTAAACCTTAGTGGCCAATAACAACAACTAGTCCACACATCCAGTGACTAGATATCAGAGCTCCCAAAGTAACATCGAAATTTGATAATGAAAGAACATTAATCCTTAAGGATACAAGGTTTTAAAGGGCCCTTTGAACTTGCCGAAAAACACCCTTGCATTGGTTTACATACAAGATACCTTAAGCCTACCATCATCCCTTATTCACTATATCAGACTTAACGTCTTACCTCCATGCCCATTAGTCGTGAGCCCGCACAATAAGGAGTGCACGGTCAGGTCCAAGTATCATGGCGAGCCCCCCCCCCCCCCCCCCCGAAAAAACCTCTCATTGGTAGCCAAGGAGAGGCGAGGCGTGTTGCCAAGGGACAGAGGTAAGTGGCACGGGTGCCAACCTTAGGGGAGGAAATCAGATCTTTTACCCTGGAGCCATAACTTGGGAGGAGGGAGAATATAATTTATTATTAATCAGCTAATTGACATAATCCTAAAAACATCTAGACATAAAAAATAGACACCGATTAAAAGTAGAGGTACACAACAGCTTGCAAGCATGAATATAAGGCAGAACAAACAAGAAGAAACGGGGGGTGGGGAAATTCACGGTAAAATTATTATTATTATTATTATTATTATTATTATTATTATTATTATTATTATTATTATTATTATTATTGTACCGGGCGGTACACCCCTACGCCGCACTTTTAAATCTTGCGCCAATGAAACCTCCTCTACAGGAGAAAAACCGAACTTGGAACTTGACTTACTTAAACTTTTCCTCAGAAGATGTCACTACCGTAAGATTTTTTTAATGGTGAAGTTTCCTGAACTGTATGCCTTTCAACTTGTTTTGTTTTCCGTTCTTCAAGAAGTGTGGGCATTCTCTCATAGATGTCTCTGCTAAAGAACTATGATAAGGCACCCTGGTGCGAAGTTAAGGAACTTTTTTGAAGAAATTTTGTATGCCTAAGTTTGTTCTTTACTAAATTTCGTTCATTCATTGGTGGGTTGGCAATATTTAACTTTTTCTTCCGACAGTTTTGAATTTAGCCAATCCAGAATTTCTGTAGTTAATTTCCTACCAATCACAGGCTTCTTCTTCGATTTGGTGTGTAACTTTTAAATTCTCCAATAAAGTGAGAGGGTGTGGCTATTTTATTCATGAAAGGTCTCGAACTTTCCCCGAGGGTTTATAAACTGCTGATTTTCGCGTCTCTTGGCCATTTGATGAACAGCTATCTAAGTGTGTGGATGTGAAGCAGGAGGCGGGTGGTGCCTCTCATCAGGCAGCAGGTCTTCAGCAAGGTAATGGCCATTTAACATCTTTATTTCTGGCTAGCTCAGCAGTTTTACCCGCGGGAAAGGTCCGAAACCTTTACCATGTAACCTATCTTTCTAAACATGTAATTTTCTGCCGGCTTATGTAAAAATTAAATCTGTAACTGTAATTCGGGTATAGAGAGTGATTTACCCTCTCGAGCTCCCCTTCATTTTGGTTTGAGGTGACTACGTTTTGGTAACTGATTTTCTTCTCTTCCTTAATGTCTTAAATAATTCTTATACGAGTCACCTCCATAGTTTGGGAATAGCCCCTGATTCATCGACCTGGTGTCTTTTAGGTTTTAAGAAGCTACATAGAGGAGTGCAAGTGTTCGCTTCCTTTCATTTTGTTTTCGGGCCATTTATTTACCTGTTATTCGTTCTGCACGAAGGCCCTGTAGGCTGGGTACGAGATACCCCTGTTTCATTTTGTAAGTTGTGCCTTGATGGCAATTAATTGTTAAGTCTGGTATTGCCTTCAATAGGCTTGAAAAACTGAGAACGTGTCAGCTCTTTTCTAGTGTTGTTTGAATGCCTCTGGGAGGCTTGGCATTGTAAAATGGGAGCAAGTGCTCCATGTTATTAGGGGTTTTCTGCCTTTGAACAAATTTGGGTGTTGAGCTAGGAACTCGAAATTGTAAAACTAGGGGCATGTAGCCCAAGAGAGTTAAAATTCTTGGATCCTATTAAATTTTGTTGTTATTGATTGTTAAAACTCAGAAAATATAACCTTGTTAAAGTTTTAAATTAACTTTGATTTGGTAGTTAGACCCATTCATCCCGGCACCTTGTTTCACCTCTGCTGATCCACCAACCACGGTAACAATTATTTTTATTAATATTATTATTATTATTATTATTATTATTATTATTATTATTATTATTATTATTATTATCAGGAACTTCCGTGGCTTAGGCGGCAGCGCGCCAGCCTCTCACCGCTGGGTTCCGCGGTTCAAATCCCGGGCAGTCCAAGTGAGATTTGTCCTGGACAAAGCGGAGCCGGGACAGGTTTTTCTCCGGGAACTCCGGTTCTCCCTGCCTTATTCCATTCCAGCAACACTCTCCAATCTCTTTTCATTTAGTCTGTCATTCATTAATCATTGCCCCCAGAGGAGTGCGACAGGCTTCGGCAGCCGGTACAATTCCTATCCTCGCCGCTAGATGGGGGCTTCATCCATTCCATTCCTGACTGGAAACAAACAGGCTGTGGATTTTCATTTTCATTATTAGGGCTCAGATAATTACGTGCTTAACTTTTCAAAAATATGTATTTATGTGAAGAAAATATGTGATTACGTTTCCAAAACATATTCTTAAATTTGTACTATAATCATACCCCCCAGTTACTTGAAAATATAGTTGAAACGTCCAGCTGCTTGAATAACCAGTCCATAATGTTCTCGCGTAACAGGCCGGCGTACAGTGGGATATTTCATCAATCTAGGGCAAGCGATTCCAACTGAGGTGCTTCCACGGCCCCGGCAGCAGCCCCGGTGCTGTGCTATAGCACCTTTGGTGTGGAGGGGGAAGGAGGGGAAGTGACAAAGACAGAATCACAGGTCAAGTCAGCGCGCAGCTTATAAAAACGTTATTTATGACAGTTCTGTGAACACATAAACACACAATTTATTCTGTACATACTTTGCGTTTGCCTTAATGTACATTTAGCGTTTAAGTCGATTGCTGACATCGTTTTGCGACAACTAATTTACCAATAATGGATACAATCGATTTGGCAGTAGAAATTCTAAGTACAGCCTCTAAGTCCGCATCAGACAGAGAAGTCCTAGTTCTCCATTTATTTAAATTCAGAATTGAAAACATCTGTGTTTTTAATTAATTAATTAATTAATTAATTAATTATTTATTTATTTATTTATTTATTTATTTATTTATTTATTTATTTATTTATTTATTTATTGTTGCAATTTTCAGAGCAACAATAGTCCATAACTTGCTCGAACTGCGTCTTCTAAAGTATTGGGTTCAAGTATCTGTGGGTTCATTTTTGCAATAGGTCTTATGGCGATGATGGGATAGGAAAAGGCTATGAATGGGAAGGAAGCGGCCGTGGGCTTAATTATTTCGTTTGAAAATGGGAAGCCACGGAAAACCATCTTCAGCGCTGCCGACAGTGGGGTTCGAACCCACTATCTCCCGGATGCAAGCTCACGGCTGAGCGCCCCTAACCACGCCGCCAACTCCACCGGTGTTTTTTTCTTAGCACCACATCTAAGTCTAATTCTAAACAGTTCTTAATAATACAAAACCAAAAACGAAAACAAATCTACTAAATTGCATGTAAAACAATTCCTAATGAGTAAGTATCTCTGAAGAACTTTGCAATTCTGATTTTAACTTAGCGATTTGTTCGGTTCTTGCTGCGCCAACGATGTCATCATAGGTGGAAACATGTTTATTGTTGTAGTGTCGTCGTACGGGTGAAGTCTTTACGGTTAAAATGACATGACAAATTAAACATTGAGCTTTCTCTTCGGTAGTGAGAACAAAATATGAATCCACCCATGAAGGATTAAACGACATTTTTAACGAAGGTGAATCCAACTGCTCCACTGTCTGTTCTATCGAATAGATTCTACTAATGAAATGTCGTATGGCTTTTAGTGCCGGGATATCCCAGGACGAGTTCGGCTCGCCAGGTGCAGGTCGTTCTATTTGACATAGATTCTACTGAGAATGACACACACACACACAGAGAGAGAGAGAGAGAGAGAGAGAGAGAGAGAGAGAGAGAGAGAGAGAGAGAGAGAGAGAGAGAGAGAGAGAGAGAGAGAGAGAGAGAGAGAGAGAGAGAGAGAGAGAGAGAGAGAATGAATGTACTGTCTCTTACGCACACATTCACCGACCACTGCGCGGGGTAGGTGGGGAAGGAGGGAGAAGGTGCTGCTGAGAGCAGCGCTGGTGCGCCCCGGCACTAAGTGCTCGAGTTGGAAAGGCCTGATCTAGGGGATCTTCAGTCATTGTTTGATTTATATTTGCCTGTGTCAGGTTTTGACTTCCCATTCGATTAATATAAGGTATTGTCCGGCCCCGCGGTGTAGGTGGCAACGCGTTCGCCTGTCACCCGGCGGCCCCGGGTTCGATTCTCGGCCGAGTCAAGGGTAAACGATTAATATCCCTGGTCTGGGGATTGGGTGTTTATGTCGTCCTTAACGTTCTTTCCCTCACATTCAACACTTTACACCTCCGCCATTTACATAATACACGCAGGTTCCTCACATATGGTGCAACTAGTGGCAGAAGATCTTTCTAGGTCGACGCCCCGAACAAATAGCATTAAAAAAATATAAGGTATTTACTTCTGTATTGACCAGTATTGCAGTCAGTTAGTGAATCTAAATATATCTAATTGCTCTTACAGGCTTTTAAGGCCGCCAGTTGTATCTAAATAAACTTTCAGTGACAATTAGTACATAACATTGGTTAGAAGGTACAATATAAACTTAATATAGTCACAGAATAGACTACACAAAACTTACGTAAATAAATGTTAATTAATCTGAATCACAGCTGTAATCGGAATGATCATACAAATTATTCACACGAGGCTCTTTTAGCAATCGTACAACCTCGGGCATTATTTCTGAACGTTTGGTCTTGGCAGGAGCACGTTTACTAGCAATACACTTATGGATCAGAGGCGAACAGCAGTCTATGAAAATGAAAATCCCCAGCCTGTTTCCAGTCATTCGACCGGGTCTGGAAAGCAGTCTAAGAATTTTTACAATTTATTTTACGTCGCACAAACACAGATAGGTCTTAAGGCGACGATGGGATAGGAAAGGACTAGGAGTGGGAAGGAAATCACCGTGGACTTAATTAAGGTACAGCCCCAGCATTTTCCTAGTGTGAAAATGGGAAACCAAGGAAAAACATCCTCATGGCTGCCGACAGTGAGGTTCGAACCCACTATCTCCCGAATGCAGATTGAGAGCTACGTGACCCAAACCGCACAACCACTTGCTCGGTAATCAATGAATTAATTCCGTGCTTGTATTAACCCTTGACGAACTTGTAAAGAGTTCCCGGGATTTTATGCTGTCTATTTCTGGCCTCCTGTGCTGCTTCTGAAAGCTGGCCTATTGGTAAGAATACTCGCGGCTATGATATCTCTTCCGTGAAATAGTACTTTGTGCACACTTACGGGCATACAGTACCAAGAATGCTCTCTCAAATACAGTTCCAAAATGCAACGAGCGTACTCATAAAATTTGTCTGTGTCAACCGGGTAATCACAATTCAGGCATTCTAGAATTATTTGAACCGAGCTCGATAGCTGCAGTCGCTTAAGGGCGGCCAGTATCCAGTATTCGGGAGATAGTAGGTTCGAACCCCACTGTCGGCAGCTCTGAAAATGGTTTTCCGTGGTTTCCCATTTTCACACCAGGCAAATGCTGGGGCTGTACCTTAATTAAGGCCACGGCCGCTTCCTTCCCACTCCTAGTCCTTCCTGTCCCATCGTCGCCATAAGACCTATCTGTGTCGGTGCGACGTAAAGCAACTAGCAAAAAAAAAAAAAAAAAAAAAAAAAAAAATTGTAATCCTTATTAAGTCTGCATTTACCGCAGTTATTTCTGACGACCTTTCAGCATTTTTAAAAACATGCTGGCTGCCATCATTCGTGTTTCCTGCTTGTTGTTTATCCATATCTACCAACAGTTCGAGCTCACTACGAAATGTTTTATTTTTCCTTCCATTTTGATCCCATTTTCTTTGCCGCATACCTGCCAACTTCAGTATCTAGTCTGTAGGAAATGTGGAGAATACATTCCAAAAAGGTATTAAGAAATGAAGCAGTGAGAGCCCAAAAGTAAAAAAAAGCGTTGATCTACGTTTCTCTGAGAGAGAATACCAAGATTATTCATCTCCCACGGTTTCGCTTCACATAAATAACATGTTTACGTAGACGCACACGAGGATACAGAATTACAGACTTTTCCAATAAACTTATCTCCAGGGGCCTATTCCACAAAAGTATGGTCTTGTACATTACAAGTTACTAGTGTGGGTTCTTGTAATGTATGGAGTTGTACATTTCTGTTCCACAAAAGATTGATAGTCTCTTGTATAT
Organism: Anabrus simplex; assembly: GCF_040414725.1. Lineage (NCBI taxonomy): Eukaryota > Metazoa > Arthropoda > Insecta > Orthoptera > Tettigoniidae > Anabrus > Anabrus simplex. The sequence goes on along the minus strand of NC_090269.1, from coordinate 49,150,114 downwards.
TACTAGTGAATTGTTACAAGTTTTACAAGTGACAACATATCAATAAACATACTACGTCATAGCATGAATCAGCTGTTTATCTTCATATTCCATTCGTTGAATTAGATTATGCTTGCTCATTAATCTTAATATCGTATTTTAAGTTAAGTTATGTAGCAAAGATCCAAAAAAACTCTAATATTTCTGTGATTTTCTCAATGCTACAAGGTTATTTTTCAGTTTATTTCTTTTATGATAGGAAATTACTCAGTTATTATCGCCCATTCTGTTCTTCCACGATCCTCGCATATGTTCCACGATAGTCTGACATACCCACCTTGGTCTGTCATTTGGAATCGGATGCCGCTAATAACGACATTCGGCCGCCAAACTTAATTGTTACAAAATTGCACACTCTGCATGAATTGTTAGAATGGTGTCAAGGAAAGGAAGTTATTCATTTTGAAGGAAATAGAAGGAAAGATATTCATTTCGGTGCATTCAGCGAGAGTCTGAAAAAACAAGACAAAATAAAGGGTTGGATGGAAATATTTGATTTGGAAAAGCTCATGGAGCTTTTGAGGGGAAAATTTGGATTAATGATTGGAATTACTTGGAATTAATGATTCCAGGAATGTCCTTCTTGGAACATGTTTGTTCAGTATTTTCAGGTCAAGGAACAATTTGAGGAAATTTTATATCATTTATTGCAGCTACCACAGAATGTATTGACCTACAGACCAAAGATTTTGCCATCCCATGCATATGTGCAATACCATGGTACTGACCACAATTTCCTAGCCAAAGCAGTGTTGTTAGTAGGCCTAACTGTTGTTTAGCAGAGAGAGATTTATTTCTGTTCGTAGGATGTTTCAACCTATGATAAATATCCATCAAAAGTTCTTCCACTTGTATTGTGCTTAACCTAAAACTCTCATTGTATTCAAATAGTGTTAAACTGGAAGTTTATTCTTTCCTTATACAGATGGTAGTTTTCATTTTCATTACCATCACTATCACTTCTGCTAGACCACATATTTATCAAAATGTATCTGAAATAAGTATATTTAAATAGCACTAGTATATTTATATATTATTGTCCATTCACTGGTAGAGAATAGTTCCCAATTCACTAGTAAATTACAAGTACTAGTACTTTTGTGGAACATACCTATAAAAATTCACTGGTAATTTGTAAGTATGGAGTAGTAAAGTACAACTGTAGAAAATTCTTTTGTGGAACAGAAACTCTGGTATTTGTACTAGTTACTAGAGAATTTACTTGTAATGTATAAGACCATACTTTTGTGGAATAGGCCCCAGTACAGTTAGTATGGTAGGAGTGAGATTGGCGATTTGTTCTTCTACATTTTGTACTTTACAACATCGACCGTTTCTTTTGAAGAAAAAGAAAAAAAACCTTATGGGCGACAATATCTGGTAGTAGAAGGAACTGGATTTGTCAAATTACAGATTTATGATTGTTATTGACATTATAAATAATTGCAGTAGGTACCGTAGAGACACAACACAACAAACTTTTCGTCATATGAATGCTCATCTCGAAACATTTGGCAATATATACCGTACTTCGTTCAGCACCGACACAACCCCACTTAACAACAATGTCAATGCTATTAACATCGCACAAAGTTCGAATAACGTCATCTTGGGCTTTATCAAGATTTGTTCCAGTATGATCAAGAAGGGACTGCACTGGTATTTCAGCGGATATTTATGCGATTGTTGTATCGTCAGGATAACAACGTTGCTTAGCATCTCTAACCTTATCGTATGATGGATAAATTTTACAGCTGACTTTTCTTGCCTGATCAAAAAAAAGACATACTGGTTTTCTGGAAGATTCGCATGAACTAGTAAAGCCAAAGCTTCATCTAATGATAATTTAGCCGGTACTTCAAGCGAAGATATTAGAGATTTCTTGACATTGGGGGAAGAAGAACAGCCTCCTTCACGATCGCTGCCGAGTCGTCTTTTCCTGCCTTCCACAGTTTTAATTCAGTAGCCGTCGACAGTTCCTCGTTGCTTGTAGATTCGGCAAGTGCTTTAATTTTTCAAATCGGAACTTTGGAGGCACATTTTTCAAACGCTTTCCTCGGTCTACCACTTGTTTTTAATATAATTATTTATCGGAGGATCAGACGCAATGTTCAAGTCGACTTCCTCTTCCAACCACTGTTGTGTTGTGGTCCCGGTGGTGATTGGCTTTGTCCCATTTAACCTGTATGTCATAAATAGATTTTTTTAAAATTCTAGCTCGTGAACTAATGACCGATTCTGCTACCCCGGTTTGTTCAGTTATGTAGTTCGTTAAACCTTCCAACCTCTTTGTTGACGCATGTTCTGCTCACATATAGAATGTAGCACGCCACGTAAATATGGGACCCATTTTAAAAAGTTTTAACGTTAGGCCTACTCTATTTCACAAACTTGTGCAAGATTTCTCGATTGTTTTCACTAATATACTACATACTGTACGCGTTAAAGTAAAATGAATCCCAAGCCTGAACATCACAGAACAACTAGTTAAAACCTTGTTTGAAATTCAAAAACTAGATTTTTCCCAAACGTTAACATACACTCTTTTCAAATTGATGTTATGAACTAACCCTACAATCAAATTCAAAGTTCCAATACAATATCTTACCTTAAGACACCAGCGATAATATTGCAGCACTGTACTGATCATTACGTGCAAGTACAACACGACACAAACGGCACAAGGCAAATGAACTGACAGCACGATGCGTAGGCCTATCTGGCGCAGGCTCTCAGCGCGCACACCTCATTGCCTCACTTCAGACCCTATTTGCAACCGTTGTTCGCGATCACCGTCCGAATTCCTGGCAGTTTCTTTTGAACTGGATGTTTAGCCATCTAAATTGCAGATATTCTATATTGCATGGACGAAAAACTTAATAAAGTTCCCCTAGACTGATGAAATCTCCCACTGTACGGCGCTTGTCGCAAGTAAATTCTACAAAACTGTGGATGCGCTATACGAAAACATGTACATGCTGTTTCCGAACTTGTCTCTGAAGAATGGAAGGAAAGGCCATTTCAAAACCTTTCGTAAGACAAAAATTCGCTACTTGATTTTCATCAGCAAATGACATTTATACAAAAAAAACTACTAGGGGAAGGTGGGGGATTTCCGCCACCGTGGGCAATACCGCCACTATTTAAATTAGAATAACCGAGCGTCGAACATGTGCGCGAATAAGCGTGATCTCTAGCGGGCGACCACCGAAACACTGCAAGGTACTTCAGTTTCCTGTAAACAAATGTGTTTCTACTCGGAGATTAAAAATCTAAAATCGTCCTTTATCATCTTATTTTGTGACATCAAGTTAACTGAGATAAGGGTAGTTTAAATCAGCGATCGTCAAATTACGGTTATATTTTATTAAAGTATGATCAATATTAAGTATTTTTAAATAAACTTTTGTTTTGTTTGATTTGTTGGTTAGGCAGTATTTCGATCCAAAGATAGCCATGTCCATGTGCTAACGGGGTAATGCTGCCACAGGTGGCGGTATTCCCCCCATGCACTATTTCAGTGGGCGCAATTGTGTTCTTTTATTTTCAGCCGAGAAGAACAGAAAAGGCTAAATGGACTTCGGAGGATTTGCCGAAATGTATTAAAGCAGTGAATGACGGCCAGTCTGTTGAAAGGTGTCTATTATCGGCACACTTTATCTTGGTGCATTTGTGTCCGGGGTGAGGAGTGAGGAGGGAGCTGTCCCGGCCCCGGCAGTGCTGCCAACTGAATGAAAATGAAATCTGAATTGAATCGAGAATATGATCGATCGATATCAAGTTTCTAAACTGTTATTATCTTAAACCAACAACTGTGTCACATACACATTATATAACATTATATTACATTATATAACATTTCTCGATGCGAATCTTGTTCCTAGCATGAATTCTATAGTTTGGCTTTGCTGTGTAAACAACAACAGTACTAGTACGTAAAGTGTTCTCCAGATGTCGCACAACGATGCTTAAGCGATTCATAGTTTGTGTTTCAAACGTTGCCAGTACGAATCTCGAAGATTGTCGAGGTCGACCGATTCAGCACTAGGGTGTAAATGCACCAAGATAAAAGTGTGCCGATAATAAGATGTTACCAAGAACAACATTAGGAGATAGGTCCAAAGACAGTAGAAAAACCTACATTGGGGCGAAAACCTTTATTTTCTGAAGAACAAGAGAAAGAAATTAGTGATCACCTGTTGCTCTTATCATGTATGTTTTATGGATTTTAAATCGTAGAGCTTCGTCGTCTGGCATTTTTTTTATCTGGGATTGCTCATAATTTCAAGCGGACAACAAAGGTGGCCGGTCCAGATTGGGTTTATGGTTTTTTTAAAAAAGAATGTCTTACATCTGCATCTATGAAAGCCATATTTGAAGTAGCAAAAAAATCTGTGTATTATATGTGATGAATATGGAAAAAAACAAGGAATTGTGGTATAAATGCACATATTGCTGTGAGTGGGCCCATACAGAATGCAGTGGTCAAAATTCTCCTGAAAACTAGGTTTGTGATTTTTGTTTGTGTAATTAGATATGTAGCGTCTATCGTAATTGTGCGTTTGACATCCATGACTATCGGTATGTAGGTCTATCCATTAAATTTGCTGATGGCGGTATTACCCCATTCGTATGGCGGAATTGCCCTCGTGGCATGGGTAATACCGCCATATTCACTATTTCATGAACTCGCACTAATTAACTATAAATTATGTATAAACACTAATTATACTTATTACTGCACAAACTATTATAATAAGGAACTATATTCTGTATTTTGTTACTTACTACATTAAACTATATTAACACGAAGTGCCATTATCCTGTGGCGCCATTCCCCTATCTTCCTTACATCGATATTTTCCCGCGCAAGACACGTAGAACGTTTACACACGAAATACACAGGATTTCACAATTTCCAAGTTACAGTGAACGTATCAGTTATTACACCAGCTGTCAATCTCTAGAACAAAATAATGCAAAACCACTCTACTTACAGACCTACCACTCGGTACAATGCACGAAACTGCTTGTACTGGAGCATTTTGCTTGTCTCTATCGTACACATTCACGCACACACAGAAACAACTAACAGCTTTAATTTCATGAATGAAGTCATACTTAACGTAAGAAAAGTACACCCTCTTTATCATTGCAAATACAAAAGAAGCTTCTGTCTACGCCTTAGCACAATGCACAACAAGCCACATGTTCAAGTTTTCAAAATGAAAAAAGTTAGGCCTATTTTTAGCTTAAGAAATTGTATCACGAAAAGTCTCTCTCAACATCGGATGAGGTTACGAGAGCATATTGAAAATATACGTTGTCTGACAGTGAAAATTCTTCTTCGTTGGGCTCCAAATCTCCATGGCCACTAACGACACTACTTATTTGCCTGAGTTTATTGTATCCCGGATTCTTTGATAAGACGTTCCTTATTTTTGCCACAACTGTTTACCCGGGAAAATTCTCAAGCTTGTCGCAGACCTAAAGGATGTCCTGAAAAGCATACCTAAAATATGTCTGTATTTTTGATATTCGACTTACAAGAGGTGCAAAGAGTTGAACAAGCGTACATTCGAAATGTACCTCTTTTTACGATTTTCTCGGCCACGAAATAAAACGCAACTTTTGTTTCTTCACTAAAATAGTCTTTTACATACTGTAAGTGCCTAAAATGAAATTTCTTCATTTTATGAAATTCGACTTACAGGGTGTACAAAAGGTTGAACACCTGATTTAATCACTCATCAACGCCCAGGCGAGACCATTAGGGATATGAAATATTAAAGATACAGTTTACACGGACGTTTGTTGCTTGATTCAGAAGAGAAAGTTCAGTTTTTACAACTGCATTTTTCCAAGATGAAAAAGAAACGCGTCAAAGGTGTTTTAACTAATATCGGCGTTAAGCAGGAGTTAGTCAAACAACTACAAGGAATAAATTACAAAACAATCGCGGGCGAAGCCGCGGCGGGCAGTGCTAGTTTCAGTATATATGTCAAGGTCTTCAATCATACTTTAAATATGGTAAATTTTGTGTATGACAACCAGTTTCTGTTGAAAAGAAAGTTGCCATTGCCTTACACAAACTAGCATTGTGACCAGAATATCGGGTGGTTGCAAATCAGTTTGGGCACACAAGTCAGTTGTACACAAATGTGTGCATGACAGTGATGGTAAAAGTACAAAATAAAAGTAATTGGGCTCGATTATATGAGGTTGTGCATTTGTGTTTGTATCTTGCACAATAAGAATTGACGCCAATAAGAGTTTTACACCACACGCTGAATTATCGGCGTTATCACGTGAAGTATATGAGGAGGAAAGAGAAATTGCAAAATACTATTTTCAACTTGATCAATACATTTGAATATGCCATAATCACTAAAATCCTGAAATGAAAAACTGGTACAAATGCCTTCCGAGGAAACTACTGATGTCGAGCCTGTTTATGAGCCTTTGAATGATGATGTAACTAAAGACTATGTTCCTTTCGATTGTACCAAGGAGGTAATTGAAGCTAAAAACAAAGGATGACCATTGAAAATAATCATGCATCACCTTACGAGGGTCAAAGACAGCAACTACTACCTCCCTTGTTATCGCATAGGTACATTACGAACAAGGAACACAACGTGAGAAACACAAGGTCATATCGGAGTACGTGTGATCTAATTTTCAGGAGACAAAGTCTAATCTAATGGGGCGGTGGGGCGTGCACGAAAGCAAGAGAGCGCTTGAAGTGGCTGATTTCAAAGCTGGATCGACCTGGGTTTGGAATTTCAAGGCACTTCACAAGTTACGCATTTCGTAACTTACAAACATGTTCAATCGAGAAGAGAATACAGCAACTGCATTTGGTACTGAATTCACTGATAAGATCATTCCTATTCATCAGCTGAAATTCTAAAAACCGACCAATATGGACGTAATTATAAAATTCACAGGGAGCACACGCACAATATTGTCGGAGTGAAATCAACGTCTGGGATATCACATTCGTGTATAATTCAGCCCATTGTATCCATGAAAGGTAAACTTCACTCTCCACTTCTTGTTTTATGTGAACCACGTGGCTCATTTGGTCCGCTTGTGCAACAGAACATGATTCGACCTCCTAGAAGTTCGTTCAAAATCGGGCAAAGTAGACAATGGTATTCTTGAACAATGGCTGGAGAAATGTCTTTCTCCTAAAGTTGGAACAAAAATGTTGTCTGTTTCTAAGTTAATTTCACTCCATCAACAAAATCTGTTCATAATTCCGGATAAACACATCCAGGTAACGGTCATTCAACGTTGTGCAACTTTCCTGGTTCAACCTTCGGATGTACTGTATGCTATTTACGTCAATGAAAGTAGTTCGCCAAACGTTTTTGTTGGAGAGTTTTACTACATTTACTACATTTCCAGTTGAATGTTGATGCTTCTGGGAGTGTTACCCGGGGCACCGAAGATTCGAGTTGCTCAACTCTCATCTGCACCATCCATCCAATGTGCTTACTGTCATTACATTTGTGCCTAACAGATTTCTACATCGCGACCTACAAATACATTTTATAGCTGAGTTTACTGTTGTATTTATTATTATAATATCTATATAGGTTCATGAACATGTATAATTACCGCTATTGGCAGCTAAAATTTGCACATTAAGCACTCATTAAAGCTGAACTGTCCATCGTATCTTTTACACCATTATCAGTCAGCCACTCCGCGAATGTTCCTTGTTATAGGGCCTAGATATGAAATTCCATTATGCATAGCAGAATTCTGCTGCGGTTGGCAACGCTGGCATCACAGCACGTGTCTCTGTATTCGATCTACCTCGAGGGGTTTGATCAACTCTTAACTGCTTACGGACAAAACACGAAGTTTGTCGGAGCTTTCTATACAAGTGCACAATATTCTCATCTACAGAGTGAATGTGGGGCTGCTAGACCAGCTGTTCACCACATCACTCAAGTGTGTGTCGTGCAAGGGGCAACAGCGGCGATTGGGAATCAGAAGTGGAGAGGGAGACAAACATTTACAGACAACGAAAATTGGACGCGTTTGTGGGATACAGCGGGTGGGTGGGGGTATACCTTATAGGCCTACATCAAAACTGAAAAAAGTAATTGCTACAAAATGGTTAAGTTTTCCATGCTCTCTGTGCGAATTTCGACAGAGAGGTAAAGGTTGACAGTTTACCAACTTAAATGCGGTAATAATAGTTGTTTGAGATTTTGATTATTCAATACCATACAATAAAACATTCACCAAAGGAACAATATTACACATGTATTATAATTAAATAGAAGTACAGGGTGTTTATACAAATAAAATCATTTGGTGTTTGACCACACTAAGAAACTGACAAGACACTAAAGAGACCGCCAGACTGACAAATGCACGTGACAAGCCCGTGACCTTGGCAAAACATATATTTGTATTTCCCCTAAATATGTTGTTAATAATTAAAGACAATAAAGGAAAGTATCAGCTGAAAAGGCAACTGGGCTTTTTTAAATTGCTTTTCTTTTTAATAATTCCTGGTTCAGGCGGCTAAAACGGAATGAACATGTAATGTTTTATCCACAAAGTGTGGGGAGCGACTGCCCCAAATTGCCGCCACTGTGTCTAGGCAGCACCCCAAGTAATTTATTACATTAAAAACTTAAATTCAAAATTTCATTTTTTATGCATGCATGGATGTATTAGAAGCTATACCTAAAACTAAATTAGACTTCCTGACAAGAAAACGAACCCACAACCTTCCAAGTGAAGCGAGTACAACTTCACCAACACGGCTAGATAGCTCATCACAATAATAATAATATTAATAACAACGCAGGTCCCCCAAAAAATAGCCCGACAGCTTATCAGTCTGATGTAATACAGAACAACAAACGGCGCAAGGACAGAAAGCAAGACGAGTTTTATGCAACGCGTAGGAATAAGGTTACATCGTTGAGTGAATCAAATGACAATTGTGTCACACATTAGCCGAAGGCAACTTTCTAACATATTACATATGTACGGTCAATTACTGATAGCAAAAATGTTTACAAGGACACACGTTAAATTGTCCAGTCATCACCACCTGATAGAGTGAAGATTATGTAACATTCGCTTCGGTCTAATGAGGTAGCCTCAATCCTTGGGGAAATAAATTCCGGAGAACATAGGTAATCCGAATTAATTGGGATCGAGGTAGTTCCGGTAACCAAACGCATGGAATTATTGTACCTGAAAGGAAAGAGAGGAAAACACAGTAATTATACTATCTATCTTTTTTTAAGTTTTCAGCCAGTGGGATGAGAATTAAATAATAAATGTTACTGGTTTCAGAAACGCTGAGGTGCTGGAAAAAAGTCCCATACGAGTTTCTTTAATATATACTTGTAAGCATAGTATACCTACAGTATACGTGGCTTGCGACTTGAGCACCTTCAAATTGGACTGAACCCGCTATCTTGGGCTCTTTTCCATCTTAACCATTCGGCCCGGCAGAGATGCGAAAAAGTTACGACTAAGAATGTAGCGGCCGAGGCCATCGTAATTACCAGGTGCGAAAACAACTGGAAATCATCTCAGAGATTGTTGACAGTGGCGTTATGAACACACTATCTATAAAATGCAAGCTTATAGATGTAAGCCGCGTATCACGCAGTCAACTCGCTCTGTCATTGTACAATTATTTATAATTATATAGGTTTTACGTCCCACTAACTACTTTTACGGTTTTCGGAGACGTCAAGGTGCCGAAATTTTGCCCCGCAATCCCTTTATTTACCGTTAAATTTACCCACACGAGACCGGCGTATACCACCCGACCGAACACAACTTGGTCTGCTGCGCGACTGGTTAGTAGAATTCAATCATCGATATATCGGACACAAACATGATATTTTGCAACAAGTTAGAACATACAGAACGGAAACACATCTCAAAGAAAATGAACAGTCAAACCCGTTCAGGCCATAAGGGTCTATGGAGGAGTAGAGGATTAAGTGAGTAGAAGTGGAAGTCTCGTTTCTAAATGACTCGAGTTTTCGAAACTATATTCTAACTAGTAGCGGCGATTAGGGGGTGGGGGGCAGTCGCCCCCTACTTTGTGTAAAAAAAAAAATACATTTTTATTCCATTTTAGTCAATTTTTTTTAAACTTTTGACAGACTGAAGAATATAAAGGTTTTTACAAATCGCCTGAAAGTAGAAATTACAAAAAAAAAAAAAAAAAAAACAATTTTGTATAACCACCATTGTTTTTTCAGCTAATTCCTTAACTTTCTTTAATTAAGAACAATATTTAGCGGAAATATGAAAAAAATGCCGTTCGTTGCGGCTAACCGATTCATAAGGCGCAGCAGCGTGTAGTATGTGCTAGGAGGAAGGATACCCGGTGTATATTTTTTTCCGAAATATAATTCACCCGCTTGCCGCGAGCGCAGTATCATTCTGTAAATGTCTGTGTAGTTCTATCTAGTGTCTGTTACTTTGTTAGTGTGTAGTCAAATACTAAATGACATTGTAATTGTATAATCACGCCGAATTTCTATTTCATTGTAATACATGTGCAATTATTGTCCCTTTAGTGAATTTTTTTGGATAGAACTATTATTACCGCACTAAAGTTGGCAGACTCAACGTTTACGTCGCTGTAGAAATTCGCTCAGACAGCATTAAAAATACGTACCGGTACCATTTTGTAGTGTTTTTTTCTTTCTTCAATTTTTATGTCTTCCCTCCTGCCCCCATCCTGACTGTTTTACTCCTTAAGCCCGCGTACATTTTGCTGTCTAAGAATTTTTTGTACCCACCACTTCTAACTCCCAATCATCATCGTCGACACTGATTCGAACACATTTATCGCCTCGATTAGATACTATTTTTGCTATTTGCTTTACGTCGCACCGACACAGATAGGTTTTATGGCAACGATGGGACAGGAAAGGCCTAGGAATAGGAAGGAAGCGGCCGTGGCCTTAATTAAGGTACAGCCCAAGCATTTCCCTTGTGTGAAAATGGGAAACCACGGAAACCCATCTTCAGGGCTGCCGACAGTGGGGTTCGAACCCACTATCTCCCGGATGCGAACTCACAGCTGCACGCTCCTAACCGCATGGCCAACTCGCCCGGTCCTTGATTAGACAGCCTCCAGAATTATTAATAATAATGGTATTTACTTTACGTCCCACTAACTACTTTTACGGTTTTCGGAGACGCCGAGGTGCCAGAATTTAGTCCTGCAGTTCTTTTACGTGCCAGTAAATCTACCGACACGAGGATGACATATTTGAGCACCTTCAAATACGATCGGGTTGAGCCAGGATCGAACCTGCCAAGTTGGGTTCAGAAGGCTAATGCGTCAAATGTCTGAGCCACTCAGCCTGGTCTCCAGAAACAAATTAACGAATGTGTTACACTATTTTGAATTTCTGGCCCAAACTTCTAATAGTCGAAAATAAGTTCAATTACATCTTTGCCTTTCATTTAGCCGCATCACACGAAAATGGCTTTTAAAAAATCGTATGGCCTCAGCTACCGTGTGCAGATATTTTAATTTGACGCCATCTGGCTGTCTGCTTGCCAATTTCAATGTTCCGTTTTACTTTAGGCCTGCTAGATGGCAGAGTAAACCGTATCTCTCTTGGGCATCTGTGGCTGAGTTTTAATGAATTTTGTAGGGTAAACACCAAATGTGTCACCGGAGATCTTTTACATTAGGCAAAGATATCAAGGATAATTTAAGAATGGGAATAGCCATTTCTCTCAATCTGACCACTACGACAGCCACATGACGTACACACAACAGTGTGCAGCACACTCCTGACTATACTTTAAGACATATCCAGCCCACACGTAAGTAACACACACTCTATAGCACACAAACCATTTAGCAGGCACTCTCTATCAGTTATTCTAATTCCTACTTCCTTTTTCTTTCTCAGATTTTTGAATTTACCTGAGCATAAATGCAAGTATGAAGAGGGGAGCTCTATCAACAACATACACTAAGAATGAACATAGTACCTGTTGAACAAGCCACAGAACCTCAATCTACTACGTTCCCCACAAAATTGCGGCCCAACAATGCACCTTGATTGTATCTATACAACAGTTGGACATAATGCATAGATATTGGAACTTGACACCAAAACCTCAGTGATCCTTTATTCTGTAAGAACTATATTTTCAACCTCAGCTCTACAAATTTTGGAATATGTGGCATTCAAGGGACTCCAGCATGCCAAAGCCCTTCATTGAACCATATGTATATATCTTAACAGTAGTATTATATTAGAATAAAGCATTCTTGTTAAATTAGTTTTTAGTAATGTTTTATGTACAATCGCTATTAAGCAGGTTCACCAACAGCTGATGATGACCTATTTACGGGTCGAAATCGGTACTGTTTTAATGTAGATAATTTTAAACATTCTGTAAATAAAGTATTGATTAGGTGGAAAACTCATCCTTCATACTTGTGTTCATGTCAAGCTTGGTTTCTCAAACTTTTTCGCTCCCGCTTCCCTCCTAGCCAATTCGATGTGATGGGTTTCTACAAAGATAGATTTTCTGCCTGAATTTTTGACAGTGATTTCACCCTGTTTTGTATTGTTACAAAACCAATATTTTGTAAACTAAGAGGTCCGCAACCTCACTATGTGCACTTATTGTTCGTTTCCATCTGTATAATTTATTTTCATTTCTTTTCTTCTTACATTAACACAGTTTTTAGTTTCAATTATGTTTTTTATTAACCCCTGTTTCACTGAATTTTATCACACTGAGTTGTTTTTTGCTCCACACGATGATGTAAATATTGTATATTGTGCTAATTTTGTTTCCGTCTAGGTTCTCTTTTGTTTTTCATTTTTTCCTTCATTATGTTTTTTGGCATTTTTTAAAGCTTGTATTATGTAAATTATTTCACCCCCCCCCCCCTTTTTCACTGAAGATGGCTCAAACGAGCTGAAACATGTTTGAATTTGATTACTCTGTCTAATGATGGAATATGATGTATTGAATTAGGACGTTACACTCAATTTTTCACCTTTGTGAAGTGAAGTACTACGTTGTCAATCTAACAGTTCAAAGTTCCAGAGTTAGAATGACCAGGCCACAGACAGCCACGAACACTCCTCTGTCATTATTCTGTTTAAGTGTGCACACTGCTCATTCCAATCAGTGCCTCAGCGTCGGGATCAAATAGCTGGAATACTATGATGAACCAGTGTGTTATGTACCAGTAGTATCAGAAAATTTATGAAGTAGAGGAATGGTCTGCTAAAGAAGAAAGTTTTCTAACTCCCCAGCTACTTCCCGCCAATATTCAGGCAGGCTGTTATACTTGGTACGCAGCAGTAATCCCATTTATCGGAGATGATTGGCAGCAGAAGACACAAAGCACATCACAGCAAACAATGGTCAATGTAATGTTTTTGTTAATCAATGTTATGAGCTTTCTATATTGCAGACCTTCACATTTAGTTTTCTTCTGACTCTGTGATATTAGAGCACCTAATGTAAAGTGAGTCCTCCTTTCTTTCATGAATCCCTCTTGTGTTGTTATTCAAGCGATCGTTCCTTCAAAAATTTTTATCATAAAATAATCATCTTCACAATTTAATCACCATCACCATCAGTCTTATTATAGTCGATATGGCAAAACTGAATAAGATTGGAAATTGTATTCTCTATAATGTTTGTTATGTAGTACTTTTCAATATGACCAATCACATAGGTTATAAAAATTAAATTTTAGGCACCTTCTCCTAAACTACCATTTCAACTGTGGCTTGGCGCTGATATGGGCTTAGCAACAAAAATCCAAATTCATCACAGCCGCTACAGTAAAAATGTATAAGACATAAATGATCGGAAATTTAATACTATATAACTTTAATTATGTAGTATTTATTGATAGGACCAATAATAACATAAAAATTTGAAAAATAAATTTTAGGCCTTCCCCTAAACTACCATTTCACTAAGTGTGCATAAAATGATTTATGGCCTAGACTGTAGCGACTTATTCCTCGACTTTATATACCGATTTTCATCAAATTCTCTTCAGCCTTTTTCTTGTGATGCGCGTACATACATATATTACGGAAAATTTAAAAGTGCATTTCCTTGTTACTGTGGTCATGACCGATACTGAAATATCATTCTTTTAAAATTCTGAGCAGTGTATAGACAAAACTTTTATTTTATACATATATACTGACAAGACAGACCCAACAAAACTAGCCCGTAATATTTTTCATAAGTGGTATGTTTCGAGCTGTCAGTGGAGAGATGGTATGAGATGACTTTAGTAGACCAATAAGTTTGAGTGGAGTTTTTAAAAGTATGAAAAGTATATGAATAAAATGTTGGAATTCAAGAGGACAAATTGGGCAAATACTCCTTTATAGGAAGAGGAGGTAGGGATTGGAATAATTTACTAAGGGAGATGTTTGAAAAATTTCCAACTTCTTGGAAATCATAGGGAATCTGCTACCAGGCAATGGCCCTAAATGCAGATCAGTGGTAAAAGAAATCTATATTCTACCTATTACTGTATGTACCAATGTTAAAAGTATGCAGTGTATACATGGACAACAACAAAATAAGGTAAGAGTAGAGCTGAGACAGTCTATATGAAATTCCTTGTATCATAGGGAAGACAAGAAAAGATAGAATCAGAAATGAAGAGATTAGAAAGAAGAGAAACAAGCAAGCTGAGATGGTTTGACACATGACATGAATGGGAGAAGACTGAAGAAATTCTTTACAGAGAAAGCAAAAAGAAAGAGAGCACAAAGAAAGCTTCAGAAGAGGTGGGAAGGTAGAGGAAAAAAGTGGTGGAGACAAAAGCAATGCTGGAGGCCCTTAATTCATAACCTGACTCAGGAAAGAACTGGAAACGGGAACTGAAGAAGTTGTACTTGTTCTGAAACACCCTGCAGTGAACCAAATTATATACTGGGACTAGCATAGACATCCTTCTACCCACAGAATGAACAATTCTAATGATTTTCAATTCCTGATGGAAAGTAGCCAAATATATTTAGAGTTAAAACAATTTATTTACATAGATGGTCCACATTTCACCAATGCGATAAGAAGTTATTAAAATAGTTCATCGTTGATGGGTGAATGTCATTCACCTTTATACACACAGAAGAAAATAACTTTTTTCCTATCGATGTACCATTGCACCTGCACAGATTTCTGGTGCTGGGCTGAATAGCTCAGTTGGTAGAGTGCTGGCCTTCTAAAATCAAGTTAGCAGTTGCTAACTTGCTCAGTCTGGTGATATTTTAAAGTGCTCAAATATGTCAGAATTACTGTAGAATTACTAACACATAAAAAAACTCCTATGGGACAAATTTGCCGCACCTTGGCATCACCGACAATCATAAAAGTAGTTAGTGGGATGTAAAACCAATAACATTATTATTAGATTTCTGGTGACACCAGCACAGGAAGGGGCTAAGAGTAGGAAGGAAAAAATATCTTCAAGGCTATCGACTTCTATCATGCGGCCAACTTGCTTGGTATAGAGAGAACTAAGCTCTAATGGACAAGCTTAACTAGATAGAAAGAATTCTAATGTGATGTCCTGTCTTCAATAAGCTAATCATAGGCATTACCTTGAAACACACTCTGTGGACAGAAGAGATTTTCAGGAGAGACTAGATGATGATCGTATCCAAGTATCCTCAAATGTTGAAAGCGCTCCAGTATGAAGCAGCCACAACAGCTTTATCCAAACCAAACTCCATGGCGCAACAGCTCCAAAGGGCTATGGCTTAACAAGCAACCGCTATTCAACCAAAGACCGGCAAATCACAGGGTGTTGTGCGGTTGACACGATGAATTCTCTCGGCCATTATTCTTGGCTTTCTAGACTGTCACTAATCTCACTGTCGGATAGCTCCATGCTACCCCTACACTGCAGAGCCAGCAATAGCTTTACCATTGACCGTAATGAAGTCTTCAAGTTGGGTTTCCACAGAGCAGTTTGGACAGTGAAGCAGATGCTCATGATCTTGAGTTGCACCACAGTCACAATCAGCATTCTGTGTACAACCCCATCTTCTGAGTGTAGCCTTGGTTCAAGGCTTTCCGGTCATTATCCTATTGAGGGTCTTCTAAACAGGCCAAGATAGCGAAGTATGTGCTCGAGTTCCTTCTGTTGGCCGATTCCAGATGGATAGTGTGGACTGTTGCTGCCCGTATTGATTCCTAAGAACACTTGGTGTGGCTGGTGTTGGCCCGGCGTTTTTAATGAAACTCCTCCGTGATATACATAATTCTCTCATATTGTACCCAACAGAACCCAGGAACAAACTGGCTAGGTATTGAAGTTTGGTTCATGACAAATAAAAGAATATTTAGGAATATTTACTTTAGGTTTAATTTTCAGGTTGTAAATATAATCTGTAAAAAATCTTCAAAAAATACAATATAACACTCATACCAATTAACAAACTACCCACTATAGAGATGCTGTGATACAAGATAAATTCATGGATGTTACTCTTAATTTGAGTACCTAATTGCGTTAACATTTAAACTTAATGTACACAATCTACAAAAAAAGTAATTGGGCAATTTAGTAGATAACTGGACTTGTGTGGCTTAGCAAACAGGAGAATCAGTTGACAAGGAGATGGCATGTGGTGCTGAGTTGTCAAATTTCAATAGGCGAGTCACTGTGGGTTGTCCGCCTCTGTAGTGCAATGGTAAACACTATTAACTGTCGTCCTCGGAGGCCTGGGTATGATTCCCAGTATTGCTAGAGATTTGAGAGTGGCAGGAGGGCTGATATGTGGATAAAATGGTACACGCAGATCACCTCCATTGGGGGTGTGCCTGAAAAGAGCTGCAAGCACCTTGGGGCGAGAACATGAGTTTACCTTATTGTGGGTTGCTACGTAAGTAAAATGCCCTGCAGACCAACAGCTGTGAACTTACTCAGGCCCAATTCAACTCGGACATTCATCCAGCATAAGTGGGTCATGGACATTGTGACAATGACGAATGTTCCTGGTGGCCAAAATACTTGACCAGAGTCAATGCCCAGGGAAGTTTCAGGAAGTAGCAGAGATAGCTGGTATCCATTTCTATGTGAATGTGGTGAACAGAGATCCACAAACTTATTTTGGAAGAGTAGTGGTACATAAGCCAAATGTCACAAAGATTAATAATGTTCATAAAATCAAGTACTGTTTGGTCTATAACAAATGGATATTCAAACAGTGCAATTGGTTCTGAAGTATGGGGAGTTGAGGTTCACAATGTTTCAGTCCAATAGATAAACTGGTATCACGAAGCATGTTTTCTGCCATTCACTGGGAAATTTCATGAAAGTGCCATGATGGTATATTCCTCATACTATGGAGTGGAACCACTGACAGCACGAACCAGCTGCCTTACAGTAAAATTCTAGACAATGAAATGCTCCACTGTTGTGATGTGTTTATGTAATGGGCCTCTATTATTTCTAGAATGACACTGCCAGCTGCCATGTTGTGGTGGCTTCTATGGAGTGGCATCTCCACTAACTCGACTGGCCTGCATAGAGAGAAGCACTGAATCTCTTTGGGATGAACTAGGGTGGTGGCTGAGGTCCACAATATGTGTGTGTGTGTGTGCATGAGAGAGAGAGTGTGTAGAATTTCAATGAATGTTTTATTTATCGTACGACATTTAGTGCCGGAAGTGTCTGGGGACATGTCTGGCTCACCTGGTGCAGGTCATTCTATCTTACGTCCATCTGTGCATCAGGTGTGAGATGATGATAAGGTAGGGAGAGGGTGAAACCTGATGTCGGCACATAATCTACTCTTGTCGAATAACACCAAGGGGGTCTCCTCCAAGGCTTAACATCCCCATTTGATGGACAAATTACCATCAATAGCATCTTATGCCTTCAGTCCAAATGAACACAGCAGAGGTTTGGAACTGAATCCAGGCTTTTGGCACGCAATCTAGTGATTATAAATTGTATACCACCACCTCTTCTACCCTGCCAGCCAACATTCTGATGATGAACTGTTTTCCCAGGTACTCGAACTGCCTAACCACGGTGTCAAACCACTAAAGACAATATCAGTTATTAGACAGCATTAGAAAAGGAAAGGAAGATTAAGCAGAAGTGAAGGAAAGGGCACAAGATCGAGAGACATGTAGGTCACAGCCAAGATTGGATCTGTTGAATGGCAGAACAACCTATGATGATGATGATGATTCAACCATACTGACAGCTAACTATTATTTTGAAATTTTCTATATTTCAAAATAATACACAAAAGACTTGGAGTGTTAATGACCTTGGCCACCAGGCAGGCAATTAAATTTCATTGGTTTAATTAATGATACGTACACGTATGTGTATTATTATTCAGAGGATTACTTTTATACTTAAACTTTGCCACTACTGAGAAAGATAAATATATGTATTTAAATTCCTGAGATGTTGCAAGACACTGCAGCGGACACCCCACACAGCCTAGTGGAGAACATATTTGACAAGGTGGCTACATTATAACTTCTATGAAGTTTTGCTGGAGCAAAGACCAATGAACAATCTTACAAAATTCCCCAATTATTTTTTTGGTAGATAGTGTAACAAGCACCGAAATCATATACAAATCTCACTAAACTGTTTCAATCTGTCAAGATTGAAAGTTCAGAATAATCTTCCTACTTGAAATTCCATGACAAAAAGAACCCCCTTACAGAACATTCACAAGAAAACTCATTAAAAATAAAATTATGGAATAGTGTACCCTCGATTATTCATGAGCGGATTGTCCAGTTTGTAGCAGGTTATTTGTGCAACCTTAATAAATAGAAAAAAATATAAAGAAAGGTGAACTAGGCTAGGCTTCCAGCAATTTGAGTTGTTAAGAAATGTAGCCTTCATAACAGCATAAACCACATGTCCCGTGATAACTGAGTAAGCTACCATATCCATTGTTGTTCATCTAGCTGCTCTGTGAAAATTTAAAACAAGCTCAGTTTTCTGCTGCATGGTCTTCATGGCAGCAAAATACAAGAGGGAAGAGTTAAATTTAAAACAAGCTCAGTTTTCTGCTGCATGGTCTTCATGGCAGCAAAATACAAGAGGGAAGAGTTGGCTGCTAAGTTGGTGACTAATTGTGAAATAGGAGTACAAACTGTCTGCAATATTAGGACTTTGTACAGGATTTTTATAATTTTCTTCTTCTTTCAATGATGTTGGTAAAATTACGTTTCGAGGAAGTGGAAATGACAGTAAATAAATTCCAGTGTCATAAAGTAGCAGGGACAGATGAAATTAGACCTGAAATGGTAAAATACTGTATAGTGGGAAGGCAGGGATGAAATGGCTTTATGGAATAAGAAGATTAGCATGGAGTGTTACTAATGTACCTGCTGATTGGACAAAAGCAGTAATTGCATCTATCTGTAAGCAAGGAAACAGGAAGGACTGCAACAGCCATTGAGGTCTCTCTTTGATCGGTATGCCAGGCAAGGTGTTCACTGGTATCTTGGAAGGGAGGGTGCGATCAGTGGTTGACAGTAAGTTGATAGCAGTGGTGGACCTGCAAAACGTACAAGGTTTTTAAAAGTTTACATTTGAAGAGTTAGATATCACACTTCTTCAGTGATTTACCCAAAAAAGGGCAGAAGGGCTTCCTAGTGTAATGTGTGCAGAGAAAGCCAAGCTAATCCACAAGGCACTGGGATTAAAGGGGTTAGTTGAACGCCTTGTTGGGATGGCTCACAAGATTTAAACAACGTCAGTAGATTCTTTCCAGGCTGAATTTTAAGATTTAGAGAAAAATGAAAATTTACAATCTGATCAAATTTACAATGTGGATGAGATGGGGCTGTACTAGAAATGTCTAACGACAATGACACTTGCCATCAAGAATGAAATTAATGCTCTAGGACACAAAGCATCCAAGGAGCGCATCATTGTTTATGCTGCAGCAAAGCAACAGGAAATCACAAACTTAAACTGTGTGAAATTGGAAAGGCTAAGAAACTGCATTCATTTAAGGGCAGGGAAGCTAAAGATCTTCCAGTGCACTATCATAATAAATAAAAAGGAGCATGGATGGACCGAGAAATTTTCATGGACTGGTTTCACAAGAAATTTGTGTCTGAAGTCAAACATCATCTCCAAGAGAAGGGAAGTGAACAAAAAGTTGTGTTAGACCTTGAAAGTGCCCCTTCACATCCAAATGAGAGCAACTTGGTGTCCAATGATGGCCTCGTTTTTACCAAATTTTTTCCTTCTAACGTGACTTTAGTAATCTAACCCATGGACCAAGATGTAATAGTATCCCTTGAAAGACATTAGTGAATAGGTCTACTGAGAAAATTAATGGAAAGAGATGAAAACAAAGTGGCATTCTGGAAGAAACTAACCGCGTTCAATGCCACTTATGGCATATCTAATGCTTGGCACTATGTCAAACCACAGACATTAGGAGATCATGGTGAAAAATACTGCCATATGTAAGCTTTACAGAAGATGATTTAAGGAATTTGGACATAACTGACATAACCTCCAATATGAACGCATTTGAAGACGTAGGTGAGGACAATATCGAGGAGTGGCTGAACATAGACTTGCAAACCTGGCTTCGTACACATAACTGACAAAGACAATGTGCGTGCAGTACCTCAAACAGCCTAGTCATCGAAGAAGACCAGGATGAG
This sequence comes from Anabrus simplex, assembly GCF_040414725.1. NCBI lineage: Eukaryota > Metazoa > Arthropoda > Insecta > Orthoptera > Tettigoniidae > Anabrus > Anabrus simplex. Next base: position 49,129,378 of record NC_090269.1, on the reverse strand, counting down.
GAAGAGGAGAAAGAAGAAGAAGGTAATAGGTAGTAAAAGCGCTGTAAGCAATAGCACTGCATTATGGCGTTGTGACACGCTGTTTGAATACACGAGTCAAAAATACTTTGATTACAATTACATCTTGGCAGCAAAGAAAATATGCAGCGTCATAAGGAAATATTTGAACTCCTCTAGCATACACTTAAAAAATACAGCGAGTACACTATCTTTTATGCATGTTCTCACCTGCATTAGCCTGAATAATTGGGAGTACACCGTATCTCATTTCGAGCAAACTTTGAAATTTATATGTATCCTACACAAACCCATGGTAGTATTTTAATTTGGAAGACAAGGGGATGAACAACAGCGTAATACAGTAAAACCTACCTTTAGCGGAACCTTTATGAACTGGAAAACTGTCCATATCAGAACATTTTGCTATTGTAATCGAAAAAATATGTTAATTTTCTTCCTAACCCTTTTCAGTACGTGTGTATTCCAAATGGATCTAAGATGGTCAAGATAGCATTTGGCTAGGAAATGAACTCGGACCGCCTGGTTGTAAGGTGGCAACTCTATCTGTACACCATGACAGGGATATTCTGTGTGGTCTGGACATCCTTTACAGTAGGAATGCGGAAAGACCAAAACTTGAGACAAGGAACTTAGGAGCCTCCTTCATCCCTATCAGCCGTAAAGGACATTCAACTTTTTTCACTAGCAAGAAATGGTGCTGTATTGTTCAACATTTTTTACAGAGGTATCTCTCTCTTAGACTATGCATACAAGATTTTTTCCAGAATCCTATACAGGAGGATCAAAGAGCAACTAGAGGAAGAATTAGGTGAATACCAAGGAGGCTTTAGACCTTGGAAAAGCTGTGCAGAACAAATCATCACTTTAAAATTAGCCATAGCATATTACAAGAAGCAAAACAAACCTCTTGCAATAACCTTCGTGGACTTTAAAAAAACTTACGACTGTATCCATAGACCTTCAATGTTGAAAATTTTAAGAAATTTTGGGCTCCATCCAAAATTAGTCATTGATAGAACTCACCTTAACCAACACTAAATCAAAACTCAAGTTCAGAGGGGAATTATCTGAGCCATTCATCATAGAAACAGGCTTCAGACAAGGAGATTGCTTGTCACCACTGCTGTTCAACTGTGCCTTGGAATATATAATGAGGGAATGGTACAAGATTAACCCAAAGAACATCCGAATTGGAAGACCCGAAGACAACATAAGTTTAAATTGCCTAGGATTTGCCGATGACCTTGCTCTTTTATCCAACAATATTCAGGAAATCAGACAAGTTATATCACTACAGGAAATAGCACAGAAAATTGGTCTTGGAATATCTTTTGAAAAGACAGTAATCATGTTTACTGACCCACCATTCATAAACAAAATTGCCATAGGAAATCAAAATTGTAGATAAATTTAAATATCTGGGAGAAATCATAACATATAACCTCAATGAAAAGCCAACACGACATAACAGAATAAATAAACTGACCAGAGCACAATATGTCACCAAGAATACCTACAACAAAAAGGGCCTGTCAATAGCAACAAAATTAAAACACTATAAAACAGTCACTCAACCAGAAATAACATACGCAAGTGAAACCATCTTCAAAACAACTAACACTGCACAAATAGACAAAGTACTCAAGATAGAGAGAAGAATCATTAGAACGTGCATCAACAAATCATACCAAAAAGATGGGACACTCGAGAGTAGCTTCTAATGAAACAGTCTACAAGGAAATAGAGCCAGTAATGAGCACAATCAGGAAGAAACGCATTTCATTTTTGGAGATCTAATCAGGACACCAGAGAACAGGATCATCAGGAGAATAATAGAAAAATTATGGAATAGTAAGTGCAACATTAAATGGATTACAGAAATCAAGGAGATATGGATGAACTACAAATTACAGTGGAAGACCTAAGAAACTCACAGACAAACAAACCAGAATCAACAAACAGACAATAGGAAGGGTGATTTCCGATGAAGAAAGAAGGATAAGATCAGAGAGAATGAAGAAGTACTGAGTTGAGAGGAAACTGAAAAATTCTTTGTATAAAGTTGGCTAGAGTGGTCCAATGAAGGCCATAAAATGTAAATAATAATAAAAAAGTAAAAAAAATTATTTGCTCTTCCCATATTTTAATTGAACATTGTGCTACGAGGCATATTTGTGTCCAGAATTCTGGATTACTGGAAGAAGTAAATGTCAGTAATGTACAATATTACCATGACGAATAGAATACCTAGTGAGATCACTCACAGAGTCCAAGCGCGCTCCTGCAGAGCAGCGCTAGTGCAGACAATCGCCAACGCTACACGTCATCTGGTTTAGTGGAGGTTACACTGATATGCAAATAATATTCTCAGTCCCCATGAAGAGATATCTTTGGATTTTAATAAAAGAATACACAATATAAAATGGAACATTATGAAAAGCGAAAACAATATTGTGCATTACATACTTATAAAAATACTTTTTAAACAGAGCAGATAAAACATTAACCACTCTGTGTTCTTAATCTGCCCCTATAGGAAATTAATCCTAGCTTTGACTGAGGAAAGTGACATTTAGTTTGCATTAAATTACGAGTCGCATTCTCGAATCGCCTTTTGAAAGACACTAATGGCTTTTGGGCATCGGTAAGAGAACTAGACTGGCCATGAATTTGACTATAACTAGACTGACCTTGAACCTTATCGCTCACTGTTACCATCACTGCTTCACTCACATTGTGATTCTTGTTTCTTATCCTTTCCATCTTCATTCCTTTTCCTACTGGGTGCCTTTCGCGATTTTACCTCAGTGGATAGGTATTCTGGTAAATTTGGAAAAGGACGAGGCACCGCTCCTGGTTTTAATTTCCACCTCACACGAGGAAGTTCAACGTTTTTACCATTCACAATGAAACGGTTTGCCTTTATAGATGAATTAAATCTGCTGAAAAATGCAGGTAGATATTCTGCTTTTGGCTGACAATTGTTTATATTTCTGCAGAATAATTCTCATCCACTTCACAAACAGATATTTTTTGGTGGTATAAAACAATCTGTCTAGTGCTATGTTTCCTTCCATAATCAAATTTACAACCAAGAATGAAACAGTTTGACATTTTCTCGAAATAATAGAAAACTAGTCGACTGCACACACAAAGCACGTGTTGTTGCGACTGCAGTGCCACACTCAATGACAATGCTAAGACAGCGAAGTGATCACACTAGGTATTTTATTTGTCATGGTATTACCAATGGTGTTATTTCTGTAAAATATGTAATGCCTATTAACTGTGCATTGTGAGGAAGTTCTAAGCAAGAACAGATTTGTGTTAGTGCACATGAACTAGTGTATATAAAGGTGTGAGTAGTCATTATAGTACCTACTAGCACACAGAATCAGGTAAATCTACTGCTTGATTATCTAATGGAGGTATTTAGCTTACGTACGGTTTTTATTTTATTTTTAACTGCCTTTATGAACCGGAATCCTGCACAAAGCGGAGAAAAAAAAAAAGCATTTCCGCCGAGGACAGGTTTTACTGTATATCTATTCTCAAGTAAAGGTGTGCGTACAAAATATCCTATATTACATGGAGATTAATGCATGAAAACATCACCTTCCATGAATTTTCATTTCAAAAACTCTTCAAATTATTATTATTATGTGGTAAGAATCACTTAGGAATAAATCACTTTGCAGGCTGATTAATATCAAAGGTACAAAATTATACATACTATAGATATCCACTAGTTCCAAAGCACATCAGAATGCAACAGAAAAGTAGAACTGAATTCAGTGAAGACTAAAAATCTTCATTACATTTTGTACACTAGCTTCTTTTCAAACTGTACTTTTGGACAATGAACTGATGTTGTGATGTATACATACTGTATAAGGTCAGTCATAAATTTAAACAAAGTTTTATCTATTTTTACATTCTTCTTCTTTTCTTGTTACACAAGAATCTGAATTTGGAGCAAAGAAAGGACACAGTAACACAACACAATTTGGTACAAAAACCTATTAAGCACCTACATCTAATGTTGCCATTAATGCTTTCACGGCCCGTACTTACAGACATGATATTGTATAGGCTTTTGGGCTTGTGCCGTGTCAAGAAAATAAGGTGAAATTCTTAACGTTACGCAGAAAACTGTGCTCTGTCCACGAGATTTGTTTTGTGGACAGTCGAGAATTCTTCTGAGTACATCTATTTATGGATTACACGGTCTCTCATATAAACTAAGACCGTCGAAGCAGCATTTTTACTCTCCGATCCATAATGGTCATGTGAACAGTCATAACTCTTGCTATTGGTGTACAGATAATATTAAGGTGTTTATGAAGTCCCTTATTATGATAGGAAGATTGGTGTTTGATGTGCTGTTAGTGCAAGACAAATAATTGGGTCTTTTTTTTGTTGTTGAGATGACAGTAAACGCAGAGAAATACAAAGATGACATTTTGACACTGTTCTTCCATCAGTTATTGGAAGAATAAGAATAAGAAGAAGAAGACGAAGAAGAAGACGACGAAGAAGAATAAGAAGAAGAAGAATTGTGTCAATGGTTTCAACAAGATTCAGCCCCTGCTCATAGAGCAGAAGATTGCCTTCTTACAATCTGGGAAGTGTTTGCAGACAGAGTGATCAGTGTTGGTCTATTTCTCCCTTGTTCTTCAGATCTAACAGTGTGTTATTTTTACTTGTGTAAACTAAAAGAAAACAATATGAATGAAATCAGAAACATTACAGTGGAAGATCTCATTTGTGTCAGCCGTAATGTGTTTACCAGATACAACGCCTGTAAAACCCAGAAAAGATGACACTTCGAGCATATTTTATAAGGTAAGATTTCATATAAAATTGTTTACACGCTTAAAGCAGGGTGGTCATGCGCGACATAAGTTTGGCTGAGGCAGCTGCCATAGTGCAGAGTACAAACACCGAGCGTTCGGTCCTCGTTTATATGAGTGACCCTGTATAAATCAGGGTAATGAAAGAAAGAGACAAAGGTAGAATGCAGATCTTGAAAAAGAACTCCCCGAGGAAAAGTTTTGAGTTGCTACAAATGGAAGAAGTAATTTTTGAGGGAACTAGTGAAGAAAGAACGCACAAAAAACAGAAAAGAAAGCTCAAGACTGCAGTGGTTTGTACACACAAGGAGAATAAGGGCAAAAAATGACTATGAGGTACAGAATATACAGAGGTGCCAACCTTTGAAGCAGATTATCAGTAATCGCCCTCCGCCCCCGAGAAAAATTTAGAGTCCATTCCAAAGCACGCTCCTTCCTTCTCGATAATGACACCCCTTTTGCCCTTCCCTCTAGCAATCTATTTGAAAGTATATCATATTACACAGTAACATTTGTACACAACCTGTTAGTTCTGTGATAAAATATTCCTTGTAGCTTGTTTCTCACACAACAGCTGCTTTTCAGTGCAGTTTTTCTTGAAGCATCTTTCTCGCACTCACCAGGCGTATCCGGATAATCATTCATACACAATTTCTTTCATAAACATATCACTGTTATGACATTTTTGTCTTCTGAACCATAAGCGATGTGCTTAATGTACACCTCACTTCTTTCTCAATCTTTCTGTCAACTGTCACGTACACTTAACACATCAAATACAACATTACTGGAGAATTTATAGTGGAGAAGAGCAGCGCCTGAGCTCCCTCATTCACAATTAAATTACGACGCTTATGGGTAGCAAAGGAACTTACGATTGAAACGAGGACGATTTAGGAGAAAGGCTCGAAAGGACTGAACATTTGTTCTTCTTTTCTTTCTTTTCCGTAGAAAATTATTTTTTCATGATAATGTCAACTTTTCCATAATAATTTCCTCGATGACCGTAATCTGTATTCATAGGTGAAATCCGTAATAATTATGGACAATCCGTAATAGTTGGCACCTCTGAATACCTGATATGAAAATGCAATAGAGAGACTAAACACAGACGGCTGAAAGGAAAACTGGAGCAGAAAAAAAGGAGAGAAGGTGACCATTTATGACATACTGAAGAGGTATGTGTTACCAATAAACTCAGTCAAAGGCAAACTGCTGCTGCTGCTGCTGGTGATGATAATGATACACAGTATAATCATCAAGGAAGTTTAGAATAACTTAAATTAGAAGATATTTGTAAACATTATAGTTTTATAGTTCATCTCAAAATTTTCCTTCCTCATACACTTTTCTGATACATATTAATAACTTAAGTCTTTCAATGCATTAGGACTTAAAAAAAAAAAAAAAAAAAAAGCTATTTATTTGGGGCATCGACCTAAGAAGATCTTTTACCCCTACTTTGCAACTTTTCACCATATGTTGTGAACCTGTGTGTATTTTGGAAATGGCGGAAGTGTAAAGTGTTGAATGTGAGGAAAGGAACATTAAGGACGACACAAACACCCAGTCCCCAGGTCAGGGATATTAATCATTTACAATTAAAAACCTCTGACCCAGCCGGGAATTGAACCTGGGGCCGCCGGGTGACAGGCGGACGTGTTGCCCACTACACCGCGGGGCCGGACTGCATTGTGACTTAGTCTAGTTGTTCCCAATGTGTCTTCTGCAGAGCTGGTTCTGGGGTTTTGTGAAATATTTTTTACAATGGGGGGCAACTTGGAAATTAATGGATTACAGCTCCTTAAATATTATTGTCCTGTCAAAAGAGCACTGCATCTCTTGGTACAAGTAAATAATTGCTGCATTTAGGGATTCTGCACTGTTCTTACAATAAGCATGCCAACATAACAATGGCCAACTGCCTCTTTTTCCGAATAGCCTTAAATGGCCTAGTTTACAATTTAAATGGCTAGTTGGGCTAACAATGAGGCACACATTTAGTTCATAACATTCTACTCATGTTCTAGTAAATGAATGATCGATAATATTCTCATCGAGTACTTTAAAGCTGGGAGTTGATATGAAGTACAGTAATCACAATGGATATGGGGCTGAAAAGCAGAACCCTTAAAATGAAGCATGGTAGTGAAAAAATGAACTGTGAAGATGCTAATAACAGAAGCAGTGGCAAACAAACCAGCACTACAAAAAATCCAATCCAAATTATTTATTATTTTGGTTCATATGTCTGAATAAGTTGGTTAATCTTCCTAATGTACCAATTTGTTTTCTGTTATGAAATATTACTATTTCTGTATGATAAAGACTTTCTGATCTAATATGCAAGTTTAGCATACCTGGCTGACAATTTTTTTTTCAGATAAATAAATAAAACACATCTTTTCAGGGCAGTTCAGTAAGTATAGTTTCAGTCCTTGAAAATATCTATTCAGCTTCGAAAAATCTAGAATTTTGGGGAACATGCATGAACAGGAATGCCACAGACCGCTTTCCCATGCTTCGAAATTTCAAAATCAGCCACTCTTCTGCATACAACTCTGTCAGCAGTAAGCACTGATGAGTTATGCAAAACACTTTAATTTTTATGTGATATCTAAAGCCATCTCTTTTCAGTTTTGGCTCAGTCAATTTACCGTATTTACACAAATAATACCCGCATATATTTAAAAAATTTGAGGCACGAAAATGGGGTGCGGGTTTTATTTGCGTCAATGTTGGCTTCTTTTTTTCAAAATCAGCCTTCCTAAAGTTAGGGTGCGGGGATTATTCGCGTAAATACGGTATATCTGTTAGGTTCGTCAGCCTGTCAAAACTAATTTTGAATAAATACATTTACAAACTACCTGAAAAAGAAAGAACTTAATTAAAATAGAATTACATGTTCTGTTTTTGAAACATCATAATCACATTCCATCAAATCAAGGTCAACGAACTGACCAGCCAGCTGGACTTGTGCCAACTTGCATTCTATGCTAGAGTGGAGAGAAGTGAGGATTTCATTAAGGTAAGTTCCAAATTTCATTATTTTAAGGATTTACACACACACACACACACAAAAAAAGTTTATACATTTCTGAATATTTCGAGTGTATTTTGATGGAATCTGATGTTCTTTCAAGAATGAAACATGTCGCTCTATTCTAATTAAATTAGTTTTCATTTTCTGTTACCATATGTTTTCTTTCCCAGATAGTTTGTTAAATTTATTCAAAATTAGCTTTAACAGACTGAAGGACCCAGCAGTTATAAAATTATGCAAAATATTCAGAGAATATTTCTCTAAATCTGAAGATGATGTCAACTGGTCAAGAGATCCCTTCACAGCTTCACCAGCAAAATAAATTTTACCAACAAAAGGGTGTGAACAACTTTTACATATTACTGCATCTGATTAACAGTTCAAAACCATGCTTAAAAACTTGGCACTCATCGAGTTCTGAGCTCATTTAAGAGGGCAATAGCCCAGAATTTCCAACAGAGGTGTTAACAAAAAAAAGTTGCTCCCCACTACTTCCAACTTATACCTGCTAAAGAGACTTTCCCAAGGTATCCTGCCACCCAAATTCTGCATCGAAACAGAGTTAATGCAGAACCTGATTTGACGGCACAGCTTTCTCACACTGAACCAGACTTCAAAACGCACATACATAACATTTATCATGAAGAAAGAGATGGAAATACACTGGCAGAAAATGAAATCCCAACACCAACAAGACATTAGTTTAGAGGAATGCAATTTAGGCTAAGCAAATGTCTATGTAACATATATATTTGATTAAAGTTTCCAAGTCACACGTTCAAGTATGCAGAAGAAGACATGTGACATGGTGGTACATTAATAACCACTGAAGTCACCATGATTTTGAATGCAAGCACGCAAATGTACATGTTTTGTGTCATACAGGTGCCGTATGTCATTCTGTGGGATGGAATGCCCGTTGCACTTGGTCAGTCAAATAGGCAAAAGTTAATGCTGGTGTTAGATGACGCTGGATTTGTCGTCCCATAATGTCCCATGCATGTTCAATGGGCTATCACTGGCACCAAGACAGAAACAGCTCCCATCTCAGAACAACAACAACTCTAGCTTAACACTGATGTTGCAGATAGCAGTCATTTGGAGTTAGTGGCATGAAGGCTACAGGACGTCTGGCTCGGAGCTGTCCCTCAAGTATTCAATTTGTTAGTTCGTTGTGTAACTCTGGTGCCAACTGAAGCTCTAATCGCTGCTGCATGCGCAGAACTACCTACCACAGCTATGCGGCGAATACGGCAGTCTTCCCTCTCTGTAGTTGCCCATGTGCGGCCAGACCCTGGTCTTCTAGAGACAGTGCCTTCCCGTGACAACTGCTACCAACATTGATGCACTGTGGATACATCCCTGTTGAGTCTTTCTGCAATATCATGAAAAGTATATCCACCTTCTCGTAGCACTAATACAGGGTCTTGTTCAAACTCAGAAAGCTGCTCATTCTGTCTTCTTCGTCTCCTTAAAGGCAAGTTTGACTCACACCTATCTCGTAACGTCAACACCAGGTGATGACTAACCAGTGGCGGCCGGTCAGTACGTGCTACCGGGCTCCAGCACGTAGCTTGAAACTGTAAGGAATATTATTTATGTACAGTAAAATTATCCTGGTGCCTTTTCGTTTTGAGTACGATATGAATTTGTGTTTTGTGAAAATCAGGACGAGATCTGTCGAACACCTAGCGCCGATCTCCCGGGGAACGAGGCTCGTGCTCATGTGAAGTGAGCCCTTGCCTGTAGCCTGGAGGAAGCAATACGCAGGCGCAGCCAAGCTTGCAACACTCCCCCTAGCCGGCGGAGTATACCATAAACCGGGATCAACTTTCACTGATCCCGTCAATAGTTACTTCCTCTCCCGCAAGGGGGTAGAAGTACTCGATGTCTCCTGCTACCTTGATGTTCACGGCCGACTGGATCCCTCGCTGCGCTCCTTGGCTAGCTAGAGCGACGCATCAAGTCGGCCGTGTGATGTTGAACGTGGTAAGCGAGTCTGCCACTAGAGAGTAGCATCGTCTGGGCTCGAAAGTAAAGCGTAAGCGGAGGCAATCTATCTCACACATGCTTATTAAAATATCCATCTTCCTTTTGTGTCAAAAATAAGGAATTCGTAGGTGAGTCAAAGAATCTTTAAGTGACCCTAAATGTTATCCCGCATTACAATGTAATTTACTCTGGTGAAATGAAATAGCGTATGGCTTTTAGTGCCGGAAGTATCCGAGGACTTGTTCGACTCGCCAGATGCAGGTCTTTTGATTTGACTCCCGTAGGCGACCTGCGAGTCGTGATGAGGATGAAATGATGATGAAGACAACACATACACCCAATGATGGTTAAAATTCCAGACCCAGCCGGGAATTGAACCCGGGATCCCTGTGACCAAAGGCCAGCGCGCTAACCATTTAGCCATGGAGCCGGACATTTACTCTGGTAATACGGGAGGTCTCAATGAATCAGTTGGCAGTTCTTTCAGTTGCTTTGTGCGGTTTTTAATCTCGCGGTTATATTACTGGTGCGTGTTTTTTCTGTCATTGTGTTAGTGCTCAAGTTTACACGGAGATTTATCAAATTATTTATCCACTGCAGTGTATATAAAGTGAAATTAAATTACTGTTCTTAGTGGGGATCTATATTCCCACGATTCTATTTGCACTGATGTAAGTTGCGCCATTAGGTTAGTAAAAACAATATTTCTCGAATGAATTATTTATCTCGTAGAGAGTTGTCGAAGAATTCATCTGCTTCCAAATTAATGTTGTTTTTGTTTGTTCTGAGTTATAAATTGTGAGAAAAGTTGTATTATTATTATTATTATTATTATTATTATTATTATTATTATTACCAAGTTTGAAGTATGCGTTGTTCATCATGGCAATATGCAGATTTAAAACAGCGTATTTAGCTTGTTTTTTGTAGCACGTAGGACGATTTTTTCACGAGCCGCCACTGTGACTAACGCTCACGAAGTGTACAGCATGTATTTAAAGCAAACTTGCTTTGTAAGGCCATCTTTCAGACGTGCAAACACGCCTCCCAAATTTTGTTTATCTAGTAAGACTCCGTCTTAGTGTTGGGATTTCATTTTCTGCCAGTGTAGTATTAAAAATATTACAATTGTGTGGCATTGTACAAGAAATGTTAGTAACACAGTATGACAGTAAGCTGCCACAAAATTGGTCATACTTATTCCCATGCATGTTTGAATTTACAAACATTTTGATTATCTATTTTTCTATACACATTTGAACTACGTAACAATTAATTATTTCACTAGAATGAATAGAAAACCACAGATAAGGTATAAATCATTTTCTAATAGAACTCAAGTGTGCAAAATTTTGTAATAGAGGTTCTACTATTCGCTGTTTTTATTCATCACGATTCCATGATTCAAAGAAGTTTATGAACCACTGGCTTAGCCTTATGTATTTTGTAATATTTAATTGCTAAATAACATATGATTTCATCTCACTTCCTCATGATTTTCTTTTCATAAATGTAATTTTATATATAAAAATAAAAATAATTTTGACATATATAGATAATTCGTCACTGTTCGAGCAAAATCCCACATTGCTTTTTCTATCCATTATTTCCCTTAAGACTTGTCATGCCTCCCAGCCACATATGCTATTCATTAGAACAATTATCACTGTGTTCATTTTCGTATGCTAACATGTAAAGGAAAATGAACCTTAAGAACATTATACTGTAGGGGTGCATAAATAAGTCATGCAAACATACATTCATAGAGTCCGGTACAGTTAGGTTCATTTTCCTTTATACATAAGCAAAGGAAAATAAACACAATGAATACTGTTCGGATGGACTAAATATCCATATTTGGCTGGGAAGCATGACCAGTCTTAAGGAAAATAATGGCTGGGAAGAACATTGTGAGATATAACCTTTTGCCCGAACAGCGACGAATTATTCCTGGGACACACTGGTAGATAGCCAACACTATTTAATACAGTGATTTAGTTTCAGAAGATGAACCTTGAGATATACAAATGCAACTGATTCTCTCTGTTCTTACTTTATATACATGAGCCAGATCACCCTAAGAAAACTATAATACAAAGGGAAAGAAAAGAGAAGGAGCTACAGTATCTGGTGAGTTGATAGACCTCGCCTGAGTATATACAATTGTTTTTAACAATATATACAACATAATTTACATATAGTTTTACATAATTTAAACATGACATATTAACAAAGTTAAATGGACACAGAAGACAAAAGGTCATGGATGAGAAGAGCCGAGTCTCTGCTGACTCCAGTAATTTGCTGAATACTAGCAACAGAATTGCAGCTGAAACAAAAAAAAGAGGGGGATGTTTAATTACAAAAATGAATCGACAAGAGAATGTTTGAGATGTAATTGTGAATGTGAGAGGAACCTTGAGGAACAAATTTAGATTTTTCTTTTTCTATTGAAAATTGTATGGCTAATGTTACCAGATCAGATTCTTATCATCATCATCAGGAGATTGCACTTAGGGGAGGTGAATCAGCAACAAGATAACATTGGGACAAGTGATACACATATTGTCACATAAAGAATGGAGACCTCATATGTAACAAAAATCTGATGTACAGGAGAGAGAGAAAAGTTGTCCTAAACGATTGAAAAAATTAATTCATCATCATCATCATCATCATCATCATCATCATCATCATCATCATCATCATCGTTGACCAACTCGTTTCCTAGGTGTGGTATACGAGCCCCTTCCATTTTGTTCTGTCCATGAACCATTCTTCATTCACAATCTGCTCCCAATCCTGACCTTTCTCTTCTACATCCTTCTTCACTAAGTCTGTCCATTTTTCTCTAGGTCTGCCCACTAGTCTCTTTCCCCTGATTTCTCTTTCATACTCCTTTCTTGCAGACCTGTTGGCACTCATTCTTTTCACATGACCAAACCACTTCAGTCTTGCCTTTTGGATCTTCTGGAGTAAGGAGTCTTCTAGTCCTACGTCTTCTCTAACTTTTTCATTCCTGATTTTATCCCTCCTGGTCTTCTGGATCATTGTGCGTAGGAACTTCATTTCTGCTGCTTGGAGTTTCGAGTTGTCCTTTCTTGTTAATGTAGCGGTTTCCAGGCTGTATGTGAAGATAGGGGTGTAGTATGATTTATACAGTGTCATCTTGGTTTTGAGTGGTACTTGTTTATCCCATAGTAGCTGTCTTACTTGGAGGTAAAAATGTATTGCTTTGCTGATTCGACTGTTTACTTCATATTTAGTTATCCTTGGACATTATACTACCCAAGTACTTAAATTCTGTGACACTGTCCAGCTTAGTGCCATTTAGCATGATTTCTGGCTGATTTTCACCCTTCTGTACCTTCAACACCACCATTTTAGCCTTGTTGATGTTTAATCCATATCTTTCAAACTCCTGACTCCACCCCTGCAGTCTCTCTTCTAAATATTTCTCTGAGTTACCCCAAATTACTACATCATCTGCAAATGCAAATGCTTTTAAGTCTTGTTGCCCCTTTTCTTTTAGTGCCTTTAATATGGTATCCATTGCAATGATAAATAATAGGGACGACAAAGCACTACATTGTTGTACTCTGCTTTTTGTCTCAAACCAGTCTGACAGTCCAGAACCGACTTGTACACAGCTTCTGGTTTTCTCGTAAAGCACCTTAACTTTTGAAATTAGGCTGTCTCGAACTTCGAGCTTTCTCAGGCACTCCCAAATAAACTCCCTTGGTATGCTATCATAGGCCTTTTTGATGTCAAGGAACAGTAGATATAAAGGCTTCTCTTTTTCCCAATGTTTTTCCATCAGCATCCTGACAGCAAATATAAGATCTGTTGCTGATCTTCCAGGCCTAAAGCCATACTGTTCCTCTTCTAAAAGTGGTTCTACAATTTCTCGTAGTCTATTCTCTATAATTTTTTCCAGAATTTTTAGTCCATGAGAGAGTAGAGTGATACCACGGTAGTTGGTACAATTCCGTCTGCTGCCTTTCTTGAATATAGGTACAATTATACCTTTCTTCCATTCTTCTGGGATGGTATTTTTCTGCCATACTACATTTAGGAGTCTATATAGACACTGGATTCCTGGGGTTCCTCATGCTCTTAACATGTCCACACTTAACTCATCTATTCCTGCAGCTTTCCCTTTCTTCATACTTTTAAGGCTCTTCTGTATCTCCAGCCATGTGATTGGTGGCTCCATATTTTTACTGGGCTCTTCACTTTTTCCAGATTCTTCTCTGTTTTGAATTATATCTGATGCCTCTCCACTCAGGAGCTTGTCAAAGGAGGCCTTGAATTCTCTCTTGATTCCATCTTCCTCTCTTACTACTGATCCACTGTCCTGCTCTATTACCTCAATGTCTTCTAGGTTATTTCACTTGTTTTTAACTACTCTGTAAATAAGTTTCTTGTTTCCTCTGCTGTCCTCTTCCAACTTTTCCACAAACTCATTCCATTTTTTCTCTTTCTATCCTCTTAGCTGTAAGTTTTTTTGCCCTGTTGAGTTCCTGTAGTTTAGTTATTTCTTGGCCACCTGGATCTTGTGCATCTCTTTGCTTTTCTTTGTCTAGCATCTTTTTTGCCCAATTTCTCTCTTTTATAGCCAATCTGACTGTCATTCCACCAAGGTGTCTCTTTTTCTTTCATGGTCGATCCTGTTAATCCACCCAGGTCTTTAGCTTCACCCACCAAAGTATCCTTAAAAATTTTCCATTCTTCTTCTACTGTATTCATTTCCCCTTTTGGCAAGTGTCTCTGTATCCTCATTTTATATTCTTCCTTCAGCTTGGCTTCTTCTAATTTCCAAGTCTTCACTTTACGTTTTCTTTTCTTCGGGGTTGTGTTAGCCACATGATTTATGTCTGCAATCAATACTCTATGATCACTGTCCATACTCTCACTGGGGATAACTTTGACATCAGTTACATATTTCCCTCCTTCTATGTTAGTGATGATATAGTCGATGAGAGAGGTTTTCCATCCCAGCTATATCTTGTTATCCTGTGACTGTCTTGTTTTTGGAAGAAGATATTTTTGATGATCGATCCATTTCTTCTGCATAAATCAAGCAGTTGTTCGCCTTCTGCATTTCTGTTCCCGAAACCATGTGATCCAATGATTTCCTCATAACCAAGTCTGTCTGTCCCAACTTGTGCATTTAAGTCCCCAATGATGATGACATTTTCTTCATCAATTATATCTTCTAGATCTTGACAGAATTGTTCCTTCTCTTAAGCACTACATCCAACCTGTGGTGCATATACCTGCACTACCGTGTAATTTGTGGACTCCAGCTGCATAGATAATTTAATGATCCTATCATTCTTATAGGATACTTCGGTAATGGCGTCCATGTCTTTTGTTATCAAGAAAGCTACAACATTTATGGCCTCTTCCTCGCGTCCACTCCATACTAATTTGTAGCCATCTCTGAGAATCTTCCTACCTGCCTTTCTCCATTTTGTTTCGCTCATTCCCAACATGGATAGATTTTTCCTCTTCATCATATCGATAAGTTCTTCAGTTTTTCCAGTCAGGATCAAAATATTCATAGTCCCAATTCTTACATTGTTCTTCAGACATATCTGTCTTTCATCGGAGCCATGTTGGCCATTATACCTGCCAGATCTGCTCGAAGACGTTGTCAATTTCCATCCGAGGCTCGTTTGATTGTTGAAAGCAATTCGAAGACTCTACCACTGGCTTGCAAGGCACGCATTTCCTCATGTCAGTTAAGTCTTTGATTTACCCGCCAATACTCGGGAGGTTGACTGCAGTGGTTGTGTTGTAACCAAGGTTGAAATTTACAAACACAACTTTTATTTGCTTCACTTTATGATATTTACACAAATAACTGAAATTTATTTTGAAGCAAAAAGGAATATTGAATCTTGAGAAAAGTCTGTCTTTATACAATATGTACAGGTTTACAGTCTTTATATACACTTCTATCTTGAAAAGATAGTCTTTGTGAATTGACACGTTGATAGTCGAAAACTATCTGGCACACTAACATGAATGTCTTTGAGAGTCCTTGTTTGTTGAAGTGCCTGAATTCCTAAAAAGCAAGTTCAATTGATTGAAGAAATTCCACCTAGCGAAACTAAGGGAGCTTGCATAATTTAGGGAATGAAAATGGCTTGTAAAAGAATTACGGAACATAGGCAGTGGAAACAGGAAAGGGAGCGGTGACCAGAGGTGAAACCTCGTACTGCCAGAAATTCAGTCCACCTGGTCGAAGCACATTTTCAAGAGGAGTAGCCTCCGTGCTCGACGTAGGGTGTATTCTGGAGCTGGACACCGGGGGAAGTGGGCAAGTGAGCAGGCAGGGAGCTCCTATTTATAGTACACTCGATGGTCAGGCACGCGCACTGAGGGCTGCGCGTCGAAGCTAGCAGAATGATACACAGGCGCGCGTGCAGCTGGCGAGAAGGAAGCGCCGGACATACAACACCCTCCCCTCCTAAATACGCCGGTACGGCGTGAAACGGCGGCGGCGCTGGCGGCGACTGCGATGCTGGGGCGGAGCTGCTGGTGTCGCTGTTGTATTGTAAGGAGCTGGAACTGGGCGGAGTGGCGCTGTCTCGTCCTGAAAGGAACCCATTGTTATTAAATGATCTAAAGCGCGTTCAGCAATAGATTTATCAGGTTTAGCAATAGCATCAATAGCTGGACAGGGGCGGTAGCGCAGACGTATCTGATCTTGATGGCGGCAGATACGTTTCTCCGTAGTCTGTATCTCGTATAGACGATGACCCAAAGATCTGCAGATGACTCCAGGTATCCAGAGTGGGTTGGATTTGAATGTCCTGGTGTAGACCTTGTCGTTGAGGGAGAACTTCGTTGGTGATGCCTTATGCTGGGCCGGAAGAGGCTGTAACAGAGAAAGTAAAGTTCTGTGAGGTCGTCCATGGAGCTTCTGTGCAGGAGTGATATTATCAGCGCCGGGTAGAGTTCTGTAGTTGTTTAAGAGTTGGAGCAAGGCTTGGTCTTTAGTTAAGCCTGAAGAGACAGCTTTCTTCATACTTCTTTTAAATGTTTGTACGAAGCGTTCAGCTTCACCATTAGATTGAGGGTGAAAAGGTGGTGCTAGGATATGACGAATGCCATTATGTATACAAAAGTTCTGAAAAGCAGTAGCTGTAAATTGAGGTCCGTTGTCCGAAATGAGTACTTGCGGTAAACCTTCTGTAGTAAAGATTTTCTGGAGAGCACGAATGGTAGCTTCGGTTGTAGTAGTCGAATGCATATCCACGACATATGGAAAGTTTGACAGTGAATCGATGACTATTAACCACATGGAATTGAGGAAAGGACCTGCGAAATCGATGTGAACTCGTTCCCATGGAGTAGTAGCAGGAGGCCATGAAGCCAGATCAGAAGACGGGGCGTTCTGATTCGTTTGACATTGCTCACAATGACGTATTAGCTTTTCGATGGCGGCATCAATACCGGGCCAGTGGCAGTGTTGACGGGCGAGTTGCTTTGTTCTGGAGATACCCCAATGGCTTTGGTGTAATAATTCGAGAACTTGTTTCTGTAGGCTAAGTGGGATAACCACTCGGAAGATGGTGCCTGCTTCTAGTAATACAACTCCGGCACGAGTCGTGAGACGATGCTGCATACGATGATAAGGTGCCAGGTGGGCAGGAAGTGTGCTCTGAAGAGGCCAACCGTTGCGGATGTAAGTACGTACAGTAGCAAGTGTACTGTCCTTATCCGTAGCTTTAGCTATGCAGGTAGCATCAATAGGAAAACTGGATACAGTATCTTCAAGTTCTATGTCCAACTGAAGACATTCAGATTCTTGAGAATCGAAGGCAGTATCAGGACCAACGGGTAAGCGGGAGAGGGCATCAGCATTACAATGCTGGGATGTGGCTCGATATACAATCTGATAGGAATAATCAGAAAGGAACATGGACCATCTTTGAAGCTTTTTGAGGGAATTCTCTGGGATCTTATTACCAGGATGGAATAAGTGTACGAGAGGCTTATGATCGGTAATGATCAGGAAATGGTTGCCATAGAGATATTCATTGAAACGGCGAATACCAAAGATGATGGCTAAAGCTTCTTTCTCTATCTGTGAGTATCGACGTTGATGGTCATTAAGTGTTTTCGAAGCGAAGGCGATGGGGCGTTCTTGTCCATGACGATCCTTCTGGGAGAGAACGGCACCGACACCGTAGTCTGAAGCGTCAGTTGCTAGCGTGATGATCTTGTCGGGCTGAAAATGAGTGAGTTGTATAGCTTGAATTAAGGCGTTGTTGATTGTTTTCCATGCCTGTTGGCATTGCGGAGTCCACTGAAACTTAACACCTTTTTTACGTAGAGCGTTTAATGGAGCTGCCACTGTAGCGAAGCGTGGAATGAACTTATTATAATAGTTCGCTTTGCCTATGAAGGACTGAAGCTGCTTGAGGTTCTGAGGTGCTGGCATGTTTACTATCGCTGAGACATTCTGTGTACTAGGACGAATTCCATTCTTATCAAGTATATGTCCTAAGTAGTGAACTTGAGGTTGAAAGAAGGTACATTTAGCGAGATTCGCTCGTAGGCCATTGTCTTTCAATTTCTGGAGAAGGAGGCGTAGATTGGTTAGATGTTCCTGATGATCTTTTCCAGTAACAATAATATCATCCAGGTAGTTAGCACAACCGGGAATGGAGGCGGTGAGTTGAGCCAAATAGCGCTGAAAAATAGCCGCTGAGGATGAAACACCGAATGGGAGCCGCTGGAGCTGGAGCAGTCCGAGAGGAGTGTTGAGTGTGAGAAATTTCTTAGATTCTTCGTCTAAAAGTAGCTGGAGATATGCTTCTTTAAGATCAACTCGAGAGAAGAATTGTCCAGCAGAGAGACGACGGAATAAGTCTTCTGGACGTGGAATAGGAAAGATATCTGTGTCGAGTTGTGCGTTGACTGTAGATCGAAAATCGCCACAAAGTCGAACATTACCATCAGGTTTCTTGATTACCACGAGTGGAGTAGCCCATTGACTAGAAGTAACTGGTACTACAATTCCAGTTTGTATCCATCTGTCTAATTCTTTCGTAACCTGGTCTTGAAGTGCTAGGGGTACTGGACGAGCTTTGAGGAAGCGAGGCTTAGCTCCGGATTTCAGCTGTATGTGAGCTGTATAGTCTTTGGCTGTTCCGAGCTGAGAGTCGAAGACTTCAGGAAACTGCGCTAGGAGAGCGGTAACGTCAGAAGTAGTATGCAATGTAGATACGACGTTAATGTTGTCATGTATCTGGAAACCAAATAAGTTAAATAGATCCATGCCCATAATGTTTGATGCAGTGTAGTTGTTAACTACGAGAAGAGGAATGGCCTTCTGAATTCCTTTATAACTAGCCTGAAGCTTGATTTGACCTTTGATGTCAATTTTCTTCTTGTTAAATGTCACGAGCTGGATGTCAGCTGGAGAGCATGAAGGTGAACCTAAGTCGTGGTAGGTAGTCAGGTTAATAATAGAGACAGGTGATCCAGTGTCTAATTGAAAATCGACAGCTCGATCAGAGAATGAGAGAGGAATGATGATTTTGTGAGAATCCTTTGTGGGAAGAATAAGATTGATCTGATCAACTTCCATGTCTTGGCGGGGCTGTATATGCTTCCGGCGTGCTGCAGTAGTCGTAGCAGGGCGGAGCGAACTTTGACAGACAGTCTTAATGTGTCCAAGTTTATTACATCGTTCACAAGTAGCTTTGAAAAAACGACAGTCACGACGTTCATGATGCTTGAAACAACCTCGGCAGGAAGGCAGGAGTTTCGAGGTGCTTTTAGAATTGGGCTTCCGTGTAGCATTACGAGAGGGAACCTGGCGAGAATGCTTGGTGGAGAGCGCCTTATCCGTACGGTTCACTGTAGCAGAGGGCTTTCGTGTGGAGAAGCTATGGCTGCGGCAGTCTTGGTAGTAAGCTCATAAACCGTAGCAATACGCTGGACGTCTTCTAAAGAAGGGTTACTCTGCTTGACAGCGTCAAAACGTATTTTGTCTTCAGGAGTATGTAAAATTATCATGTCCCGAATGAGAGAATCGGTGTAGGATGAACCACAACCGTCCTTGGAGCAGATGAACTGGCAGGGTTTAGCTAGACCACGCAATTCAGTAATCCATTCAGTATGTGTCTGATGGGGTTGCTTTCTGCACTGAAAAAATTTATAGCGAGCAGCCACTATGTGAGGAGCTTTGGCATAGTGTTCTGTGAGACGGGCCAAGAGCTGCGTGAAGGGTACCTCAGATAAGTGTTCTTCCGGACTTAATTTACGTAGTAATTCACACGTAGCATTGCCAACCGAACTAAGAAATAGTGCGCGGCGGCGTTGATCATCTGTGACAGAATGGCAGATGAAATGCTGTTGTAAACGGGCTAAATAAACTGACCATTCTTCCTTAGCCGGATCAAAAGCAGAGAACGGAGGAATAGCTGATGGCTGTGTAGAGACAGAAATAGCTTGAATAGCCTGAATTAATGCTGCCTGTTGTTGTTGCATAAACTGTTGTTGTTGCTGCTGTAAGGCTTGGAAGACCGTAGCGAGTTGTTCCGCAGTAGCCATTGCGAGATGCGTGCAAGAATGAGTAAGGTAAGCTGTGTGTCAGAACTGGTTGGAGTGTCGTCGTTGTTTAGCACGTCTCCGTAGAGTTGACAACTGGGCCTGTTGAATTGTAGTGTCGTGTTTACCTCGTTGCTATAGAGTTGGCGATTGGGCTGATGACGTGTAGTTTGTTGCTTTTTACCTCGTCGCTATAGAGTTGGCAACTGGGGTCGAAGAATTGTAGGGTGGTGCTTTTTTACCTCGTCGCCATAGAGTTGTGTTGTAACCAAGGTTGAAATTTACAAACACAACTTTTATTTGCTTCACTTTATGATATTTACACAAATAACTGAAATTTATTTTGAAGCAAAAAGGAATATTGAATCTTGAGAAAAGTCTGTCTTTATACAATATGTACAGGTTTACAGTCTTTATATACACTTCTATCTTGAAAAGATAGTCTTTGTGAATTGACACGTTGATAGTCGAAAACTATCTGGCACACTAACATGAATGTCTTTGAGAGTCCTTGTTTGTTGAAGTGCCTGAATTCCTAAAAAGCAAGTTCAATTGATTGAAGAAATTCCACCTAGCGAAACTAAGGGAGCTTGCATAATTTAGGGAATGAAAATGGCTTGTAAAAGAATTACGGAACATAGGCAGTGGAAACAGGAAAGGGAGCGGTGACCAGAGGTGAAACCTCGTACTGCCAGAAATTCAGTCCACCTGGTCGAAGCACATTTTCAAGAGGAGTAGCCTCCGTGCTCGACGTAGGGTGTATTCTGGAGCTGGACACCGGGGGAAGTGGGCAAGTGAGCAGGCAGGGAGCTCCTATTTATAGTACACTCGATGGTCAGGCACGCGCACTGAGGGCTGCGCGTCGAAGCTAGCAGAATGATACACAGGCGCGCGTGCAGCTGGCGAGAAGGAAGCGCCGGACATACAACAGGTTGCCCACTGGGCGATGGGGTCGCCACATCCCTATGCCCAAAAATTAATTATCAAAGTTAATTCAGCTGTGAGAAATAGATTTACAAATGACTTCTCATTAGTGTTTTCTGTTTCGATATTTAGACCTGATTTAGCTGTCAATAGGATAAAGGGGGGGCGGGGGGGATATAAAGGCGAGCCTTCAGCTATTGTGCTTTCTGTCACATGTTCCAGGAGAATCTTCTTCAGTCATCACTGTCACTTTACTTAGTTCAGTAACTAGTTCATCACCTGAGTCTTCATCGAATAGGATATTGGCAATTTCAACAACCACTTATATTGGAGGAGGAGGAGGAGGAAATTCTTATCTCTTAATAATTATGCTAACCAAGAAAAATGAAAAGCCTTCCATTATATGGGCTTAATTTTAATTAAATACGAATATTTCTTATTTTAATAGTACTGAAAGGTGGAACCATTATATACCTTCTTTTAATTTGAACTCACTTCAATACAGAACAATGTGAAATTCTTATCTCTTAACTTTCACACAGTGTCGATGAAAACACGCGTGTCACTCTCTGTGCCAAATATTAAAGCTCATATTTCCGTCATTACCTACATCAACAAGCGGAAGTCTTACTTGTGCATTGTTAAGCTGCTGTCAAAGATATTCTCCATCTGGGCATCAGATTAATTGTTATTCGTTATCTATGTAGTCGTTACAATTCGGCATACTTTTCTGCAATGTCAATAGAGAATAGTGAGGTTAGGGCCTTCTCAGTGGAAGAAACACAGCCTCCCAAAATTTATCACTCTACAGGAACACATTTTGCCAGTAAATGTGTCACTAAGAAGAATGGGAGTAGATTGCAGAAGCTGTGCAGACAGTGTTATGAAAAGCGGTGTCACAGGACAGCATGTTCTATTGCAGCAAGTATCCAGGACAGCCAGACTTGTGTCTTGAGCAACACTTTATGAAATTCCATAAAAGACAGAAGTAATTGGCTCCAAACAATCCAATATCTACCGGTGTTTGTTGCACTGCACTATTATAGGTTACTATATTGGCTACGTATATTGTAAAGCGAAAACAGCGATTATTTGCACAGCAATGGCCCAATAAGGATTTTACTACACACCATTTTTATGAGAAATGTTCAAAAATAATTTATCTGTTACAGGAAATCTACAGTTCAATATCTACAATAGAACAAAAACATTCTTCCCTTCATTCCGTATCATGACTGCATCAAACGGTACTGGCGGCGACAAGCACATCAGTAGTGCTGCTGACACACTGTAAGCGTCATGGATCCTATGGATGAAAATATTATTTAAATATTTCAAATGATAATCTAAAATACATAAGGACACAGAAATGAACTACGGTAAGTAAACAAAGTATTACGGTACAGCAGAAACGGTTAACAATATCTGAGCAGCCGCAAACATGTTAATGGGTATGTTGATAACTAGAAAAACAGTACTTGTACCATCATTAAGAATAAGAATGTTGTTGGTTTTACGTTCCACTAACTATTTTAACTATCTTCCGAGACATTAAGATGCTGGAATGTTGACTCGCAGGAGTTCTTTTATCTGATGGTATATCTAGTGACATGAGACTGAAGTATTTGAGCACCTTCAAATATCATAGGGCTGAGCCAGAATTGAACCC
This sequence comes from Anabrus simplex, assembly GCF_040414725.1. Classification (NCBI taxonomy): domain Eukaryota; kingdom Metazoa; phylum Arthropoda; class Insecta; order Orthoptera; family Tettigoniidae; genus Anabrus; species Anabrus simplex. Next base: position 49,106,301 of record NC_090269.1, on the reverse strand, counting down.
ACCTACTTGATCTTTGAAGGCCAGCATTCTACAGTCTGAGCTACTAATTAAGGAATGTGAGCCCTGCATAATTAATATGAAGAAAAATGCTCTTATGCCATGGTTGCTATTCAAGGGATATCCAAAAGGATCCTTAATGTGGTAGTTTCTCATTGCTTTCCACATATCCATACCACTGGTCTTAGTGACTCATCCATCTTCAGGGATTGTTTTCTATCCCAAGGGCAAGGGGTCTGCCCTACCTCTATCCATTCACCTACCCTCCAAGGAGAACATCTGCAGTTGTTGGAGGGTGACGGGTGACTCCTTATCCCAGGAGACATTCAGATCACTAAATAAACTACAGTGATCAGCAGTAGAGTATAGGCACCGTGCAGATAGATCGAAATGCCACTACTAGCGCTACATAGTGGCCCGTTCTGAAACAAGAGGTGAGGCGTAGTGCGAGAGTCTCGGTACAACATGTGTGACATTCGAACAATTTGCGGGTTTAGAGCGATTCAGTTCGGGGATTGAAGTGAATCATCATGCGATAAAGGAAGAAACCTTGTCGTCCGTGGCCACGTGAATGGCGTTGAAGAGTTAATTTTGACTGGTTCGGATACATCATAGGAAAAGTCACCCGACAAACGTCGGTCACTTTGCCGCCTTATATCGTGAAACTTGAGGTAGTCAAGATGTAGTTAGGTAACAATTTATAAAGTTTATTTAGTAAGGATTACTTAATGCATGTTTGCTAAGTTGTACGCATTTTTATTTTGTCATCAGGTTGACCAGAATCGTAATGTCTCTATCAGCGAATGTCCCTGTCTTGCCGGCGCCAGAGGAACTTGCAAACATGTAGCTGCGGTAGTGTATTATTATAAATAATGAAAGTGTTGTCTCCAAAACAGACCGTCCGCAACAATGGGGAAAACCGAGCCCGAAAATGTCAACAGAAAAATATAGAAAATAGAAACGCGTAAAAGAACTGTTCGGTAAAAAGACTTTGGAAACATCTCTTCCTCCCTTCGAATTAACTGAGGATATTTTAAAACACATCTCTTGCAGTCTTCGTACAATGCTTCGAGCAGAAGCAAGTACTGAAATCGAACAATCGTGCAGGACCGTAGTCACCTCATTGACAGACAGGGTAGTGAATGATGTGGAGAGAGAAGAATGTGAGGAAATTGTGACACAGCTATTACATTTACAAGTCTCTAAAGACGTGCGCTTGCCAGACAAATACACCTTTCGCACTGAGTGATGAAATTTTTTTTTACGAGCAAAGTGCAGGTTGATACAGATCATACAGTATAGTTTAAAACTCCCTGGGCACTCTATCTCAATCAGGAAGCCCTCAATGGTTTCAAGAAAGAAACATAGGAATATCTGCTAGCACGAAAGCGCATTGGATCAAAACTAGGCGACATAACTTTGATACTTTAGCTCTCGCATTTGTAACTGAATCTCCAATTGGGAGCTGCTTTGAACAGTCTTTCTTACGGAAGTGACATGGAAAGTGAAGCAGTAGAATGCTATGGAAGTTCATTTGGTGTACATGTTATTCGATGTGGGCTAATAATCCACAAGAAACAACCTTGGATTTGTGGATCTCCAGATGGCATAGTTCTTAAAGGAAATTAAGCTGACAGAGTGTTAGAAGTTAAGTGTCCATCTTCCTGGAAAGATAAACCAATAGTAGATGAGTCAGGAATGTGTGAGTACATTATCTTTACTTTGACGAGCAAAATAACATACAGTTAAAGACAAGTCATATGTGTTACACACAAAGTTCTATTTCAATAATTACTTGCAAAAAATTAGCGGTATTCCTAATAATAATAATAATAATTATTATTTATTTGTCAATTCTTGTTTGTTGAACGTTGAACAGATCAAAATATAAACAAAGAATACGGTATATAAAACAAACTGATGGTAGAACAATTCTCAAACTATTCTTTGATTATTGGAGGTTGCAAATTCGTTAACACGCAACACATATGCACGATGTCATCCACGTGTTGAAAAAGTTATGTTGGCAATTTCTGTAACGTATTGTATATTTTGATTCTTTGAATACACATTTCTACATGAATTCTAACACTCACAATATTGTAAGTACGGTACTTTCAACTTCCTCAGCTGTTAATCTCCCGTCATGTAAGAACGGTGGTGTCACGATTACGACACCGCGGCCAGATAAGTTAGGTCTGATGCCAGGAAATCCTTTATCAGCCATTACCTCATCGCCAAGTTAAAGAAAAGTTAATAAACCACTGTCGGTTGTTATGAATAAGTCCCTAGTTCTTCCACCGTAATATTAAGATTTTTTTCTTTTACTAGTGGCTTTACGTCGCACCGACACAGATAGGTCTTATGGCGACGATGGGATAGGAAAGGTCTAGGAGTTGGAAGGAAGCGGCCATGGCCTTGATTAAGATACAGCCACAGCATTTGCCTGGTGTGGAAAATGGGAAACCACGGAAAACCATATTCAGGGCTGCCGAGAGTGGGATTCAAACCCACTATCTCCCGGATGCATTAAGACTTAAAGGCGATCATACCACTGAAGTGATTGCAATTAAAAATTCTGCAGTGTAGCAACCCTTGTATTGAGAATAGAAATACACTCTCTGATCTACTTGGGGAGGCTTTTTTCTTGAGCACTTTCCTTACTAGGCCAGAATATGAAATTTTTCGTACGCAGTGCCAGTTGCATGAGCACGGTCGTAAAAATACGTGAAACTGTTGTCCTATAAATACCGAATAGCACTCCAAAACCAGAATAGGACAGTCCGGTTTTCATTTTCAGTAGAAAATCAATAATCTGGTTTCTTTACATAACTTCGAAACGTTACAGTTTGGTAATAAAGCAAGCAGCAAGGCGAAGACGTTGAAGTTCACACCTGTTAAATCACGCATTTGAGTATTGTTCCTTATGGAACTGTAGGCTTGGAAACCTGGACCCTTGATGTCTGCATGATCTTCTTCCGTTCCACACATTTTATCATGTTTCGTAATGTCCCCTCCCAGATCGAAATTAAGTGGAATACATTTACGTCGTTTTCATTTATTGAACAAGAAATGAAGTCTGAACAATGAAAATCAGATGCATCTCTTCCCACGGATGCATCCTTGGTTATGTTACTTGGGCAAACTGTAGGTACTTGAAAATTTTCCGTCTGATTCTTCCTTTTTTAATCGCTTGAGTTGTCTGTGAAAGCGCTGTAAGCTGGGTCCCGGCGACACATTTCTCTTCTTGTATTCATCCGGAAATATTGTCGGAACATAGGATGGACTTAGTGGGTGTCCAGATCTTCTGCTTCCCATGAAATGTGCACTACATATTCTTGAGTAAGTCGTAGGTTGCCAAAGTGATCCATCAGTGCTAAAAATTAAAACCAAAATTAAATTAAATCGGATCAATTGAACTTATTGCAAACATGTGCAGAACGTATGTGTAGGCCTGCTTACCTCGTTCGGTTAACTGCTTGTATCCATCACCTCCTTCGGTCCACTTCTATCGCTCGTTTTGGAAAACAATAAACTTGTACTTCACTTCCCGTATTTGCGTAAATACTGGAACATCCGACAACACAACAATTGCGTTTACTTGATCTCCTTTCCTCTGCCATTATCATCGGAGTATCTAGCCTCTCAGTCATGACAGAACAGCTACTGCGAGTCTGGAATCTGCCTCACGTGTTGTTCTTCACCCGGCCGCTAGAGCGACACGCACGGTGCCTATATAGACAGCCGCACCAAGCAGGGGAACAGATGGTGATCACTAGCCGCTGGATACCAGTACCAATGCTAATAGATTTAAGAATGTATTTTGTTTGTGTGTGTGTGAACCCAACAACATTGGTACAAATATAATCATGTAATCAATGAAACCCACAGCAACCACACGTATCAAAAAAAAAAAAATCAGTCTTAAAACTTATATACTGTATATAAAAGCTGGCTCACTGATCGCTGTCTTCTCTAAAACCTCAAAATGTGGGACGTTCAAATTCTGCATGGTGGTTTCTCATGGGAGAAAGTGCTCACTAAGAAAGAGTTTCAAAAAAAAATTTCACCCCTGAAATGAAATGACTTATGGCTTTTAGTGCCGGGAGTGTCTGAGGACATGTTTAGTTCGCCAGGTGCAGGTCTTTTGATTTGGCGGTCGTAGGCGACCTGCGCGTCGTGATAAGGATGCAATGATGAAGACGACACATATACCCAGCCCCCGTGCCAGTAAAATTAACCAATGATGGTTAAAATTCCTGACCCTGCCGGCAATCGAACCCAGAAACCCTGTGACCAAAGGCCAGCATGCTAACCATTTAGCGATGGAGCCGGACATTTCACCCATAAAGGGATGAAACAGGAGCAAAACCCTGAAAAAAAAATTATTTATTTCTCTGAAACTGTTTGCCAAACAAAATTTCATAAAATGGTTGCTTCTTTATGTACTAGATGTTAAATAAACAAGTTTAGGAAATATTTCACCCCTTAGGGGGTTAAATTGAAGTTAATACGGAGCAGGGAATCTCTGAAACCGTTTGACATATGAGGTTGAAATTTCTCATGATGGTTACTCCTCCGTGTATTAGATGTTAAATAGGTAGTAGTCTTAAAACAATAAACTCCTAAATAGTTAAATGGGGATTAATTACCAAGAACAAAAATATTCATTTCTCCAAACACTTTGGTGTTCTAGATGTTAATTAAGTTTTTGGAATATTTCACACATAAGGTGTTAAAATGGGGGTTAGCTCTGATAAGAAAAATATTCATTCTTTTGAAACCGTTTCGCATGTTGAATATAACATATTTTAAAACATTTCATCCCTATGGGCTGGTTTCATCAACGTGGGTTAAACATTAATCCCGAATTATACAGTTTTAACTCTGAATTTGACCATTTGTCTGTTTCATCAAGGAGGGTTAATTTACTCTAAGTTAAGGCCGGAGTTAAGTTAACCCCTTCTTTCACCTGGGTTAAACTGTTAACTTGAGGTTAAAAGCAAAATGCCTGCAGAGATGCAGAGTTGCTTTATTTAGATTTGTTAAATGATGTTCCTAACAGAAATGGCCTATAAAAAGAAGGAGCGACTTTCAACATCTATCTAAGGAACAATTTCTGAAGAGGTACAGACTGTTAAAAACTGTCCTTTGATGTGTCATTATTTTCCTGGTTTTATACATACTTTAGCTATGTGAAAACTGCAACAATTAAGGTACGGTATTACACTCATGAGCAAATCAAAATGTGCTCGGTCTGGCACATGTAATAGGAGGGCGTGGCGTATACAGTGAGGATATCAAACCACGTACAGGCTGTATGAATAACAGCTGACCACAGGATGGGTAAGATATGAGATCTCAGCGCATTTGATCGTAGCCAGATTGTCGCCATCAAATATGTGGGCTATTCCACGTCAGAAGTCATGTAGGCACTGGGATTTCCAACGGCCACCGTATCAAGAGTGTACCGTGAGTACGTAGAATCTGATAAACCACTGCTGCCAGGGTCAAATGTTGCGATGTACAACACATTGATGGCAAGCTGCCGTCGGCAAGCTCGGATCGTTAGAGCGGATATACGTGCCACAGTGCAGCAGATCACCCATGAATTCAACGCTGGACAGTGACGATGTGTGAGCAATCATACCATCTAGAAACATCTTTCCTCACCATAGGGTACAGAAGCAAGCGTTGCACAAGGGTACCTCTGTTCAACACACGACACAAGGCACGACGACTGACATGGGCAACTGAACACCGCCATTGGTACTTGAAGAATGGAAAAAAAAAGGTTGCTTGGACTGATGAGTTGGGGTACCAGTTGGCACACGCTGATGGCCGGGTGAGTGTGTCGACGACAACGAGGCAATGGATCGCTCTTGCCAGCAGGGTGCAGTTCAGACCAGTGGTGGTGGTATCCTCGTAAGGGGATAGTTTACATAAGATAAAATGGGACCCGTGGGACATCTGACAATGTCTCTCACCAGCGAACGCTACAGGAACCTGCTGGCAGATCACGTTCACCCCTCTGTTCAAACGCAGAAGACCTGTACCTACAGCAAGACAATGCTCCAGTCCATCGCTCCTGGATTGTGGCTGACTGGTTCAAATGAGCACTCCATAGATGTGAAGATACGTGCCTGGCCCTGATCTCAATCCCAGTGAGCATGCTGTCAAGAGGGATGTGCATGCCCTGGTACCTGCTCCGACCCATCTTCATGGATTACAGGAGGTTATGCAGCAATCATAGATCAGTATGACTCCCCAATACTTCCAGTGTCATGGGGAGTCCATGCCATGCTGCACTACTGCCATCATCAAGGCACAAAGGGGTAGTACATACTACTAGCCAGGTATTTCTAATTCAATTGCTCATGAATGTATAAGACAGAATATTATTTAGTACTTACATAAAATTGAATAGTCTCAGAAATTCAGGTATTGTCCAAATTTTACATGAAGATTCAATATTTTCTGGTCACTTCTGATGGCATTATAAAAGTTCTTATAATCAAGTTCGGAGTTCACATACACACTTAAAGTTATAACTTCATCAACATGGTAGAGCACCCCTGCCGTCAAACCACTTAAGTTACATAAACAAAAAAATGTGCTTCATATTTGTGTTAGAACCCGGGATAATCAACAGCGTGCCAATGAATTTCTCATGCAGAGATCATATCTTTTTAGATAAGAGAAAATATACACCCAATGTTCGTGCACAGTTTTACTGTCACCATATTGAATACTCAGATCAGACACACCATAATTGATTAATTAATTAATTGATTAGAAAACGTTTGATTCATTCAATTATATTAGACTTTATGAATATCTTTTACTAATGATTAATGAATTCATAATCAAAATCAATAACTTACACCCTAGAGATGATCAAAAGCAAAGAAGGCGTGAAATAACAATATGTTTGAAGAAATAGCGATGATAAACTCGAATAACAGTTTCAAAGTAAATTAACACTGAAAGATAAATTATTTCTAAAAAAATTTGAAAAATAGAACTCGAAATACAAAGCAGGAAGAAGGAAATTGCAGAAATAAACATTAAGTATCGGAAAATCCCGCTAAGATTACGGTACTGGCAACCCCAGCATAGCTTAAAAAGTGCAGGTAACGGGACCAATACTTCCTAAAGCCATGGTGTACAGGGTGGATCAAGCACATTATACAAGGTAGGTTTTAATTAGGAACGTTTGTACAACTGATATAGGCTGTTTTAATCTATAATAAATTTTCAGGAAGACTCGCTCATGAATACTCACCATTTAATAAAGGTAGCAACAGTTGTAAAATGGAGACAGAGCTTCATAGCAAGAGCAAGGTTCACACCAGGAAGAGCCTGAAGAAATTTCAACACCTGAACAAAACATATAACATTTCATTAAAAACATTGTACAGGCAAAGACGATGATAAAACACAGGGACAACAATTTCTTGAAAAAAAATAAAAATAAATAAATAAATAAATAAATAAATAAATAAATAAAAAAAACATAATATGCTCCACAGATCATTAACAATTAAGGTAAATTATCAGTGTGTAACAAGTATGCTCCATATGTCCATCATGAAACAATATTAGAAAATTTTGACAAAATACTGTAAAAGATTATTCATTTTAAAATATCTCAACAAACTGAAGACCTCCCCAGAATAAGAATGTAACCAACAAAGAAGTAATTTTCCAGGGGATAGGAAATTTATTTTTGGGATTTATTTCATGGTATACACAACTTGAACCAACTGCATATGTAAGTGCACACAGGAGTTCATCTATTGAAACAATATTTCATTGTTATAAATTAAGCTTTCAAAAATAACGTATGAATTGGAAGCGATACAATGGAAAATAATCTGCAAGTATGTCTTACATTTGTATATAACAGAAGATAAATTCTGTAGATGCTCTTGGAACACAAATTATAGCAAATATTATTAGTATAATAACAATAACAATAAAAATGTGAAGAAAATTTTTCAAAATATAGATTTGATTTCGTGTATGGCCTCTATTTAAATGATCTCTTACAACTGGTGATGAACCAACGCAGGCACTGTCTGCCATCTTGACCAATGTTCCATCCTTACACCACAGCCTGAAGTTAATATGTAAGACATACGACAATATAGAGGTGTGATGATACACCCTTTTTCCAAGGAAATTTCACTTTTCAAAAATTTGTTGGTTACGTCTTTATTCTGAGGAGGTCTTCAATTCAAGTTTAAGAGAGCATGTAATTTATCCTCTGATATTCCAAAATGCATTTGCTCCAGTGGCCAGAAGTTACAAAATTATACAGTACATACAACTTACACATCATAGAAATTTAAAATGAGTTAAGTTTTGATGAAGATTTGATTCTATTAGCCCATTATTAGTCTATTAAAAATGAACAAGCCATGCATGACCACATTTCATTACTCTTATAATGACTTATGTTTATATAATTATAATGAGAAACAAGTTAATTTATGAATACAGTAGAACCTTGATTCTCCATTTTTGGAGGGACCATGAAAAAATAATGCACAAAAACAAAAACTGGGAACGAATTAAAACTATAAACAATTTAGCTAAACACCACAATAATGAAGTATGTATACTGTAATTATAATCCTACAAAAACTCCTGCATAAATTACACGAGTTAAAATCCTGATACTCTAATTTCAGTTTTACAGCGGAAATTATGTCACTTTCCTGTCAAACAGGTTAGTAACTTTGATTAGCCAAGTTCGTCAAAAAATATGCTACAAAATAATGCCACGCCAAGCAACAATCAATCACAAGTACATTTTTAGTTCTCTAATGTAATTAAATAAACAACAGTCAAGGATGAAAAAATCTGGGAGGAGGAGAAAAGACGAACCAGTACACTAGTTGTTTTCTGTGGTCCGAAGAAGGTCAAAATCGGATGAAAAGAAGAAGAAAATAAAGTATGTATGACACAAAAGAGTTCAACAAGATGGTAAAATCTTTTTTTTTTTTAAATCACTCTTTGCTATTTAGTCACCAGTATATTACGTAAGTTTTTGTGCAGTACTGCATAAATTATCTTCAGGCCTCCTCGAATTTAAAGATTATGTTATACTCAAGAACATGGTTTTGAATGCAAGTAAACATTCTCAGAAGTTCTCGAATGCATTGAATTCTGCCAATCACTAATCACAGGCCACGAAATAAGTTGTAAAAATAATCATCAAAACTCGAAAAATTTTGGTTTATTTGTAACCTTGAGCTTGGCTGCAAAGTGCATTGATATACTTACTCCATAAGCCAGTAAGTTACAGGTTTGTTTCTGAGGAAGCAAAGCAAACTCTTTTAAAACTAAGTCTTCCTGCAGTTCTTCTTGTTTCACACAACAAACCTATAAAACTATAAGACTATTTGAGTGTGAAAATAACCTTCTGGAGATGACCAGGTCGGTATTTATATTCAATAAGGTTTACACGATAAAAGTGCAAGCCTGAAAAGTTGATGCTTGTTGTTTAAAGGGGTCTCAGATCTAGGTCATTGGTCCAGTATGGAATGCTAGTTTGCTAGTTGCTTTACGTCGCACCGACACAGATAGGTCTTATGGCGACGATGGGACAGGGAAGGGCTAGGAGTGGGAAGGAAGCGGCCGTGGCCTTAATTAAGGTACAGCCCCAGCATTTGCCTGGTGTGAAAATGGGAAACCACGGAAAACCATTTTCAGGGCTGCCGACAGTGGGGTTCGAACCTACTATCTCCCGAATACTGGATACTGGCCGCACTTAAGCGACTGCAGCTATCGAGCTCGGTCAGTATGGAATGTGAGAAACTAATGTTAATGAGGAATTTTCAGCTGAAGATTTCCAAGTCCCCGAGTACAAGCATGCCTGAAAGAGAGGAGCATGTTATCCCCGAGATTTCTCGGCAAGTTACTACATAGAGCTTTATCTACACCTTGCCAAAAGGGAGCACTTCTATGCTTATTTTTTTCTTCTTCAATTAGCTTTATGTCGCTCTGACAAAGATAGGTCTTATGGCGACAATAGGATATGAGAGGGCTAGGAGTGGGAAGGAAGTGGCCATTATCAGGGCTGCCAACAGTGGGGTTCAAAACCACTATCTCCCAAATGCAAGCTCACAGCTGTACGACCGTCACTGCACTGCCAACTTGCTTGGCTCTACACTTTTAGAAAGAGTTTCTTCAATTACAACATTCTCTACAAATTGTCCCAAATGTTGGAGAGGGATGAGAGATAAGGTAGATAAGCTTATGATATCGGGGTTGGAGGAACACAGGAATTATTTACAAGAAAAGAAAATGAGGAGTGTGTCAGAATTATTCCCTGATGGGAGGATGGGAACTTTAAGGGATACAAAAAAAGCAATGGACACAGTCAAGTAAATTAATTGAAATAAAGAGTTTCTCTACATAAACTTTAAACATACTTGGACGTGTTCAGTACATACAGTAAATATTGAAGAAATGTTAAATATAGGCCTAGAACAAAAATGCCCAACCGGACACCAGTGGGATCCAAATCCACAACCTCCCGATTTCATGTTGGTTGTTCTATCCAACTGAGTTATGGTGGCCTAGGTCATATTTCTTCAGCTGGAAAGGATCTAAGCTACAGGTCTAGCATGACTTAATATGTTGAAAGTTTATTTGGAGTACAACACAGTCATGAGAATTAAATGATGGTTTCGTTTGTTTGAGATAATATACTCACACTCTGGACATTAGGTTGTAATGGGGGAAGAACGATGCCATGTCCTTTTAGCCGCTCTCTCTCACATAGCAGTGACAGTATGTGTGCTGTGGAATCTGTGGAAAATAGAATTTGAATAAAACACTGTCCATAAAACTATCACATCAAAAGGAAAGTTAGTCAAAGATGTACAAAGATGAAAACTGTCACAATACAGAACATTTTAATGTTGACAGAGCCAACAGGTATCATAAAATTATAATTTTAGTAGATGGGTATTTGAACGGTTATAACAAAACTTATTTTTGTCAGAAATTGCATTAAAGAAAAAAATGAGTTCGAACCCCACTGTCGGCACTCCTGAAAATGGTTTACCGTGGCTTCCCATTTTCACAACAGGCAAATGCTGGGACTGTACCTCAATTAAGGCCACGGCTGTTTCCTTCTCACTACTAGCTCTTTCCTATCACATTGTCACCATAAGACCTATCTGTGTCGGTGTGACGTAAGCCAATTGTAAAAAAAGAAAAAGTAAGAAAAAATAGAGATAATGGAAGGAATTTGATGGTGATTACCCTTTTAAAAAAGTGGATCAAGATACTGGTGGATACTTTTGTTTAAAATTCATGTGAGTGAACTGAGGTGGATGCAGTGCAGCCAGAGTTGGGAAATAATTGGGAAAAAATAATCATATTCTTTGAAACAACCACTCTTTAGTAATTTTGCCTTGTAATTATTATTTTTTACAAAATATAATTCTAACTCGCAATTTACTTCTTGAAATAAAATTGTAATCAATACATTTTAGTAATCGATATTCAGTAGGCCTACACTGAACTGAAAGCTTGACAATAAGCTTTACCAGTGCAGTGTGAGGTGCTTTTTAATTTTTAAAAAATTTTTTTTTACCTCTCCAGTGCTTCCAAAGATATCAAACGTATCCTAAAATAACCATCATTACTGGGGATGTCCTTAAAATTAAAAACAAGTATGCACAAAGTGTCCCTGTAGAGCATCTTTTCAGCAAATGCAGAGATGCACTTTCCCCCATGAGGTTCAGGCTTAGCAATGAGAATTTAAAAAAAAATAATTATTTTCTAAAGTACAGTAGAAGTCCGTTATAGCAAGAATTCATAACAGCGAAACATTTACTCGCTATAGCGGATTGTCGTTATATCCGATTTTGTGTAAAAGTTGGAAAAAACCCATACATATTAAAATCGGCATGAAACGGCAATCAGTTTGTTCAAAACTTGCGTTTCCGGAGATGACATCCACACTACGGCTTACTTGTTTGATATATTTCGAAATCCGATACTATGTGAAAGTGTGTGTTTAATTTCATTCTGAAAAAATATAGTACCGTATTTCTCCGAATCCAAGACGAACCCCACTTTTTCCTTCAAAAAATTTAAATCAGGCTCAAAAAAGTACTTTGTAAAATCATATGAATGTCTCTGTTGTAATGAAGGCCTATGCATTTTAGACTATTTTGAGACGCCAAACACTGGCTTTCGTCATGCCTTATTTTTTTGCGGCTGTACAATTATTCTATATTTCCGCGGTTTAACGACCATTAACTTAAAACTGGCATCATAATACTGAAGGGAACCCGTTGAAAAGTTGCCGGCAATACCTATTTCATGCGTCTCTACAATACAACGATCCATCAGAAAATTATTCTTGCTGTCTATAAAACTGTTACTTTTACTGAGCGTCAGATATAACCGGCTACCGCTACGTGCACGTCTCGCTTGCCGCGTTCGGCCAAATTCAGTGGCTAGTGGTGTATAGGCCTAATCGCGGACGTTGAAAGTCAACGAGCGAGTTTATTGCGCCACGGTAGGGCCATTCCGCATTTGTGTTTTTTGTGCACATAACTCACAATTTCATCTTTGACTTCTTTAAAGCGTCCTTGTTGCGGACCACAGAATGCACTTTTTTGTACAGTATGCATTTTTATAGCTATTGTGTTCACACTAAAGCCAAATATTGGCTTTAGTTGGGCCTATGCCGTATTTTCTTGCGGCTGCACAATTATTCTACATTTCCAAGTGTTTAATAACCATTAACTTAAAATTGGCATCATAATATCGACGAGAACCCGTTGAAAATTTGCCGGCAATACCTTTTCCACGTATCTTTACAATACGTCTATCCATCACGAAAATGTTCCTGCTGTCTATAAAACTTAATTTTACTAAGCATTTATTATTAATACAACTTCCCCCATGAAGAGGCTGTCACAAGGACAGTACAATAGACGCGTTATAACTCTGCCACTGAGTAGCCGGCCTTTCTAAGAATTCGAAGGCTCGCATGTTTTGATGCCATTCTGCAGATTTGAGAAATGTTTTTGTAGAGGCTAATAGAACGTCATTCTCTCTTCACTATTTCCCGAGATCCAGTGACGTTACACACAAGCACTGTACAACCGGTTGTCGCGACTAGCAATGTACAATAAAGAGGCGGTCTTTTATTGTCAACTAGTTTTGTGTGTGCAAGGGTGTGCGGGGGTGAAAAGAAGCAGCGTAGTTACCACGGTATTTGTCAGTGGTATACAATAACTTACTGTTAGGTCATGAATTCAAGACAATCCTTGAGTTTTCGCATGAGATTCTGAAAAAAAGGTCGTCTTGGATTTGGAAAAATACGCTATCACTCCAGAGGTTTCTCTGGCAAACACTTCAGTTTCCTTCTTCAAACGGCGCCTCCTAACCTAACCGTATATGTATCATGAAAACATATTTGAAACGCATGTAGAGAAATGATAACCTCCTCGCTAAAAATTTACATGTAAATAGCCTTTCCAAAATTTAACTAGATGTGAGAAGATATGAACTATCCTCTGAAATCAGTGATGTAGGCCTACTCTGCCATATCTTGAGGTGTATACATTCTTACTTAATTTCTGTATATAACATTAAAATTAAGATATCGTTTACTTCAGTCTTTATTTTCGATGAGTTAACAACTGCTATCAGCCACGTTATTTACGCATTTATTACGAAAATGTGTTATCCTCTTTCATTTCAAATTCATTTTTAGAGAACAGCAGTCGACGGGTATTAATAATTGACTCCAACATCGCCTTCAAATGTTGACGAGAGAACTCGCTAGTGTACATAGCGAGGAAATGATATCGAAGGTAATCAATCGCATGCAATATAATCGCTGGGGTGCATAAATATCAGAAAAAATCGTGCGCGCTTAATCGCTCGTAATAACGGAAGCGTCGGTGATAGGGCTCTCGCTGTAACCGAAGGACGATACACAGTTTAATATAGGAATTTTGAAGGGACAGAAAGAAATTGTCGCTATAACAGAGTTCTCGTTATATGCCGGACTTCTACTGTAAATGGCAAATTATTTGAAGTGCTTTAGAAGTCACTAAGTAAAATAAAAATTAAGTGAAAAATCATTCTAAAAGTTCCAAGGTACCATGTATAGTCTCACTTAGTGTTGATAACCAATTAATATCTCTAATATAGAAAAAAAAAAATACATAATGAAGTAATATATTTTTCTTTGAAAACTTTATCATCATTCCAGTCCCATGTAAAAAATTATGTCACTCATTTCCTTAGGACTGGTGTTCTGTGAAGTAATTGTAAGTTTACTGATTATTTGTTTAATTATAATTGAATCGTGCAGTCGAGTAAGGAACTAAGTCAAAATCGGCCATTTTCATTTTATTGCCTCATGTACCGCACATAACCAAGCCCTATCGTTTGGTAAAGGAAAGAAATAAGTCAGCCTTCTCCTTGTGGGAGAAACTGTGGATGGACATCAGGCATATTGTGAAGAAACGCACTAAGTCGATGACTTAGTGCGTTTCTTCACCACTTGCTATTCATGACTTAGTTCCATTCTTTGCCGCACGTTGCATGCGATGTAGGTATAACAGGGGATATTTCAATTTACGGCGTTGGTACAACACAAAGGACAACATACTGGAGGGAAACAGAAATCGTACGGTACATGGTGGGTTATAGTGTACAGTATTTCAGTTTGTATCTCGGTGGATGACAAAGTGATCTATGTATTACGTTTGAGAATATGACTCCGAAAAGGAAGGCACAGCCTGAGGGCCATAAACATAGTGTTCTGAAACACGCAAGACTCAAGAGGACTGGCATATGTGAATAAACGTGGGAGAGTTGTGGAAGGCAAAGAAATCGGTTCTGACTGCAGGTAAGTAAGGAGCTTGAGAAGTATTACTAGGGATTGTTTAGTAAATAATATTCTAACATGCAACCAAACTTTCTACTCTTGTTTTAGATAACAATACGTATGGTACAGATTTATACTTAGTATTAATAATATGTTATTCTTCTAGATGCAGAAAGAAGTGCTTTGAGATTATAAACGAAGAGGCTCGCATGTCCATTCTTTCCAAGTTTCTTCAACTTCCTAGTAAGGATGCACAAGATTTACACTTGCAGCGCCTCATCGAGAAGAATGAAATTAAGACCAGAAGACCGAGGAATGAAAATTCAAAGCAGCGAGCAGCAAGTTTCACTTACTTTGTTATGGATGGCAACAATAGAAAGAAGGTATGCCGTTCAGCTTTTATGAGCATGCATGCCGTCACTCAGAAAAGAGTATTCCGTATCACAATGCTTCTTCTTCATGGAGAAATTCCCAGGGACAAGAGAGGAACCAATCCAAATACCAGAAAGATACCGGAAGATGTCACTAAACTGATATCCGATCATATTCAATCATTCCCTCTGAAACGGACTCATTACGGAGGGAAAGAAGTGCATTACTTAGATGCCCGCTTAACTATTAAAGAAATGCACAACATGTTTGTCACAAAATACCCGGAGTGTGGAGTCAAGTACAGCTTCTACAGGACTTATTTTGTTGAGAATTACAACTACCGATTCGGACGACCACAGATCGATGTCTGCAGCAAGTGTGAGGAGTTCACAGCTAAACTTAGGAGTCCACATATTTGTGAATCAGCAAAGCGTGCAGCTCAGGCTGAATATGATGTTCATAAAAGAAGAAGCAGGAAATTCTACAGGTCTTTGAAAGAAGTTGCAACACTATGCAGAACAAATGACAAAGTGACAGGCCTTGCCTTTGACTTTATGCAAAATCTGCCCCTGCCACACATACCGGTGCAAGAAGTGTTTTACACGAGACAGTTGTGGGTGAATGTGTTTTGTATTCATGATCTTGCAACGGACAAGTGTGTTGTGTATATGTATCATGAAGGCCAAGGAAAGAAGGGTGCGAATGAAGTTGCTTCTTTCCTGAAAGATTATATAGACGAATTTGTGTCAGAAAATGTTGACCAGTTACACGTTTTCTCTGATGGTTCTCCAGGCCAAAATAAGAACCATACGGTCATAAGACTAATGCTAGGCCTGGCAGCTTCAAATCAATTTAAGGAGATTAGACAGTACTTTCCCGAGAGGGGTCATTTATTCCTACCATGCGACAGGGACTTTGGGCTATTTAAGAAAAACATTAAAAAAGTAGACAGAGTTTATATTATCGAAGAGTATATGGCAATTATTGTAAACAGCAAAGCAAATAATACAGTTAAGTTAGTAGACTCAAGTGCAGTATTTAATTTTGACAAGTGGTGGCCTGAGTTTTTTAAAAAAGTGACTGTATCAGCTGAAACATCGACAAAGAATACTCCTCGTGCTGGAAAGATTGCATTTTCTCCTTCTTCGTTTAAAGAATACAGATATAGGGCAGAGAAACCAGGAGTTATTGTAGCACTTCCCTTCATAAACAGCATTGTGAAACATACGTTTCATCTTGGGAAAGGTAACTTTTGCACATTTTCCTTGCAACCAATGGCAGCATATCCAGAGGGTGGGGTTCCAATAAAAGCTGAGAAAATAAAGGACTTGCATAAACTGTTGAAATATGTTGCGAATGAGGATGCTTTGGCATTTTATTTGGACATTATTTCGCAGCCAATGAATTCCCCTTAGGTTAGTAGTCTCGGTTGTAATACTGTAGTTATTTGGCGCTTCAAGGTCATTTGTATTTGTTTTCCCTGTTTTTTTTCTGTTGGATAAACTGTAAACAGTGCTTATGTATTGCATTAAGCTATGTTTAATATATAACAAAGGTTGGTGTAGTTTGTATGAGAGATTTATTCCCAAACTCCAATTTTTTTTCGGTATTATTGGAGAAAGGAACTAAGTCAAAAAAGTTTAAACGGTCATAAAATTTATAAATTTTTCTTGAACATTTTCCTGTTACCTCCATTACATATCTATCACTGATCTAAATATTATATAAAATAATGGGAACTATTCATTGAAGCGTGTCGAAGAAAATCAGTTTTTTTGCTCTCCTGAAAAGTAGCAAAATCTGACTTAGTTCCTTACTCGACTGCACGATTCAATTGAGTAATTAAATATTTCTCAGGTAACTGTAATTCAGGCTGGTTACTTTTTCTTTGTACTTTTCACAGCACTGTCTACAGCACATAAAATATTATGGAATATCTGAACAAAAGACAGATTTAAGGAACAGAGTGGTGTAAAGATGATTCCTGTGTGTGGTATTGCTGTATAGGTACCCTGAATGACAGCATTCCACAAGTACCAAACGAATTGTGATGATGAATCCTCTTATATTATGTCTTGGATTTCCTTTGAAAGCACCTAAAATAAATGAAATGGCCAAACTTTTGGAGAAGAGCTTTGGACCTAACTGGGAAGAAACTGCTGAAATTTTATGTAGAGATCATAACTTCAAGAAAAGCCACTGAAGAAGGTATTCATCTTGAGAAAATGCCATTTGCTTTACGTCGCACTGACAAAGATATATATATAATGGCGACGATGGGATAGGAAAGTAAGATGTACAATATTATAGGGAAGGATCCACCTTTCAATACTCCGTAGTAAAAAGTAGTTACAACCTGTTTAATGGGATCGGTTTCAACACATTTAGAGTGTCATCATCAGCCAAATAGCGAAGATCTTAACAATAACTAACACATTAAACATAGGCAAAATATTAACATTGTATCACATCGTGGCAATTCAGTTAAAAGGGATAGGAAAGGCCTAGGAAGTGGAAGGCAGCAACTGTGGCCTTAATTAAGGTACAGCCCCAGCATTTGCCTGGTGTGAAAATGGGAAACCATGGAAAACCATCTTCAGGGCTGCTGACAGTGGGGTTTGAACCCACTATCTCCCGATAACTGGATACTGGCCGCACTTAAGCGACTGCAGCTATTGAGCTTGGTGTTGAGAAACTGAGTGTGACAAAAATGAATTAATAAAAAAACTCTACAGTATAAACACACACACAAAAAGACTGGATTTTATTGTACCTGTATTCTACATTAGATACCATTCATTCTCTATTACCTGTATTTATGAGGTAGGCATATACTTTCTGCCGGTTTTCCTTTGTTACATCATTTTGTATGTTTTTATTTAAATATCTCTCAATTGTTAACATTTTTTGTTCAAAATACTTCCTTTACTTTTAAAGGCCTTCTAAATCTACTTCACAGTTTCAAATTAAATCTTAATTTTCTTTTTGGGTTTCTCTCTGAAATGTCAGATTGGTGATACAAAGCTCGAACAGGTCGATAATTTCAAGTATTTAGGTTGTGTGTTCTCTCAGGGTGGTAATATAGTAAGTGAGACTGAATCAAGGTGTCGTAAAGCTAATGCAGTGAGCTCGCAGTCGCGATCAACAGTATTCTGTAAGAAGGAAGTCAGCTCCCAGACGAAACTATCTTTACATCGGTCTGTTTTCAGACCAACTTTTCTTTACGGGAGCGAAAGCTGGGTGGACTCAGGATATCTTATTCATAAGTTAGAAGTAACAGACATGAAAGTAGCAAGAATGATTGCTGGTACAAACAGGTGGGAACAGTGGCAGGAGGGTACTCGGAATAAGGTGATAAAGGCTAGTTTAGGAATAAACTCGATGGATGAAGCTGTACGCATAAACTGGCTTCGATGGTGGGGTCATGTGAGGCGAATGGAGGAGGATAGGTTACCTAGGATAATAATGGACTCTGTTATGGAGGGTAAGAGAAGTAGAGGTAGACCAAGACGACGGTGGTTAGACTCAGTTTCTGATGATTTAAAGATAAGAGGTATAAAACTAATGAGGCCACAACACTAGTTGCAAATCGAGGATTGTGGCGATGTTTAGTAAATTCATAGAGGCATGCAAACTGAACGCTGAAAGGCATAACACTATAAATTGAGGATAGTTATGTCCACCTTTTCAATACAAAAACAATGTGAGGTCATTAACACATCACATATTTATTACCTTTCAAACATTGGGACCGGTTTCGGCATTATTTGTATGCCATCATCAGCCATAGGAACTTAGTGACAAGGCCTAAGTACAATATTAACATAACTTACAACATACATATATGTATATATAAAAATGAACATATTCTTACAATGACTATTAAAAAATTTTTGGTGTACACCATAAAACCAAAATTTTTTTAATAGTCATTGTAAGAATATGTTCATTTTTATATATACATATATGTATGTTGTAAGTTATGTTAATATTGTACTTAGGCCTTGTCACTAAGTTCCTATGGCTGATGATGGCATACAAATAATGCCGAAACCGGTCCCAATGTTTGAAAGGTAATAAATATGTGATGTGTTAATGACCTCACATTGTTTTTGTATTGAAAAGGTGGACATAACTATCCTCAATTTATAGTGTAAATCTAAATTCAATACGGACCAAAATGAAGTTCTTAACTTTAAATAGAAAGGCATAACAGTCTATAATGATAATGTATGTATATGTATGTATGTATGTATGTATGTATGTCTCTCTGAAGAGTCTAGCCTATAATTAACATGATTACCTCGAATGATAGTAAACTATTTTATAAAAGCCTTACTTATATTCCAATCAATCTTTATTCAGATCTCTTCTCAGTGCCTGAGTAACCTGTTTCTACTTCCCAGCTTTATTAAGAGCAAACATAAGAAAAGGAAGAGACAAAATATAAAGAGGCTTTCTCTTGGTTTTCTCCTTATTCTCCAATTTCAAAATCAAGACTGAAAATCTTTCAGGTCCGAGAAGAAACGGTTCTGAAAGAACTGAGATTGAAGAAGCGAGTGATAATCAATGAAAATGGCAGGGCATGAAGGTGTACAGTTCGTCCATGTTCTTTTGTTCTTTTGTATTTTCCTAATTACCCTCCCCTATCCTGCTGTTCCATGTATTGACATGCAACCTACAATGCAATACTGCATAACAGTGGTAAGATTATTATTTCTCTTTCTTCAATGAATGGAAGGCTTTTTTTTTTTTTTTTGCTAGTGTTTTAACATAATACTGACTCAGTTAGGTCTTCTGGTAAAGATAGGACAGGAAAGGGCAAGGACTGGGAAGGAAATGCCCATTGCCTTAATTAAGGCACAGCTCAAGCATTTGCCTAGTGTGAAAATGGGAAACCATGGAAAACCATCTTCAGGGCTGCGATGGTGGGGTTCGAACCCACCATCCACTGAATGCAAAGTAATAGCTCCATTACCCAAACTGCATAGCCAACTCGCTTGGTAGGAAGGTATTTAAATAGAAAGAAGACTTGATCAACAGAACGATTAATCATCACTTCATGACTATACTTTCT
Source organism: Anabrus simplex (assembly GCF_040414725.1). Taxonomy (NCBI): domain Eukaryota; kingdom Metazoa; phylum Arthropoda; class Insecta; order Orthoptera; family Tettigoniidae; genus Anabrus; species Anabrus simplex. The sequence goes on along the minus strand of NC_090269.1, from coordinate 49,085,977 downwards.
TAAAATTATAACAGTCAAATATGGACATTAAAATACAGGTTCAGTATTTACAAATTTAGGCTTTTGTGCTAAATATCTAGGACTGTAAAGATAGATAAGCTAAGAGAGATTTCCTCATTTAATTTCCCATTGCTCTGCATATCTCCTAGTTTCTTCAAACAAAATTAATTCTAAGGCTGAATAGCAGATATAAGTGACAATAAAGAATGTGTTGAAGTTTCCAGACGTGCCAAGACTCCCGATTTTTCATCGTTCCTCCCGATCTCCCGATCGCCGGGTCCGATCTCCCGATTTTCAGAGCAATATCCGTAATTTTCGTATTATTTTAAACTCCCGCGTATTTCCTCGTTCTATCGATATATGGCCGAGTATGGCTGGTCGATAGTAGTTCTAATAATGAAACCAGATGGCAGTACGGGGCATGGTGGCTAGTCATGTGCTGCTCTTTGATCTATAATACAGTCATTCTCTTTGCAAGCGAGTCAAGCGAGTAACATTCTCTTTGGAGTAACCTAACCTCAGAAGTAGCACACCATAGTAGTTTTACCCGTAGAAGTGCTCGTGTTGTGCCTTAATATTTGTTTTGGCCAAAATGTCAAAAAAGAAATATGATGCAGTGTTTAAAAGTGCTTATAGGGAAGAGTTTCCGTGTTTGAGTGAATCCAGAAAGGGACCAACGTTCACATTCTGTACTATATGTAGGTGTGAATTTTCAGTTGCACATGGCGGGAAATGCGATATACTCAAGCATATGCAAACGAAAAAACATAAAGAGAGTGTCCAGTGTGTAGAAAGAAACCAGAAACTGAACTTTTCATGTAAAAACCAAGATGTAAATCCTGTGACGAATGCCAAGGCGTTATTTACGTCATTTATAGTAGAACATAACCTGCCTGTAAATTGTACCGATCACGCCGGGCCTTTGTTTCGCAAAATGTTTCCTGATTCGGAAATCGCTAAACGATATGGGTGTGCTAGAACGAAAACAGCGGCTATCATTACAGAAATGTGCATGGAAGAAAGGAAGAAAATTGTATCACATTTGCAGGTGAATGCATTTTCTGTTGCTACTGATGGTAGCAATAAAAGCGACTTGAAGATATATCCCATTGTTGTAACATTTTTTAGGCCTGAACTCAATGAAATTCAGAGTTGTCTACTCTCTGTGCCTAATTTAGAAGGGGATGCTACTGGAGCTAACATTGCCAATCTTTTGCTCTCAACTTTTCGGGAATTCTGCATTCCATTAAAAAACTGCCTAGCTCTTGGTGCTGATAATGCTCCTGTAATGGTAGGATTAAAGAATGGTGTGGCAGGATGTTTGAAGCGGGAAAATAGTAACATAATCATCGTAGGCTGCTCTTGTCACCTAATTAATCTTGCTGCCGAGAAGGGTGCGGCGTGCTTGCCCGTAAATGTAGATGAAAGTATAATTGATATATTTTATTATCTGGAAAGGAGTGCAAAGAGGAAAGAAAAGTTCAGAGAATTTCAGACTTTACACAACACTGAGATCAGGAAAATTCTGAAGCATGTGCCTACTCGATGGTTATCCCTAAGAAGGTGTTTAGATAGGATTTTGCTTCAGTGGGACCCTTTGGTTACATTATTCAGGAGCGAAATTGTGAGTAAGGATTCTCAGATGGGAACTTTGAAGACTTACAAAATTCCTAAGCGCAGTTTAAGTACAGATGTGTCTTGTTTGTCTGAAAACATTAAGGAATGTCATAACATTTCATCTCACTCCTCAGTTAAAAGGAAAACCCAGTCATCAGTTTCACTAAAAAAAAATGAAACTACTGATCACACTAAGAGCCATGCATTGTCACGTGAAGAACGACTTTTCATGTTCCTTTCATCAAATTTACATAAATCTTTTTGCCATTTTCTCTCAAGTTTTATGGATATCTTTGAGAATCCAAACGTAGCTCTTCAGTCAAGTATGCCGCACATCCACTTATTGAGGTCAGTTTTGGAGGAACTATTGAAGAATGTGATGGCAAGGTTTGTGAAACCAGACGTTATTAAAAGATCCTCCTCTCTGCTTGATGTAGATTATCATATTCCAGCAAATCAAAAGGATGATTGCGATTTAATGATAGGGAACTCTGCGTTTGTTTTAGTGAACACCTTGAAGTCTGAGGAAAAGTGCGTATTCTTTAAGTCTGTTAGAAAGTGTTTCTCTGCATCGTGTGACTACATGGTTCACAAATTTCCATTCAAAGATGAAGTTTTAATTAATGCAGAAGTTGCAAATATTTCTGCTATAAGTAAGGCATCATTTTCTAGCCTTAGATTTTTCATTAACAAGTGTCCGAACATTTTGACTAGTGAAACGGAACATTTGGATAAAGAAACTGATATTCTGCACTCCCAGTTCTGTAACTTTCAGCTCGAAGAAACAGACCTGGCAAAAGGAAGAATTGATGCTCAATGGGCATTGGTAGGTCAAATGAAATCAGCTGATGGTGTACTTAAATATGACAGACTCTCTAAGGTGATGCTTGCTATTTTATCAATTCCACATAGCAATGCAGAATGTGAAAGGATTTTTAGCAGAGTCACAAAGACAAAAACACAGTTCAGATCCTTGCTGTCTGAACAAACTTTGGAGAAACTTTTAACCTTGAAATCAGTTCAGCAAGGCAAGTGCTTTGAGCAAAAATTTAGTTCCGAGTTTCTGAAGAGGGCTAAGTCAGCTACTGGTGTGTTGAACAACAATTAGTCATAATGTGAGTGATCACCATGTTGAAGGATGAGAAGTCACATGTTTCTACAGTTCAGGTATGTCCAGTATTTAGTATTCACATGTAAATGATGAAAAAAATATATATATGGGCAAATAGAATTGTTAATGTATTGAATTATAATGAATTTGTACATGTTTTGCCATCAGTGATGTGTCGTAATACGTCGCGATTCGCTGCAAAATTTCTCCTGATTTTTCACATTTGAAAGTTGGCATGTCTGAGTTTCCCTTTACCTCAACATTGTACACGTTTAGTATTTGGTGTGACCCAGGGTGAACCACATATCATGTACACTTTTTCCTGCAAGTGGTTTAATGTCACACTAACACATCGAAGGTTTGCAGTGATCCAAGGTTGGGAAAGCGATAGAATTGGGATGGTAGCGGCCATGGCATGGTGTGAAAATGGGAAACAATGGAAAACCATCTTCAGGGCTGTCGACAGTGGGACGTACACTTAACAACACAAAACTTGACGAGTAAGAAAAAGCTTAGTCTAGTGGAAAGAGCAAGACTAGATATATTTCACTCAGAACGATATCCTGAATCATGGCACAATTGTTCAAATTGGGCCTGCTCTTGATTATGATCAGATTAATGAGAGCTTCGTTTAAAATCTCTTCTAATTTTCTTTTGGCTAAAAGAGTATATCTCTCACTTTAAATACGAATTTGAAGGATTAAGACGAACAAAATTAAAAATCAAGAACCTGGAGGTAAAAAACAAATAAGTCACAAACTAATTCAAATTTAAATTCATAGAATTAATAAAAATGTTTACATTCTGATGAAGTTGATACCTTTATTGTCCGAGAAGAACAGTCGAACACCAAGGGTTCGAAGTTTCCCAGCCATTCCAGTTGAATGAGAAGCCCAAAATGGAGTTTCATCATCTCCTGATGCCAAGGGATTGGCACGATTATTTTCTACAGCTATGTAAGGTAACTGGAATAGAGAACGAAGTTCCAAAACGGTATCCTGCAGAGAGCTCCAGTATCCAAATCGCATGAAGTCTGGAAACAAAAAAATGTTATCCAAGATTATAGAATCAAATCTAATCCAAATTTTTATATTTAAAACCTGAAACTAAAGGAAAAGAAATATTATTCAAGATGGGAGGAAAAGAAGTTCTTTGGACATACCTACAGCATAGATCCAGGAAGGTTACTTAATCATAGAGTGAGGTTCTTAGAGTCCAAGAGAATTACAGAGGTGGAGGAAGACCTTGAAGAAATAGGAATACATGGAACAGGAAGCAGCAACAGGGAAGATTCATGAATACCAAGAATTTCCAGAAATGATTAGAACTCGGACACAATCACCATGGGTGGAAGAAAGGAGAAGAATATGGAGTACTGGGTGTAGATCAAAGCTCAAAAGTTGGTCCACACTGGGCAAAAAAAAAAAAAAAAAGGAGACTAAAAAGCAAAAGTAGGAACTAAAGAGGGAATACCATACAAGATAAACACAACGACAGATCAGTTACCAAGAAGAGATAGCAAGAGAAACAGATCTGCACTAACATCACAATAAAAAATAAATAAATAAAAAGGACAAACTTCATATGTCAAAAAGTATGGCAACAGTGAAATATTAATCCATCTTTGATTTTGGTGTAAACATTTATTAGAACATACGTGACCCATTGCATGAAAATATCGATTTTTTACTTTTGACATTTTTGTAGTTACAAAATTAACATAAGATACTGTACTTAGCATTTTAAAAAAAGAGTTCATGCTTCTTGATGAAATAATTCAGAAGATATTAATTATTAACTGTTGTTATTAAGAAAACTGTATTTTGAGAAAAACGCAATTACAGCTTTCACTAATTATCTTACCAATTGTATAAAGTTTTCATGACATCGAGTGAGAAAGCCTCGAACTGCTACGTAACTTAGTTCTTAAGAGGACCCATAGGAAGCGCAAGAATTCAAAACACAGAAATGCAAGTTTTATGCCGCAAACACTTTTGTTCAGCTCTGCTGCAAAATTTCCATTGCAGACTTTGGGTCCCTATGCGTGCAATGGGTCGCAACAGGTCACACCTGATATTTAGATTGATGCTTTCATGCCTGTATTTACACAACATCTTTAAGGCTTTTGCCATGTAGAAGGGACAAACTGTACAATAACTTTATATTTTGGGAAAACTTTGTTCTGTGTTCTCAGAGGACAAACTCAACTAATCATAACTACAACTGTTCTAACAATGACAAAAGGTTTGAAATCAAGATATGGCACTCCACAGTTTTGACATACAACAAAAAGAAAGTCTTCCCCCAAAAGTTGATATAAGAAAACTATGTGAAATTATGAGAAATCGATCCCTTCAGTCGTGGTGCTAGTTACCACATACAGGAAAGGGAGTAGTGTTATATTCAGACTGCCCGAAAGCAAACTCATGGATGACTCATAAATCACCTCTGTCCCCTTCTGAATACATAAACATAGTGAAGATGTCAAGCAACCTCACCGCAGTCAGAACGGTTCCCGGTAGGTCATTCAGCACAACCCGTTGCCACCAAAATGGCTGCAACGAAACAGAAACCCTTGGACACGTGCTGGGATTCTGTCGGAAACTGAGCTAATAGCGCAACCAACGCCACCACCATGTAAGAATGTTGAATGCTCAATCCATGAGACAGCATGGATGGGAGGTGCACGAGGAGATTCACTGCATCTCTATCAATGACTCTAATCGGAGGACTGACATCATAGCCATCAATAGAAAAGACAGTAAAGCAATGGTCTTAGATCCCACCATTCACTTTGAAAGAGACTCAAATCAGGCTCGGGATGTGCACCTAGAAAAGCAAGCTATTTATGTTCGTAATATTTGTAAATATATATATATATGAATAAATAACTGAAATAAATTACTAACAATTAAAATACAATAAATTAATAAAAATAATTCATCGAAATGTCTGTAGTATGGTTGCCAGAGTTCATCAGAATGGATCCCTAAAATTTTAATAACGCATGATAATTCTCTCTCTCTCCCAGGGCGTACATAAAACTGCATACTGGTACATCTGCCCCAGGTCTTACCTAACCTTCTGAAAACGACTAAATAGGTAGGAACTGCACCTAGGTTCATCAATAACTCCACTAATTCTAAAATAACCAACTATATTTTGAATAAAATCCGTGCATGAGCACCTCGTCAACACACCAAAATATACATCAAATACTCACAAAATACTGCTAGAAGACTCTATATTTACACAATTATCCAACAGCAACAAAAGTGAGAAACCAAAAGTAAGGACCGAGCTACCATTTGCAGTCAGCCTGATGAACATTCATTGCAAAGCATTTATATATATGTAGATAAATACCCTTCACTGTCTCTGTGACAACTTGCATACGAAGGTGGTTTGAAAAGACTGTGCAAAGTCCGAGAGATGGCACCACCGGCGCGTATCGAGGACATGTTTAGTTAGTAGCATTCGTGTGAATCAAGGAAGTCGAGTGATTTTCAAGAAATGGAAGAAAAAGATTTCGTGTGGTGATTAAACATTATGAAAGGCAAAACGCTTCAGGAGAATAAAGAGAAGCTTGATAAACATTATGGTGACTCTGCACCTTCGATTAGAACAGTTTATAAGTGGTTTCAAAATTTTCAGACTGGCCATATGGACACAAGTGACGCTGAACGTTCTGGACGGCCTGTGGAGGTTATGAATCCAGAAATCATTGATCAAATCCATGATATGGTGATGGATGACAGAAGAGTTAAGGTGCGTGAGATTGCTAGTGCTGTGGGCATCTCAGCTGAACGGGTACATAATATTTTGCATAGACATTTGGACATGAGAAAGCTATCCGTAAGATGGGTGCCGCGATTGCTCACGCTTGACCAAAAACGGAATTGTGTGAAGTGTTGCAAGGATGGTTTGCAGCTGTTCCAGAAGAATCCGGAGGACTTTAAGCGTCGTTTCGTCACTGTGGATGAAACATGGATACATTACTATACTCCAGAGACCAAACAATATTCTAAACAATGGGTTACTAAGGGGGAATCTGCACCAAGAAAGGCGAAGACCGTTCCTTCGGCCGGAAAGGTTATGGCGACTATCTTTTGAGATTCGCAAGGGATAATCCTCATCGACTATCTGGAAAAGGGTAAAACTATTACAGGGGCATATTATTCATCGTTACTGGACCGTTTGAAAACCGAGCTGCAAGAAAAACGATCGCGACTGGCCCACAAGAAAGTCCTTTTCCATCACAACAACGCACCAGCACACACCTCAGCAGTTGTGGTCACAAAATTAATGGAAATAGGATTCCAACTCGTTTCACATCCCCCCTATTCTCCAGACTTGGCTCCCTTGGACTACTATCTCTCCCCAATTTGAAGAAATGGCTGGCGGGACAAAGATTTTATTCAAACGAGGAGGTGATTGCAAACACTAATGGATATTTTGCAGACTTGGACAAATCCTATTATTCGGAAGGGATCAACAAACTAGAACATCGTTGGACAAAGTATATAAGCCTAAAAGGAGACTATGTCGAAAAATAAAAAAGGTTTACCCCAAACACGTAAGTAGTTTTTATTTTTGCACGGACTTTTCAAACGCCCCTCGTATTCTCATATTGGCACTTGTTATATTACACTGATACAGTACCTTTATAATACTGTTCACTGATTGTAACACTTGGTTTAAAGATACTTTCACTCAAGCAAGACACGCTTATTGTTTCAGACTACAAATTGTGGAATGCCTGAAATACAGTACCCCATAGCTCTCACCAACATACAAGACACCAAGCCGCCACAAATGATAAAATACCAAGTGCCTAAGCACTCCACAGTTTGAAGGTCAGTGCCACACATTACATTCCATAAAATTTCACGTCAACCATGTTCCACAAAAGTTTTAAGGCAAGTCCTCTCCACCAAAGTTTTAGGGCCAACATATTCCACAAAGGTTACATCTCCTCTCTTCCACTGTTTTAAGTCAAGTCCGCCATTTTCTCCAATGCCTATATAAACCTTAGCTTATCTCTACTCTCTCATGATATGTCTAGATTGATCCTGCTCATCCAATCACAAGTGGAAGATCCTCTGCCATACCAAGACCACGCCCTGAACCTCTTCTGAGTCCCAAAACAATAACTACACGGCCAAGTCATCGGACTCTGGGCCATTCCACATGACTCACAGAAACTTTCCGAGTTCCACACCCTGAACCTTTCCCGAGTCCCAAGATAATAACAAGGCCAAGTCATCGGACTCTGGGCCATTCCACATGACACACAGAAACTTTCTAAGTTGTAAATAGCACTGTTTTCCTATTCACTTGTATAAAACAAATGACTCATATCACAAAGACCTTCCAGCTAAAAAATTAAGAATAAATATACAAATGAAATAATAATATTACGAATAATGCCAATAATATCTCTTACTTCTGAATACAGTGCAAGGGTGTGATACATGTACTATCACATGTTCCATGCTTGCGTTACTTGTCAGCAAAGTGTAAAATACCTACCGATCGGTGGATTGTCAGAGGCCTGTTATTCGGAGCAAGAGGCACCCTCCCTAGTCAGACATCGACCTTACTACAAAATTTGAAAGTTCCATTCTGCGAAATAGAAAAAATAGTAATGAAGATACTGAGGGACTCTCTACAAATCATTCATTTCCATCTAAACCTGAGAATGTGATTAACATTCCTCCTCCACTAACCCTGGGAAAAATAAGATAATAACAGCATTTATCATCATCATAATCATTTCCCATTATCCAGCTGTAGCCAGATACGGGACGGTTCCTCTCCACCTTCTTTGGTCTTTCCACCACTCCTCCTCCAACACTGTGTCCCAGTCCAGGTTTCTTTCTCTAATACTGCGTTGGATCTCAATTGTGGTCATCCACGGCCTCTTCTTCCTTCCATTTGAATTTCCACTTCTTGATGTTTTTAAACTCCACTGAAATTGTAACCAGACTGTATTCAGGATCTGAATGGTCACCCTCACTGGAAGACGGATGATTTATTTCTTTAATAAATCTCTCTGAAATGATACTCTCATTTATCAACTCATGGCTTTGAATACGTTGAAGGTTGAGTCAAATGTTCCACCTTTACAATACCAAGATTCTTTATTAACTAATTATTTACATAAATTTTTAAATATATTTTGTCCTTGTCATTGTAGCTTTCTCTCAAAGGTTTTTATGGCTGATGATGTCTACAAGTTAGACGAAACATGTCCCGATATATTTAAAAATTTATGTAAATAATTAGTTAATACAGAATCTTGGTATTGTAAAGGTGGAACATTTGACTCAACCTTCAATGTATACTTACGACAATACGGGCTTTATAATGAAGTTTATTTTATGTAATAAAAACTCATGGCTCACAAGGTACTATTATGTTCTTAGCAGGAATTGATGTTGCTGCATTTACTACAGATCTAAAGTTTTGTGTTTTCATGTCCATGTGTAGGAGAATGAAAGAAAGAATGAAAGACAGTGGACAGTAATATAAAATGAAAGATAGAGTCAAATACAATCGAAGAAAGAAAGAAGGAAAGAAAGAAAGAAAGAAAGAAAGAAAGAAAGAAAGAAGGAAAGAATATGGAATAGAATCAAGATGTACATGAAGACAGAAGTAAGTTTAAGCAACAGAGAAAGAAACGGTAGAAATAATACATAGGAGGTTAAAGAGACGAGATTAATAAAGAAATAAATATTTCTAGTTAAAAAATACAGAAATATGTATGTGTACTATATACCAATTCAGAAAAAATCACTACATTGTGGCAAATAAGCGTGTCGTAAATTTCATTGTGGTTCCGTATAGACAATGATATTTTATTTTAAATTTAAAATTGCAAAAACATTACAAAATTAGTGATCAAGACTGGTTTCTGCCTATTTTGGCCATCTTCAATTGCATTAGATTATACAATAGGATAACATGTAAAATAACTGAATATTACATCATTAATCTTACATTCTTTTGCACTTCTGGTCACAGGCCGTGGGAATCCCAAAACCAACGCCATATGGCTTGTGTCAAGCTTGGCCTGATAAGAAGTGTTGACAGCTGATGCAGCAGATGCTTAGCTCTTTCGCTCAGTTCGCTAGTAACTAGAGGACTTTTTATTAAGGTGTGTTATAAGATTACTACCACAATGCCATTTGCTTTACGTTTCACCGACACAGATAGGTCTTATGGCGACGAAGGGATAGGAAAGGCCTAGAATGTAGAAGGAAGTGGCCGTGGCCTTAATTAAGGTACAGCCCCGGTATTTGCCTGGTGTGAAAATGGGAAACCATAGAAAACCATCTTCACGGCTGCCGACACTGGGGCTCGAACCCACTATCTCCCGATTACTGGATACTGGCCACACTTAAGCGACTGCAGCTATCGAGCTCGGTACTATCACAATGGTCAAGTACACAACAGCACAGAGACTATTTTTGGTCTAGTGTTTTTTGTACAAGAAGAAGAAACCAGTTTAAAAGGTGCCTTCAAAAATTACATAGACAGTTTCACGGTTCGTCAGTACCATCAAACTGTTCTGTGCAAAACTCGTTATCATGTGGCACAGTACTAGTTCCGTAACTAGTAAGAAAGAAAGAGGGAAGGAGAATAGCTTTCGCACAGGAGAGGATAGAAGATATACGGGCAAGATTGATAAATCGGTCCACATAAGTCGCTTCGGAGAGTAGCTCAGGAACCTGGTATTTCACACTCGTCAGCACGTAATGCAACAAAATGATTACAGTTACAATCTTACTGGTCTCATTCAGTCCATAACATACTGCTTATCAATTTCATTGCAAGAATACAATTCTGCAATTAGCTAATGAATAGCGTTCATGACAGTAAGTGGATCCGAAATTAATTTTCATTTACTTATTTAATTAATTAATTTGTCCTGAGCATGTATATAACTAGTGAGTTCCATTTCGTTTAGTTTCTATAGGCATAATCATCATGCCTCTTCTTTGAGATGGTTACATCAGCAGGGACTGTGCTTGCTGTCTCCGCTTCCCTGCGCTCCTATTCCTCGACACTCCGCTACGAAGTCTTGGATTATACTCCCTGTAAAAATAATTTAAGAAAATGTTGCATCTTAAACATCAAGAGGAAGAATGAGTCACAAATGTTGAGAAATGATTAATAAAAATGAAAGTGTAGTAGGGCCTACTTAAAATCCATAAAATCTTGTAGGAGATATACTGTAGAAAAAAGTTCTTGTAATTTGGTTTTTAATATGAGTTCTGGACAACATTATTAAATTAAGTACATCAACTTACTGGCATTCACTACAGTGACATTTTACTGTATGTAGTTTAGAAGTTCAATAAAAAAGAATGTTCAAAAAGATTTATTTTGCTATTTAATAAAGATTTCCTGGACAAGACAGCAGTTATGAATATCATAAATTGGTTATTTTTCTAGCCGGCCCCACAGTGAAGGGGTGGAGTGATTGCCTCCTACCGGCCCGGGTTCAATTCCTGGCCAGGTCAGGGAGTTTTACCTGCATCTGAGGGCTGGTTTAAGGTCCACTCAGCCTACATAATTACAATTGAGGCAGTATCTGACAGTGAGACAGCAGCCCTGGTCTAGAAAGCCAAGAATCATGACCAAGACAATTCGTCGTGGCAACGATATGACACCTCGTAATCTGCAGCCTTTTGGGATGGGCAGTGGTCACTTGGTAGGCCATGGCCCTTCGGTGCTCTTGCACCGTGGGGTTTGGTTTTGTTTGATTATTTTTCTGTGCTACTTTAGAGTTATTGTCCACTTTTTTACAAATAAATAGCATCACAATCATTTTCAGGAATATAAAAACAGGGCTTACTTTCAAATACAAATAGCCAAAGAATGACTTAGTTTTCTCCGTATCTCCATCTAAAAATCAACTCACCAGCCAAAGTTACACGGATTACACCAACGCGCCAGCTAACAGCGAAGTGAGCTACATTCATGGTACGAATGTCAACAGTAACTTTGTGTTTTGCTTTCAGAGCTGTAATGACCTCCAGAGCAGAAGATACCTGACGTGAAGACACAAGTATCACCAGGTTTTGCTTCATAGAAACTGATGATTCTGGCTGTAAATAATTCAGAGATATGAATTATAATTATATCCCAAAACAATAAATAGTTTTTCTGCACTGAAGACAAATTAATAAAGTTGTAGTATCAGTTAACATGTTATTAAGGAAGTGTTTCTCACTAAATTTATTCTGTGGAATTTCTGGTTTACAAGGTCATTCCAAAGAATTCTTTCTTTAGAATGAGTTCATGGTTCAAAGTAGTAAGGCTGTAATCTTTCACCCTTTTTCTTTAAAGCTTACAAGGATCATTAACTAAAAGGTATAAAATTACATGGAGGTATTCAGCTAAGTGGAAATGTAGTAAGCAGTTTGACTGTAATGAAAGTTTGCAACTAATATCTTCAAGCTTGAAAAATGAGGCTCCAGGTGGAAAACGAAATTCAACATTCCCAAAACTAAAGTGTTGCCAGTAAGGACCTAAGAGGATTGAATGTCAAGTATGTAATAAGAAACTGAAAATGGAGGATCACTTCATGTTCTTACGGCGCGTTTAGACGGTGCCTTTTTTCGTGCAACTTGTGGCTTGGGGCTTGAGGCATAGTGAGGCAAGTTGGAGGAGTATGCAGTGCCGCACGCGTCAGTCTTGTGCGCACGACTAGGCGTTAGTAGTTGCAAGCGCTCCCCAAGCAGAATGGGGAACTCCATGTATCACTCGTGCAACCTAATGTCGTGGGAAAATGTAGACACACCCGAGTTAATACATTTAAAAAATGTTTATTCTTTGCCCGACATAGAAACAAGCTACACCAAAATTTAACTTATTTTATTTTACGTTTAATTAGGTGAAATAGAAATTGTTATCGTACCCAGTCAAAATTTTAACGCAGGTTGAACAAAGAAAGTGCAGGTATTTTTTCCATTTCCAATGGAACGCTCACTTTGAAAATTCATAACTTTAAAAGTATTGATCTAATCGTTAGCAAACTGTAATGAGTCTTAAAATAATTTATTGTTGATATGTACACCAATTTTTATTTCATCTGATATTTGTGAAAAAGGTTGTTGTAAATTTTGTGAAACAATATTTTCTCATTACTGGGTGATCATAGCAGTACAAAATTCGGGTTGTTATAAAGCTCGTGAGAATGTCAGGCTAAAATTAAAACGGCTTTTCTGCCTGCATGCAACTGTTGATTTTATATTGATGATATTTAAGTGAGTGTTTTTGAGAGAAGAAAGCAACGTCTCGGCCGAGCGGTGTTGCCCAGTTGGCCTATTTGCCACGCCAACTGAACTCTTGTCACTGTTCTGTATCAGCTTTGAGTCATGTAGAGCTACTTTGCAATGAATGTGTTGTGTTCCTATCAGCCAGAACTTAATACAATAGTTTCAAAAGTTAAACGCATCCCCCCATTACTATTGATACATTGAAGAAAGGGTACACTTCGAATAAGCACTATCATCTAGCCCTGAGAGAAGATGTATTTTAATGACCTGTCCAGTAATCAAACTTGGGACCGTTGAATCCAAAAACCAACACGCTCACTGTTCAGCTACGGAGTCTGACAAGGAGTAAAGGAAAAAATGTGTAACGCAAAGCTCATTGTTGACGGAAAGTTGCACTTCCGGACAGTCTGGGAGGTCATCAAGCCTGTTCGTCCTGATGCTGAACTCATCTGGCTGCCTCTCATTGTGGGCTTAACTCCATAGAGTCTACATGAGCACAAGTAAAACATACAATAGCTAAAGTGAATATGTCTAACCAGGCAGAGAAAGGAAGGCCAATGGAGGTGATGCGGGATCTATGCCAAGAAGGCTTGAGGTCCGTTAATCCGGAGCTATGAAAAAAACGCATTGGACACACCAATAAAATTGAGAAACATTATTGGGAGAAAGATGCGCTCACAGAAGACGCCCCTACCATTGATCCTGTTATAATAAATTTAAATGACAGTTCATCCGATTCATCAGACAGTGATTATGCTGATGACTGAAGAAGCGTTGTAAATCTTCCAAACATTTGATTTCATGACCTATTTTTAAAGTTTGAACTCGGTAAATAGGCACTAACAACTTGTAAATACTGTGTGATAGGAGTCACCAGTAGCTAGAAAACGTAAAGTCACAGCTAACTGTGTGCACAGTGAAATGACTTCTCTCGTATTAGTGTTTTCCTTATTTGTGAATGGCCCAATCAACTGCAAGAGTATCTCAAAGTCATGTGGAGACATCCGAGTAAAATTACAAAACAAATAGTTATCAACACTGACTTCTTGAAAAATATTTAATGTCGTACTCCGACCACGCAGGAAGTCTGACACTCATCGCTTTTGATTATGTTTGCGTTTATTAGCATTAATTACCAGAGCAGCACTAGCACATTTAAGCTGTCTAGAAGCCATTTTCGAATACTGCATGCGCCTCGTTTCTGTTCGTGCTCACACGAACAGACAAGAGACATGGTTCTTGCGGCTTGCAATACAGCATGCGGCGTTGCACGAAAAAAGGCACTGTCTAAACGCGCCTTCAGAATCCTCATTCACCCAAAATGGTAGTATAGTAACTGAAATTGAATCAAGGTGTAGCAAAGCTAATACACTGAATCATAGTTGTAGTTGTAATAAACAGTACTTTGCAAGAAAGAAGAGAGCACTCAGGTAAAATTATTTTTACATCGATCTCTTTTCAGACCGACTCTGTTACATGGGGAGAGTGAAATCTGGGTGGACTCGGGACATCGTATTACTAAGAAGTAACAGACATGAACGTAACGAGAATGATTGATAGTATAAAGAGATAGGAAAAATGGCAGGAGGATGATAGGAATGAGGAGATCGAAGCTGAAGAATGAACTCTAGTATTCCACCACTGAATACAATTTTTGTGAAAATATGGCAAAGGGGTGCACATTATGAGTGAAAGGATTGAAACTGATTGCAATATTTTTCTTCTTATTTAAGGTAGGTTGAAGACCAATACCTTTTGAGTGCACAGGCAAAAATATAGGGAATCACTGTAATAAAGCAGTTAGTATAATTTAAGAAAATACAATATTTGTTCTAACTTACCGCTGGACCACTCTTCTGAGGTGAGAACTCAGGAGTAGCATTACTTGTAGTTGCTACTGAAATATCTCTCTGTACTTTGCTGATCACTGGGAAAGGGCTCTGAATACTAGAAATATTCTGTTTTGAATCACTTGCACTACTGGAACTTTTCAGTGCTGAACCAACATCTCCAGAAGAGTCTTTGTTGTTATCTGAACCATGGGATTTCACAAACCTTCCATCCAAAGGTTTCATAGAAGTTCCCGTTTGACCCAGTTTAGAACCTTCCTGATGAGTGAGAGCACGTGGTTTTGATATTTCACCACTACGTACAATCGAACATACTGCAGGATATCTACGCTCTGAAGACTTAACATCTGTCCGAGGTACAGCTTTCATGATAGCAGCATTGCCTAGAGTTTTCTTATCCATGGAGGTCATAAATTTCGTGTTTGAGTCCTTTTGAACAGATTCAGATTCTTTACTAATTTTATGAAAGTATTCAATCAAAGGTTTAGTTTTATTTTCAATAGGCGTAGGTTTGTTTGGTTGCACAGAACTGGACTTTGATTCGTACAGAGGTGCCAGAAGAGATATAGAACTAGGAGGCATAAAATCATCATCATCCCAAGCCTCTATACCCAGATCCTTAATCACAACCATCTCATTTTCAAACACAGGGGCAGGGCTATGAATCTGTTTGGTACTACTATTTTTCGAATGAGAGAGTGACTCGTTGGGAAAATCCTCTTTGGTTTCTGATTTATCACTAAGTGGTGTAATACCTGTTGGTAATTTAGGTGAAAATTCTCTAAACTCCTCAAACATGACATCATCTTCAGTGTCCATCATTTCAGACACATCAACACTTCCCAAAAGAATACCAGATTCCTTAGAAGAAGAGCAACCTTTGGTATTTATTGAAGATTTCTTTTCATGAGAAATTACTTCTGAAATTTTCTCATTCATATCTAATTTGAAATGCATTACTTCAGTTCCAATTTTACAACATTTATCTACATTTTTTGATACTGTACAATTTTTGGGCGTTTGCTTTACAATTTGGATATCCCTATCCTTGATTTCTTTGATAGGGTTAGAATTTCTATATCGAAGTGTAGAATTCTGTTCGGGAGGTATACATTTCTCAGGAGCTGACTTTTCTATTGGCAGAGGAGAACTGCAAAAAGGCACTTGTGTAGGGGGAAGGTCAGGTCTCTCATCCTCACTTTCAGATGAGAAAGTCTGAATACGGCGCCGGCGTTTCTTGCTTGCATCATTTTTCTTTTTAGGAGAAGATTTGCCGTGTTTCAAGTTTCCTTTCTTGCGACTAACTTTCTGCTCTAAAACAGCTTCGATTATGTCCAAAGTGTCCTGAACATCACTGTCCTCAGACTCCTCTTCATCCACACAAAAGGAATCCTGTAATTAAACATGGAACACTTCAATAATACGAGCATGAAATCTTTATTCAACTTTCTCTCACCAGTGGTTACCAAATTAAAGGTAAAATAATCTAATATTCTGCTAATGGCTTTTGTGGTTTTTGAAGACGCCAAGGTGCCAGAATTTAGTCTCACAGCTTCTTTACGTGTTGGTAAATCTATGATACGAGGCTGACTTATTCAGCACCTTCAAATACCACTGAACTGGGCCAGGATTGAAACCACCAACTTGAGCTCAGAAGGCCAATGCTATACTGGCTGAGCCCAGCAAATTACAAGATATATGCAATGGAAAGGAACAAACAAGTGTAATACATAGAAAAATAAGGATATGAAAAGGAACACACAACAGGATCAGCAGGATGACAAAAGAAGTAACAGAAAGTGGAAGCAAAGACAAATATAAGAACACAACAGAATACGAACAATCTCTGCATCTTCACATACCTACTGTAATAATATTATTGGTTGTACATTCCACTAATAACTTTTACGGTTTTTGGAGATGCCGAAAATTTGTCCTACCCGAGTTCTTTTACACGTCATTAAATCTATCGACACAAGGCCGTCATATCTAAGCACCTTCACATAACAGAGAGCAGAAATGGGATCGAACCAGCCAACTTGAGCTCGAAGGACAGCGTTCCACAGTCATGAAGGATAAAAAGTTAATAATCAACAGCTTTATAACACTTTAACTAATATTTAACTCAGGAATGAACATTCTGGTGCCCTTTTGGAAGTACATGATGTTTTTATCCTTCATGATTCATCAGTATGATAATGTTCTGCTCAATGATTAGTTACGTGTACTTAGTTCAAGAGGACAATTTAAAATTTTGAAGTAAAATATTGTATGCGACTTGTTTATATTTTAATGTCTTGTTCTTTTTCTTCCATTAATTTTATTCTATGTTGACAGCTGTTTGTAATTTCCTTTCTAACCAAATTATCACTGGAGACTACACTTCCAAGGTAAGGAAAACTATCCACAAGTGTGTTGTTCTTTTTTAGATGTGCTCTGTTTCATGTTTTTAATATACCAATTCACTACATACGACTGAAGATGACCCTAAGATTCGAAACTAGTACCAAAAATCAGTTTCAGTGACAATATAACAGATTCATGAAAATTTAGTATATTAAAAACATGAAACAGAGCACATCTAAAAAAGAAGAACACATTTATGGATACTTCTCCTTACCTTGGAAGTGTAATCTCCAGTGATAATTTGGTCAGAAAGGAAATTACAAACAGAGTGTAAAAGGGATCAGAATTGTTCCAACAAGTAAGAACACTTTCATGGGATGACATGATTCCAAAACCAGCCAAACTGATGATGTATAACAGCTATTTCATACCAATATTGACCTATGGTATTGAAACGAGCACCCTCACAAAAAGAGATTCATCAAGACTACAAGCATCAGAGATGAAATTTCTTAGATCTACCACCCAGAAGACCAAGATGGACAAGTTAAGAAATGAGGAGGTGAGGAAAGAAGCCAGAATACAGACATCCCTATTAGACTGAATTGGCACATCCAGACTACGGCAGTACAGGCATGTGATGAGGATGGAGCCTACAAGAACAGCCAGATTAAATTTGGAAAGACAGGTGGAGGAAAAAAGACCTGCAGGAAGACCTAAAACCCAATTCATGGACATGATCAAGGTTGATCTAGTTACCAGAGGATGGACAGTGGATGATATCTTCCATGACAAGTAGTATATGGAGAGGAAGGAGTGGAAGAGGCTCATTTACAGTACCTGGGAAACTGGAACTGTACAATGATAATGATGATGATGACAGCTGACGAAGGCCTAAATAAGACTGAAACATGTTCTATAAAATATACATAAAAAGTACAGATTAGGTGGATTAGATATAATAGGGTAAATTGGTCCACCCACCCACTCAATCAGTACACATATACAATGCCAAATACAGCAGAACTTTGATTATCCGTTCCTGGAAACTACATTTTCCTGAATTATTCGTTCAAATTATACGGTCCTGTGAACATGCTAATTAAAACATGTTGTAAAAATTTATCCGTTCCCCGAAGAAACGATATCCCGGATCAACCGTCCAGAAATTTCAGTCCCATCAACATTAAATCCTCGACCAAGCATTTTTCAAGGAAAAAGTACCTCATGAAAGAACGGCTACAACATACCTATGGATTTTGACGTTAACGTCCCATCATTGTGATAATTAGAGCAAGTACTGTACTGGGAAAGCGATCGGCGGTAAACTTGTTTAAGGGACCGTATTAGCATCACATTCAGCCAGTATTATTTGAGAAATCCTCGGAAATCATAAAGCAAAGTGGCAACAACTATTGGAAGGGGACAGAGAGTTTTTCGACAGCTCTAGTTGAATTGCAAGGTTACCTACAGGCTGATGATGCCCTTAACAAGGGGCGAAACATGTCCCTGAGAAGCGTACATAGTATTATGTAGATTTCATCCACGTAGCACGTGGCTTGTATTGAATAGGTGGTGATAATAGAATAATTATTTTTTTGATAATTTGCTTATAAGCTCTACTTGAAGATGGAATGAGTTTCGTCCAATGATCGTACTTGTAAAACATCTACATTATGTCCTGGGTTAGATGTTTATTTTTGAGTTTTTTCTATCGCATTGCCAAACAGGTTTTTGGCACTTCCCACAGGGCAATATATAATATAGTCACTGGGTTTTCAGACAGGAATTGAAATTCCTCCTTCCTAACACAAATCTAATATTTTAATATGATCGGATATGACTGCGTTCTCGAGACCAGAAGAAATGTTACACTTTACATATATAAGGCCATTACTGTTCTGGTCTTAATATAAGATGGAGATTTTAACATTTATGTTCGTTATATTTGCGCAGGGTAACATTTAAGAAGTTCTTATCATTTCTCACTTGCGCTGGCTTGTGCAGCGAGTGCACTTTCCAGCTCAGCTTTTGGTCATAAATAAACCAAAATTTCTGGAGTTTTGATGGGTTTATTTTCTCTTTCCAATCTGCTTATGATTAGTGCTGGGCAGAATTGAATATTTAATGGATTGGAGAACTTTTGAGAATCAATACTTACATTCAAAACCATATTCTCGAGTTCAACATAAACTTTAAAAGTCGCTGTAGGCCTAATTTACGCAGTATAAGATTTCCAGAAACTTACTACAAACAGTACACCAGTGACCAAATTACAATGGAAGATAAAAAAAAGGGATTTCGTCATCATGTTGGGCGCTTCTGTATCTGATGTGCTTTACTTGATTATTTGATTAGATTAGAGAATTAAAAACTACTTGCAATCGATTGTTGTTCAGCTTGACGTTATTTAATTAGATATTTCGATGAGCTTATCTCAGTTGCTGACATGAAAGAAGTTTTCAAGGGAAACTGATGAAATTTCCCTGGTAAAAGTGAATGTAAAGTATCGAGATTTGTAACTCATGTAATTAATGTTTGAAGCCGGCTGCGTGGTCTAGCTTGTCTGCCTCACACCCGCAGGTCCCGGGTTCGATTCCCGGCCACTTCAGGCACTTTTACCTGGATATGAGGGCTGGTTCTAGGTCCACCAGCTTACGTGATTATCGTTGATTGAGGAGCTATCAAACAGTGAGATGGCGATCCCGGTCTAGAGAGCCAGGAATAACAGTCGACAGAATTCGTCACACTGACCATACGTCACCTCGTAGTCTGCAGAACTTCGGACTGAGCAGCGGGTGCTTGGTAGGGCAAGGCCTATTAAGGCTGTAGTTTGTTTGTTTTAGGGGTGTTTATTAGATTATAATTATATGCATTTAATTATTTTGATGTTTAGCCAAATTGTTGGTGGTTTTAATTTGTTCCTGGATTTTCTGTTTTCCCGCATCTTGCATACGGTGAGGAATGTATGTGTCAATTTGGAAACTTCCGAAGAACTTCGAGTTTTTGAGCTATATCTCCTCCGTTAACAGTGGAGATCTGACGGACCAAAACCTAAGACACCTATCCCCCCTGGTCCCTGCACCTATTGTGCATTCAGCAGCAAGCCGTGCGGGGTGAGGCAAGGGGAGATGGATGTAATACCTGGGCTGCAATATTTTTCTCCAATGCCTTGCACTCAGAAATACGAGTGAGGTTTTATCTCATTACATTCAAGTTTTGTAAATGGAACAATGTGTCAGATGCTTACATTATAATGTGCTTTAGATTTCCGTCATTCTCATTTGAGGCTAGGGCTTCACCGATAGCCTTGGTAGCCCTGAGTATATGCCAATGTTACAACATATGATAGGTGGATTAGACCAATGCAGTTCCTCAATAAAGAAATTTGATCTTACTTTAACTGTAAGACAATACGGAATGCAATATGAAATATATTACACGAGCTACCCAGCCCAGCATGCACCTGCTGGATTCACACAGATGGACTTAGTTCTTCTTATATCCATTTCTTCACAGTCCCCAACAAGCTCGTTTCTGCTTCCCAGCTTCATTGGGAGAGTGGTTTTCAACATTCATTGAGGGGCTGGCCTCATAGATCTTCTGTCTTAATAAGAGAAGTGTAGGATAAGATCAACGCCAGATTAAAAAACGAAAAGGGAAGAGAGAAAAAAGAAAAAGATTTTAAAAAATAGGGAAACACGACCAACACAATAAGAAGAAAGAAACCCAATGGATCAACACAAGTAATGGAAAGGAACAAATGAGAGGCAAATAAAGTTACATACAGAAAGACAGGAACATGAATTGGAATGCACAAGACGGAAAAAAAGGACAAACAATTACAAGGTAAGTATGCATAGGAAAGAGACAATAAGCAGTGATATCATACAAGAATGCGAGGATAGAGTATACACAAAAGCAACATCTGCCATTTTTAATTATTATTACTTTTTTTTTTTTTTTTCTGTAAATGGTTTAACACAGCACTAACTAAGATAGGTTTCCGGCTTCTTCAGGATGCTGTCAGTAAATTGAGTGTGTGGAACGTGTGGTCCAAGGATGGTATAATTTATGTTAAGCAGGGAAACTGTAAAATACCCATGTCAAGTCTTGAAGATCTCAAGTGTATTTGTTAGCCATGAGACAAGATTCTATAAATTAAAGCCTGCTAAGCTTTCCTTTATTCAGAATTTCTATTAATCAGTGTAGCTATAAATTTTAGTCATTAACCTTTAGAACTCACGCGGCGGGCCATTCCCAACAACAACAATATCCCGCACAGATCCTATGTCGGGCAATACCCAACATGATTTTCTTCTCGGTGTAAATCCTTTGTCAGGTTACACGCATGAATCACAGGTACACTGAGCTACTGCTATCTCTTGATGACAACTGAAGCCCTGTATTGCTATAATTTCGTTGAACACAGGCTTTGTGA
Organism: Anabrus simplex; assembly: GCF_040414725.1. NCBI lineage: Eukaryota > Metazoa > Arthropoda > Insecta > Orthoptera > Tettigoniidae > Anabrus > Anabrus simplex. The sequence goes on along the minus strand of NC_090269.1, from coordinate 49,064,323 downwards.
GGGGTTCTTTGAAGACCATGCAAATTTGTAAACAGACGTTACTTAGCAACATGGCATTGTTTGAAAAGTATGAGTAGTAATTAGCGAGACTTTTAGACAAAAGCAATGTTAATTAAAGTGATAGTGGGAATTTTTAAAATTAAATGGTGATGAAGTTATTGTAGAATTAGAAAATTATACTAAGTGACAGTGCTGATACATCAAAAGATGGCTGGGATTACTGTGATTTGGACTCGGAATTCAAACAAATCCCATTAACAGTTACGTCTAGTTATAAACCACACTACGGGGTCTAAACCTATGAGTGAACTTTATTCTTTTCAGTTATTCATGCCTGACAAGTTACTGATGGAAATTGTGCTGAAACTAACCAGTACACCAATGTAAATATTTAGAAGGTTACGCCCCTAAATGGTCTAAATGGTTGTTTACACTTAATTTATTGTCGTCCACAGAGGAGAAGTAAAGACTGCAGATTCCATTGACCGAGAAATGAAGGGACGACGACATGAAAGTGTTTTGCTGTAAACCATGTACAAGAAATCCTGGATTACATCCTGGCGAGTAATTTCAGAGGTTCCACATAAAGCACAATTACCAATAATTCAATTATAAAAAGATAACAGACTCTGAAAATGATTAGATAATAAGGAGATCTATTATTACTCACTTCTTCATAGGAGGCAACAGATTCCAAATCGTCCTGAGAAAAAACAGTCATTGGCAGCAGACCAATATCCTTCCGTGCTGGCATTTTGAACTGGCCATGGCCCTTTAATGGACTTCTGTAAAAACAGAAAGGAATGTAGAGAATATATAACAAAATTCCACCATATTGCATAAGTTAATGTAAAATTTAAATAATACTGTATTAAGATTTCAAAATAATAAAGCATACATCCTAGTTTTTATAATTGCAATATTAATAAAAAGTAGTTCAACCTAACTGCTGCATTACAGCATCAATATACTTTATATTTAATCTACAAATTAACGAATAATCAATTATCAAAGAGATCTGTCTGGAAAGAGATACATTCAATATCCTTCTGTTTCTTTATAAACGACATCATTTTTGTCTTAACATACTTGTTACATTCCTTTTGAAGTTCCAAGATATGAGATTAGGTACCACAACCGAACAAGTTGGCCGTGCAGATAGGGCCGCACAGCCGTGAGCTTGCATTCGGGAGATAGTGAGTTCGAACCCCACTGTCGGCAGCCCTGAAAATGGCTTTCCATAGTTTCCCATTTTCACACCAAGCAAATGCTGGGGCTGTACCTTAATTAAGGCCACAGTCACTTCCTTCCCACTCCTAGCCTTTTCCTATACCATTGTCGCCATAAGACCTATCTGTGTCGGTGCGACGTTAAAAAAAATTACCACCATGTGCCATTAAGTCAAAGTCATTGGCATAAGCTTACTACATTTACAGTTTTGTCCAATGAATCCCCCTCTGCCATTTTAGACCAGTCAGCAAATTAATATGTATGTACAGTATATGATAAGATTAACGATTCTGGACTGGTCTTATTACTGTAACTAATTCTCAACTGCAACCTGATTGTAAACATATGGAAATTGCTTTGATTACCGGTAATAACTTACTCTTGATTCTATAACTAGTATGGTCAACACCTGTTTTCCTTTGTACTAAGTACTTGTATGAAACATAAGCATTACTCTCTATTCCTCACATAACCAAGTTTAATTATTTGGTGCATCTTGAAAAGGGTGGTTCTTTTGTATGAAACCACATCGTTTTCTTTTCTTTCTTCCTTTTTGCTAGTGGTTTAACATCACACTAACAGACCTAGTGTTTTTGGGGATGCAAAGATGGGAAAGGGATAGGATTGGAAAGGTAGCAGCTGTGACCTGGTGAGAAGATGGGAAATCACGGAAGATTCTCTTCAGACCTGCCGACGGTGAGATTCAAACCCACCATCTCCCGAATGCAAGTTCACAGCTATGTATCCCCAACTGTGCGACAACTCCCTTGGTCACAATGGTTTTGGTCCACTTCTCTTTCACCGATCGTACATTTTTAAAAATGCATGTGAATACCTTGCCTGAGATACTGATAAACAATATATATAATTTATTTGGCCAATCGGCCTTGTTTATAGATCGGTGCAATTTTTGACCATTCACAAGATACTTTACCCGAATCCCATACTTACTGACTTTTCTTTCAACAAAAATTTTTATTGAAAAATAACTAACTGGCTGGAATTGTAGTAGTTTCTATCTCTATATAAGTAATGGAAAAGAACGCTTAATGGGTTAAACACAATCATTGGTCAATGTGGGAAGAGAAAATAGCAGAAAAAGGAGACAAGGAAAACCTCAAAACACACAAGGACAAGGACAAACTTCAGATGTTCAAAGTCTGAAGCCTTCAAATAAACTGATGGGGAGAGAGTCCATACGTGGAGATAGCAGTGCACAAAAATGTGGAGATTGCCCTGTCTATTTTTTCTGTTACTCTTACTGATTTGTCATTATCCTATTAAGCATTCCTTTCTTTCTCTATACTTTACATCTAACTATTCTTAACTCAGTTGGATGATTCTTTCTATGTGTTGTTGCGATTTTTATGTCACGAAGTGTCATTATAAACAAGAAAGAACCACCACCACCACGTTCCTGTTTTCATTTTCATGATTACTTGTAGAATGTTCGTTCGGTTACTGATGCAATTAACTCAATGAGTGCTGTGCCCGCCTATAGACGGGCCGACACGGCCGGTCCAGCACTGCTACGCCCGTCTATGGACGGTGCACGAGAACTTTAATTATTTTGAGCTTCCTGGTTCACTCTTGAGTGCTGATTCAATCTCTGGCACGTTCTGCTACCTGTTGGGCATTATGTAGAACTAATGGATCATGGCTTATAGCTTTGGGAAATAACTTACAGAGCTTTTTGTACAGTCTGTGGAGCTCATTTGTTATGCAAACAAGCTTGGCGGAACAACAAGCTAGTTGCTCTCGCTGTTATGTTATTTCAGCAAGGGTTATGAATTTCATGTTGTTGGTCTGTATTGAACTGAGAATAACATATGAATAGTAACACAGTAAAGGTTTCCACCTATTCGATACTAATATGTATTTATAATATTATAAATTACATGGAACTAGTTTCGACCCACCTGGGGGTCATCATCAGCCATATTAAAGCATAAACAAGTTTTGTTGAATCCTAAAACATGTTATTCTTAACTGTAATAATCTTATGGATTTAGAATTTATAAAGTGAAGTGTGGTAATGAGATGAGAAATGTTAGTATGGTACAGGTGAGTAGTAATTAATAATAATACGAGGAATATATATACAAAGAAGTTTGGAACAAAGTACAAATGGGGTACTTAGTGTTGTAAAAATTATAAACTCATGGATATCAGTAGTCCTCGTACTAAATAATACAATGTAAAATAACACATATAAACATATATACAAGTATGTACAAAGTCTGGAGAGTAAAAAGTGATACTCTTTTAATGCCGAGTCGGCTTGACACTGATCAGCTTACGCAGAGCTTGCTTAAACTAATACTGGAATGACTGAAGGGAAGAGGTACAGAAAAGAGGCAAAAAATACAGCCAACCGAAGACCTGCTGCAAACTAATTTACGGATTGAACACTTGAGAAATGGAGCGCAGATGCACGTTGTGACTCCCACTACACAAGCCAGTCCAATTGGAGAATGATATGAACAGACCTTCATAAAAATTAGGGTTTAAATGTTAGGTTGTGCATATAAGACAATATTTATTGTTTTTAGTACATTTTAATGTAAAAAAAAAAAAAAAAACACCACTACCACCATTGCCTTATATTCAGGCCAATATGGTACAACTTGGTCTTACCTTACAGACTGTAAATATTTTGCCTGAATGTCCACTGATCGTTCATTAGCCTCAGTTTCTTCATCCTCATCATCTACAAAACTGTCATCATAGTCATCTAGTCCACTAGTATCTTCTCCATCAGAAGATTCCCTTTTCATCTCCTGAGATTCTTCTGCCTCTTCTTCAATGTATTCTTTAGCTTTAATTGGAACCTATAGATAAAAGAACACACAAAGTTAAGATTAGTAACATTAGCATTATGGACTCATTTGACAGTCAATAATTAAAACCTTACAGATTTTGTACATCGGAGAAAGAGGTAATGACTACGTGGTGGTGTTTCATGCAGAAAAGGAATATGATGCTTAGCCGTGAAAGAGAGAAATTTAAAGAATGAGAAAAATGAATATAAAATGAACGGAAAGGTTTTATAAGGTAGAAAAATGAAATATTCCCTATGCCTCAAAATAAATACCATCAGGGTCAGATGGGAGGCCAAACAATCAATCTCCTCACGAGTAACGAGTAATAAGTAAGTAGATAGTTAGGCAAGGATGAATGCAATGTCAGGCCAGTATGGAAAGATAAATCAACATAAAGAGAACAAGGACAAACTGCATGTCTTCATACATGAGTTGGAACTATCAACACTCATTGAAGGGCTTTTGTGTTTTTGGGTTTGTCCTTATCTTTCTGTCACTCCCCCTTCCCATACTGACCTGTCATTGTGTGCATCCTAGTACTTGTTCCTATTTTGCTGTGTATAATTTTCTTCATAATTTGTTGAGAACGAAAGATCCTGTCCCATAATTTCCTGAATTATAGATCTATACTAAGGCTAAGATTGAAGAAAGGAGAGCAAGAGGTAGATCCAAACTAAGGTAGTTGTACTCTATCAGAATTGCATAATAAGAAGGAACCTGGACTGAAACACAGTTGAGGAGCAGTATGGTGGTTGGATAGAGGAAGATGAAAAATGTGCAATTAACATCCCGACCCGGCTAGAGCTAGCAAAGGGAAACTAATGGTGATGATGAGTTCAACAAAAGTTGATTATATTACAGTATAAGTCTGCTATAGCGTTTACGGTATATAACAAGAACCCCACTATAATGACAAGTTTTGTCTGTACCTTCACTAGTTCTATATTAAACTGTGTATTATCCTTTGGTTACAGCGAGAGCCCTATCACTGACGCATCCGTTATTATGAGCGATTAAGCGCGTGCAAGTTTTGCCGTTACTGATATTTATACACCCCAGCGATTATGTTGCGTACGATCGATCACTTTCGGTATCGTTTCCTTGTTATGTCCACTAGCGAGCATTCTCATCGACATTCGAAGGCGACGTCGGAGTTGATTAGTAATACATCTATATCATCTGATGGCCAAGCAGGCATCAATTTTTCGTAATGAGACAAAGTCTCTCAGTGCATTGGCACTGCCGGTGGCTCCAGTTAGCCTACGCAGTGGCCTCCACGGTATGCACTAGCCAGCGTATTGGTAGGTGTGCTAGGTACCAACTGATGAGCCCACCCTAGCACACGAGGGTGAAACGCTGGCAAACAAGAATGAGTTAGCTGGAAAATTTATAATGTCCAATAACGGATCATTTATATTGGTATTATTAGTAATACCCGTCGACAGCTGTTCCGTAGATAAAATTTGCAATGAAAGAGAACATATTTTCGTAATAAGTGCATAAATAACATGTCTGATAACAGTTGTTCACTCGTTAAAAATAAAGGCTGAATAAATGACCTCTTAATTTTAATGCTAAATACTGCAATTAAGAAAGAATGGGATACATTCAAGATCTGGCAGAGTGCATCATTGATTTCAGAGGCTAGTTTATGTTTTCTCGCGTCTGGTTAAATTACGGAAAAGCTATTATCATGTAAATTTATAGCGAGGAGGTTATCATTTCTCTACATGCGTTCGAAATGTTTTCATGATACACATACGCTTCGGTTAGCTGACGCCATTTGAAAAAGAAAACTGAAATGTTTGCCAAAGAAGCCTCTGGAGTAATACCATATTTCTCCGAATCCAAGACGACGTTTATTGTCAAAATCTCATGTGAAAAATCAAGGGTCATCTTGCATTCGCGGTCTAACAGTAATGAACACCACTGGCAACTATCGCGGTAACAACGCTGCTTCCTTTCACCCCCGCGTGCGCACGCGTGCGCGCGCACACACACACACACACACACACACACACACAAACTCGCTGACAATAAACGACCGCCTCTTTATTATACATCGCTACCCGCGGCAACCGGTTGGTTGGTAGATGGAGAGTTGGTTTTGGCCCTTGGGTTTCGTCCCTTAAGAGGCCACGACTTGTCCGTGGTCCAACAGCTCTGTACTCTGACCGGCCAACCGATCAGAGGAAAGGTGGCCACGGCTCTACGCCTCTGCATTCGGGAGACGGGACAGGGGCACAGGGCTGGACTTCATGCCTGGCCCCACTCGTCGACTGTCCTGAGAATGGTTTTCCGTGATTTTCCATTCTCCTGCACTAAGGCGAATGCCAGGACAGTTCATAGTGTAGGCCATGGCCGCTCACCCCCTCATTTTCTCCGCATACCTCCTTCACCGTAACAAATCTCCCGGTCTGAGAGACGGCGTAACCGTCTAAGAAGCCCGCCTCCCCCTTCAGGGGAGGAATGAAAACATTTAGTAGCAACCGGTTGTACAGTGCCTCTGTGTAACGTCACTGGATCTCGGGATATAGTGGAGGGAGAATGACGTTCTATTAGCCTTTACAAAAACGTTCCTGAAATCTGCAGAATGGTATCAAAACATGCGAGCTTTCGAATTCTTAGAAAGGCCACGGCTCAGTGGTAGAGTTATGATGCGTCTACTGTACCTGACGCTTAGTACAATTAAGTTTCATAGACAGCAGGGATATTTTCATGATGGAGCGTCGTATTCTAAAAGATAAGTGGAACGGGTATTGCCGGCAAATTTTCAACAGATTCTCGTCGATATTATGATGCCAATTTTCAGTTAATGTTTATTAAACACTCAGGAATGTAGAATAATTGCGCAGCCGCAAGAAAATACGGCATAGGCCTAACTAAAGCCAATATTCGGCGTTAGCGTGAAGACAAAGATAGCTAAAAAATGCGTACTAAAAATGCATTCAGTGGCCCGCAACAAGGACATTTTAAAGAAGTCGAAGATGAAATTGTGAGGTAGGCTATATGCTCGAAAAATGCAAGGGCGGAATGACCATACCACGGTGCAGTAAAATCATTCATTGACTTTCAACGGGCGCGAATAGGCCCAAGATCAAGTATTGGAGTTGGTCTTGATAGGCCTATACATCGCTAGCCGCCGAACTTGGCCGAACCCAGCAAGTGAGACGTGCGTGTAGCGGCCGGTTGTAGCTGATGCTGAGTAAAAGTAACAGTTTTATAGACAGCAAGAATATTTTCCTGATGGATCGTCGTATTGTCGAGACAGGTGGAATAGTTATTACCGGCAAATTTTCAACGGGTTTTCTTCGATAATACGATGCCAGTTTTAAGTTAATGGTTATTACACCCGCGGAAATAAAGAATAATTATGCAGCCGTAAATAAATACGGCATAACTAAAGCCAGTGTTCGGCGTTGGCGTGAAGACAAAGATAGTCTAAAAATGCGCACTGTACAAGAAAGGTATTCATGTGATTTTACAAAGTACTTTTTAAGCCTGATTTAAATTTCTTGAAGGATAAAGTGGAGGTCATATTGCATTCAGGGTCGTCTTGGATGGAATTAAACATACACTTTCACGTAGTATCGAATTTTGAAAAATAACAAACAAGTAAGCCGTAGTGTGGGTATCATCCGTGAAAACGCAAGTATTGAACAATCTGATTGCCGTTTCAATGCCGATTTTAATGTGAATAGGGGTTTTCCCCAACTTTTACAAAAAATTGGATATAACGACAGTCCGCTATAGCGAGTAAATTTTTCGCTGTTATGAATTATCGCTATAGCGGGCTTCTACTGTATTTAAGGCAACTTTAGTGATCAGTTTCATTCACTTGTGGTTTGGTTGGGATGAATGTACCAGAATTAAAATAAGATAATGTCCTGACATTTTCCAGCTAGGGAAAGAAAACTGTGAAAAATGTTCACTGCTTCTGAGGCAGATAAGCAACACGCCTCAATAATGCCAACAACTCTCTCCTGGAATTTCCAACTTGGGTCATCTCACAAGTAAGAACAGCCATTCCAATAGGCAGTTAGTTGCATGTCACAGATGTCCAAGGCACTGACTTCATTGGTTTCCCCTATATCTGGGCCAATAAATAATAAAAAGAAAATTCATTACAGAGCATATTTCAACTTGTGACATCTCAAGTGTGAACCAAGCACTATAATAAATGCACTGATGCGATGCTTTTCATGGCACACTAATCTTGACTTTGTTCCTCACTTCACACATAATAGCAATTTCAGTATATTTCAATCTTTCTAAACTCTTCGAACTGCACTCTTTTCTTGGCCACATTTATATGAATAACACTTTTGTTGCCTCTTGTTAATGTATTAAAGTAGGGAGTACACAAGAATACAATGAATAGCATCCTGAACTCTGGTTGTGACTATCATCATCTTCATCATCCTTGTATAATTTGTTGACTGGGTTGTGCCCATACCACCTAAGTCTCGATCATTCTACTCCCTCTCTCTCTCCCTCCCACTCCCACTCCTCCTCATATTACTGCATTTCTTACTTGCTCCTGTGTTGTTTTGGCCAGCATACTTCTTAGGAATTTCATCTCACTTGCCTGGATTTTACTTTCTTTTGCTTTGGTCAATCATTAACCTTTCCCTTGTCCAAGTTTTGTGGTTAGGAGAGTATAACACACCTGCAGTGCTGACTCGCAGTGATCTTAATACTAATGACTGCCAGTGTCAAAATTACTGATAGGCCAATGAGGTTACTGTTTGTGACAAAATTACTGGTAGTAATTGGATAGGTTTTATTTGTCTGAAAGCAGTGTGCATGATGAAAATCATGGAACACACCAATCATGTCCACCATCATAACAATATTGATCCATCTATTGTGTCTTCTTTGGCACAAACAGATTTCCTTCTACTAAGGTCTAGTTATAGCTAGTTATGGGTAATATTGTTTGCTAATTACCAATTTTGTCCCTTCTTGCCTTCTGATCGGCTAGATTTTGCGACAATGAATGATTATTTTGCTCACTTTTCCTCCCCACTATTTTACTGTCAGGGACAGTAACTGCCACTACATCCACCTCGCGATTGGGAGCTTCAAAATTAAATTTATTATCCTATATCCTCTTGATGATTAATGCAAAAAAACATTATATCAACAGGAGCATCTTCAAAATATTTCCCAGTTCTAGCATTAGTTTGAGCAATAATTCTATTTTCAATCATCCTTACATTTACATTCTCAAGCATGCCTTTCACCACAGAAACTATACTCATTTTAACAATTCTCTTTACCCAGCAGCACTCGCCATAACTGGTATATCAACCTTAGGGTTACCTTCTAGTTCAGCAGTTTACTCCACACTTAAAAGGTTTAAACTTAAACTAATAGCCTTCAAAGCTATAAGACAGAAAAATTTTAAGCTAGTTATCCTGCTCCTTTGCAATTGCAGTCTAATATTATTATTGACTATAACACCTGGTAGAAGAGAAAATTCTCTTAAGTAAATTTATGGTTTACCGCCTAATGCTCTCAGCCATTTCATCATTCAATGACTTTTCTCAACTAATCATAAGGGCATTGGCCTGTGAAGTAGAGCATGGAAATATTGGAGTGAATTTTGCTGGGATTTCTTTTGTGGCTATTGTTGAAAAGACATACATCAAAGAAGCAAGCAGAAAGCAAGCACTGAGGTGAGTTTGAGAGTGGAGTTGCTGCTGTCCCCCACCACTTCAAAAAAGCAACCAATGTATAGAAATTATCGCCATTTGTTGGCAGCCATGACAGTACTCCATGTTGCAGTTTTCCTTGATGGAGAAGTGGGGGCAGCATGTGATATCATTGTTGTTACAATGCCAATTACTTTCCTACATGAGCAGCTTTACCTCATCAGTGTCCAGTCAAGGATATTAAAAATCTGCTGAATCAGTGCATTCCCCTGCATGTCAAAAGTAAAGGCACTTGTAAAAGTAAATGGCTTCAACAAAAAGATCACTCATGTTAAATTTCCTTCAACATACTTCCATATTTAGGAGCTCTGTAAGAACATTTGAGAGATTAAAACCTACAGCACTGGGTCAGTAAGTACTTGCGAAACTAGCCCGCATTGTTTTACAGACTTGGACTTCCATATCTTCCCTGAAGAAAGGACAAGTCTAATAATGTCACGAAGTGAGGAACAACTTACCATAATACACAATGAACAGTGGATAAGCTTCAAATGTTTACAGTTGTAGCTTTCTCCACTTGATGATGACTGTCATTTAAAGGGGTCTAACATTTAGATCATTGGCCCCATCTCCATCCCTTTTTGATAGAATGTCAATGTTTCTTTCCCAAAATTCATTCAATAAACAAACATATTTAGCTTACCATTTAACTCGAATATGAGGATAATTCCAAAATAGCTATTGTGAGTCTGTGAGGATAATTTAACAGATCAATTTCTTAATTCAAGTCCCTCTCAACATGTAAACAGAACTGTATGGACCCTTGTCCGTGTAGTTCTGTAATGTGCTCTGCACTAGTGATGGGCAACACTCTCGCTCAAGACTCTTGAGACTGATGTCGCAGATCTCGAGACTCTCGCGAGAATCTCGAGACCGATTCTCCTGTAGTGCGAGCTGTGTGACGTACTAGTAACTAAGAGTGTAAACTTGATAGTATATCAGCAGCAGCCATTGCATGAAATAACGTTCTAATGTGGAAATGTGTGAGCCAATAAATTTTGTCAAAAGCCTGGAAAAGTACTGCATGTTTAACTGTGAACCCCTTAATATCATTAACAAAAGTCAAAACAGAATGTCAGTTTCTTAAACTGTTCACGACTTATTTGGGGTGGATATCTTAACTGAATAACCCTGCATAATTTGTGAATAACTGTAGATAGGATGTACACACCTACTTCGATACTAGAGACGTGCATTATTCAAACTTAAGACGGGGAAAGAATGTGCTTTGCTACATATGCAACCACCATTACACGAGTGGAACGTGTAGTCTAAAATTCCAGAGTTTGCTCCAATTCTTTCGACAGGGGTGATGGGCAGTGTTCTCGAGACGATTCTCGTATGCCGCGACCTGTGCGACATCCCAGAAACTACGAGCGTAAGTTTCATAATGTATCATCAGCAGTTCTCATATGGAAACGTGTGTGACAATAAATTTTGTCAAAAGCCTAGAAAAGCACTTCACGTTGAACTGTGAGCTCCTTAATACCATTAACGAAAGTGAGAATGTCAGTATTTTAAACTGTTCAGGAGTTATTTCAGGTGGACTTCTTGGCTTAATAACCCGTATAATTTGTTAATAACTGTAGATAGGATGTACATGTACCTGGATTCCTCGCAGTCGTCAGCAGGGTAGCTTCTTGTGAATGCAGGCCGGGCCAGGGGTGTTCTGTGACTATTCCTCTTCATTGATATGCGTTTTTAAGTGCCCGGTCATCCCAGAAGTATTTCTGCCGACATATTTTTACTTCTTTTGAACAAGCAACACAGCGGGCTGTGCTATGTGACATCTCTTCAAAATAACCGACATCTACGACTTACGTTGCGTTTTGGACATCGTCTTCAAGTTGTCGCGTGCAGCTAGACACAATTACACATTGCACCATCATATATCGATGTACCTAATTATGACGCGAATAATCTATAACATTGTAAGGAATTATTTCCTTCGTCACCAAAATATCAGTAAACACAAGCAGTGGTCATATGATATTGAATGTGGGGTCTGACAACGATGTACACCTACCTGTCGAAAGAACTGGAGCAAACTCAAGCATTTTAGATTACACATTCCAGTCATGCATAATGGTGGTTGAATATGCAGCTAGGCGCATCCTGCCTCGTCTCGAGTTCGAATAATGCATGCCTCTAGTATCCAGGTACATGTACCTACAGCAGCCGTCAGTTTCTGTACTTAGCCTATTTATTTGTGTACCTACCAGTGCATACAATGTCAGAAAGTGTATACTTTATAATTATATTGCGTCAAAATAGACCTCGGTAGAAATGAACACCCTAGTCGCTTGCTGACACACATTTACGGAATGGAGAAGGCGCATAGTTTGCTATTCGCATATTCGGCAAAAACAGCATACAGCTCCTACTACCTGTAGGCCTACGACACGCTGCTCGCCACACAATGCGGGGACAACACTCTCAAGATCTCTCGAAATTTCTCGCGAGAAATAGTGCTTGCGTTAGTCTCGAGACCTCGTCTCAGACTGCCCATCACTACTCTGCATGTATGGCTCTATCCCCTCCCCTTCTAGGTATGGTTGAGCGGATGCGGATGGCCTTGGTGAGTGTTGGGGTAGCCATGTTGGTAGTTTTTGCCTGATCTTTCTACGAGACAGACGTGCCATGTAGTCTTCTGTATTTTTTTCCGGGGTTTATCCTGGTTTCCACCCTCTTTTGGGGAATTTGGTTATGATGTATTTATTTTACAGTTATTAATCTACTCGGTATGTAAATTTAATCCTTTTATGGTTTGATCTGCATTCTCCTCCAACCTCTCATCCTATTCCGGTTAGTATATATCATATTCTAAGATGTGTTCTTTTCTTAATTTCATTACTGGCCCTTTCCTAATACTCCTTTTCCTTCTGGTTTGTGGGTTTAAAATTTTACCAAGGTCAGTAATTTTCTGTATGCCTTTCCGTATAGGAGGCTTTCAAACTTGTACCTTACCATTGTAACTCTGCATCCTTTATTACGCAGGTTTTAATTCTGCTTATGTCAGATACCACTCGTATTATATCATGTTTTATGGGAAATCTTGCCCAATTTCTTAGATTGAATTATTTCACCTTCACTTTAAATATTGAAAGGGGTTTCATGTATTTTACCCATCAGCTGGGGAAGCTAACCGTGAAAATGACTATCATTTAATGTAAAGAAGTACCGGTACTAGTTTCGACCCATCTAGGGGTCATCATCAGCCGTATTGGGTCGAAACTAGTACCGCGTAATTTATAATTTTGTGAATATATTTTAGTATTGAAAAGGTGGAAACGTTTACGTTGTTATTATTATTCATACAATGTTTCGAAACAAATTATATTACAAGCTTCAGAAAACACTGCTGATTCCAGTGGTATAACCATTTTCCATATAAACCACTTTAAATAATTATGAAAAATAAAATCTTGAATGAGTAAGTTTAAATCCGTAGAATCATGTATTGAAAATTTCAGTAAGCAGCCAAGTTTTTATTTCTTCAGCCAATAAAATTTTGTCTGCGGGAAAAATGTAAAAACGCCTGACTTATATTTTTTATCTGAAACATATTTCCATGAGTCTTGTAATTTTCCTGGAAAATGGCCTGGAAAGCGATCATGTAAATGTAGCAAGCTGAGGCAGTTCGGGGCGCGCGCACCAGCACAGGCTGCAGGACCCCGTAAATACTTTCGGATTACATATTAATCCGTATCAGTTTTATTACATTATAACTTTAAATATTTGAATACTGTATATTGTACTGAGTAATATAGAAAAAGAACTACTTTAAAGAATAGGTTCACATTAATTTACAATGAAGTAAGAATCTGTTTCTGGCTTCAAGGCAGTCTTAGTCACTGTCATCACTCATCTCACTATCTGTCGAGTCGACTTTTACACTGATGATGATGATGAATAGCTCCATTCTTTCGTCCCTTACTATTTCCTTGACCCAATCGTCTGTTTGAACATTTTCCGTGCGATTGAAGCACTTTTCCCAATCTGCAGCAGTCACACGGTTGATGGCTTCTGACGTGGGTTTTTCTACGCCCTTTATTTTGAATGTCTTTTTCTTCTCTGCCACTTCTCTCTTGATTTGAGCCCAAATCAATTCACATTCACTACCCATCTTTAACTGCACTTACGATGCGAGCTCAACAGCTGCTTGACAGGGAATGACTCGGGTAAGATGGCCTGGAGCGAATGGGCTTCAGTTTGACAGCACTGCACGATCAGCATTGCCAATCCGTGCCCGGGGGTAAGCGACTCTCGACCGTCTGTCGTTTCGCCGTTCCCATATCTGACGACAGCGCAGTTTTCCTCACCCGCCTAATTTGGTGGCCGCGACAATAATTACCTGTTACTATTTTCATCCTAGTTTTGTTCCGGTTTATCTGCGATAATCTCTGTTATAAACTTTACCTTCAACGTATGGAAATATTGAATTAGGGAGTGTGCTTTACTCCCTGTGAACTTCGGCCTGGTGATTTTAAGATGATACCGTTGATATTGGATATCACCTCTCTGGTTGACCTTTTGTGTCAAGTCTTTGATTCTGCTGATTTTGAAATAATACGTAGTTTAGTAATTTGGAGTCTTCACTCCATTGCATGACCTTGTGCTTTGGTGTCAATGGCTATATGATCATTCCTTGTTTAATCATCGGATTTCTTTAATTAGTTTCGGGAATTCCGCCCTCTCTTCCTGGTACGGATTTCAGCCCCTGTGAAACTTTAAGGTATTTACTCCATACTAAGGTTCTGGTTTCATTTCTCTCCTTATTTCCCTGCTAAATTTACCTATTACTTGTTCCTTTCTTAATCAAATATTTTTCAAAAAGACAACGCAGATCATTTAACCTTGTAACCTTCATATTCCCTTATTAAATTTTATGCTCCTAATACTGTGTTATCCTTTGTGACAACGTTGGTAATTATACTCAGAATTTGGTAAGTTGGTACTGATATTAAGGTCACGTTGCAAGATCCACTCCTAGCTCGCTCTCTACTAATTTACCCATTGAGGTAAGTTGTTTTGCATGTTAATTTAATACTGCCATTTAAATTACCTTGTGCTTGACGACACCACTGTGGAAATTGTGTTGTGGGTGTAAGTGTATGGTGTGTCATTCTTAACCTAACCTGAAACTAGTACTGGGTATCTTATTTTTACTTACCTAGCCATCGTGATATACTGATTTTAATTTTCTGGGGCTAGTGTGTTTGTGTTGAATTTTTAATTGAGTGATCCATATGTCATGGTGTTTTTAAGTTAACTTGCAACTCGGCACGTCACAGGTAAGCTGGCCCATAACAATAAAGACAATGCAGAAATTCTGGCTAAACATTTCAACAAGCTTTTAAATTGTGAGGAACCTACAGAACTCCTTCATTTGGACACCAACACCCCGATAAACACATCACCAGAGAACATCAATCCCCCCACAATAAAGGAAGTCTACCAAGCTCTGAATAAATTAAAAAACTACAAAGCGCCAGGAGAAGATCAGACCTTTGCGGAAATCTGGAAATATGCAGGAGCATCAGCAAAAGTTGCCTTCCATCAACAACTTGTCTCTATCTGGATTAAAGAAGAACTACCAGAACACTGGACAACAGCCCTCATTCATCCACTGCACAAAAAAGGGGACAAAACCGACCCTAATAACTACAGGGGAATCTCGCTCCTAGACATAACATACAAAATATTTTCAATAACCATCCTTAATAGGATAAGTTCACAACTTGAGAAAGAACGAGGAGAATATCAAGGAGGTTTCAGACCCTGGAGGAGCTGTCCTGATCAGATCACGAGTCTTAAGTTGATAATGGACTATAACAGGAGAAGAAACAGAGATATGGTGATAACATTTGTAGATTTCAAGAAAGCTTATGACTGCATCCATAGAGAATATATGTTTAAAATTTTAAGACACCTTGGACTACACCCCAAATTAATAAACATGATAAAATTGACTCTCACCAATACCAAATCAAAAGTGAAGTTTAGGGGTTAAACATCAGAGACATTTGAAATTAAAACTGGACTACGGCAGGGAGATGGGCTCTCACCACTATTATTTAACTGTGCTCTAGAAATGGTAATGAGGGAATGGTTTAGGAAATGTCCCCCCAAAATAAAGATTGGCCGAAAAATCAAAACAAATTGCCTGGGTTTTGCTGACGATTCAGCATTACTAGCAGTGGACATAAAAGAAGCAAAAATCCAGATATCAGAACTTCAAAACATTGTAAATAAAACTGGCCTCAAAATATCATTTGAAAAAACAGAAATTATGCCCCAAAAACCAACACAGCTAAAAGAAGTCTCCATAAATGGTAATAAAATCAAAATAGTAACTCATTTTAAATATCTTGGAGAAGTAATAACACATAACCTAAATGAAAAAATCTCAATCCAAATAAGAACAAATAGATTAGCTAAAGCACAAAAATTAACATGGGATATCTACAAAAAGAAATGTCTATCAATAAATACAAAAATAAAACACTACAACACAGTTATAAAACCGGAAGCTACATATGCAGCAGAAACACTCTTTTACCTGAATAAACAATCAAAGACTGACAGACTTCAGAAAATTGAAAGGAGGATTGGAAGAACCTGCATGAACAAAAAATACCAGAAAGATGGACAGCGGCGGTTAATACCTAACAAAGTCGTGTACAAAGAGCTAGAACCCATTACAGATACTATGCGTAAGAGGAGACTGGGATTCTTTGAACATATCATGAGGATGCAGGATTCAAGACTTCTGAAACAACTAGTACAACACAATCTCGTCTCAAAAAATACCACAACAGGATGTAAATGGATCAGAGAAGTAAGAGAGGATCTGAAGGAAATAGGCCTTACAACAGAAGACACCACAAATAAGATAAAATTGAATACAAAACTCAAGAATACAAACCTCCGCTTTACCCTTACACAAAACAAACCAACAACACACACATTTTCAACTGAGGAAAGGGCACGAAGATCGGAGCGTCTGAAGAAGTACTGGGAGGACCGAAAAGCCCGAACAATCCCTTCAAAGAGACCTGAACGACGGACTGATTAAAGTGATCCTATGTGGTCATAAAAGATGAATAATAATAATAATTATTATTATTATAACTCACCCTTGTATAACAGTACGTCACAGTTATCTTTAACATAACCCGACCGTAATTGTATCTTTAACTGACCGTCACAAGTCGAGAAATATTTATTGGCCTATACAATAGAATCTGGAAAGAAAAAAAAATTGGTAAATGATACCTTTACTTTTGACTTATAAAAGGATGAACTGATTCAACAGTTTATTTATAACCTTTTCTGAACACTGGCAAAATAAAGGTGATCATGTAGGAAGATAATTTTTTTACAGGGAAAGAAGTAGATACTATGCACCACTTTTCCACAGAATCATATGTCTGCAAACACTCATCGTAATATAAGACTACGCATTCTATACCTTCACGACTAAGTTTGTTCCTTCATCATCGTGCCATTGGTGGTTCCAATGTCTTCATCTGGTCACCACTAGCAAATGTTTGCACTCCCGAATGTCCATTCAGGTTTTCAAATAGGTGAAAATCCACCACATGGTGTCTTCCATGATCAACATTGATGCTCTTCTTTGCCAATCAGTATCAGACAAATCTGTGTGACCGTTGGCATTGCTTTCGCTATGGCTCAGTGTGGCACTTTATCGAGCCAAATACCACAGTTACTTCACAATTTTTTTTTGAATGATTCAGAAGTTTCAATCATAGAACTCGTGTAGTTTATCTGACCTCAAGCATTGGGGCAGCCTCCTGATATAGTGTCATTTTACACAACTGTTTTATCGCATCTGTAATCACTAGGGTTCGGAAGTTTATGACCTAAAGAAGCACAAACTATGCAAGCAAATATGCCCTAAAAACTAGCTAAATATGACCTAAAAATGGTAAAATACAAGGGTTGGTTTTTCAGTTTTGGCAACTGTTTTATTTACTGACACATAGCACCAATATCATTCAGGACAAATGTTGTAAGTTCCCTATGGGAATGAACATCTGTATTATTGATACATAGCATGCATGCATACATACATGGTTCTAAGTTCCATAGGTCTTCGATATAGTCATCAACGGTGTGTTCAACGTGTTCCCAGCAATACGAAAGCCATTGGATCCTATTGGCACTGCCCAGTCTGTCGATGGTGTGAAGAGAACGGTTGGTGGCTTGCAAAAAGTCTTCTATTGTACAGAAGTGCTTTCCGCGTAGTGGCTCTTTCATCTGAGGAATTAGATCGAAGTCACAGGGACTTAAATCCAGAAAGTGTGGGGGCTGATAGAGCACCCCTAGCGATTGAACAATTCACACGCAATTCCTGCTGTGTGTGCCATAGCAATGTCATGCAGCATGATAGGTGGGTTATCCATGAAGTGTCGCCGTTTACCTACGAGAGCTGCTCGCAGATTGTTTTGCAAAAATGAACATTAGTACACGTGGAGGAACGGTATGCGTTAAGACGTATCTCCACTAATGCGGACACAGTCTATACATGTCCGTCACTTACTGGTGAGCGAGCAGATCGAGACGTCCAACACATGTTCGTGTTCTTGGCGACAATGTTGTGTCGTGCGACCTCCAGTATACTGGATTTTTAACCAGCTTCTCTGTTCATGCTTGGAAAACATGGCAACTATCGTTCACGAGTGCTTACTCACAACTGCTCATTTTCACCTGCCCACTGTTAACGGACATGGAGGGGGAAAGGTGAGGTCATGTGCTCTGAGGAAGGGAAGGCAGGTCAGCAAACTGTGGTAAGAATAACAGAGCCCGGCACCACTGAATGGCTGTGCTGGAGCATGGTTGCCAAAACTTAAAAACCAACCTATGTATGACTTTAGCATTTTAAGGATAGGTTGCAAGTATTTAAGTATTACCAACATCATTAAACATGTCAAAAAGTTATTAGTGATAATATACCAGACACAATTAATGATGTAAACTGACAGGACCTACAGTAAGTAAATTAAAATTTTATACTTCAATCAGTATCATAGCTCCGAAGCACAGTTCTCATTCTGTTTCCCTAAAAAGGAACCAAAAATGAAGTACTGTATTTACACGAATAATCCCCGCATATTTAAAAAAAAATTGAGGCACAAAATCAGGGTGCGGGTTTTATTTGCGTCAAGGTTGGCAATACACTCCTGGTTCACGTAGTTTTCGATGCTGGGTGTAGTTATGCTTTGAGTAACCCCAAATGGAAGAAAACTGCCCCCATATGTCATATTTAAACAGAAAACCATTCAGACTTTTAATACAAAACTGCCTTTATATTAAAAAAAGAAAAGTATTTTACAGAGTAATTTAAATTTGGATTTTCTCTGAGTCACGATAGAATGCGTCTTCTGGAATGTGCAGGGGAAGCTTTCTGCATTTTCACTCACTTTGTTGTGTCTACAGTGTGTTCCATAGTTACCAAGTTTGAGTGAAATCTTAATTTGTTTGTATTCAGCTTGTTAAGGAATGCCACAATATCACATAGCAGGCAGTGTGCGGAGAAGTAGAATTCGCTAACCCTGGTGTTGCTGACAGTTGGCGAAAAAGCGTGGCTCGTAGTTATAATCAATTCGTATGCACCAAACAATATTGTCAATGCATCTTTCTTTTTTTATGCCGATATCAAATGGACTTATGGTTTTGAAGGAGATGGGGTCACTGTACTGTGTTGCATTGCAGACGGAACCAAAAGACTTCCTCCCCTCCCTGATGTTTCCATGCTAGTACAAGGCATCTAAAAATGCAAACAGTACAGTAATCCAATGAATAAAGTACTTACACAGGGGAGCCAGTATAGATTTCTCCTCGTCTTTGAATATTTTTTTTTCTTCTTTCGTTAAGCGAGATTATGTCTGCCAGTGAGTTATCCATGTGCATTATTTGAATACTGAGAATACTGAAAGTTAAATGGCAAGATCGTCGAATAAACATTAGCATCCTCGAGGAAGCCAACACTACAAGCATGGAGGCAAAGACAGTCAGGCATCAGCTACGCTGGGCTGGCCCTATCGTCCGCATGCCAGATACACGCCTCCCAAAGAAAATCCTGTACTCCCAACTAAAGAATGGCCAGCGTAACCATGGAGGGCAGCTTAAACGATATAAGGATGTTCTAAAGTATAATCTTAAAACATGTCATAATGATACGATAAACTGGGAAACTACAGCCGAGGATAGGCCCAAATGGCATAGCATTGTATACAATGGAGTTGAACATCTAGAAAAAGATAGGAGAAGATTAGAAGCTGAGAGGAGGAACCGCAGGAAAGAACGAGCAAAGGCGAGGGATGGCATTCTTGCACAACCATCTGCTGCAACTACTAGTGTGTGCTGTCACTGCAATAAAATCTATGCATCCAGAATCGGACTGTTCAGCCATCTGAGACGACACAATTAATATGTCCAAATGACATTGTATTTATATACTACATATTCGTTGACAAATAAATGCCTATGATGATGATGATGATTTGAATACTGTAAATGCGCCTTATTGGATACTTTTTGGAAATAGATTTTTCCATGGCATTTGAAAGGTTTAAACTGTGAATTAGTGTTAATTGCATGCAGTAACAGGGGTCGAATATTTTGTGACGTGGCAAGGGCTGGCATTTCTGAATTACGAGTTGGCGGTTAATTCAAAATCACATCATTCGAAGTCAAATTTTTGTGTCCCTATAACTAGGTTTTACTGTATCGCAAAATTAACAAATGAGTTCGCAGGTGTGTCTGTTTCAAGTGTTTACATTGCACGAAAAGAATTATCTACCACTGGTTGTGTCACTATCTGAGTAAAAATAGACCGCATGTGAGAAGTGTTTTATATATGGAGTATGACGAATTTGTAATTTAGTATAGGATTCTAGTCATACAAGAGACAATAAATCTTCCGATCTACAGCGAATCAAGCCTATTGCAAGTTTAAATTAATGAAATACCTGTCATGTAAGAAGGTCTACTTGGTAAATTTCCTGGCAAATATATTTCATAGCAGTGATAATGCATTTTTATCATCTCAAATATGTTCAGGCAAAGTAGCTATATCTGTCATGTTCATACTTTGTATTTGTGTAAAGACCACTTGGAACTCGAGGAGTGATATGAAATGTTTGTTTATGCCTACATTACACTTTCGATGGAAGGAAATTTAGTTCATTTCATCTTTTTCAAAATGAACCTCCCTAAAATTAAGGTGCAAGGATTATTTGCGTAAGTACCGTATTAGCACACTTTTACATATCTATCAGTGTAAGTTCATACAGCATCTCTTTTTTGCAATCATGGCTTCTAAACCTGCTACCTATCTTTATCGGGGAAAAAAAGAAAAATACACCTAGTACAGTATTTTGAAATCCTGTGTTTGAAACTCAAAGCAGGTAACATGTACCTTGTTAAAAACGGTGCTTCATCAACTTAAATAAAAATGCACAAGATATAATCAAATATGATCTTATATCACTAAAATGAGCAAAATATGACCAAAGCAATAAAAATGGCTGAAATATGCATTCATATGCAATATAAAATTGCTTTAAACTTGGTCAGAGACCCATCATTCTCAGTTATTTTTCAGATTTCTGGTAAAATTACTTCAAGAATGAAATATGACTTTTCCTTAACACCTGAACTTTAGTAATCACTATGAAACAGACTAATTATAAAAAAATCAAAGCCATCTTCACACAAGCTGTGAAGCCCCTTGGAGGAGTGGAAGGTAAAGGCTTCCACTATCGATAACCTTAACACTAAGCAGGATAGAGTTGTATTTTTGCTAGTGGCTTTATGTCGCACCGACACAGATAGGTCTTATGGCGAAGATGGGATAAGAAAGGGCTAGGAGTTGGAAGGAAGCGACCGTGGCCTTAATTAAGGTACAGCCCCAGCATTTGCTTGGTGTGAAAATGGGAAACCATGGAAAATCATCTTCAGGGCTGCCGACAGTGGGATTCGAACCCACTATCTTCTGGGTGCATGCTCACAGCTGCGCGCCCCCTAACCGCACAGCTAACTCGCCCGGTGATAAGAGTTGTTAGCTCTGTGTCCGGCTACCGTTGCTCCCAGTGTAGGCCAAGTCAACCTCCGGGTCAAATGCCTTCCTGGAAGTGGAAATCTTTGTTTCTAAATATTTTGACCTGCCAGTGGGGAAAAGAACCACATCCTTCCATGTGAACCAAGCATGCCTTTACTGCCCTGGCTAGGCAGCCCCTACTAACTTACTTCAGGATCTCTCTCTCTCTGTGTGTGTGTGCAATTCTAAGAAACTATAGTGATATCTGTAACTTCTTTCTTGAATCACTTATACAGTATAAATAAGAAAGAATACAATAGTCTTACCTTTGCTGTTTTCTTGTATTTTGGAAGGATATTCTCTTCTTCTTTCTTGTCATTCTCCCTTAACTGCAGTGATTTTCTGGCAGAATTTTCTTTATCCTTTGACTTTCTCTTAAATAATGGCTGTGTCAAGAAAACTTCATCATCTTCATCAGATAGTTCTATAATTGCTGAATCATGAGAATGTTTCTTCTCGGTGCTGTCATCACGAGAAAGATGTGATTTATCTTGTACTGGAGAGTCAGAAGAATTTTCCAAGGCTTTACACAGTGCATTTTTCTTGGGTCTGCGTACAATAAAACTGTCTTCCAAACTATTAGAACTGTGAAGATTTTGGTGATTGTGTGTCCTTGGCAAAGGAGAAAAATCTTTCTCTTCAGAGAGATCAAGATGTTTGACTTCCAAACTAGAACTGCTGTTGAGTGAGGTATTTCTTATAGACTTGCCCTTCGGAGAAACCTTGACAAGTTTTTGGCAAGCTGCCTTAGCAGCTCTATTACTGACAGAAGAAGCACCATCTGTTGAGCTCACATCATGATCAACTGCAAACATATTTCTCTCAGATTTCTCTGCAGAGTTATGAATTTGATCATTTCTTTTTGGATGCCTACTCAATGTACTGCTTGAATTTGATGCGTCAGAATCATTGCCTTCCATAACTTGATCATCACAATAAAAGAAAGGATCATCAAATAAATTGAAGTCAACTTTTGGTACTGCATCAGTACAAAGAAACTCAGGAAACACTGCATCACTGGACAAGTTTTCATTACATTCTTTATCAGGATTCTGAGCACTCCCTTGTTTTTCCACAGAGCTCTTTTCTTCTACCTTGCACTTCTGGTGAGTGACAGTTCGGAGCACTTCAACTTCTCTGGATTTTGGGCTAGTTATTCTAAGATTTAAATGTTCAGTTGCAGACTTGAATTGTTCAGATACTACTGCACCCTCCTCCATCTCCTGAATTTCTTCGTTCATAGGAGAATTTATTCTCGGCAGAAAAATTCTGTCCTTTTTCTCATCTGTTGGGGGAGAAGGATGAAGAATGTCATGCTTATTAATACCAAGATCATCTGAATTAAGATTATCAGCAAGATGGGTCTGTAAAGAAGTTTTTAATGTTTGATCTGACGGTAATTTTAAAGAAACATCCAGATCTTCATCCATTTTTAAATGTTTTGGTTCAATAGTTGCACCTACACTAAATAAACTCTTTCTAGGTACTCTAGGAGTAGAAGTAGATAGTTTTCTCCGTTTCTTATTTGGCAACCTATTCTTCTGACTGCACAGTATTGGCGACACTGCAAGACCAGGACTATCATGATTCTCCATGTCTGCAGACTGTTCAGCTAGTTCTTGTACAGGGTTTTCTTTCAAAACAATAGCCTTTTCTGAAAAAAATCGGTCAGGAGTTACAGAAGCCACTGCTGTCTTTTGGTCTGCACATATTACAGAATTACTGGAACACAAAGGTTTTTTGTCTCCAGAATCCAATAAATCAAGTAAAGATTTGTCAACAAAATCAGACAAATCTGCATTAAGTGATGAATTTCTCAAAGCACACTCCTTATTTACTTCATTGACATCAACAGGGGAAGCAAATTCACTGACAACTTCTTCAACATCTTCCTTTGGTATATTGCACTGATTAGTGATATGATCTTGTCCAGAATCTTGATTTTCACTTTGATAAGGAAAGCCATCAATGTCAAAAAGCTGTGTGATTCCAAGAGAGAAATCTGGTTGAAAATGATCTCTCTCGGTTTTTCTTATTGAAGTTTCCTGAAGCTGATCTGCACAAAGATCTCCTGAAGGTGACAACTTTCTCTGACTCTGAGTATTTTTTGTACAACTGGTATTAGTAAAGCCTCCTGAATGTTGAGGGTATTCTCTGTTGTTAAGATCAGCAGCTTCCTGGGCCTTTGCTGATTCATTACCAACTGTAGACAGATCACTAACATGAAAATTCTGTAAAAATGTTACATCCAAAGAGCAAACCAAATGTTCTGGCTCAGGAAGATCAGAAACAATCTTTTGCAATTTGCTTATAACACCAGTGTCTTCTGATATATCTACAATGTCAGGTATACTCTTACACTGAAGTACAGGCTCAAAAATGCAGCAAGTTCTTTCTTCACCTCCTTCAGACTGCCACATCTGCAGGCCATACAGTACTTTATCAACAAGAGCCCAGCTTTCTTCTAAGACAGCCCTTTGTTCATCTGAATAATTTCCCTCAGTATCCTCTATTTCACTATTTATGTTCTCTTCAACCAAGACAATGTCAGCATCCTCACAATTACTTCTACTTGATTCAGCATCTTCATTGAATTTTCTTCTCTTTTTAGGAATGACAGAAGGTGGTGGCATGGTGGAATCAGAGTTAAGACGTTTTCGTAGGCTCTCAGTCACATTTGACCATAAGGCAGCGAGTCTACTCTGAGTAGCTACCTGCAAAAGAAAAGCAAGAAGGTATCAATTAAAAATTCATAACAAATCTCAAGTTTTTGTTAAAAAGGGTATTTGATACAATCCTTAAAGACATTGTTTGTGTGATAATACTGTCATGAAACACATCTACAGGTAAACTGTAGGTATACGTAGAACTATAACCATCTCACAGTCTCGTCAGAAAATAACATGAAAAGATTATATACTATCTGCAAAAGTTTTAGCGAGATTTCAGCTCCCTAGTGCTGAATCGGTAGACACTGGTTATTTTCGAGATATGGATTGGCAATCTATGACCCAAAAATGAATCGATTATGCATCGCTGTGAGACATCTGGCGGTGCAATTGACAACTTCAAAAGCTATTGCTACTTATACACAGAAAAGCAAAGGAATATATGTGAAAACTGAACTTCTGAAACCCATTGCATTGACTAAAGAAAATACAGGTACATCACGAGGAACACCTTGGAACTCCTACAAGAAAATGAACATCACAGGCTATTAAAAGAGAGGGCAGAAAAATACTAGCTTAATAATGGCACATTACTCTGATACTGAGAAAGAAAATAAACAGTTGCTCTTTCCCCCTCAGTAAGTTGACTGAACAAGCTGCCGCATATACGGGAAAATCTGTTTCCATGATTAAGAGGATTAAAACATTTCCTGCCTCTCACCCTGGTGAATCTCCTCACACTCCTGGTAAAAAGAGGTAGGCCAGCCTATTTTATTATGATTGATACTATAATTGAAAATAAAGAAAAAGTCACAATGAGACATGAGGGATGTGTGAGTGTGTGTATGTGTACAGTATATGCATGCGTGTGCTTTAGATAAAAGATTTTGGAAAATTCATATCGATCATACTATCGATTCAATTTAGATTTCAGTTCCATTCAAATGGCAGTATTACTGGAATCGTTGAAGCTGCCTCCTTGCCATTCACCCCCGTGAAATAAAGTGTCACTCAAAATTTTATATTAGTGCATCTACAAATATGAAATGGTATACAAAGCTCAAGCATCTCCTAACTCATTAAAATATAGTTTAATGAGAGTAAGCCTAAAATATTCATTTGGTTGGCTTAACTGATTTTGATGATATTTTTGGTGTAGTATAGGAGAGATTAATCAAGGGGTGGGAGCACATCAGGAGATATAACACTGGAGTAAGTGGACTCTTTCAAGTATAACTTATAAAAATAATCTTTTGGGATGACAGTATAGCAAGAAAAATCAAAGTGATGTGCAAGAAATTTAGAGTACCAATAACAAATTCATAGCCGCTGTATTCTGCAAGAATGAAGTTAATTTGCAGATCAAATTGTCTTTACATTGCTCAGCTTTATGGTTCGTGGTGGGGGCGACTGTAGTCAGGTCCTAGTTCGTGAATCATGGACAACGGCTGCGCGTCCTAGTAAGCGGTCCTGAGAGTCAGGATACCACCTGCTATGGAATGAGAGAGGGCATCTGAAACATGATCTGAGTCATGGTCCTCCTTGTGTTCAAGCAGCCAGGATTATACAATCCACCAGTGGTCCCTATCCCGATAGAGGAGAGATCCTCACTGGAACTATGTGTAAGTAGGATAGTATCCTGTTTCACAAAATTTACCAAGCTCAGAACGTTCTGAGCAAGCCTTGAACCTATGATAGTAACGGGGTTCCACGTCCATTTGATAGGTGAGGGACTCTTTGGAAACAACTCAGTGAACGAATTGGAATTTGACGGGGATCTATCAATATTAACGGGGCTTATGGAAGAAAGAAAGAAAGAAAGAAAGTAGAACTGGCTGAGTCAGCAAACACGATTCGTCTGGATGAGCTAGGAGTTAATGATATCTGGGTAAGGGGAGGGGAGGGGATAGGATATTATAAAGTGTTCTTAACGGGTGTTAGAAAGGGAAGGGACTGAGCTTGATAGGTGCAGTCGCTTAAGTGCGGCCAGTATCAAGTATTCGGGAGATAGTAGGTTCGAATCCCACTGTCGGCAGCCCTGAAAATGGTTTTCCGTGGTTTCCCATTTTCACACCAGGCAAATGCTGGGGCTGTACCTTAATTAGGGCCACGGCAGCTTCCTTCCCACTCCTAAGCCCTTTCCTGTCCCATCGTCGCCGTAAGACCTATCTGTGTCGGTGCGACGCAAAAAAAAAAAAAAAAAAAAAAAAAAAGGGAAGGGCAGAGTGTGGCGTAGGATTGTACATCAGGAATACTATTGCACTCAACATAGTTTCTGTTATGCAGGTAAATAAGCAAATTATGTAGGTAGATATGGCAGTTGGAGGAATTAGGACAAGAACTGTCTCGGTCTATTCTCCATGTGAGGGTGCAGATGAAGAGGAAAGTGATATGCTTTATGAAGCACTGAGTGGCATAATAGTCAGGGTCAACAGCAAGGATAGGATAGTGCTAATGGGAGATTTCAATGCGAGAGTTGGATATAGAAATGAAGAGTATGAGAAGGTGATGTATATATGTGGGGAAGATGAGGGAGCTAATAGGAATGGACTTTAGTTCTAGTATGGCATTACCAGTTAAGAATACATTGAAGCATAAGGCAACACATGGGAGGATAGGCACGCCAGATCCATAATAAACTACAGTATACCAAAACAGACCTCGAATTCAGGAAATATGTTAGGAATGTGTGGGTATTCTGCAGACTTTTTTTTGATGATGAAGACCATTATCTGATCTGTAGCGAACTAAGTATTTCTAGGCCCAGGAGAGAAAGTGAAATCTGCCTGCAGACTAATAAGGGTAGAAAAATCTCCAGGACAAGGAAATTAGACAGAAGTACATATTAGTGAAAAGTTCCAACAACAGACAGTACGCAGGTTCATGATAGAGAAAGAAAATGGGTGGCATACAAGGATGCCATAATAGATGCCTAGGAACAGCTGTGTATAAAGAATGGTAGAATAACGAAGTGAGAGCAGCTTGTAAAAGTAAAAGGAAGGCTTATCAGAAATGGCTCCAAACAAGGACTGGTGCAGACAAGGGATTGTACATAGATGAAAGTGGAGCGAAGAAAATAATTGTTGAATCCAAGAAGAAGTCGTGGGAACCTTTCAGTAATAACCTGAAAAGGCTAGATCAAGTAGAAGGGAAGTCTGTGAACAGTTTTGGGAAAATCAGGTGAACTCATAACAGATCCCAGGGAATTACTGGACACGTTGAATGAATATTTTGAAAATCTTCTCAATGTAAAAGGAAATCTTAATGGTAATGTTGCAAACAACAGAGCTCAATGAGAGGAGGATAATGATGTTGGTGAAATTACACTTGAGGAAGTGGAAAGGACGGTAAATTAACTCCACTGTCATAAATGATCAGGAATAGATGAAATAAGACTTGAAATATAGTGGAAAGACAGTGATAAAATGGCTTCATCTATATATATAATAAAACTAGCTTTGCTCGCGTGGATTTCGAAATTTGATAAAAGTAATCGTTCTTTGGTACTGTACTAAGACATTATCTGAAAATCCCTAAAGTATAAAAACTCAACGAAAAACTAAGTTTTATTTACCCCAGAAACTCTTTGTAAACCATGTTTGTGGTATTGCCTTTTGGGGCTAAGATGACCACGGAGCATAGAACTGTACATGTGAGAAACAGTCTGCAAGTAAAAAAAAAAAAAAAAAAAAAACCACCAACATGTTTCTTTATTTTTAAAATAGATTTGTAAAGAGAATTCAACCCCTTTATCAGTCCTTCCCCCACCCCCACCTAAGTGGATTTTCTGAAAACAAAAAAATGCACGTTCCTGCATTTTTAAAAGACTTTCCATATACCATCTTTCTTGTCTGTCAACATGTTAAGTTTTTGATATATACTGTACACATACCGGTACTCATTTAAAAATTCACCCGCTTTTTCAATTCTTTTCAGCCCTTTAAATGGATATTCCAGGAAAAAATAAGTTTTTTTTAATTATTAAAGGAGTTTCCAAATACCAGTTTTCACATCTGTAACATCTTCAGTTTTTAAGAAATAAGCATCCTCATAAAAAGAATTCAACTTCTTCTTCACTTCTTTCCAACCCCCTCTCCCTCTTCATTGCACTTTCAGAAAACAAAAAATTGTGTATTTCTTTATTTTTAAAGGAGATTCCAAATACCAATTTTCATGTATGTAACATCTTTAGTTTTTTAAGATATAACTGAGGCGTCTAGTATCAAAACCAGCCAAGTCACAAAATTTACGAAAATGAGTTAAGGTTATCAATTTGAAGTAGAAGTATAGCACTATCAGGTGAAACAAGAATATGCTTTAAAATCGTCCATCTCTTCATGTTATAGAGCACTGAATTCTCGGTCGTGCAACAGAATCGGCCAAGTCATGTAGCCAGTGAATTCAAAACCGGCCAAGTCAAGGAACGAGCGACAATCTTTATGATGCAGCATTATTGTCTGGAATCTTGTGTTGTTACATTAAGCAACAATGTGATAATATCAGTAGGCAAAATCGTTCCTTGTAATGTATATTCTTTGAAGTCATAATATTTTGTTTTTCGTTCGTTTGCAACACTGATTTACGTATTCGCGGGCTTCTTAGCGTCACTGGCGCCAAAGCAATCCTATTTCCGGTGTGCTCGTATTTTGTCATTATTGTGTGCTGTAACATGGATATTGTTCCGAGTGGTGAACTGAAAGATTTACTTTCATACCTTGTGAAATTGTACAAAATTGCAACAAAAACGGCCAAGTCAATATTTAAATTAACAAAAAAGATGGGTTAATTATGAGTTAGATTTCTCAAAACAGCGGAACTTAAATATTAAACCATTAAGGATATAACTGTGAAAGAAAATCTTTTCTGACTATCATTGCTTTGCCTCTACATGTTTTTCGTCCATATTGAAAAATATGCCTTGAGTGACTTGGCCGGTTTTGATACTAGACGCCTCAACTATCCTCATACAAAGAATTCAACTAATTTTTCCATTCTTTCACCTCCCATAACTGGATTTAGAAAACAAAAAATATGTATTCTTAATTTTTAAAAGAGATTAAAAATACCAATTTTTACATCTGTAACATGTTACGTTTCTGAGATATACTGTAGATATAGTATTTTTTAAAATTCACCCCTTTGTCACTACTGTTCACCCCCCATTAATTGGATTTTCCAAAAACAAAAACAAAAGTGTTCCTTTATTTTTAAAGGAGATTCCAAATACCAATTTTCATGTCCCTAACACTTTCAGTTTTTGAGATATAAGTATCCTCATAAAAGGTATTCAATACATTTTTCACCCCCCCTCCCCCCACAATGGGATTTTCCAAAAACAAAACAATAAATATTTCTTTATTTTTAAAGGAGATTCCAAATACCAAATGTTACATCTGTAAACATTTAAATTTTTGAGATATAGATATACTTATTTAAAAAATTCACACCCCTTTTCACCCCCTTAGCGACAGAATATCCAAAAAAATCCTTCCTTAGAGAGTGCCTACACTAATATCAATGTATCCCCAACATTTCATTCCTTTATGTCCAGTAGTTTTGGGTCGTCCAAGATGAATCAGTCAGTCAGGACATGATATTATATCTATACTAGCTGATGTACCCGTGCTTTGCTACGGAATTCTACATTGTATACAGAATTCTAGGTAAATTACTGTACACAATGAAGATGGTATTAAATTGCATAGCTCTTAACATTACCCTAGAAACGCGACGGGGAAGTTACCAAACGTCTTTTCTCATATGAAGACTGGGTTAGGAAATTTTCATTGTAATGGTAGGCCCGCTTGCCCACCATCAGTCACAATCAGGTTGGGGAGTTTTCATTATAATGGCAGACACTCGCTCTCCACCTGCATTTTTACATCCTCAGAAAGACTGTCTTATTGGTTTTCCCAACTAAAATGAACATACGTCATTACAATGATGTCAGTAGGAATGGCATGATTAAAAGCAATACTCAATCAAATGAAAAACCACATATTTTTTCACTTTCAACAAACAGTACTACACTGCCGATCTAACAGTCCAAAGTTCCAGAGCTGAAATGACCAAGATCTATCTGACTTGGACAAATTTTCCTCCAAGCCAGAGGAGGAACACCTTCTTCACTGCTAATTTGGAATGAAATGAATGTAGAATTTAACAAAAGTGAAGAGGAAGAAGCTTTTCTTAAGAAACGGCTCTTTTCAGGGTTAAATTTTGAGTTATTTAGTGAATTGTGGTGCTATTATTTGGAATAGGCCTAAATTGTAATTCCAGACAAGGTCATATTACTACTACTACTACTACTACTAAGTGAGCCTCTGCCTTAAGTGTGCACAATGCTCAATCAAAACAGCGTGTCATTGTAGGGATCGAATAGCTGGAATACTATGATGAACTAGTGTGTTACGCAATAGTAGGATCGGAAAATGTATGAACCAGAGGAATGGCATGCTAAAGAAGAAAGTTTTCTAACTCCCCAACTATTTCCCGCCAATATTAAGTCAGGCTGTTATACTTGGTACGCATCAGTTAAGAGGTATAAGATAGAAATGCAAATGTGATTCTGATATAGCTGAGGATGACCTATGAAGGGTCGAAACCGGTCCTAGATTGTAATAGTTTACAAGAAAATAAATGTATTGATTAGGTGGAATTTTTCTTTCCTTTTATGAAGAAAGGTGCACGTCTTTCGATTTGACTCCCGTAGGCGACCTGTGTGTCGTTATGAGGATGAAATTATGATGAAGACAACACATACACCCAGCCCCGTATCAGAAATTAACCAGTGGTGGTTAAAATTCCCCACCCTGCCGGGAATCGAACCTGGGGCCCCTGTGATCAAAGGCCAGCATGTTAACGATTTAGCCATGGAACCGGACAATGATTGGAAATTGTATTCTCTATAACTTTTGTGATGTAGTACTTTTCGATAGGACTAATAACATAGGTATTTAAAAATTAAATTTTAGGTACCTTCCCCATAACTACAATTTCATGCAGGGTGAATAAAACTGTTTATAGCTTACACTGTAGTTTCTTATTCCCCGACTCTATATACTGATTTTCATTAAGTTCTGTTAACCCATTCTCTCGTGGCTCGGCGTTGATATGGACTTCACTACAAAAAGACAAATTCATGAATATCTGTGTTATCATAGCCACGACGGCAAAAATGTATAAGGCATAAACGATCGGAAATTTAATTCTATATAACTTTAGTTACGTAATATTTATCGATAGGGCCACTAATACCTAATATAAATATTAGGCCTTCCCCTAAACTACCATTTCACTCAGCGTGAATAAAATGATTTATAGCCTAGATTATAGTGGCTCATCCCCCGACTTTACATACCAATTTTCATTAAATTTTCTTCAGCGGTTTTCTCGTGATGCGTGTAGATACAGACAGACAGACAGACAGACAGACAGACAGACAGACAGACAGACAGAAATTACGGAAAAATAAAAGGTGCATTTCCTTGTTACTGTGGACATAACCGATACAGAAATAGCAATTCTTTTCAAATTCTGAGCAATGTACAGACAAAACTCTTATTTTATATATATAGACTAGCTGATGTACCCATGCTTCACAACGAGATTCTCAGAACGAATGACTGTGGTTTCCCTAAGTGAAGTCAACATAGGTCATTACAAAAACGTCAGTAGGAATGTAGCGAATAAAAGCAATGTTATCATATAAAATACTCGATCAATGAAAAAGCCCACATTTTCTCACTTTTAACAAACAGTACTATGGTGCTGATCTAACAGTCCGAAGTTCCAGAGCTGGAATAACCAGGCCGTAGACAGCTGTGAACACTCCTTTGCCATTATTCCGTTAACCCTTTCCGGCCCTTAGCGCCCGAAAGCGCCCGACTGTTCATTTAGCCTTCCGGTCCTTAGCGCCCGAAAGTGCCCGGCTGCATTATCTGCATTCGTCTGCGATCTGTGAGATAGTTTTTTATTTTTCTCTTCAGTGAAGTGTTTATAAGGCATTTATGAACACGCAGTGCAATCTACAAGTCTTAGGAAATAAAGGAAGAGCGATAATCTGTCTTGACGATGCCTAGGCAACGGTCTTGAACTTCCACGAGCGCGGGTCAGCTGTTTCGTTCGTGAACATGGCGAGATTGAATATCGCGTATATTGAAACTGAGCTGAATATGGGCGAAAAAAGTGACACAGAATCCTTGACTAGGGGTGCAGGTGAATTTTTAATGAATGAATAATATATCAACGAAGATAATTTTAGTGATAACAGTGATATGAATGAAAACGAATATCGATAACTCGGACCTGATGGCGATGCCACGGCAATTCAGGTAACACAAATATTACGTTTCGTTACTCCGAATGATTAAATGGATGATGTTGAACCTGCGCATAATTCGGAAAGAGTATTAGGGGAAATATTGTTTTTTTTTACGTATGTTAGGAGGAGAAAAACTATTCAGTGACATAGCCTATTACGCATATAACATTGTAGCATTCAAACAGTCGTATTCCGGTAAAATAAAAACAGAATGGGAAGACACTTGCCCAGATGAAATAAAATCTTATATACATGGGCATCATTCTACTTCCAGAAGCACGTGATTATTGGATTTGAGGGATTCAGACAACATAGGAATGTGACAAATGCAGACTGTCTCTGTGTCGAGTATCACCAGGAGGGGGGGGGCTGAAGAACACATTATGACTCAATAAACAGAGAAATGG
Organism: Anabrus simplex; assembly: GCF_040414725.1. Lineage (NCBI taxonomy): Eukaryota > Metazoa > Arthropoda > Insecta > Orthoptera > Tettigoniidae > Anabrus > Anabrus simplex. The sequence goes on along the minus strand of NC_090269.1, from coordinate 49,031,028 downwards.
ATGTGATGGTATATTTTCTAATGTTATTGAAAATTTGAATTCATTGTGATCAATAGTTTTTACTGTATTTAACTTTATCTGAAACAATACGGATCATTTCAGTTTTTGCTAAATAATAGGTTGAAACCTGGGGATAAGCGGAGTGAAAATGCGGGTGGGAAAGGGTTAAATATGCAAACTGCTCCTTCCAATTAGTGTCCCAGAGTATGGATTGAATAGCTCGAATGCTATGATGAACCAGTGTATTACGTACCAGTAGTATCAGAAAATTTATGGACCAGAGGAATGGCATGCTAAAGAAGAAAGTTTTCTATTTCCCCAGCTACTTCCCACCAATATTCAGACAGGCTGTTACACTCGGTACGAACGGGCGAGTTGGCTGTGTGGTTAGGGGCGTGCAGCTCAGAGCTTGCATCCGGGAGATAGTGGATTCAAACCCCACTGTCGGTAGCCCCGAAGTTGGTATTCCGTGGTTTTCCATTTTCACAGCAGGCAAATGCTGTTTCCTTCACACTCCTAGCCATTTCCTATCCCATCATCACCATAAGACCTGTCTGTGTCGGTGAAATGTAAAGCAAATTTTAAAAAAATACTCTGTACGCAGCAGTGTTCCGATCTATTGGAGATGAGTGGCAACAGAAGACACAAAGCACATCACAACAAACAATGGTCAATGTAATGTTATTGTTGATCAATTTTCTGGGCCTTCTATATTGTAGGCCTTCACATTTAGTTTTCTTTCGTCTCTGTGATATTAGGAAGTCTTATATAATTATTTATAGCGTAGACTGTAGTTCCTTATTCTCTGACTTTACATACATATTTTCATTAAATTGTGTTTACCCATTTTCTCGTGACTCGGCGCTGGTATTGACTTAGCAACAAAAATACAAATTCATGAATATCTCTGTTATCGTAACCAGTACGGTAACAATGTACAAGACATAAATGATCGGAAATTTAATACTATATAGTCTTTGGTTATGTAGTATTTATCGATAGGACCACTAATAAGAAATATTTGAAAATTAGATTTTAGGCCTTCCCCTAAACTATCATTTTACTCAGCGTGAATAAAATTATTTGTGGCGTAGATTATAGCAACTTATTCCCCAACTTTGCATACTGATTTTCATTAAGACAGAACCACTAATAAAAAATATTTGATAATCAAATTTTAGGCCTTCCCCATAACTATCATTTTTCTCAGCGTGAATACAATTATTTATAGCCTATATTATAGTGACTTATTCTCCGACTTTGCCTCCTAATTTTCATTAAGATACAACCACTAATAACATAAATATTTGAGAATTAAATTTTATGCCTTCCCCTAAACTACCATTTCACTCAGCGTGAATACAATTATTTATGGCCTAGATTATATCGACTTATACCCCGACTTTACATACTGATTTTGATTGAGATACGACCACTAATAACATAAATATTTGAGAATTACATTTTAGGACTTCCCTTAAACTACCATTTCACTCAACGTGAATAAAATTATTTATTGCCTAGATTATAGTGACTTATTTCCTGACTTTGTATACCGATTTTCAAAAAAATTCTCTTCAGCCGTTTTCTCGTGATGCGTGTACATACATACAGACAATCAGACAGAAATTACGGAAAATTAAAAAGTGCATTTCCTTCTTACTGTGGACACGACTGATACAGAAATACCATTCTTTTAAAATTTTGAGCAATGTACAGACAAAACTCTTATAGTATATAGTATTAAATTTCCGATCATTTATGTCTTATACATACCGGCTATGATAACAGAGATATTCATGAGTTTTAGATTTTTGTTGTTAAGTCTATATCAGCGCCGAGTCACAAGAAAATGGGTAAACAGAATTTAATGAAAATCGGTATGTAAAAATGGGGAATAAGGAACTACAGTCTACACTATAAATAATTTTATAAGATGCTCTAATATCATAGAGTCGGAAAAAAATCAAATGTGAAGGCCTACAATATAGAAAGCTCAAAAAATTGATCAACAATAACATTACATTGACCATTGTTTGTTGTGATGTGCTTTGTGTCTTCTGTTGCCACACTTCTGCGATAGATGGGATTACTGCTGCATACCGAGTACAACAGACTGCCTGAATATTGATGGGAAGTAGCTAGGGAGTTAGATCTCTCTCTTCTTTAGCATGCCATTCCTCTGGTCCATAAACTTTCTGATACTACTGGTACGTAACACACTGGTTCATCATAGCATTCCAGCTACTCAATCGCTACTCTGGGGCATTGATTGGAATTAGCAGTGTGCACATTTAACCGAACAATGACAGAGGAGTGTTCGCGACTGTCTGCAGCCTGGTCATTCCAGCTCTGGAACTTTGGACTGTTAACACCGTAGTACTGTTTGTTAAAAAGTGAGAAAATGTATTGGTTTTCAATTGATCGAGTATTGTATATAACATTGCTTTTAATCGTTACGTTCCTACTGACATCATTATAATGGTTAACTTCAGGTGGGAAACTACAAAGACGGTCTTTTTGAGAATTCCGTAGTGAAGCATGGGTACATCAGGTAGTAGAGTAATAAGATTAGCATGGAATGTTAGTAAAGAACCTTTGGATTGGACAAAAGCAGTAACTGCACCTATCTATTAAAAAGACAACAGGAAGGATTGCACCAACTATTGAGGCATTTCACAGATCACTAAGCAGGCAAGTTGTTCACTGGCACTTGGAAGGGATGGTGCTATCAGTGGTTGAGAATAAGCTGGATGAAAACCAGTGTGGTTTCAGACCGCAGAGGGGCTGTTGGTATCCGATTTTCAGTATGCGCCAGATAACTGAAAAATGCTAGGAGACGAATATACAGTTATGTTTTGTAGATCTAGAGAAGGCATATGAAAGAGTACCGAGAGAAAAGATGTTCACCTTACTGGGGGACTATGGGATTTAGGGTAGATTATTAAAAGCTATCAAAGAGCGGTGAGAATGAATGGTAGAATGAGTTCATAATTCAAGGTTTAGAACAGCTACGACAAGGCTGTGATCTTTCACCTCTGTTGTTCATAGTTTACATGGATCATCTACTGAAAGGCATAAAGTAGCAGGGAAGGATTCAGTTACGAAGAAATGCAATAAGTAGTTTGGCCTTTGCTAATGACTTGGTCTTAATGGCAGATTGTGTTGAAAGCCCGAAGTCTAATCTTGGAACATGAAAATAGATGCAATGAGTATGATATGAAAATTAGCCTTTCCAAGACAAAAGTGATGTCAGTAGGTGACAAAACCTAAGTGAATTGAATGTCAGGTTGGGAATACAAAGCTGGAACAGGTAGATTATTTCAAGTATTTAGAATGTGTATTCTCTCAGGATGGTAGTACAGTACGTGAGATTGAATCAAGGTGCAGCAAGCTAATGCAGTGAGTCTGCAGTTGAAATCAACATTCTGTAAGAAAGAAGTTGGTTCTCGGATGAAACTATCTTTTTTGGTCTGTGTTCAGACTGGCTTTGCTGTATGGAAATGGAAACTGGGTGGATCTGATAGTTTATTCATAAGTTGAAACAGACAGACAGGGAAATGGCAAGAATTTTTACTTACAAGTTGTTTTTAAGTCGTAAAATAGCAAGAATTATCATTGGTACAAACAGATGGAAACAATGACAGGAGGGTACTTGGAATGAGGAGATATAGGCTAAGTTAGGAATGAACTCAATGGATAAAGCTGTGTGTATAAACCGGATTTGATTGTAGTTTTTAATTATTTGAAGACAAATGGTGTGGAATTAAATGAGGTCACAGAGATAGCTACATATACAGGAGTGTGAAGACATGACTGTCTTTAAAAAACCTAATGAGAGAGAAAGAGAGCAAGTGAACAAGTTTAAGCATCTGGGCATCACCATTACAGAAGATTACAGTATAGAAATAATGACTTGCACCCAGTCTACATTCCATAGAATAATGTAACTCCTTTGCAAGGGTAACTTGAACTTCAAGCTTTCATGCAGAATGCTGTGTGCAGTCACTGCTTTTATATGGAGCACAGACATGGCCACTCATATCTGACACTATTAGCTGACTACAGGTATTTGAAATCTGGGTGTACAGAAGAATACTTCGAATATCTTGGGTTGACAAGGTTTCAGATACTGAAGTCTTACTATGAGCTAACGCAAGGCATGCACGATTAAGAACAGCAAAATGTCAGAAATCTCAATTCTTGGTCCCTTATTGAGAGGGCAAAACATCAGATGCTACAAATCATACTTCACAGTCTAGTGGATGGTTGCTAAGGACCTGGAATGAGGAGAATATCCTGGTTGGAAAATAATGAAGGACTGGATTTAAGTTCAATTAGCAGAATGGATTTTTAGAACAGTTGTAAATAGATGTGAATTCGCCAAAATGGTAGCTAACATCAGGGAGGAAGAGATAATGATTCAAGTACAATAATAATATGCAATATGAGTTCTATAATAATGGTGTGTGGCCTCCGAAGAGGCCTAGTGCAGGTCTTTCGAGTTGACGCCGTTTAGGTGACCTGCACGTCTGTGAAGATGGGGTGCTACCCAGGATGAATCCTAATAATGAAGAAGCCACATACACACAGCCCCCGAGCCATCGGAATCAACCAATGAAGATTAAAATCCCCGACCCGGCTGGGAATCGAACCCGGGACCCTCAGGATCAAAGGCCAGTATGCTAACCATTTAGCCATGGAGCCGGACAATATGAGTACTAAGGTCAAGAAATTACTGCAGAAGGTTTTAACTTTTAGAATAATGGCAAATTACAGTACCAAACTATTGCAAATGATAAATCATTTTGCTTCAAGTTGTTGGTCAAATGCAGAATAATAATAATAATTATTATTATAATTATTATTATTATTATTATTATACAAATTAAAAAAATTCAAAGTTAAACTGTTGTAATACATTACAGGTAAAAATCTATTCTACAGTGAGTTCCTCTCATCGGTTAGCCGGCAGGCGTGCGCAGCTTATCTGCCTCCCACTGACTCATCACTTCCCATTATACAGCGCAGCGACAGCACGGGAATGCCAGCACTTTGCAGTTCAGGTTTGTGCTTAGAACGTGTATTAAGTGTTGATCTGTCGCTCCAACTGTCCTTGAGTTGTGAAGTGTTACTGTGGGGTCTAATTCTCATAATGCCTCCACGTGTGTAAACGGTAGAAGAAAGGGTATTTACGTATGATAATTATGTGAAACCAGAGTCTTGCAGGGAAGGTGTTAGGCGATTTGTAACACAATTTCCAAGGATACGCACTCCACATAGACAGACCGTGCGTAAAGTCGTAAACAAATTGAGAGGAACTGGTACTTTACTCAATAAGAAGCGAAGTGTTAAAAAACGTGCACTTAACGAGGAAAAAGTAACTGAAATCACAGGAAGATTAGAACGTATGCCTACAAAATGCTTAAGACGACTTGGACAAGAAGTTGGAGTTTCGAAGAGGATCAGCATGGCGGGCTACAAAAATGTTAAAATTGAAACCATACAAGAAATAGCCTCAATTATGGAAGATGAACTTATGCGTGTGAATCGGAGTTTCCTAAGATGATGCCAGAAATGTGTGGAATCAGGAGGAGAACATTTCCAACATCTCCTGTCATAAGGTACGAGCTTATTTTCTTAATTCTTATATTCTTGATTGTAATTGTTATCTCATGTCATGCACGGATAAAGTGAGCGAAGTGCAGTCCTTGTTGTTATGTCGTGAAACGGACAGTGATGAGTAAACAGCAGGCTAATAAGTGGGCACGCCTGCCTGCCAACCGACGAGAGAAACTCACTGTACTAAGGTGTTCTTCTTTACCATACGAGTAAAGCTTAAAGCTACAACCTATAGTACAAACCTGTTTGTCAGATGGCTCTGGTTCTTGAGGACTTGTCTTACGTTTCTTGCTCTTTTTCTTCTCAGGCTGTTGTTCAGCACTAGTTTTTCTCTTGCGCTTTTTCTTGTCAGGCCACAGAACACTCATATTTAACTGTGAAGCTAAAGCTGCAGGGCAACACACAAGAGATATCAGTTAACACAAGCATTAGTGTAATATAAATCATATCAAGTTTGATGATGATGATGATGCTGCTTGTTGTTTAAAGGGGCCTAACATCTAGGTCATCGGCCCCTAATGTTACGAAATGAGACGAAATGTAATGACAATTTAATAGTCCAAAACTCATCCAATGATCAGAATTCAAAATGTGATGATGAAGAATGAATGGATGAATATGAATTTAAAATAATCAGTAAATCCAACTCACAATATTGAAAGTTAAAAATAATTCCAAAATTAATCCAATGACTAGAATTTTTAAAAAAGAGACGAAGAACAATGATTATAAACTGAAAACAATTGGTGGATTCGACCCGTAATGCCCCACCTTCCCAGAAACTATCTTAAAACAATAGTGTATACTGACGAAGGGGCTGCTTCCAAAGCACAATCCTGAATCAATGATGCTTGTTGTCTAAAGGGATCCAAGATCCAAGTCAACGGCTCCTCATAATGGTACTTATTGCTAGGAAAATAAGAACCATGGTATTTCTCATGTAACCGTAGTAATCATAAGTAACGTAGACTTACAGACCGTATTCCACACATTTTTGGTACTACTCACAGGTAATGTAATACGCACAAGTAACCTATGGCGTTTTTCACATTATGGTGCCACTCATAGGCAACGCAAACCCATGGTGTTCATTACATAGGTGTACTAATCACAGGGACTCATACTATCCCATGGTGTTCCTCACATAGTGGGTACTAATCACATGCAACGGAGACTCACAGTGTCACTCATATAGTGGTACTAATCATAGGCAATGCCCAGACGCGTGGTGTTTCTCACAACGGTACTAATCATAAGCAACGTCAGCTCGTGGTTTTCCCGCATATAGTGGTACTAATCACGGGTACTGTAAAACCCATACTGCTTCACCCTCTGTTGCTACTAATCACAAACCTACTGTGTAGCTAACATAGCGGTACTACTCGCAAGTAAAGGCGACCGATGGTCTTCTTTGCGTGATGGTACTAATTACAAGTAGTCTCATGGTTCTAATTCAGACATCCCTCGGTCGCTCCTTTCAGTTGCCTCTTATGGCAGGCAGGGGATACCGTGGGTGTATTCTCCTGCGTCCCCCCCACCCACAGGGGGTCATAACAAATTCATTATTGTAGAAGCAATTTCTGTAGCTAATAACAGGGAAAAGTTAACTAATCACATATATATATCTGGAAGGATCAGGCTTCGTTAAAAAATTACCAATTACTTGGCAGTAACGCATCATTCCATTCCTATCTTTTCCACCACCTATTTCCTTTCACTTGAATAGACGATGGAGATGATTGTTAGGAAGGGTGAATGGAAACATCAGCACTTCTCACTTTCTTCCTGGTATTTTCTCAGTTACTTAGGACTGGCACCACACGTGGATTTAGGCTCAGCTGTATGGCAGGATGCCCTTCCTGACACAAAATCTAATTGGATGGAAGTATTCACTGCCATGAGTTTCTGTAGTAGATGGTAGCGTGATATAAATGAAAAGGTGTGTATTAAGATGAGCATGAACACTCAGTTCTCATGCTCCAGGAAATAACCAGATATGGCTAAAATGCCTGGACCAGTAGGGAACTAAAAGCCTCTATGCTGACTGTTCAGCAATAAGCTGAGCAAATCACTAGCCCCTCGATATGAAGAGAAATATATTTTATACTTTCTTTCAACTACTCGCCTGGTGGCTATGATTGTTAAGTCATAGTCTTTACAGTCCGACACCATAGTTAGCTGGTTTGAATCCCGCCGGTGGAAATTATTTTCATCATCAAACTGCTGGCCGGCAAGGGTGAAGAGGTGGTTGTATACTAATTGTAATCACTAGACTGCATGCCAAAAGCCTGGATTCAATTCCAAATCTCTCCTCAGTGCTCGTATGGAGTGAAGACATGTGACACTGCTGATGGTGATTCATCTGTTGGATGAGGATGTTAAGCCTTGAGCAGACTCGTTATTAAAAAGGCGTAGGCTACGTGCCATCATCATCATAATCATCATCACCACCAACCACTAAATAACACAGAGACCAGGCAAGTTGGCCGTGCGGTTAGGGGTGGTCGGCTGTGAGCTTGCATCTGGGAGATAATGAGTTTGAATCCTACTGTCGGCAGCCCTGAAGATGGTTTTCTGTGGTTTCCCATTTTCACACCAGAAAAATGCTGGGGCTGTACCTTAATTAAGGCCAAGGCCGCTTCCTTCCAACTCTATGTCTTTCCTATCCCATCATCGCCATAAGACCTATCTGTGTTGGTGCGACATAAAGCCACTAGCAAAAAAAAAAAACCCACAGAACTTGATGTTATCACACTCCACACAGAAACAAATATTATCTGCGCACTTTTTATCGATAGATTTGTGTACGGGTTTGAGGAGTAAGGAGGGAGCATTTTTCAGTTCCGTAAGTACTGCCAACTGAATGGAAATGAAATCTGAATTGAATCGATAATATGATTGATCGATATGTATTTTTCTAAACCTTTGTTATCTTAAAACAACAACTGTGTCACACACACATTATATAACATTATATAACATTTCTCGATGCAAATCTTATTCCTAGAGTGAATTCTATAGTTTGGCTTTGCTGTGTAAATAACAACAGTACTAGTACGTAAAGTGTACGCCAGGTGTCGCACAGCGATTCATAGTTTGTGTTTCAAAGGTTGCCAGTACAAATCTCGAAGATTGCCGAGGTCGACCAATTCAGCACTAGGGTGTAAATCTATTCAGAAAAGGTGCGCAGATAACATATATGCATAATGATCTTCACCTCTGAGGCAAGGAGTAAATAAATCCATGATCAAAAGGTGTGCCCAAATAAATGAAGATCACAATCTGCCCATCATCATGGCTAATGGATTGCATCCAAGTGCCTGGACATTAGAAAACACATATACACACTTTCTTTTACCAAGAAAGTACAAAATAAAATGGAAAAAAAGAGATGTTAAATAAATTAAATGTATGAGCAGAGAGGAGAGAATTTCAATCATCAGAAAAGCACTTACAAATTCAATCCTTCATTCCTGGTCCGCTGTCACTCAGAAACTGAATGAGAAGCTACGAGTAGTATGAAACAGTTTCCTTTACAATCAGCAATTAATAATAAAAACTATTACTACGAAGAACAAATATCATCAATGGATATATTTAATTTCATACCTGCAGTTTGAGTCTGGGGAATTTTCTCACGTTTACTGTCAGCCAACTTGAGAAGAGATATCAAGTCTTCGCTAAGGGAAGAGTGAGAGACAAGGAATGTATCTTCACCCTCAACGATACGGTCCAAATGACGGCTGAAGGAAACTATTTCTTCTTTCTCACTTGACAAGACTTTTTTAAGTTCATCTGAAAAGAATTTATAATATCTGTTAACTTGAAGGTTACCACAAGTTTATTACTGAATATTTCTTGTAGCCTTTAAAACTTTAAATCCATTCCCTTTAACCCTGTAATGCCCAAATTAATTATGTTCTGTAACTAGCTGCTGTAACCATCGTTGATGCGACAATCACTTAGCATGAGCACAATGACATTTTTGTCAACCCCTCATGATGTTCCTGAGATACTGAGGCACATAGGTGGGCATGCTTCTCTCTGTCAGTGGCCTGCCATTTCGGACACTGTTCCTGGCTCTCTGTTGCCTTTTGCAGTTTCTCTTTTCTTTTTCCGTTCCATTTTTTCATTATTGTTGATCCTGATTTAATTTCTTCCTCCTGGTATAAAAACCCAGGATCAGGTATTCAGAAAATAAGAACGCTGTACAAAGCCTTTATAATATTGCCCCCTATTTTTCACTGTACCAGAAAAATATATAGAACAAAAAAAGTTTGTAAATAATATTCTAAATAAATTTTATCATGAGCTATTTTTGTGTAAAACCAACCGTTAAAGACATGCATCAAGTTTCATGCTTTATGTCCCTCTTTGAAACATCCCTCCAGATGAACTTGCACAACTTATAGCCAAGATCCTACTAGGCCTTATTCTAAACTTAAATATTAAGTTCCAGAAAAATCCATCAATCCCTTTTCCTATGATGCTGTAACAGACAAACTGACAAAAATTTAATTGAATCCAACATAAACCATTATTTATCCTATCCAGTATAAAAATCAAGTACAGTGAAACCTCGTTAGTAAGTTCCTCATTAACATGTTTTCCCGCTTAGCGCGTCGTAAATTCTAAGTCCTGATTCTCATCGTATTAAAGCTATATAAAAATACCTCACTTACCACGTCACGAATTTTCGCTAATATCGCTTAGTTAAAATTGAAATAATAAACAAAGAGGTTCAACCTATTCAATACAAAAGAATAAGAAATGCAGTGATTACATTCTTATTTAATAATAAGTAGAAGTGGTACCGGTTTCGACCCTAGTCCAGGTCATCATCAGCCGATTAAAACATGAAAAACTTCTACTTATTATTAAATAAGAATGTAATCACTGCATTTCTTATTCTTTTGTATTGAATAGGTTGAACCTCTTTATTTATTATTTCAATTTTAACTGTGATACTTTTCAATACGGAGCAATGAAATTTTTATCTTTAAATACCGTTTAGTACGATCAAATTTTTCCTAGCGTTGAAAATGTTATTTGTCCTCCGTTGTGAAAGGAACGTGATTTCCAACTCGGGTAAGAGCCCTCGCTGCAGTTGCGTGATAACGGGAAAAGGCCTTGAATTCTTGAACTTCCCAGGATAAATTGCACCTTCAGGGAGCAAGCCATTAGCCTCAGAAATCCTCAGTTTTGCTTGCCAGTTAGCAGTGAAACTACCGGGCGAGTTGGCCGTGCGCGTAGAGGCGCGCGGCTGTTAGCTCGCATCCGGGAGATAGTAGGTTCGAATCCCACTATCGGCAGCCCTGAAGATGGTTTTCCGTGGTTTCCCATTTTCTCTCCAGGCAAATGCTGGGGCTGTACCTTAATTAAGGCCACGGCCGATTCCTTCCAACTCCTAGGCCTTTCCTATCCCATCGTCACCATAAGACCTATCTGTGTCGGTGCGACGTAAAGCCCCAGCAGTGAAACTGCAGACTAACACAATGAGCCCATTCAGAAGTTAGAAATGTATTTCGTGTTTAGTTGCACAGCGAAGGGTGGCGAATATTTGTCACGCAATAGCCTACATCTCGAACATAATCGTGTGAAGTTGACCAGTGTGGTGCCTATTTGCTTGTGATAGCCTAATTATGGTAAAGGTGTGAAATTCCTTGCTAATGAAGACAAAATTAAAGTCTGCTAGCAAGTCGACTAGCACCCCCATCTTCCAGTTTCGACTCGATCATTCGAATCGGTCTTGGTCGGTCGAAGTTTTGTTCGATTAAAAATGGCGGCCAAAGTCATTCTGTTGCAGTCACACATGGCCGTGTATAACCTCTGATTCATTGCCTAAGTGTGTGACCAGAAAAATAATATTTAATAACACACTGGTCCGAAATAAAAGGCTTCTACTAACATTTGTTTTAGAAAAAGTGTGATCTGCAATAATACTTTAATATTTTTATGGTACCTGTTCAAATGTTTTCATATTTGTTGCTTGGTGTTTTTCACACCTTTTAATACTCTTTTCTCATAGCGTTTTCACTATAACCGCGGATATAGAACCTAAAATCCTATTATCAACAAGTAAAATTGAAGAACCACCTAATCGATACTCTATTTTTTGCGTTGGGCAGAATTAAATATACATTATCACTCACAGAACATGTTTCGACCACTTAGTGGTCATCACCAGCTGTATAAGGAAAACTTAGATGAAAAATATTGGACAAATAAGCACAAGCGTTAATCTTATTTGTCCAATATTTTTCATCTAAGTTTTCCTTATACAGCTGATGATGACCACTAAGTGGTCGAAACATGTTCTGTGAGTGATAATGTATATTTAATTTTGCCCAACCCAAAAAATACAGTATCGATTAGGTGGTTCTTTAATTTTACTTGTTGATTATACTCATCAATACGGTCATGAAGTGGGCAACTTGCAAATCCCATTATGTCAGAAAAAAAATCATATCTAGTGTTTCCATATCCCTGTTGGATAGTTTTTTATTTGTGTATTCAGTAGTACGTTTTCTCGTTTAACACGTTCTTTTTCCTTGTCCCCTGCAGAAACATCTTAACGAGGTTTTACTGTATTACAGGTTAATATTCAGAAAGTACAGACGGAAAGATGATTTCATGTACATAGATAACAATTTATCTTGATATAACTTCAATGCATTAATCTTTGCAGACAACGTGGTGATTTGGGGAGGAACAGGAGAAGTAGTTCAACAGAAATTAAACATTTGGAACCAGCAGTTTAAGCAGTTTGGCCCAAAAATTAGCCACATAAAAACAGTAGTGATGGAAACAGCGGGCAAGCCCTACAGGTTAACATCCAAATGGACGTTGAGAAACTAGAAAACGTTAACCATTTTCAATATCTTGGTAGTACTATAACTAGTGACGCAAAGTCCTCCGCTGAAATCACTAAGAGAGTTCAAAAAGGAGGACAATTTTATCACCAAGTTAGGTATCTTCTATGGGATAACCAAATATCTTTAAGTACAAAGAGAACCCTTTATCAGGTACATTTCGTGCCAGTAATAAGTACATATGCCCTTGGAACCTATACGATCAACAGTAGAGATAGTAGCAAGACTTCAAGCTGCATAAATTAAGTTCCTGAGGTCAATGCTAAAGAAAACAAGAAGAATAAGATCCAGAATGAAGAGATCCATCATAATACACAAGTAAAGCAGTCGCTAAGCAAAAATGTAAAAACATTAGACTCTAATGGTATGACCATGTAAAAAGGATGGATCAAATGAGAACAGCAAGAAAATGGCTAGAAAAGGAACTGGAAGGAAAAAGACCTAGAAGCAGCAGTGAATGCTTTGGTTTTTGCAGATGATGTGGTGATTTGGGGAAAGGGAGAAAAGGAAGTACAAAGGAGACTGGACATTTGGAATGAAAATCTGAAGGAGTTTGGAATGGTAACTAGTAAAAAGAAAACTGTAGTCATGCACTTTGGAAAAGCCAAGTGAACATAAATGGAGAACGGTTAGAAAATGTAGAACAGTTTTCATATCTGGGTAGCATTATTAATGGAAGTAATGAAATGAACCCTGAAATTAATAACTGACTAAGTAAAGGTACAACATTTTATCAAGTCAGAGAGCTTTTATGGGATGACAAAGTACCCCAGAGAATGAAATTAACATTATATAAGCAGTATTTTATACCAATTGTAACATACGGACTAGAAACGCTGGTAACTCATTTTTTGCTAGTTGCTTTACGTCGCACCGACACAGATAGGTCTTATGGCGACGATGGAACAGGGAAGGGCTAGGAGTGGGAAGGAAGTGGCCGTGGCCTTAATTAAGGTACAGCCCCAGCATTCGGTAACTAATAAAGAGACAAGATAGTAAGATTCAAACAGTAGAAATGAAATTTTTAAGAACATCGGTTAAAAAGACAAGAAAATCCACAGCCAGTTTCCAGTCATTCGACCGGGTCAGGAATAAAATGAATGAAGCCCCCATCTAGTGGCGAGGATAGGAATTATGCCGGCTGCCGAAGCCTGTCGCAATCCTCTGGGGCAATGATTAATGAATGAAAGATGAAATGAAATTATAGTGGAGAGTGTTGCTGGAATGAAAGATGACAGGGAAAACTGGGGTACCCGGAGAAAAACCTGTCCCGCCTCCGCTTTGTCCAGCACAAATCTCACATAGATTGACCAGGATATGAACCACGGAACCTAGCGGTGAGAGGCCGGCGCACTGCCACGGAGGCTCAAGGTTAAAAAGACAAGAAGAGATAGAATTCAAAATATTAAAATCAGAGAAGAGCTAAATATAGAACAGTTAGTACAGAAGATACAGAAAGCAAGACGGATGGTTTGGACATGTAAAAAGAATGGGAAAGGAACGGGTAGCAAGAAGGGAACTGGAAAGGGAAGTTAAGGGAAAGAGACCAGTTAGAAGACCGAGAAGAAGGTTGATGAATCAGATTTGGAAGGACATTAGAGGAGCTGGATTGTATGTGGTAGAAGTAATGGAGCAGAAAAAGTGGAAGGACAGAAAGGAGTGGAGGAGGCTTGTTAAGCACACCCGGGCGACTGGAGTGGGATAACGATGATGACGGTGATGATCTGCAATGTATTGTGCACAGTGAAATTTCTTACAGCACTGTACAAAACTGCAAATTTTTAAAGGAAAGACTGCAATAGAAACTATCTGCAACTGCAGGTAGATTGAAGGGACTGAAGTAAATTACACAATGAAAACAAGTGCCTGGGGGCAGGGGAATGTGTCATGGAATTTAACGAACAAGCTTGACTAACCTCCATACACTTGCGATCTTCAAATAGATTGGCTCTCTCCTCTTTAATCTCATCCATTTCTTTTTCACCTGTATTCATCTTTATTTCTGTCTCTTCCCTTTCCCAGTGTTTATTCTTCTTAACCTACGCTTGCCATATCAAGATTGAGGATCTGCCAAGACAGCCTCTCAATGAGTGCTGCAGCCCGCCTTCCTGATGAAGCTGGGAAGCAGAAACAATCTCATTGGGGTCCGAGAAGAAATGGATGTAGAACAACTGGGATTGACGAGGAGAAAGTCAGTCTATTATAACATGTTCCTTTGATGTTCCTTTCTATATATGAACTGATTTACAATACAGTGGAACCTCGATTATCCGTTCCCGGAAAATACGTTTTCCCGGAATATGCGTTCAAATTACGTGGTCCCGCGAGCATCGTAATTAAATCACGTTGTAAAAGTCCCGCATTATCCGTTCCTCGAAGAAACGATTTCCCGGATCAACCGTCCAGAAATTCCAGTCCCATCAACGCTAAATCCTCGATCAATCGTTTTTTAATAAACTGTATCTCACAAAAGGACGGCTATGGCATATTTATGGATCTTGGCGTTAATTAATTAAAGCAAGTACTGTACCGGTACTGGAAAAGCGATCGGCGGTGAACTTGCATAAGGGACCATCTTAGCATCGCATTCGGGTGGTATTGTTTAGAGAATCTCGGAAATCATAAAGCAGAGAGTGGCGACAACAATTGCAAGGAGACACGGAGCATTTCTAAGCTCTGCTTGAAGACGGAACGAGTTTCGTCAAATGTTCGCACTTATAAAACGTCCATATTATGTCCAGGGTTAGATGTTTATATTTTTACTTTTTTCGATCGTACTGCCGAAGAGGTTTTTGGCACTTTGCTCAGGGCACTGCAGAGTAACTGGGCTTTCAGGCAGGAATCGAAACTCCTTCTTAACACAAATTCAGTATTTTTGATATCGTACATGATTATGTTAGCGAGACCAAAACACATGTTGCACCTAAATGTAATTTAAAAAAAAAGAAAGCCATGGGAGGTCTTGGAATTGCCTATTACTGTTTAGGTCATAATGTAAGACTGGAAATTTTACGTTTTCGTGTTAAAATACCAAAAACCGCAGTCGTTTTATTTGCGCACGTTACATTTTAAATAGTTGGTATAATTTCAAACTCGTACTGACATGTGCAGCGAGCGCGCTTTCCAGATGACCTCAAGATCACGAATAACCGTAATTTCTGAAGTTTTGATATTTCTTTTATCTTTCTAATTTGATTGGATTTGTGACGCGCAGAATTGAATATAATGCATTCGAGAACTTTTAAGAATCGATACTTACATTCGAAACCATGTTTTCGAGTTCAACATAACCTTTAAAAGTCGACGTAGGCCTAATTTGCGCGGTACGAGATTTCCAGAAACTGACTACGAACAGTATACCGGAGACCAAATTACAATGAAAGATTAAGAAATGAACAGATTTCGCGTTCATTTTGGTTGCTTTCGTATCTAATGTGCTTTATTTTATTAGATGAGAGAATTAAAAACTACCGTACTTGTGGTCGATTGTCGTTTGGCTTGGCGTTATTAGATTTTTCGAAGAGTTTGGCTAGCCTAATCAAAGTCGCTGAACTGAAAGAAGTTTTCACGGGAAACTGACGAAGATTCCCCTGTAAAACTGAATTTAAAGTATCGAGATTTTGAACTCGCGTACCGGTAATTAATGCGGTTTCGTGGTCTAACATGCCCGCCTCTCATCCAGAGGCCCGGGTTCGATTGCGACCAGGTCAGACAATTTTACCTGGATATAAGTCTGGTTCCAGGTCCACTCAGCCTACGTGATTACCTTTAATTGTGGACCTATCTAATGGTGAGATGGCGACCCCAATCTACAGAGCCAGGAATATCGGCCGAGAGGATTCGTCGCACTGACCATGCGCACCTCGTAATCTGGAGTCCTTCGGGCTGAGCAGCGCTCGCTTGGCAGGCAAAGTCCCACTGGGGTTGTAGTTTGGTTTGGTTTAGGAGTTTTGTAAGATTATAATTATAAATATTTCATTTTTGTGATGTTTAGCCAAATTGTTGATGGCTTTCATTCATTCCCGGATTTTCCGTTTTCCTGTATAGTACGTTTTATTTTCATGGTCCCTCGAAAAAAGGAGAATCGAGGTTTCACTGTAATTGTTTGTTCCTTTCCACTAGGGCTGAGAAATTAACCAACAGGCACTGGCTTTCTCATCAACAGCACTGGATTATACACTTCTATTCTGTGCATATTTACTTGACAGTATTTAAACATATCTTACCATCGGTATATGAATGTAAAAACTTGGTTTCAGGAAGCATATTGAACGTTGGTATTTCATCATCTGCATCATCCTCAAAAGAGTCATTTACTTCCTCAATCCCAGCTGTAACAGATAAACGCACATGTTACTTCCATGTATTAAATACAATACCTTCCCTCTTCTTAAAGAACGTATATGAATTTAAGAAAGAAGCCATTCTTTTTCAGTGTTGACTTAGTTAACTTTTAAGTTTTTCAGTGCGTCAAAGCACAGCACTTAGAACACTATAACATACCCCTAAAAGAACATACCTGTTTTACAAGAACATCCTCAGATTCTATCAAATCACTTATAAACATACAGGGTCTCTCTTATAAACCCAGACCGTCCTGTGGCATTTCTACTCTCAGAGACCTAAGCTGCTGTACGTGAGGCGCAAGCAGAGTTCTTGACCTTGCAAGGAGCATGCACGTGTTCAACCTAGCATCACTAGCCAGTCTGAATCTCAGCTGTTAACATGGTGAGACTTATCATTGCAACACCGTATTTTCGTATGTAAAAGTTATTTTAAGTACGAGTCGGCTTGATGGGTACGCAATGCAATTTGTTCAGCAATTTCCTGGTGAAATGCCACCTTCATGAGCACAGATTCACATAATTGTAAATAAATTTGAAATTACCGGCTCAGTGCTCAATAAAAAACGTGTGCGCACATGAACAATTTTAACAGAGGAAAAGTCAGATGACATTGGTGCAAATCTTCAATGTTGAACACAGGCGCAGAAGGTGCCTGTCTTGATGAGGTCCAATATTTCTGATACAGAAATTAAATGTAGATAAAACCATACGACATTCTTATAATATAATGTAGTCTTGCTGTGGTGTGAGGAAAATTCCCAATCCAAGTTGGAACCAATAGAACCTGATGATGAAAAAGTTAGAATTAACGCAAGTTATTTTAAAGGAAGGGAATGGCAAAAAACGGAGAAAGAAAACAATGAGTACTCACCTTGCGCGCAATGTGAATGACCTGACCGGTAGAGTGCAACTAGACGAATGAGAATGGCATGGAATAGGAGGGGAAGAAAGTTGGTGAAGGGAGGAGCAATCCAGTGGAGCAGGTGGCGTGCGAAGGGAGGGGCGGGGAAATGGGAAGTGGCATGAGGTGGGGCTGATGGGTGATTGTATCGGCGGAGGACCTTTAATTAACTTAAAGAAAGATTTTTGATCCACTAAATTGTTTTTATCTAAAATAGGTAATGAATAAATCAAATAAAATATCAGACTTTTCCGTTATTTCATTAAGGCCCGGTTTCATCAACACATGTTAAATATATACTAACAAGTAGTTAGTTAATACGGAGTTAAAATTTAACATCTTGTTAGGTTTCTTGCGTTTCATCAAACTTTTCTTGTGAAATGTTAACTAATCGACTGTTAACTCTCCCAATATTGTGAACTGGTGCAAATCAAGGAGGCAGTGGTACGAACATGCTCTTTTACAGCGCGCTCCGATGCGCTTTTGTTTGAGTACAGCTGTAAAATATGGCGCGTGAAGTGAAACTGAATCGTAGTTCTAATTTTTCCTCCTTCGAAAAAGAGTTGTTAATTGAATTAGTTAGTAAATATATATAAGTTATTAAGTGCAAGCGCACAGATGGCTTGACGATAAAAGAAAAGGACAAGGCGTGGGAAAAGTCCGCGAGGGTTTCAATGGGGTTAAGAGAGACTTTTTTAGCGGGTATCCGCTGTCACCTAACAAAATCACTTCGTTAATTGTCCCACTTCAAACTGTGCTCTGATATGGGAGTTATTAAATATTGTATTGTAGTGTGCAGAAGTATACCTAGCAAGTATATCCCTGATTTGGAGGTTAGGCTCACTAATCACCTGAACATTAACATTAAAAGAGAAATATTCCTTCCAATTATGATATATTTCGGCCCACTTGCCTCCAGGTGATTGGATTCTTACATGTGTGGAATCTATTGCACCTAGAACAAATACCAGGAAAGCGGCTTATTTCATAGAAGTCGCGGATAATTTGCTGATGCTCTTCTACTGAAGGGAATGTTATATACCTCCTTCTCATGGATGCTATTGCTGCAGACACTCGACAAACAACTCTACTAACAGTGGCTTTAGAAATTCCAGCATTGTCTCCGACCATTATGTGAAAATAACCAGTAGCAAAAAATCGTAATATTATCAGTACCTGCAACATTGGAGAAAGAGGGAAGTTTCTCTTCGTAGGATATTCCAACCTCACTTGAATTTCGTCAACAACCTTAGCAATAACTATTTTTGATAACCTGTATCTATGAAGAAATTCCGCATCCGTCAAATTTTCAAAGTCATTACGTCGCTGAACTCTTCTTCGATCAGGATTGTTTTTTGAAAGATCTAAATAGAGCAATTCTGCCTCAAAAGCGAGATTCACAGCAGCCATTTTGGAACTGGTTGCTAAATGCTAATGTGAGCCATTTAACATTGGAAATGGCTGATGTTAACTTTAATACGCAGTTCAACATTTGTTAATGTTAACAGTTGTTGATGAAACGCAAATTTTCTTAAATCATATGTTAAAATGATTTAACACCTTGTTAAGTACTAACATGTGTTGATGAAACCGGGCCTACGGTTTTAGTTAGCATTTAAGTACTGGTCCAGATGTATATAAAAATTCTCAGTTATATTAAGCAGAGGGCCCTTGTTAGCTATTTCAAGAATGTCCATGTCTAGTTCAATATTTGTGAATTTATGATTGTAATCGACCATATGTTGGCCGATAGCTGAAATTTATTATATTTGACTGCGTTGATGTGTTCCAAATATCTTATAACTTCTTCCAGTTTTCCCTACATAAGAAATATTAGTGCAGGAGTTACATTTGAGCCTGTAAACACCTGATTTTGCGTACCTGTTAACCTTGTTGATGTATGACGTGTTACGTAGAATGTGTGTACTGTTATTATTGGTTTTGAATGCTATTTTTATGCCTTTTTTCTTGAAAATATTAGTGATCTTATGAATTTCGTTATTAAAAGTGAAAGTGGAAAAACATTTGTATTTAGGTAGTTCTTTCTTAAGTGTTGTTTTGGGACAAAATTTATGTTTATTGATAATACTTTCAATAAAGTGGCTACCGCAGCCGCTGAATTTTGCTATACCGCGAATAGTATTCAATTCAATGGAAAGATCTTTCTTGGTCATGGATATGTTGAATGCTCGGTGAACTAGGCTATTATATGTTGCTCTTTTGTGAGGTTGGAGGTGAGTTGAATCTTGACGAATAGTAACTGCGGATTGGGTGAGTTTTCTATAAATTTTATAGGTTAAAGAATCTGGATGGTTAGATCTAGAAAGTTGATCTTTTGATCTGTTTCTGATTCCAGAGTAAATTTGATATGGGAGTCAATGCTATTTAGCTCTTGAAGGGTAGTGGGAGCGTCTGTTGATTTTTCATTTATAATTGCTAGAACAAATCAATATACCTGGCCCAGAAGAGGATATTATCGAATTTGTTGTTAATTTTAGTGTGCTCAAGGAAATCGAGGTAAATTTCCGCAAGAATACCTGAGGCCGGTGAAGCCATTGCCAGACCGTTCTGTTGGTAGATGATGCCATTGAACGTGAAAAAGTTGTTGTTTACGATTAATTTAAGTAACGTAATAAAATCTTGAATCTCTAATTTACTCAACTGACTATTTTTGTTCAGGTTATTTTCAATGATGGAATTAACTTGAAAATTTGGATGCTGGGGTACATGTTTATATCAAAAGAGTGCAGAGAATAATTGGGTTTCATGCTGAACTTATTTAGTTTATCTATTAATTCATATGTGTTTTTAATGGACTTATTAGATAACAATTGGTAGTTATTCCTTAAGAACCTTTGGATAAATTGCGATGTTTTGTACAATGGACTCGGTCTATAATTAATGACTGGTCGAATGGGAACACCGGCCTTATGTATCGTCAGGAGAGCTCTGGCAGTAGGAAGACACGGGTTCATACTTGTTCGGTAAGCAGAAAGGAGGTGTTTTTTTTAAGGCTTGTTTGAGGAGTCTTTGGACTTTTTGCGTAGGATCTTTTTTAATTATGGAAAAATAACCATCTGTAAAGAAATCAGGTGTTTTACTGATGTATTCATTTTTACCGATAATTACTGTTGTGTTGCCTTTGTCGGCTTTAGTCACAATTAGATTGTGGTCTTTTACTTTCTTTTTTTGGGCATGTAGAAGTTTTTGCTCGGCTATTATTTTCTTGTTACTAATGTTGTCAGAAAGGTTGAGTGAGTTATTATGAGAAAGGACGTTGTTGAGTTTCTTTTTTACCTCAATTCTTAATTCATCTTGTGTATCTAATGGCATTTTTGAGATAGCTAGCTCTGATTCTGTAATCATTGTGATAGTTGAACTAATTGTATTTGAATTGGGCCAGTTATGCTTGGGTCCTTTGGAAAAAATTACTTGTTCATTTCCACTTAGGGGTGTCTTGGATAAATTGATGAGGTGGATGAAACTGCTTGCAATAGTCTACAGGTCTGCTAATGTATCTAATTTGATTGCCGTAAAGTTATTTAATTTGTTCAGTTTATGCTCTAAATTATGTTGTTTTTTGCCTAAATCTTTTAAATAGTTTGTTTTCAACTAGTTGATAGAACAGTGTCCCGTGTGCATTAGAAAGTAATTTTGTTGCTGCAAGGTGAGTCTCATATAATTTGCGATTTAGGAATGATTTTTTCCTGTATAAGAATCTGATTTCGTCTTTCAGCCAAATTTTATTGGTCTTATTTTGAGTTTTGGTAGTTTGTGATGTGATCCGGTGTCTTTTTATTGTTTCTTAGAAAGTTTGGCGTTAAATCAAATAAAATGCACTGCTTCAGGAAATCGACATCTTTGCGTATCTAGGCTATTTTTAGCTTTATGCCTAGGTATTGGAAAGCCTTTTGTTTTGCTTAGTTAGCATCATCATTCAAGGCAATAAATTTCATTATTGGTTCTGTATTGAATTAAGATTACATATAATTTACGAAGTTTATTCCACCTACTCAATACTGTACAGTAATTGCAATGCCTATAAATACATTACAATATCCTATGTGGGTCATCATCAGCCTAACTAAGATACACTTATGGATTTGCCAAAGTCTTTAAGACAAAATTACATTGTGGGAATAAAAATTTTAAATGAATGAACTGTGTGTGTGATGCGATAATGTACATATAAAATGGTGGAGTGATGAAATGTTATAGATAAAATAATGTTGTACTGTTGGGAATTAGAATTAGAAACGTCAAACCATGAAGTCGTATTCAGTTTTTCATACTATTCACAGCATCTTTCCTCAGCAGCCATCTGTTTTCCCACATCCTTTGGCCCCGCCTTAATCCCTCCCCCTTCCCCTCTCTCCCCTTTCCTTTCCCTGCCCTCTCCCTTTTCTTTGAATCTCACAACTGTTAGTACAAGGCACACAACAATAGGCCACGCACCACAAGCTGCAACGAAAGGTAAGTCTCACATAACCTGTGCCATTTGATTAGCACTCTCCCTCCTTCAATTCATTAATTTTGTCTATCATTTATTCAGGTTAACTTCATGGACACCGCATTGAACTGTGAATGTCTAACAGCTACAAATTAAGAAGTGCCAGTTATTTAACCATATCTTTGTGTGACGTCCTTGATTCAACCACTGATAATGTCCAACAGAGGAACATTCCAGCATTTTCATGATATTTTAACAAGCACTAACAGAACATTTAATATGATGCAACACATCTAAGAATTTTAGAGCCTGATTTTAATTTCATCATATTTTACATGTTGTGCACATAGTTTATCCCAGATGTTTTTAACACTTTTTAATGTCTTTTGTGGGTGTTTGTAAATTTGTTTTGGTTATTGGATGTGTTTGTACAGTTTTCCATTAAGGAAAAGTTTCCACTAGTCCAAAACTAGTTTCCAGATTAGAAACGTAATGCAAACATTGCATAATATAGTATTGAAAAGGTGGACCATTACGACATAAGTTTAATTATTATTGTGCTTATTGAATATCCCGAAAACTACCAAGAATCAAATACTTATTCTAGCGTCAATTCTCACTGCAGGCTGATTACCAACATCCAACATCACTGCCTACTGAATCTGAGTCTAAAAATGCAACAGAGTTTGTTCATTTTAACTTCCATCAATAATGGGATTCATTACCCCCATTAGGCCTATAAACACTTGATATTATATTGACATTATTGACATTGATATTATTGATATATTATTTTTTATATTGGTACCAAAAAATTAATACAGGATAAATAAACCTTACATTTTTTTTTACTCTTCTGATTTAACAACATGGTTCTCAAGTCCTGATTACCAGACCGTCGTTTCTTAGCTTTAGGAGAAGGTTGCTTTGGCATTGACATGAACATCTGATGGCATCGTGGGTTGAGTCCTACAAGAAATAAATACTCAATTAATTTACAATTTAACTACTTCATAACAAAGTTAACATTTCTCTTATGAGATAAATTGGTTACAAAAAGGATATCCAAGGAATAAGTATAATAGCTACAGTGATGCAGTTACAACTGAAGAGCCCATCACGAGAATTAGACAGAGGAAAATTATAAAAGTTTACAGGAGACATATGCATCAGAGACTTGGACACTGACAGCAAGAGATGAGAGTTTAATTCAGGCAAGTGAGAGGAAGTTCCTGAGGAGTAAGGTAGGGAAGACAAGGAGAAAAAGAGTAAGAAATGTTGAAGTCAGAAAAGAAATAGGGGTAGAGGAATTGGGATGGAGCAGAATAAATTGAGATGGTTTCGATGTTATGAGGATGGAGAAGGGAAGGATATCAAAACAAGTGTTGGAGGCTATGATAGAGGGAAAGACGGCAAGAGGGAGGCCCAAGCAAGATGGATAGACTCTATCAAGAACAGTACAAGAAAAAGAAAACTGGAATGTAATACAAATTACTGAAGAAGAATGGTGGATGGAAAGGCAATGGTGGAGGAGAAGTACCATCAACACCCCAACCTGGCAGATGTTGAACAAAAGGAAATGAAAATTATGATGACAGGAGACATTAAGAAAGGAACCGTATCCCAGAAGTATTGTTAATCCACGAACAGAATAATAACTATAAACAATAGTAGTATACACATTAGGGTGGACATTTTGTTTTTGTTTTGGTTTACACCTCTCAGTTTATACATACACCCACATCCTGTTCCTTTCCCCAACAAAAGATTTTTACTAAAAAAAATTAAAACCCTGCAATAAAGGGCCCTATTTACCACAGGTACCAAAGTAAGATACAGTAGAAGTCTGCTACAGCAAGTAAGGGATATAACGAGAACCCCGTTATAACGTCAGATTTTTCTGTCCCTTCAAAATTCCTATATTAAACTGTGGATTATCCTTTGGTTACAGCAAGAGCCGTATCACTGAAGCATCTGTTATTTCGAGCGATTAAGCGTGCACGATATTTTTCCATACCGATATTTATGCACTCAGACATTATATTGCATGCAATAGATCATCTTCGGTACAGTCTCCTAGCTATATCCACTAGCGAGCTCTCTCATCGACATTCGAAGGCGATGTTGGAGTCGATTAGTAATACCTGTCAACTGCCGTTCTGTAAAGAAAATCAGAAATGAAAGAGGAGAACACGTTTTCATAATAAATGCATACATTACATGGCCGATAGCAGTTGTTAACTCGTTAGAAATAAAGGCTAAACAAAATGATCGTTTAACTTTAAATATTATACTCTGAAATTAAGTAAGAATGTGATACACCTCAAGATATGGCAGAGTACATCACTGATTTCAGAAGATAGTTTATATTTTCTCGTATCTAGTTAAATTTCGGAAAGGCCATTCCCATGTAAATTTGTAGTGAGGAGGTTATAATTTCTCTATGTGCGCTTAAACTATGTGTTCATTATATGTACATGGTTAGGTTAGGTGATGCTGTTTGAAGACTAAATCTGAAACGATTGCAACTGAGGTCTCTGGAGTGATACTATAATTTTTTTCAGAATGATCTTAAACACAAACCTTCACGTAATATTGGATTTCGAAAAACAACAAATGAGTAAGCCGTAGTGTGGATATTATCCGTGAAAACGCAAGTTTTGAACAAACTTATTGCCGTTTCATACTGATTTTAATGTGTATGGGGTTCCCCCCAACTTTTACGAAAATTCTGATATAATGACAATCCGCTATAGCAAGTAAATTTATCGCCGTTATGAATTCTCACTATAAGGGACTTCTACAGTACTTTGAATTTTTACTGGAAAGGAACAAACTAGTGTCAAATCAAGTCATATACAGAGAAAATGGAGGAAGATAGGAAGAAGGAATACAAAATAGGATGAACATAAAGGCAGGTCAGTGTGTGAATAGGGAGCAACAGAAAGAGGAGACAAGGACAAACATGAAAACACAAAAGGACAAGGTACTTTATACACTATGTTGACCAAATAGATAGGCTGTCCCCTCACCAATCCCTGTTCTTCTGCTGAGAACATGATTAAAAATAAACTTCAAAACATGCACAAAAACAGTACCCAATTATGACTCATCTACTGATAAACAACTTAATGATTTAAAATGCAAAATCAGCGGTAGAGTGTCGGCCTCCGGATCCCAAGATAGCGGGTTCAAACCCGGCAGAGGTAGTCGGATTTTTGAAGGGCGGAAAAAAGTCCATTCGACACTCCATGTCGTACGATGTCGGCATGTAAAAGATCTCTGGTGACACATTTGGTGTTTACCCGACAAAATTCATTAAATCTCAGCCATAGACGCCCAGGAGAGTTTCGGTTTACTCGGTCTGCCATCTAGTGGGGGCCTAGAGTAAAACGGAACGTCGAAATTGACGAGCAGACAGCCAGATGGCGTCAAATTGAAATGTCTGCACACGGTAGCTGAGGCCATACGATTATTATTATTATTATAAGGACAATAACCTAATTACACCAGCCAGTGAAGATTTTCTGGCAAAAGTAATTGTATGTGATATACGTTACATTTAGTGTTCTTATGTAAAAAATAATACCAGTTGTTTCATATCACGTACAGATTTGTCACAAGTCCGTCTCATTTTTATGCTAATTGAACTTCGTTGTTGTAAAGGAGGTTTGGATTGGTTGTACGGAATGCAGGTATGGGCATGCCTGAGAGAAAATATTGTATGTGCTCTGTTTCTTTCTTTTTTTTTTTTGCTAGTTGCTTTACGTCGCACCGACAAAGATAGGTCTTATGGCGATGATGGGACACGAAAGGGCTAGGAGTGGGTAAGCTTCAGAAAAGCATTAATTCTGATTATATTACACATGTTTGTGAAATTCTTAACTGGTTCGATAGAAGGCAGTTCGGGTTTAGGAAAGGTTATTCCACTGAAGCTCAACTTGTTGATTCCAGCAAGATATAGCAGATATCTTGGATTCAGGAGGTCAAATGGATTGTATTGTGATTAACCTGTCTAAGGCATTTGATAGGGGATTATGGGAGACTACTGGCAAAAATGAATGCAATAGGACTAGACAAAAGGGTGACTGAATAGGTGGCTATATTTCTAGAAAATACATGTCAGAGAATTAGAGTAGGCAAAGCTTTATCTGACCCTGTAATAATTAAGAGGGAAATTCCTCAAGGCAGTATTACTGGACCTTTATGCTTTCTTATATATATATATATATATATATATATACACGATATGGGTAAAGAAGTGGAATCAGTCGCCCAGGTGGCAGATTCCATATCTGTTGTTTTTAATTAATTGGAATAACTTACCAAGGGAGATGTTCAATAAATTTCTCATTTCTTTGAAATCATTAAAGAAAAGGCTAGGAAAACAACAGGGAATCTGCCACCTGGGCGACTGCCCTAAATGCAGATCAGTATGATTGATTGATTGACTGATTAATTAAAAGCATTTTATACACTTAAACCAAACGGTTAAGCCTACTTTCAATTTAAATGAGATTGCTGAACAGACCGACGTGTTTTTGAGGCATTAAAAATCCTTCCTGATAAACTTAAAAAAGTAAGAACTCATTCCATCTTTCTAAATTTTTGGATGAAGTTCCCTCTCCCACAATTTTTTCTTCACCTTCCTCCCCTTCACACAATTAACAGTTGCCCTGCTTGGCAGTTCATGTTTTGCAATGTTCATTTGTTTTCTATCTTTTCTTCAACTTGCATTTTAAATTTACTCTTCCCCTTTCATCTGATTATTCTCCACAATTTTTCTTTTTTCTCTCCTCTCCTTTCTTTTCTGATTATATGTAACTACTTAAAATATCAAGCTTTTGTTTTCTGTATTGATAGTGTATTTAAGTTTTAATTTTTTTAATTGTCAATCAAAAAGAATTTGTACACCACGGTTATTCTTCTGATGTAAATTACAAATTTATATACTGTATATGTAACCACTGTCACACTTCTGAAAACATTTCATACATCAAGATTTCAAGAACGAGTGAATTGGCATGTTTTTCCTATGAGTTCTTTTGGTTATGTTTTTTATGATATGACTAGCTGATGTACCTGTGCTTTGCCACGGAATTCTACATTGTATACAGAATTCTAGATTAGGTAGTGTATACGTTGAGAGCAAGATTGTATTAAATTACATAGCTCTTAACATTACCCAAGAAATGCGACGGGGAAGTCACCAAACATCTTTTCTTATATGAAGACTGGGGTAGGTAATTTTTATTGTAATGGTAGGCCCATCATTCACAATCATATTGGGGAGTTCTCGTTATAATGGCAGACTCTCACTCTCCACCTGCCTTTTCACATCCTCAGAAAGACTATCTTAGTGGTTTTCCCAACTGAAATCAACACAGGTAATTGCAATGAAAGTAGGAATGGCACAATTAAAAGCAATGTTATCATATGAAATACTCGATCAAATGAAAACCACACATTTCCTCACTTTTAACGAACAGTACTATGCTGCCAATCTAAATCCAAAGCTGGAATGACCAGGCCGCAGACAGCCATGATCTGTGAACACACTTTTTTTTCGTGGTGGGGTTCGAATAATAGAGAGTACCAGGGCAAAAATCATGCCCTTTTACTAATCTGTTTCCCAGGAGTATGTAAAGAGTCAGAAAATCTCAATTCACTACACTGGTGGGGAGAAAAACACTATCTGACTTGGAGGCAAATTATTCCTCTAACCCCCACTTCGCTGCTAATTTGGAATAAAATGAATGTTGAATTTAATAAAAGTGAATAGGAAGAAGCTTTTCTTAAGAACTGGCTCTTTTCAGGGTTGAATTTTGAGTAATTTAGTGAATTGTGGTGCTATAATTTGGAATAGACCGAATTTGTAATTCTAGACCAGGTCATAAGTGAGACTCTGCCTTAAGTGTGCACACTGGTCATTCCAATCAGCTCGTCAAGAGTAGGGATCGAGTAGCTGGAATACTATGATGAACCAGTGTGTTATGTTCCAGTAGTATCAGAAAATGTATGAACCAGAGGAATGGCATGCTAAAGAAGAAAATCACCTACCTCCCCAGCCATTCCTCGCCAATATTCAGTCAAGCTGTTATACTCGGTTCACAGCAGTATTTCCATCTGTCAGGGTTGAGTGGCAGCATAAGAGACAAGGAACATCACAACAAACAATGGTCAATGTAATGTTATTGTTGATCAATGTTATGAGCTTCAGATATTGTAGGCCTTCACATTTAGTTTCCTTCCGACTCTGAAATACCGCTCATCATAGTAGGTACAGTAAAACTGAATAAAACATAAATGATTGGAAATTTTATTTTCTATAACTTTTGTTTTGTAACTTAGTACTTTCGATAGGACCATTAACATAGGTACTGTATTTAAAAATTAAATTTTAGGTGCCTTACCCGAAACTACCATTTCATCCTGGGTGAATACAATTGTTTATAGCTTAGACTGTAGTTTCTTATTCTCTCACTCTATATACCGATTTTCATTAAATTCCGTTAACCCATTTTCTTAGGGGAAAAAAACATGAATATCTCTTATCATAGCCGGTATGATTTTTTCTTTCAAATCTTAAAAAAATGGAGCAGGGTCTGAAATGCAATGGGTAAATACAGTAAATACAGTTTTGGTAGATTTCTAAGCTACTGAACCATGAAGCGACCATTCTTGCACTGAAGAGTTCAGTGCAAATTCCGTGGAATCATTTATATTGTTTATGATAAATAACTAGGAGTAGATATAGAACATTTTTATTTATCAAACAGTTTAGTATATAAACTACATTATAGCTTTATTAAACTGAATATGATATTCTTTGTCCTATGGCAATCTGCAGTGACAGAAAGAAATTCGTTTAAATATGAAAAGCAAAGAAATTTTCCAGTTATAAAGATGCAGCCTCAGATATTCTCTGCTTATGGATCATTTACCCCGGTCAAGAAAGCCAAGAATAACGGCCAAGAGGATTCGTCGTACTGACCACACGACACCTCGTAATCTGCAGGCCTTTGGGCTGAGCAGCGGTTGCTTGGTAAGCCATGGCCCTTCAAGGGCTGTAGTGACATGCCGTTGGGTTTGGTTTGGATAATTTATTTCACTTTTTTTTTTTTTTCCTGCTAGTGGCTTTACGTCGCACCGACACAGATAGGTCTTATGGCAACGATGGAATAGGAAAGGCCTAGAAGTTGGAAGGAAATGGCCGTGGCCTTAATTAAGGTACAGCCACAGCATTTGCCTGGTGTGAAAATGGGAAACCACGGAAAACCATCTTCAGGGCTGCCGACAGTGGGATTCGAACCCACTATCTCCCGGATGCACCGCACAGCCAACTCACTCAGTACTTCACGTTCACTTGAATGTCTGTCATTCTAACCTTGGTGGTAATTTGGTAAGCAAGTTGCTTTAATTATACTGTGTGCTGCAGACAATGTCTGAAGATTTGCATAATCATTACATCTTCAAATGGCAGGATACAAAAATAAGATAGCCAAGACAAAATTTGAAGAGTAAACTTCAACTTACAAAGAAAGTATTCTGCCTTTTCTTACTTTTCAATTCCATCATGTTTTTATAAAGTAAAACCTGTTTAAATTGACCCTCTATTACGTGGAAATTGCTCCCCTGATTAGGGTGTAAAACATGATGCAAATCATTCTGGATTATGCAGAAACTGTCAAATGTGGAAATGGAAGCCAAAATATGCCCTAAAATGGAAAATTTTCAGCCCTTCTAGTGGATCATTTAGCAATATTTTAACCAGGTTATACATTCTAGATGGGCTGTAATGTAAGAACATATACTGAACATGGCACAGTACATTCCTTCTTTCCCAATCACTTTGTCTCCAAAATTTCATTATACTGGTATTTTACTATATTCTAATAATGTTTGATGTGTTTTCAAGTGTCTAGTACAAATAAATGGAGAATGTACATCATCTTCTAGTTCACCTTCATTAAACAGAAACCTGGCCTAAAATGAAAATGTCCTGGTCCCTTGTGATTCCACTTAAGACAGGTTTTACTGAATATATAGCCTAATTTGAGGTAAATGTTCCATTATGTAACAAGCATGTGATCCTCTAGCACATAAAAATAGACTTTTCTCAAGCTACAAGGTATTTTAATGTAGGTTTATATTTAAAAATTCATAACTTTGAGACTGTAAGAAATAATAGTCTAAGAAAACCTCAGCTAATTGTCTAAAGAAAAGAAACTGAAGTGACACACAATTTTAAGAAGTTCTGTCTATGGCAAGCCCGATATTTCAGCAATAATCGGACTGAAGAAGTCGTACACATTGTACGGCAAAATATACCGAGAACAACATCAGATGTCGGACACATTTTGGGAGGTTAATATCATAAAACAGTGACTCAAATTATAATCTAGGTATGTGAAAGCCTTCTTCCGTGTTATTCTAGCTGGTATGAAATATTTCAAATAAATGCCAACTCACCATGAGGAACCATTCTAGGGCTGTTTGGTACAAGCTTCAGGCGTTCACCACGGGCTAAGTTCTTGTTCATGGTGTTCTGGTTGACGACACTCTGACGGTATTTCTGTGGAAAAGGAGATGGCATCTAGTAACTCTCATCAAGAATGATTACTACTAGTACTACTAATACTGGAGGAATGGATATAGAAAAAAGCAGATGTTTATGTGAATGAGTCTTGTCTTTGGATAACCATGTTTGCTCTATGTCAGACCTCTGACCTGATAAGTATTCATGTAAGGATTTTTTTGCATTCAATAAATATTCCTCAGGACCCTCATAGCAATAATTCTGAATGCTTACAATAAAATAAGATAATTTCAAAATTAAAAATATATTTAAACCTGCCTGAGATTCCTTGCCTTCAGTCATGAGCATAACAATGCGGCCTTCTCGCTTACGACCAGTACGACCCATTCGTTGGATGAGTCGAATGGGGGAATTATGAGCGTCGAAACATATGATGAGGTCCACATCACCAATATCCAATCCTTCTTCCCCCACGCATGTCGAGATTAAAGTGTTGTAGCCTCCAGCACGGAATTTCTTCATTACCTGCAATTTCACAATATGATTTCTCCCTCCTTTAAGATTTTCTTACATATAACAAAACCTTCACATGATCCTGATAACAATAACAGAACAACACCAAATATCCATTTATGATCTAGGTATAAATTTTGTGTGTAACTATAGTGAATGTCAAAGAAATGAGAAGAGATGAATGAAGTGGATTAACAAGTAAGTTTCACTACAAGACAAACCATATATATATATATATATATATGATCCAAATTAATGAAGGAACTACAAGAATTTCTTTTTAACCATCATCCTTTGAGTGAATGTCCAATTATAACCTGGCATTCTCTCTTCATTGAACATTACAATACGAGTAGAGCCTCGATTATACGTTCTCGGAAAGTACGCTTTCCCAGATTATTTGTTCAAATTACATGGTCCTGTGAGCATCCTAATTACATCACGTTGCAAAAATCCTGCATTTCTCAAAGAAACGATTTCCCGGATCAACCGTCCAGAAATTTCAGTCCCATCAACGCTAAATCCTCGATCGAGCGTCTTTCAAGAAACTGTATCCCCGTGGTGTAGGGATAGCATGGCTGCCTCTTACCTGGAGGCCCCGGGTTCGATTCCCGGCCGGGTCAGGGACTTTTACCTGGATCTGAGGGCTTGTTCGAGGTTCACTCAGCCTACGTGATTAGAATTGAGGAGCTATCTATCTTACGGTGGGGTAGTGGCCCCTGTCTAGAAATCCAAGAATAACGGCCAAGAGGAATTGTTGTGCTGACCACATGACACCTCGTAATCTTCAGGCCTTCGGGCTGAACAACAGTCGTTTGGTAGGCCAAGGCCCTTCAGAGCTGCAGTGCCATGGGGTTAGGGTATCTCATGAAAGGATGGCTACGGAATACTTATCAATCTTGGTGTTAACGTTCCGTCATTGCGATAATTAGAGCAAGTACTGTAGCCTACTGGAAAAGCAATCGGCGGTGAACTTGCATAAAGGACCATTGTAGCATCGCAATCAGGTGGTATTGTTTAGAGAATTTTCAGAAATCATAAAGCAGAGAGTGGCCATAACAATAGTTGGAAGGAGACAAAGCGCATTTCGACAGCTCTACTTGAGGACGGAACAAGTTTTGTCAAATCGTCGTACTTGTAAAACGTCTACATTACTGTATGTCTAGGGTTAGATGAATTTCTTTTTTTTTTTTTAAATTACTTTTTTTGATTGTATCCCCGAACAAATTTTTGGCACTTCCATAAGGGCACTGTATAGTCACTGGGCTTTTAGGCAGGAATCGAAACTGCTACTTCTCAACACAAATTTAGTATTTTAATATTATCGTATACCATTATGTTAACATAAGATAGGAAACTTAAAAGGGTCCACCTTTTCAATAAAAATAAATGTTATACGTTTACTTACAACATATATTTACACTTGGAACTAGTTTCGACGCTGTTTGGCGTCATCTTCAGCCAAAATGTGGGAAATAGGCATAGGCGTAAGCATGCAGACATTTACATTATACAAGATGTTAAATCAGTGTGATTAAATGAGAGATATGAAATAGTGAATTACAATGTCAGTTTACAAAATGGTCATGAAGGGTGAGTCAAAATTGTATAAACATGAGTTAGGGCTCAAAAACATAATCACTTAAAAAACATATAAACTGCAACAAAACCACGCGGAAGTTTGAGATGAAATTGGCATTGGAGATTCAAATTATTTCAGACACTCTTCCATTGAATGTTGCCTGCAAATGTAGTGTAGTACAAAACATAGGTTAGATTTCAACAAACACAATCGTCTCAAAAATGCACATAACATTTTAAAAATATTTTTGGGTTGAGATGAAATTTGGCAGTTAGGGATTGAAATCACTTTTCACTAAGCGTCAATTCAAAACCAGCTGTGAAGGGTGAGACAAAATTGCACAAGCGTGAGTTTGGACTCGATAAGTGCAAAACCTGAAACACATGCAACACACTCGAAACTGTAGGTTCGCGATGAATTTGGCACATCAAGGTCTGCGTTCACTCATTCATTGAATGAATATGTTCTCAGTTCAATACGGACAAAAAATGAAATTCTTAGATTTAAATACCATTATGTTATCGAGACCAGAACAGATGTTGCACCTTACATACATGAAGCCATGGGAGGTTTTGAGATTGCCTATTACTGGTTTGGCCCTAATATAAGACTGGGAATTTTATGTTTTTTGTGTTAAAATATTATAAAAATCAGTCATTTTATATGCACATGCTATATTTAAAAAGTTTGTATCAATTCCCACTTGTATTGACTTGCACAGCGAGTGCGCTTTCCAAACTGAGTTCAAGGTCACGAATAACCGTAATTTCTGAAGTTCTGATGATATTTTTTCTCTTTCCAATTTGACTGTGATTAGTGACGGGCAGAATTGAATATAATGCATTTAAGAACTTTTGAGAATCGATATTTTCATTCGAAACCATATTCTCGAGTTCAGCATAACCTTTAAAAGTTGATGTAGGTCTAATTTACGTGGTACAAGATTTCCATAAACTGACTACGAAGCGAACAGTATACCGGTGACCAAATTACAATGGAAGATTTTAAAAAAAAGGGAGAGGGGGGATTTTGCCATCCTGATGGGTGTTTTTGTATCTAATGTGCTTTATTCTATTAGATTAGAGAATTAAAAACTACTTGTGGTCAATTGTTGTTTGGCTTGGCATTATTAGATTTTTTGAAGTGTTTAGCTGATCAAAGTTGCTGAACTGAAAGAAGTTTTCATGGGAAACTGACGAAGTTTCCCTGGTAAAACTGAATGTAAGTTTCGAGATTTTTAACTTGCGTACCAGAAATTAATGAAGCCGGCCTCATGGTCTAACTTGCCTGCCTCTCACCCGGAGGGTCAGGGTTCGATTTCCAGCCAGGTCAGGCATTTTTACCTGGATATTTGTGATTTAGGGAGAAGACAACAGGAATATTCAAGAACAGTTGGATGTGGTGAATGGGAAGATCGAAGAATGTGGATTGAAAATAAGTGTAGAAAAGAGTAAAACTCTTGTTATGACTAGAGGAGAGAAAGAAAGGAAAGGTCAGATTAGACTTGCAGACAAGCCCCTGGAAGTAGTGGAGATGTTCAATTACCTGGGGAGTGAATTAATGGAGAATACTCGACTGGATGATGAAATTATTAAGAGGATTCAAGCTGGAAGCTGTTTCTATCATAGTGTAAGAAACATGTTATGGGTCAAAGATGTGCCAATGGAAGCAAAGGAAACTATGTACAAGATGTATTACATACCCATAACAACTTACGGAGCAGAAACTTGGACAATGACAAAGAAGGACGAGAGTCGAATACAGGCAGCCGAAATGAAGTTCTTGAGGAGTATGACACAGAAGAGTAGAAGAGACAAAATAAGGAATGAGAAAATCCGGGAAGAAATTGGAGTGAAAAAAATGAATGATAGAATAGAGAAGAGGCGATTAAGATGGTTTGGGCACATAAAGCGAATGAGTGATGAAAAAATGCCAAAAAAGGTGATGGAAATGCAAGTGCAAGGAAGGAGAGGATGCGGACGACCACGATTGAGATGGAAGAACACAATCCAATGCAGTATTAGAGAAAGAAACCTGCAATGGGACACAGTATTGGAGGAGGAGCGATGGAAAGACCAAAGAAAGTGGAGAGGAACCATATTTGCCTCTACCCGGCTACAGCTGTGTAATGGGAAATGATTGGTGGTGATGATGATGATTATGATGATGATGATGATGGTGATGAGGGCTGGTTCCAAGTCCACTCAACCTACATGATTACCTTTAATTGAGGAGCTATCTAATTGTGAGATGGCGACCCTGGTCTAGAGAGCCAGGAATAACAGCTGAGAGGAATTGTCACACTGACCATGCGTCACCTCATAATCTGCAGGCCTTCAGACTGGACAGCGGTCGCTTGGTAGACGAAGGCCCATTGAGGCTGTATTTTGGTTTGGTGCGGCAGTGTTTGTAAGATTATAATTACACATATTTCATTCTTGTGACGTTTAGTCAAATTGATGATGGTTCATTCGCTCCCGGATTTTCCGTTTTCCTGTGTTGTACTTTCTTCCCATGGTCCCGCCAAAAACGGAGAATCGAGGTTCCACTGTATATGGATTTTCTTCTCTGAGCTGTAGGGAAGAATATATGATGACAGAGGATATTGAATGTTTTCAGTACAACTTGAGCAAGCAACCAGATTGCATGTGTTGAAAGGTGAGTGAGGTGTAACATGATTGGCACTGAGCAATATCGAGCGGCGATCGGGAGCTGACAGCAAAGGCAGAAGAAGACGACAGGGCATGCGGTGAAAAAGGGAGAGTTGGGGAAGATTGGCAAGACTATCTTGGCAACGACAGTGATAACCATGCTACTAATTATAGCAGGCATGGAGATGAATCTGCGCCCTGACATGAGCTGGGAGGACTGGGAGAGAATTAAGGGGCTGATAGGGGACGCTGTGAAAGCACATACTGGAGATGTACTGGTAAAGGAAATGAGAAAGGAACAAGCTAAGGGATTTGAAGGTATGAAGGAATGGTTCAAGGAACAGTGGGGAGTCACGGGATAAAAAAATAGAGGAGAATGAGAGAGCAACGGGAGTGTTAATGGAGCAGATGAAAAATCTGGAAAAGGAGGTGGCTACTCTGAAGAATGAGCTCGGTAACGTTAACCAAGAAAGGATGAAGAAATGGATATATATCTATGGGTTACAGGAAGAACGGAGTGAAAATAAAGTGAATCTTATATATAAAGTGGTGGATCTTGTACAAAACAAGCTGAAAACTAACTTCAGTGAAGTTGATATAGACGAAGTTGAAAGAGTAGGAAAAGTGTAAGGCAGGAGGCCAGTGAAAATGAAGTTGATGGCAACCATAATGGTGGAAATAGCGTTAAAAAAGGCAAGGAACTTACAAGGTGAAAAGAATTGGATAAACAAAGACTTGGGAAGAGAAGCAATTGGGAATATGAAAATCTTAAAAAAACATCTAGGCAGAGCTAGACACCAAGGTCTTAAAGCATTTATTAAGGATCAGAGGTTAGTGGTATCAAATGGTGTCTGGTGGCGTGTTTGGTCTCTAACGAAACTAAAAGGCATGGAGGAAGAGTTAAAACAGGAAGAGGAGCGGTCGAAGTGGTCAAGAGATAGACAGGAGAACGCCCAAGAGGAGGGAGGAAACGCAGTAACGATGGCTGAAGCGCCGAGTCAAGAAATCAGTGCAGTGCAATATAGTGTGAGTGAAAAATGAAGTGTGCAGGCTCAGGAAGTGTTAACAGCTAGTATTCCTAAAGAAAAAGCGGATACAGTGATTGTCGAACTGGGGGGGGGGGAAACAAAAAAGGGAGAGATATTATGACCAAGGGGAGAAGCAAGAGCCTGAAGGACCTGTGGGGAAAAAGAAATAAAGTCTTAGAAGATAAGGAGAGGAAGGATGACAATAAAGCGTTAAAGAATGATGGAAGGGAGGTAGAAGCTGAGAGCGAGAGGGTGACGAGAAGTAAGAATAAACGTGGCAGTTTGGAAGGTAGGGAAAAAAAGCTGTAACTAGACTGGAAGATAGGTTTTGTTAATACTGAAGGTGTATTGAGTAAAATAGGTAATAAAGAAGTGAAAAATTTAACAGGAAGTTTTGATATCGTAGCACTTTTGGAAACATGGCTAGAAGTAGGCAGGGAGATAACTTGGAGGGGATTCATGGTGAGACACAAGTCAAGAAAAACATTAAGCAAAATGGGCCTTTCGCCCGGAGGAACAGCGGTGCTAGTTAAAGAAGAGTTGAATGAATGTATAGAGGATATTGAGAGTGACATTGAAGGGGGTATCCAGAAAAGATTTAACATGGGGAGAGAGGCAGGGAGAGATAAACATGTGTGCTTGGCTTTTGCCTACTGTCACCCCAAGGTATCTCCATATGCAAATGATAAGTTCTTTGAGGAATTATTAGTAGAAATTAGTATCATTAGAGGGAGGTATGAGGAGGACGGAATATTGTTACTTGGAGACTGGAATGCCAGAATAGGCAAGCGGAGTCCGAGGTTTA
This sequence comes from Anabrus simplex, assembly GCF_040414725.1. NCBI lineage: Eukaryota > Metazoa > Arthropoda > Insecta > Orthoptera > Tettigoniidae > Anabrus > Anabrus simplex. The sequence continues at coordinate 48,993,719 of NC_090269.1, read as the reverse complement.
GTAAAGAAGGTGAGTTGACAGTAGGGTCAGGAAGAAGTAGTAATGATAAGGTAATTAATAGCTACGGTAGAAAACTTTTAGAATTCTGTGAAGTCGAGAATTTCTTCATCTTGAATGGCTATTGGGAGGGGGACAGAGAAGGTAAAATGACCTATATTACTGAACAAGGGGGGGGAGCGTTATTGACATAGTAATGAGTTCAGAGGACTTGCTAGAGAACATTAAAAGCATAGGGGTGGAGGACTGGACCGAATTGCACCACGCTCTGGTATGGGTTAGATTGGTGAGAAGGAGAGAGGAAGGCAAAGAGGAAGAGAGAAAACATCCTGTAGAGTGGGGTAGTGGTTATACTAAATATATATGGACAGAGAACTCAAAAGGAGAGCTAGGCGCACTTATGGATAAAGAGATACAATTAATTAGAATTGGCTGGGAAAGGGTGCTGGAGGAAAATAATATAGATAGAGCACTGGAGTTATTAGAATACCCTATAAGTAGAGTGACACGGGCAGTCAAACGCAGCAGAAGGGGGGAAAAAAAAAAAAAAAAAAAAAAGGTGATGGTTGGTATGACAAGGAATGTGAGATCCGCAGAAAGGCAGCGTTAAGAGCATTAAAAGAGTATAGAGCAAAAGGAGGGAGCAAAGATCAAGAAGTATTTTGCAGGCTGAAGAAAGAGTACAAAAGCAAAAGACCAATCAAAGCTAATAAATAGGGAATGCAGAACGAATCAAACTGAAAGAATATGGGAGAGAATAAATATGATTAATAAAGGAGGGAAGGGACTGAAGAAAATGAATACTGATTAAGTACAGTGGGTGGCATATTTTAGCGAGCTATTAGGAGGAAGAGACGAATGGGAGTATAAGGAAAGAAGGCAGGCCTTGTGGTCTAATATGGAAGTATACATGAACTAGATAGGGACTTCACGCTAGAAGTAGTCCAGGGGGTGATTGGGAAACTGAAGATGAAATCAGCGGGGGAGAGGAATGGTATTAGTAATGTATACTGGAAATAAATAAGTAAATACAGTCAGATGGGAGGATTGTAAAACTATTAGACAGGATTTTCAATGGGCTGAAGGTACCGAAGGAATGGGAATATGGGATAATAAGCCCAATATATAAAAAGAAACGGAATAGAAATTTACCAAACAACTACCGAGGAATATCTCTTTTAGATTTTTTGAGCAAACTTTATACAGGAGTCTTAGCTAATAGACTGAAAGTAACGGTATAATCTCCAAATACCAAGGAGGATTCAGGAAGGGGAGGCAAACAATAGATAATATCATGATTGTGAAGTTGATAACGGAATAATACACGGTGTGGGAAAGAGGCAGCGTATTTTTGGCAACGGTCGATTTTTTTAAAGTGTTCGACACCGTGAGTAGAAGAGCATTAATAGAAAAATTAGGGAGGCTGGGAGTCTCTAGGAAAATGATACATGCGATAGAGACGCTGTATCAGAGTATATAGTAGCATCAAACTAGAGGATAATGTAGTAAGCAAACCGACAGAATGCAAGCTGGGTCTTAAACAGGGCTGAAAATTATCACCCATATTATTTGTATTATTTATAAATGATAAATTGGATGGGCACGGAGGGGCTAGCTGGGCTGTCCCGGCGGTGAGCAATATAGAGATCCCAGGCCTGATATTCGCAGATATTCTGTTAATGACGCTGACAAGGGGTGGATTAGAGAAAAGTTTGGATAAATTAGCAGATTACGCAAATAAGCGGTCGCTGAAAATTAACTGTAACAAATCGAAGGTGATGATTATAAGTAAGAGGAAGAGGGCAAGTAAGGGAATGGAGAATCCAGGGGGCAAGAATGGAGGAAGTAGATAGATTAGACTTAGGAGTGCTACTAAATAGCAAAGGAGGATGGGATGACCACATCAAGAGATGAAAATTGAGAGGGGTTGCAGCTCTCACCTCAATAAAAATTCTAGTCGCCAAATACCCTGGGGTAAGCTATAAAATATTGAGGCTAGTGCTAAAAACCTTGGTCCTAAGCAGAGCTTTATATGGGGTTGAATTATGGGGATTAGATAAGAAAAGGGTTAGCTTGAACCAAATAATATATAAATTCAGTAAGACTGTTATGAGATTACTGCAATGTACAGTCAATGTGGGGGCATTAATCCTATGTGGAGAGTTTATCGAGATAGATTGTGTTAAAAGGGTATTAAATTATTGGTCTACACTGAGAAGGGATGGAGGCAGTATTTTGCAGCAGGAAGCATATAGACATGAACTGGAAGGAATGTATGATATGTGTTGGCTAGCAAAAATTAAAAGTTATGTTGAGAATTTGGGTATGGGATATATTTGGCGGGAAAGATGGAAGGGGAAAAATAGCAGAATGCAGAGGGCCCTGACAATGAGAATTAAGGACATGCAGATGCAGAATTGTTTGGAAGAAAGTAGAGAAAGGCCTTCGCTCATCCTATTTTATAAGGTCTACCAGATCTCGAATTTAAGTATAAGATTTGGGGAAGGAAGATTAAAGTGTGGGATATTATGGTGGCTGATGGGGTTGCATAGAAATAGGGGATAGATCATGAGGAAAGAAGATAAGTATGATGATCTTCATTTACTTTGTGATTGTATAGGGACAGAGAAACTAAGGGCAAAGTTTCTAAATGTGAAGCAGCAAAAAATGTGTAGGCAAAAAGATGAGCAAAAAATTACAGTATGGATAGTGAGCCAATGGAGAAACGACAGCGGCCTGAATAAGTTTTTATGCGCAGTTAAAAAACAATGTCTAAGGAAAGTGAGAGGTAGTATATGATGTAATAACCTCGAATGTAAACAGAGGAGTAGCCAGCATAAGTAGGTCAGTAGGCGATTGGCACTCAGCACTTTAAATGTTATGATAACGTCGGCATGAAGTGGTAATTCTACCAGACATGCTGACAGGATAGGATCAAATCAAATCAAATCAAAATCTCTTTATTTGCAAATGAGGTATCTACCTCGGTGGCAAATGGTACACTAAAATACATTATTGTCAAGCACTAAATTTTAAATTAACATGAGAAGAAAAACAATTTTTCTAGAATACAATAATATACAATTTATGCTAACAATTTTTTTCTAGTAAACAAACAGATCATCCTTAATAAATTTATATTGTTTACAAAATTCTACTTACAATATCTCTTATACTTACAAACATAGTCAACTCATATACAGTATGTGGATTTACTTCAAATAATACTATGCAACTGGTATAAGATAAAAAAATTTACATTGAATTTATTTACCTTTTTTTTTTTTTTTTTTTTTTTACCCATTTTGGAACCTAAGTAGCATAACGACCTGTTGCGACTTAACCAGAGCCCCCTTTTGCCACCACTTTTCAGAGTTCCTGAAGGGCCTTCACAGCTACCATAGCGGTCCCAGGGCCCTCGAAGTTCCCACTGTACTTCACCCCTACAGGCAGTCCCCTACTTTGGCTGTCCAAACTCCATGGACCAGGGGATGGAATTAATTTTTTTTTAACACACATTTTTTATTTACAATAGCCTGCACTGGTCGAATGCCCTCTAACATTTCATTTATTTTCCCTGTTGCTGTTTATTCTCTTCTTGAATACCTGTACAGATTTTGGAAAAGGATCAAACATTACCCCTGGTAAACTGTTCCACTCCTTCACGCCCTTCCCAATGAATGAAAATTTACCCCAGTCGCTTCTGCTAAAATTCCTTCTAATTTTATACTTGTCAGTTCTGCCAATAAAATTATTTTCCAACTGAAGCCTCTCACGGATTTCTCCCCATGCTTCTTCTCCTGTATAGGCTCTATATAATCCTATAAGTCTAGTTTTCTACCTTCTCATACTTAAAGTTTCCCACCCAAGTTCCTCTAACATTTCTGATACACTACTGTTTCTCCTGAAATCCCCTGTTACAAATCTTGCTGCTTTCCTCTGCATACTATCTATTTCTTTTATTAGGTATTCTTGGTGAGGATCCCAAACACTGTTTGCATATTCCAATAATGGACGAACCATACTTAAGTAACTTTTTTCTTTTAATTCTTTGTTGCATCCTTTAACTAGCCTCATTATGACATGTAATGATCTGTATGCTTTCCCAACAATGTCATCAACATGACTCTTCCAGTGCAAATTACTTTCAAATCTCACACCTAAGTATTTGCACTTGCCATCTTTTGGGATAACTACCTCATGCAAAGTATATTCAAATTCAGTTTTAAAGCTCCTGTTTGTAAATGTTGTAACAGTTGATTTGCCTCCGTTAACCTTCATATTATTTTCTTCAACCCACTGTTGGATACTTTCAAGGTCCCTTTGTAATTCTGAACAATCCTCAATGTTATTTATTTCCCTATAAACAATTATATCATCTGCATACAATCTTATTTTTGATGTTATATTGTTCCCTAAATCATTTGTGTATATTAAGAAAAGTAACGGACCGATTATACTACCCTGTGCGATTCCCTTCCAAACTTTCTCTTCCTGTGATATATTATTTCCTACTTTGACTTTCTGAACCCTTGGATTTAGAAATGTTCTTATCCAACGTATAACCCTTACGTCCAATCCTATTCTCTCCAGTTTCTTTAATAATATTCCGTGTTCCACTCTATCAAAGGCTATGCAGAAGGATGCAGAAGTAGGTCTTACACGGTTGCTCCATCTTTCCTCTTTTACTATCTTTTGTCCTAACTTTACTTTAAGATTTATACTGGTTTGTTATGTAGCCGTAAGAGATTACGTAACATCCCCAAGTCATCTGGTTAGCACCAGGCCTTACCCAGAAGTGAGCACTTCGGGTAGGATCGGTTTTCATTTTACTATCATCCCTAATAGTGCATATTTAGGCCCGTGAGAAGCCTCATGTTGGCCGGTAATTCCTCCATTAGTTCAAAATCCATACTGTCTCGTGAGAAGCCTCACATATCCTGGTAATCATAGCTCATAGTTATTTAGGGTGAAACGGCTCATCAGTAGTGAGTGACCGTTTGCCATTCTGTTTACAATTCAACTCTAATTATTACTATCACTGTGATTAATATTCAGTTCTTGCTTGGCTGTATGAATTTGAACATTGTAATGGGCAAAGGCCTGTAAGTTCAAATATTAAATAAATAAATATTAAATATTGAATGTTTACAGGAGATACTGTGAAGGATATCCTTAGGTAATTTTCCAGTTTCCATCATTGGATTTGATATTTCAAGGTTCCTTGCTAATTATCATCAATCACCAATAGGATTTTACATTTTTCTTTCAGCATAAGTATTTCATTTCAAATGCCATAAATCTGGAGATGTCTGGTTCTTCAGTCTGTGCCTCACTAATTGAGATTGCCTCGTCATAACATTACATAGGAAGTTTATTTTAAATTTTTACATTTTTTGCCATTAAAAAAATCCTTCCATGGGACTTATATCCATTCTGTATCACTTTTGTTTACAAACATATACCGACCTCCAAAAGTGGTGAATAAAGGTGAATAAAATGCTTTATTATCAGTAGAACAAATACTTAAAAGGTGAAAATAAAAGCAGTAAAAAAAAAAGTACAACAAGGTGTAAATCTGTAAGTAAAGCCATTAAATAAGCAGAGATAATTTCAATTTCTAAAGCATTGTAAAGTAAATATCATAAGTTTACATAGGCCTAATAATAACAAAACTAATAATGGTAATGGGTGCTAGAATTCTAGAATACCGTATTTTCTTGCGTAATTAACACACTTTTTTGATGAAAAATACAGGCGAGAACTTTGGATGCGTAAATTATTCAAGGAATTCAGATATATTCAAAATTATTTGCAATTCATTTACATTTAAAAGATACATCAAATAAAATATATACACAACTGGTTCAACTCATCTGTGATTTATCGTCATTTGGCGTAAAATTCCGGTGTGAGATTTTTTTCTGAAAAGTCAAATAAGTTTGTCAGAGTCAAAGAAGGTTGACTGTTTATAGGACATTCTGTGAAGGATATTCTTAGGTAGTCAGTCTTCCAGTTTCCATCATTGGATTTGATATTTCAAGGTCCTTGCTAATTATCATCAATCACCAACAGGATTTCACAGTTTTCTTTCAGCATATGTATTTCATTTCATATGCCATAAATCTGGAAATGTCTGGTTCCAGGTCCACTCAGCCTACGTGATTACCTTTAACTGAGGAGCTATCTAATGGTGAGATGGCGACCCTGGTCTAGAGAGCCAGGATTTTTTTTTTTACAACTTGTTTTATGTCGCACCGACACAGATAGGTCTTATGGCGACGATGGGACAGGAAAGGGCTAGGAGTGGGAAGGAAGCAGCCGTGGCCTTAAGGTACAGCCCCAGCATTGTCCTGGTGTGAAAATGGGAAACCACGGAAAACCATCTTCAGGGCTGCCGACAGTGGGGTTCGAACCCACTATCTCCCGACTACTGGATACTGGCAGCACTTAAGCGACTGCAGCTATCGAGCTCGGTGGGAGCCAGGAATAACAGCTTACATCAGGTAAGTTGGACACATGGGTTTTAAGTACCGACACTGGAAAATATTCTTCCCGTTATGAGCTGACAATACGACCTGAAGTGAAATAAATTTGAACTAATAAAAGTACAATTCATGCAAGTACATAATGATGACATACCGGCAACAAAAATCAACAGAAAACTGTCCAACACGAGAAGGGACGGCATCGAAGGAGGGACCTTGCTGGATTTCTCCAAACCGTTCATATCCAATCTTGTACGAGCGACGTGTCTGTCCACCCTTCTTCTTGGATACAAACGCAGAAATTTTACTTTAGGCATTGTTTTTCGTTTTAGAACAAAGTAAGGTGAAAGCTTTCTGCCATCAGCTGTTACAGCAAGCATTGCAGTACATCATTATTTTTCGCTTTCGTTACTGCGTACGATAACACTCGATGTCCTTTACAAATCGAGTGTTCGACTTGGTGGCATATGGAAACTTATAGGCGTCTGACCTGCGGTTCCTATTTGGGAGATCAAATATTCCTTTACTTTATGCTTCTCAATCACAAAGCGATGAAAATCAATTACTTTTTTGGTTGATATCACTCCACATTTTTTTGGCATAATATTGCTCTTCGTCAAAGAGAAACTCTATCTCTCCTCATAAAATGAATCATCCAGCAGTGGTTTAGCTTCAAATCTGAGACATTGATTCCATGTGCAGCAGCTGTTTCTCGTCCTTTAAAATACAGCATTTCGCGAGAAACGGCATATCCAACATTGCGTAACGAAATCATATATTTAAGCAGATCTTCGTCTACTTTCAGAAACTTGCCGCCTTTTGGTCCGTGAAATGCTTTGCGAGACTTGTTGGTCGCTTGAAGTGCGCTTCTCTGTTACCGCAGTGGCGCAAGTTGCATTTGGACACTGAATTCTTGCTCACTGTGGACTAACAAACAATTTTGAGATCACAGAAAACACATGTCCCGTACCCGAAACACTCGTAAAATATGTTTGTACCATACTTGAATAGAGCGTCCACTAGTCACTTCTGCGCTGATTCTCTCACTAAATTAGTGCAATGGTATTTCCTATTGACTGATAACAGCATGTTGCCCAGTATTTGGAATGCCCGATTTTGCAATAGGAAGGCTGCTACTTGAGTAGTTGACTTCTCTATTTCAAAACGCATCCGAAGTTGCGCGATGGATGTTCAAAGAACCCAAACATTTCTTTTTCTCCACTTTGGACCCAAAAATATTGGGATGCGTAAATTATGCAATAAAATTTGGTATTCACTTTACTACACTAACAATTCTCCTCAGAAATTAATCCTTTTAGCATTACAGTTGAGCCTCATCCCAAGGCCTACACTATAACAAATGTCTATATCAGTGTGCTGATAATAATTGACTGAGAAAGGTGTTCCAGTACGTAATATGTCTGGTTCCACAGCTAAATGGTTAGTGTGCTGGCCTTTGGTCCAGGGGTCCTGGGTTCGTTTCCCAGCCAGACTGGGGATTTTAACCTTCATTGGTGAATTCCCATGGCTGAGAGAGAGAGAGAGAGAGAGAGCGCGCGCGCGCAGTCCTCAGCACTAGAATTCGTCACAGATAGGGCCCCATCCTCACAGATGGGGAATTCCCCTGTAAGGCATCAACTCGAAAGACCTGTTACCAGGCCTCTCCAGAGACCACAAGCCATTATTATTAGTACTTAATGTCCACCATCTTCCTGGAACGAGTATGAACGAACAAAGGAACACAAACTAAAGACAGATGCAAAAGTGATAACAGCTAAACCTTTTCCAGCGTCAACCACTTACAAGTGTCAAGGTAATTATTCGCAAGCTGCATGAACCGCTTATGAGCGTCAGATACTCATATTCCGAGTAGAATTCATGTGGTCGTGCACACATGTTTTCCGTGGTGTCAGCAGTCGAAGCAATATGGCTTCCATGCTAAAACCCCCAAGTGTAAACAAAGTAATTTAGCAAACAGTGAGACTGAGCAAATGCTCTTGCTTTCCGATGAAAGTGAAGACGAAATTATTCTTCCAAATCGAGTGATGAATTCCATGACGACAGACACAAATGTGAAGAAACTGAAAACTTTCAGACTGACTGGATTACATTTGAAGGGCTGCACAACAGATTCAGTTTTACTGGCAATAGTGGGATTCATGTTAACTTTGGAGATAATGATATAGATGTTGATTCCCATAGGAAACCTGAAATATTTGTCCCGAATGAGTAAATTTATAGGATAATTCCGAACCATTGACAATAATTAAACATTTTCTTAGTGATGAAAAATTATCCGAAGGAAAAAAAATTACGCAACACGTGGAAAATTAATGCTTGGTTAAGGGGTTAAGAAACAAACCATTCCAATTCCTCTCACAGAAACGGTTACAGAGGTAGAACACAACTCCAATAATTCTCACCATAGGAATAACATGATTAAGTACAACTTCAAGAATTTCCTTACCATTAACTGCTGTTTCTGAGAAAGTCCTCGAGACTTTTTTCCAGAAGACTGCCCGATAAAAGTCATGGGCTTCACAAGTGGGCGATGGCGAGAAAGGACATGGCAAACCTCGACCACGGTGTCACGATACTGAAATAAGTATTAAACAAATGAAACAATTATTACATAAGATATCACATAAATCTTTGGGCATCAGGGAAATGAAGAAGCATACTAAGAAATGAAGAGTAAAGTAGTTTCTCACTGATTTCCTCATTGAGCCAAATATGCTATCACATACCAGTCTGATAAGCCTATTGGAAACTAACACTAAACCAACTTTCACACCATTCACCATAGCAACTGGCTGCATAATAAACAGTGTTACTATCATCGCTTATACCTCAAACATACCGTATTTTCTCACGTAATTAACACACGTTTTTGACGGAAAAACACAGGCAAAAATTTTGGATGCATAAATTATTAGAGGAATTCAGATATTTAAAATAATATTTACAATTTATTTACATTTAAAAGATACATGAAATACAATATACACAACACTGGTTCAACTCATTTGCGGTTAACAGTCATTTGGCGAAAAATTCCAGCGTGAGATTTTTTCTGGAAAGTCAAATAGGGTACATCAGGTAAGTTGGACACGTGCGTTTGAAGTACCGATACTGGAAAATATTCTTCTCGTTACGAGCTGACAATATGACCTGAAGTGAAATAAACATGTACTAATAAAAGTACAACTCATGTAAGAACATAATAATGACTTGCCGACAAAAAAGAAAAACTGTCCAACACGAGAAGGGCTGGGCACCGACATATTTACCCAAACCGTTTGTATCCGGTCTTGTACGAGTAATGTGTCCATCCACCCTTGTTCTTGGATACGAATGTGGATCCCTTGCAGAAATTTTTACTTTAGGCATTGGTTTTCGTTATTGAACAACATACGTGCAAGCTTTCTGCCATCACCTGTTACAGCAAGTATTGCCAAAGAGAACAGCAATGCAGTACATCGTTTCGGCGTAAATGATCACTCCAAGTTTATATGATGCAGTATTTTGAATACTTGCTCTCTGTGGAGTAACAAAAAACTTTGAGGTCAGAGAAAACGCATGTCCCGTACCTGAAACACATGTAAAATACGTTTGTACCAGAGTGGAAAAGAGGGTCGCTAGTCACTTCTGCGCTGATTCTCTCACTGAACTAGTGCAGTGGTATTTCTTACTGGCTGATAACAGCACGTTGCCCAGTATTTGGAATGCCTGGTTTCGCAACAGGAAGGCTGCTTCCTTGAGTATCTGACATCTTTATTTCAAAACGCATCCGGAACTGTGTGATGGATGTTGGAAGAAATGGGTGCGTCAAATATGTGAACATTTCTTTTTCTCCACTTTGGACCCAAACATATTGGGGTGCGTAAATTATTCAAGGATATTAATTAAGCGAGAAAATATGGTATATCAATTGTGCTAAATTTTGGATATGTTGTAGGGAATAACAAATTCCTAACACACATTTTCCCTTTCTCTTTCATTGCACAAAATTGGACGAGTAAAATACTTCCCATAACTCCACCACATGGATGTTACCATACAATCACTGTATGTAATTACAAGTAGATCTTGTTACATTTGAATAAGATAAAAAGCAAATTATTTATTTTGAGGAATAATGAAAATTATATTTTGTGTTGTCGGGCTAATGAAGGTCGCTCGGTTCACACTCAACACGAATAAATAACATCTCAGCGGCCTAAGGGGTAAGTGATATTAACATTTACTCATCTTTACTGCTTAGCTCATTCCTTTTGAACAAAAAATTTAATAATAAATGTTCTCATTTACAGTCTACACATGCTTGGCATTCACACCATCCATCACAATTTAGATGTCCCTTTTGACCAACATGCTAGCATTCAGCACTCACCAACACCATCAAGCTGTTCTACTTACAACTTCACTTCACTAACAAGATTAAAGGCTTATTTGAAGTCAAGATACTCCAATCAAGTTGTTGTTTTACTTTAACATTTAATCTCTTCGCTATGGACTACGCCAAATGTTAAATCTTTAATTACTTTTACAAGGCAAATATCACGAGCCAAAGACTTCAACCTGTTGTTTTCTTTTTTCAATTTTACGACATTATTCCCGAATAAGGTCTAAATGAACTATTCTCATATCCCTTGAATGTATTTCCTAACATACCAAAAAATGTAATACGTAAAAACTCAAAATAGACCACTGGTACTAAGCCCTGTACTATGTACCCTTGATACAACTATTTATCAACAGCTAACGGCTGTTATTGTTGTTATTCACAACAGTACCAAAAATTGCTTATTCATTCTTTCTTTTCGACTGCCCCTATTTTAAGTTTGTAAACAAGTTAAGATACTCCAATCAAATTGTCAGTTTATGACAAATGTCAAATTATCAATTACTTATTGCAAGCCAATAATATCGAACCTAAGACTTCAACCAGAAAGTTTTTCAATTTTTTACAACTTTACTTCTGAATAAGGTCTCAATTAACATTCTCATATTTCTGGAACGTTTTTCCTAACATTCCGAAAAATTGTAATATTTAAAAATTCAAAACAGACCACTGCTACTAAGCACTGTACTATGTACCTTTGTCACAACTATTAATCAACAGCCAATGGCTGATATTGTTGCTATCCACAATAATACCAAAAATTGTTATTGAATTTTCCTTTAGACTGCTCCTATTTTAAGTAAGTTAATATTAAATTTTAATAATTATATTTTAATTATAAATCAGGTGCCTGATTTAACCTTGAGGAGGTATAATGACTGAAGATGCCTTCTACAATGTACGAAAGGCGAAAAATGTCTCACATTTCATAAGGTAATAAGGATCAAATATTATTTGTATAAGACTATAATGTATTGAATAGGTGGTTAAATAATAAATTAATTAGCATCCTACAAGTATATTAACAACTGCTATCGGCCACATTATTTAGGCTTTATTACAAAAACGTGTTATCCTCCTTCATTTTGAATTTCCTTTTTTTAGAGAACAGCAGTCGACGGGTATTACTAATCGACTCCAACTTCACCTTTGAATGATGACGAGAGAGCTTGCAAGTGCACATAGCAAGAAAACGATACCATACCGAAGATAAACGATCGCATTTTGTGCCAAATGTTTCAGTTTTCTTATTCAAACATCGTCACCTAACCTAATTCAACTGTACTGTATGTATCATGAAAACATATTTCAAGTGCCGGTAAGAAATGATAATATTCTCGCTATAAATTTAGATGGAAATATGAAATTTAAGCAGACGCGAGTATATAAACTAACCTCTGATATCGGTGATGTGCTCTGCCATATCTTGAGGTGTATCGCAATCTTACTTAATTTCAGTGTAGAGTATTAGAATTAAGCTATCATTAACTTAGCCTTTATTTCTAACGAGTTAATAATTGCTATCAACCATGTTAAGTAGAAGTCCGTTATAGCGAGAATTCATAATGGCAAAAAATTTACTCGCTATAGCGGATTGTCGTTATATCCGATTTTTAGGAAAAGTCAGGAAAACCCCCATACACATTAAAATCAGTACGAAACGGCAATCAGTTTGTTCAAAACTTTGTTTTTGTGGATAATATCACACTGCGGCTCACTTGTTTGTTGTTTTTCGAAATCCGATACTACGTGAAAGTGTGTGTTTAATTTCATTCTGAAAAAATACATTTCCGTATTTCTTCAAATCCAAGAGGACCCCCACTTTTTCCTTCAAAAAATTTTAATCAGGCTTAAAAAGTGCTTTGTAAAATCATATGAATGTCTTAGTACGCATTTTTGGACTATTTGTAGACGCCGAACATTGGCTTAAATTATGCCATATTTTTTTTGCGGCTGTACAATTTATGCTTTATTTCAGCGGGTTTAATAACCATTAACTTAAAATTGGTATCACAATATCAAAGGGAACTCGTTGAAAATTTGCCAGCAATACACATTCCATGCGTCTCTACAATACGACGATCCATCAGGAAATTATTCTTGCTTACTATGAAACTGTTACTTTCACTCAGCGTCAGATATAACTGGCTACCGCTACACGCACTTCTTGCTTCCCGGATTCAGCCAACTTCGGTGGCTAGCGATGTAAAGGCCTTAATCGCGGACTTTGGAAGTCAACGAAATTATTGCGCCGCGGTATGGCAATTCCACCCTTGCAGTTTTGTGCACATACCTCACAATTTCATCTTCAAATTCTTTAAAGTGTCCTTGTTGCGGGTCATTGAATGCATTTTTTGTGCAGTATGTATTTTTAAGCTATTTTAGTCTTCACGGTAATGCCGAATATTGGCTTTAGTTAGGCATATGCCGTATTTTCTTGCGGCTGCACAATTATTATACATTTCCGAGTGTTTAATAGCCATTAACTTAAAATTGGCATCATAACATCGACGAGAACCCGTAGAAAATTTGCCGGCAATACCTGTTCCACCTATCTTTACAATACGACATTCCAACACGAAAATATTCCTGCTGTCTATAAAACTTAATTTTACTAACCGTCAGGTACATCATACGCGTTATAACTCTGCTGCTGAGTAGCCGTGGCCTTTGTAAGAATTTAAAGGCTCGCATGTTTTGATGTCATTCTGCAGATTTGAGAAATGTTTTTGTAGAGTATGATAGAATGTCATTCTCTCTTCACTATTTCCCGAGATCCAGTGACGTTAACAGGCACAGTACAACCGGTTGCCGCGGCTAGCGATGTATGATAAAGAGGCGGTCATTTCTTGTCAATGAGTTTTGTTTGTGCGCGGGGCGGTGGTGAAAAGAAACAGCGTGATTACTGCAGCAGTTTCCAGTGCTGTTCATTACCATCAGGCCGCGAATGCAAAATGGCCCTTGATTTTTCACATGAGATTCTGATTAAAAAACGTCGTCTTGGATTTGGAGAATTACGGTATCACTCTAGAGGCTTCTATGGCACATATTGCAGTTTTCTTCTTCAAACGGCGTCACCTAACCTAACCATATACGTAGTCCAGCTCCATGGTTAGCGTGCTGACCTCTAGTCACAGGGGCCCCGAGTTCGATTCCTGGCAGGGTCGGGAATTTTAACCATCATTGGTTAATTTCGCTGGCTCTGGGGCTGGGTGTATGTGTTGTCTTCATCATCATTTCATCCTCATCACAACGCACAGGTTGCCTACGGGAGTCAAATCAAAAGACCTGCACCTGACAAACCGAACATGTCCTCGGACACTCCCGGCACTAAAAGCCATACGCCATTTCATTTCAGCGTATATGTATCATGAAAAATCTATTTCAAATGCATGTAGAGAAGTAATAACCTCCTCGCTAAAAATTGACATGGGAATAGCTTTCCGAAATTTAACTAGACGCGAGAAAATATAAACTATCCTCTGAAATCGGTGATGTACCCTGCCATATCTTGAGGTGTATCACATTGTTATTTAATTTCAGTATACGGTATTACATTTAAATTAAGAGATCGTTTCTTTCAGCCTTTATTTTAAACGAGTTAACAACTGCTATCAGTCACGAGATTTACGCATTTATTATGAAAACGTGTTATCTCCTTCATTTTGAATTTTCTTTAGAGAACAGCAGTCGACGGGTATTACTAATCGACTCCAACATTGCCTTCGAATGTTGACGAGAGAGCTCGCAAATGCACATAGTGCGAAACGTTTGTTTTGTTATTCAAATAGTATCGCCTACCCTAACTTAACTGTACTATAGGTATGATGAAAACATACTTCAAGCACCAAAAGAGAAATTATAACCCTCTCCCTATAAATTTACATGATAATAGCCTTTCTGTAACTTAACAGACGCAAGAAAATATAAACTAACCTCGTAATCAATGACGCACTCTGCTATATCTTCAGGTGTAGGCCTATCCCATTCTTACTTGATTGCGGTTTAGTACTGAAATTGATGATGATGATTTCGTGTGGCTATTTCTAGCCGGATGCAGCCGTTGTAAGGCAGACCCTCCGATGAGGGTGGGCGGCATCTGCCATGTGTAGGTAACTGCGTGTTATTGTGGTGGAGGATAGTGTTATGTGTGGTGTGTGAGTTGCAGGAATGTTGGGGACAGCACAAACACCCAGCTCCCAAGCCATGGGAATTAACCAATGAAGGTTAAAATCCCCGACCCGGCCGGGAATCGAACCCGGGACCCTCTGAACCGAAGGCCAGAACGCTGACCATTCAGCCAACGAGTCAGACATTGAAATTGATGATGATGCTTGTTGTTTAAAGGGGCCTAACATTGAAGGTCATCGGCCCCGAGCATTAAATAAAGCGATCGTATATTCAGCCTTAATCTTTAACGAGTTAACAACGGTTATCGGACACGTTATTTACGCATTTATTACGAAAACATGTTCTCCTCTTTTATTTTCATTTTCTTTGCAGAAGAGCAGTCGACGGGTATTACTAATCGACTCCAACATTGCCTTTGAATGTCGACGAGAGAGCTCGCTAGTGGGCATTGCGAGAAAATGATACCGAAGATGATTGATCACATGCAGTATGACTGGGTGCATAAATATCGGCAACGAAAAAATCGAGCGCGCATAATCGCTCGTAATAATGGATGCATCCGTGATAGGGCTCTCGCTGCAACCAAAGGATAATACACAGTTTAATATAGGAATTTCGAAGGGACGGACTAAAATTATCGTTATAACAGGGTTGTCGTTATATACTGTACTCGCTATAGCGAACTTCTAATGTATTTACGTATTTGTTAAGGAACTTGTTCTCCTCTTTCATTCCTAGTTTTCTTTACGGAACAGCAGTTGACGTGTATTACTAATCTACTCCAACATCGCCTCCAAATGTCGACACGAGAGCTCGCAAGTGCACATAGCGAGAAAACGATACCAGTACCAAAGGTCGCATTTAGTGGCAAATGGCAAACGTTTCAGTTTTCATATTTGAACAGCGTCACTTAACATAACTTAACCGTACTATATGCATTATAAAAACATATTTCAAGGGCCAGTAGATGATGACCTTGTCGCTATAAATTTATATAATAGCCTTTCCAAAATTTAATCAGGCACGAGAAAATATAAAACAAACCGCAGGTAGCAGGTAGGGACCCTCTTCAGAGGTAGCCCTGCCCAGGGATTGGTGTCCCTGCCTATGTGAGTCCCAGAGCACACTGACCCGGTGTGTAGCATCTGGTAAGGGTCCCAGCTCAGGGTTACGAGTGAAGGCCACAACGGAATCTACAGCGGAGAAGATTAACTTCTGAATGGTGGAGATTGCTGAAGAGGCAGCCCAGTACTCAGGGAATAATATGAGTACGCCTGGCATCAGCAGCGTCTGTTTCCCATGTCAGGGGTGGCTGCAAGGGCGTCTGTTCCCCATGTAAGGGGTGGCCTAAATAATTGTTGGCAGTAGCTCTAAAATGCCTTTGGGAGTGGCAACCCCATTGTAATCAACGCTCCTGAATAAGATTCGGAGTGACCAACCCCGAAGGCGTTTAGTCTTCATCCCTAGTAAATTTCTTTACTAGTTCGCATACGATGATAAACGACACAGATGTCACTACTCCAGGGAGTATCCAATCTCCCGTCACCAATGGTGGCCCATTCAGGCCTTCGGATTCTGAGGAGCCTGACCTAATCGTGCGGAGAAAGTCGGAGTTCCCCAATATCACCAACCTATTGAGACCCAAAGCTGTCACACACTTTGGAACCATCAATATTCAAACCCTCTGTAAGACTGGAAAACTCAAGCAATTGTCCGACATCCTGCATAAGCACAAAATTGCAATAACAGCAGTCCAAGAAACCCGATTTACTGATGATGTGGCTTTTGGGTCAGAAGGTTATAGAGTAATTAAGGGGAAACCAGCGTCTAAGAACACACATGGCTCCAAAGTTTTTGGTACAGCCTGTTTAGTACGCGATATAATGGTTTCTGCCATCGGATTTACATCAGATAGCGAATGCATCTCTGTGCTATCTCTAAGATGTGGCAACAAGGGATACTCTGTTGTAAATGCACACGCTCCAATTAATGATGACAACAAGAACCGCCCTGAAAAGGTCCAAAGTTTCTGGCATATGCTAGAAGACGAGATCGGTAAGATACCCGGTCACCATGTCAAAATTGTCGTAGGTGACTTCAACGCTCAACTGGAAAAAGAACGACGGTATCAAGATATACTGGGGCCTTACACAGCACATAGATGAGCAAACACCAACGGCAAGCACTTAATTGAATTGTGTAGGTTATATCAGTTGAAGATCATGTCCACAGTTTTCCCCAGAAAGGCAAAATATAAGACCACCTGGCAGTCACCGAACGCAGCTATAGGATCATTTCAAATCGATCATGTTGCAATCAGTGTAAAATGCAGGAAAGAGATCATGAATGTCAGAGTTTGTAAAGGTTGGAATGTTGATTCTGCTCACTTCTTCACACAAATAAAAACCAGATTACTGCCCAAATGAAAGATACCTTCTACCACAATTCCACCAAGGATTGATCCCCAATTCCTGTCGGAGAATAAAGAACGTTTTGCAACTGACATCTTGCAAAAAGATATAATAATAATAATAATAATAATAATAATAATAACAACAACAACAACAACAACAACAACAACAACAACAACAATAATAATAATAATCGTATGGCCTCAGCTACCGTGTGCAGACATTTCAATTTGACACCATCTGGCTGTCTGCTCGCCAATTTCGACGTTCCATTTTACCCTAGGCCCCCACTAGATGGCAGACCGAGTAAACTGAAACTCTCTTGGGCGTCTATGGCTGAGATTTAATGAATTTTGTCGGGTAAACACCAAATGTGTCACCAGAGATCTTTTATATGCCGACATCGTACGACATGGAGTGTCGAATAGACTTTTTTCCGCCATATGGGAAACGACCAACAGCCTTGAACAACCTCGAAGTAAGAGACGACATAGATGGTGGAATACTGAATGTGATCTTGCAGTTGATGAGCGCACCGCAGCCTGGACGAAGTGGTACTCGACTAAACGAAAGGAAGACTGGGAAAATTTCAGAATGATGCAGAAACTGACGAGTAAGACCATCAGACGTGTGAAAAGATCTTACAATCGGTCAAGATTGGAGAAGTTAGATGAAGAATTCAAAATGTACAACACCAGAAACTTTTATCGGGCCTTCAAAGAGGAACTCTCGGGTTATAAACCACAATGCCTTCACTTTAAGAATACAGACGGGGAGTTGGTCACTTGTAACCGCCGGAAGGTGGAACGTTTGGCAAACTACTTTGAGCAGTTGCTCAATTGCGAAGAGCCCACGGAAAGATTACCTGCTGAAGATCCTCCAGAGATACACCTCCCATCTAACCCACCAAAAATGCAGCAAGTTGCTAATGCCATCGGACATCTTAAGAATTGCAAGGCACCCGGGGAAGATGGCATCATTGCGGAAGCTCTAAAAGCAGGTGGAAATAAGATCACAGAGGCCATATACCAGATCTTGGTCGACTGCTGGGAAACTGGCAGGATCCCTGATGACTGGAAATCAGCTATCATACACCCTTTACATAAGAAAGGTGACCGCAGTGATGTCAACAACTACCGAGGGATATCTCTGCTGTCAGTACCATACAAAGTGCTATCAAGGATTTTACTGGACAATGTGGAAAGCCAATGTGATCGAACAACTGGTGAATATCAAGGAGGATTTCGGCGGGGACAGTCCTGTACCGAGCAAATTTTCAACCTAAAAATCATTCTCCAACTAAAACAAGTAAGGAGTATGAACATCGCTGTGGTTTTCGTCAACCTTAAAAAAGCTTATGATTCTATCGACCGCCAGACGCTCTTCTCCATACTGCAAGAACGAGGTGTCGATTACAACACATGCACCCTCATCCAACAGACTCTTACGGATACAACATCTAAGGTGAAGTTCAGGGGAGAACTATCTCAGAGTTTCAAGATAAAAACTGGAGTACGACAGGGTGATGGCCTCTCACCCAATCTGTTTAATCTAGTGCTTGAAAAAGTCATCAAGAACTGGGAATGTACAATGAGGAGTCTAGAAATCAAACCAGTTGCCATTGGAGCCGGGACCCGAAAAATTGAGATCAGGAGCCTAACATTCGCAGATGACATTGCAATCCTAACCAACAACTCTAAGGATGCTGTCATTGCTATCGAAGCCGTGCACGAGATAGCGGTGAAGGCAGGATTACACATATCGTACGACAAAACGAAGTACTTTAAGGCACGGCATCCCTTAAAGCCCCCTTTGACGACCATAAATGGAACGATTGGGAGAGTCAATCGCTTCCGCTATCTTGGCGAATGGGTCCACCCCAATGGTAGAGACGGTACACCCATCTAAGAAAGATATAACAAACTCAATGCAGCGTATCAACTATCCCACAACCATTATAATAAGAGGTGCATTTCGAAAAATGCTAAGATCTGCCATTACAAAACTGCTCTCAGACCACAGTTTTTGTATGCCTCAGAGACCCTCCTGATGAACAAAAAAGGCACCATGGATGAGCTAGAGAAAGCCGAAAGACGTATCCTCAGGAAAATTCATGGACCGAGATTGCTCCCAGATGGAACCTAGAGACTTAAATCGAACTCTGAGCTGTATCGACAGTTAGAATCAGCCAATACCAGCATGCGACGTAGGAGGCTTAAGTTCTACGTACACCTACAACGAGACTGGAAGCTTGTGGCTTAATGAAGAACAGAAGGACTTGGATTCGGCTGGGATTTCAGACATTGATATAGAAGATTGTTCCAAATTTTGTGCTATGGTACAGTCTTGGACCCCACAACCTAGAGTCCCTAGAAGTCAGAAGCCCCTTTCACAGGAGAGAAAGGAGAAATTATCAGCAGGGCTCAAGAGATGTTGGGAACGAAGAAGAGCATCGAGGAAGAAATAGTCATCAGCGCACCTCAGTGGGCTTAAATCAATAATAATAATAATAATAATAATAATAATAATAATACTTTTTTCTTTCTTTTTTTGCTAGGGGTTTTACGTCGCACCGACACAGATAGGTCTTATGGCGATGATGGGATAGGAAAGGCCTAGGAGTTGGAAGGAAGCGGCCGTGGCCTTGATTAAGGTACAGCCCCAGCATTTGCCTGGTGTGAAAATGGGAAACCACGGAAAACCGTCTTCAGGGCTGCCGATAGTGGGATTCGAACCTACTATCTCCCGGATGCAAGCTCACAGCCGCGCGCCTCTACGCGCACGGCCAACTCGCCCGGTAATAATAATACTAACCTCTGAAATCAATGATGCACTCTGCCATATCTTGAGGTGTATCCCATACTTACTTAATTGCAGAATTTAGCATTAAAATTAAACGATCATTTACTTCAGCCTTTATTTTCAATGAGTTAACCTGTTCCCCTCTTTCATTTCCATTTTTCTTTATGGAACAGCAGTCAACAGGTTATTTCTATTTTTTTTTTTTTTTTGCTAGTTGCCTTACGTCGCACCGACACAGGTAGGTCTTATGGCGACGATGGGATAGGGAAGGGCTAGGACTGGGAAGGAAGCGACTGTGGCCTTAATTAAGGTACAGCCCCAGTATTTGCCTGGTGTGAAAATGAGAAACCATGGAAAACCAACTTCAAGGCTGCCGATAGTGGGTTTCGAACCTACTATCTCCCGGATGCAAGCTCATAGCTGCGCGCCCCTAACCGCACAGCCAACTCGCCTGGTGGTATTACTAATTGAACTCTGACATGCCTTTGAATGGAAATTCTAAGTTCCCATGGAGGGAATTAGATATTATTAGATTTTATCTAATTCCCTCCATAGGAACTTAGAATTTCCATTCAGAATTGCTAGACGGGCAATACTTCCATTGTGGAGATTTATCTCCCGTATGCAGTTATCAGACTGTGCCTCTTATAATGGGCTTCTGATAAGTTCACCTGCATACACCGCAGCGTCAGTGGGTAGGGTCTGACACATCCCACTCTGATGAGTCTAGTGTCAGACCTAAGACGAAACACTGGTTGATAGAGGAAACGCCTGAAAAGCCTTACATCTGATATGCCTTTGAATGTCGACAAGAGAGCTCGTTAGTGGACATAGCGAGGAAATGATACTGAAGACGATTGATCGCATGCAATATAATTGCCGGGTGCATAAATATTGGTAACAAGAGGGCATCCGCGTCATAAAGATGCATGTCAACATCGACGCATTGTGCGAGCAGCAGTGGCCGACCTAACATCATCCAGGAACGAAATCCGATCACATGCTGCACCTGCCGTGTCACCAAGGACCATTAAGAACTGTCTGCTTGCAACAGGATTATGATCACGTGTGCCTCTGGCCAGGCTATCACTGAAACCACGACACTGCCAAGCACGGCTACTCTGGTGTCGTGAAAGAGTCGACTGGAGAGGAAAATGGCGCTCTGTTGTCTTCAGTGACGAGAGTAGGTTCTGTCTGTATGCAAGCCCTGGTAAGCGGCCTATTCCAGAGTGCATTCGCCCACGATACCCAGGTCCCACCCCAGGTTTCATGGTGTGGGGGACCAACAATTACAACTCGTGGTCACAGTTGGCGTTTCTGCAGGATGATGTAACCAGTGTCTGCTACATTGCACAGGTTGTTGCTCTCGTGCTATTGCTATTTCTTCGACAGGAAGATGATGTCAATAGAGTAAAATAATATATTATTATTGGTCCACCTTTTCAATACAAAACGAAAATTACATAGGGACTAGTTTCGACCTAGTAATAGGTCATCAGCCTGAAGTAAATTAAAGCGTAAATATCGAAGAAAACATAAACAATGTAAACACAAGTACAGTCTTTTTAAAGGTACATACCATGTGGGAAATTGAGTAGTGATATATTAAAAATAATAACACTTCCAATTGACGAAGCACTGAGCGGAAGTTATGTAAAGTTCGGTGCGCCGTATATTATAAAAGTCCACTGTGCACTAGATGATGTAATAAAGAAGAATAGTAGGTTGAATGCTGGCTTCTTCTTAGCTGTTGTATATTCGAAGAAGATTACGTCATATTTTATAAGGTATTGATAGACGTCAAAATACATGATGTGCTTTTTCGGCAGGACAATGCAGATCGACACACAGCTGCTGCAATGCAATGTGTTCTACGTGGTGTACAACAACTGCCCTGGCCAGCAAGATCACCGGATCATTCGCCAATTGAATTCGTATGAGACATGATGAAACGGGAACTTATGCGTTTTCCAGAGCCTGCAAGATCCATTGCTGAATTGCATCAAAATGTGCACGATTTTTGGTACAATCTATCCACAGCCTGTTTCCAGTCATTCAACCGGGTCAAGAATAGAATGAAGCAGCGAGGATAGGAATTATGTCGGCTGCCGAAGCCTGTCGCACTCCTCTGGGACAGTGATTAATGAATGACAGATGAAATGAAATGATATTGAAAATTGTTGCTGGAATGAAATATGAGAGGGAAAACCGGAGTACCCGGAGGAAAAACTGTCCCGCCTCTGCTTTGTCCAGCACAAATCTCACATGGAATGACTGGGATTTGAACTACGGAACCCAGCAGTGAGAGGAGGCCGGTGCGCTGCCGCCTGAGCCACAGAGGCTGCTTGGTACAATCTATCTCAGGATGCCGTACGGCACCTTTATGATTGTTTGCATGCGCGAATACACGGGTGCATTGCCACCAGAAGGGACACTGTGTATTGATGCGACTGTATGGGCACCCTTTACTATGACGTGTGTTTCTTTGGTGTGAATGATGAACTATCTGTCACAGCACTTGTTCTCGAGGATGTTGCATGTTTTTTTTTTTTCTAGCAGTGAATACTTAATAAACTCTTTTTAAAATAATTCACAAAAAAAACCCTGTAACAATGGCAGTGTACGCTGATATTTGCTCAATTTACTGTAACACCCCATCGTACCAACACACTAGTAACCTATTCCTTATGGGCACTTCTGCAAGTTGTTATAGAATACATCTCCATTCAGATAGACTAGCATGTATGAACTTCCTCTTTAGGAAGCCAACATTAAACTCCTTTAACTTACCTGGCAGAATATCATAACTCTCGTCGTCTCCCCCTTCTGCTCAAACATCTCAAAGTGCTGTACGACAACATCTCGAATGTGTTCCATTTTTGGATGAGAACATATAAATGTTTCTAGCTGGGTAGGATCCTGGAATTTGACAAAAAAGAAAATATGTTATTTCAGTAACTTAGGACTTCTACAACAAAAAATTCTGTAAACAAGAATATTTTCATCATAATAATATAATAATTTCGCGTGGCTATTTCTAGCCGAGTGCAGCCCTTGTAAGGCAGACCCTCCGATGAGGCTGGGCGGCGTCTGCCATGTGTAGGTGACTGCGTCTTATTGTGGTGGAGGATAGTGTTATGTGTGGTGTGTGAGTTGCAGGGATGTTGGGGACAGCACAAACACCCAGCCCCCGGGCCACTGGAATTAACCAATGAAGGTTAAAATCCCCGACCCGGCCGGGAATCGAACCCGGGACCCTCTGAAATGAGGCCAGTACACTGACCATTCAGCCAACGCATCGGACTTCTAACTTCTAACTCAGGAAGCTTTTTGAGAGAATAGTACAAAAAAGGTTGAGGACTGGGAAAAAAAAGGTTGGGACATTAAGGTACAGCTCTACCATTCGCCTGGTGAGAAAATAAGAAACCACAGGAAATCATTTTAAAGCGGTTCAAACTCACCATCTCCCGATTGCAAGCTCACAACTATGCAGCCCATACCACACAGCCAACTTGCTCGGTTATAATTATATTGATTCTATTTAAGTTATTCATGGCCTACCTTACACACACTGGATTTAAGATTATGTTTTATAGTGGTGGAAAAAACTGAATTTTTAAAAGAGAAAATGCAAATTATTCCTTCTCCTTTAAATTACAATTCAAATGTTGGGCTGTGTGGCTCAGACATAGAGCCAAAGTTGGCAGGTTTGAGCCCAGATCACTCTGGTGGGGCTCAGATAAGGCAGCCTCATGTCAGCACCTGGCTCTCGCTTATACTTAAGCACATTTTACAAGTTTTCTACTTATAATCTAACAGAGTTGTGTTACACTAACACTCCCATATAGAAAGAAAATTTAAATGACATACTGTACATTAACCAATATGAATATCACTCACTCTCTAATTATACATATTAGAGAAGTATCCACTCGGTCTACATATACAAGAATAACGCTTACAATCCATCATCATTCACATGCTCACCTGTACAGGTCACACGACAGTCGACAGCTTTCAAAAGGTAGTCTCAAAACAAGATCTTTTGAATTTTGCTAATGAATCACTGTCCCTAACACCAACTGGTAATGAATTCCAAAGTCTGGAACCAATCTCAGTAAAAGAATTGTTATGCATGGATGAATATTGAACAGGAATAGCAAAAGTAGTGCCAGCGCAAGTGTTACAGTTATATAAGGAAGAGAGAAAATGAAATTTTGAGGAGCTGTACAGAGGCTGTGCTATGCAGGAGTTTGTGTATTATTATTTATTATTATTTATTTACATATTTTACGCCCACATTGGAGCACTGAAATCAATACATTTGAGTTAATTTCTTCTTCTTCTTCTCCCAGAACTTTTTCATCCTCTCCGACCTGGAAGCCCTTTGTGTGTCCGATATAGTATATTGTTTCCGTTCAACTGCTTTTAGTTTGAGACTTATGCTTTTGTTCTTCAAAATCCTCTTCTCTTTTCTGTCTTTGATTTGTTGCCGAGTTATACCCAATTCTTCCAAATCGTCCTGAACTTCTTTGAACCAATTATTATTGATTTTATTCTTCAAAAAGTAATCGAATAGTTGTTTCAATATCCTGGTGTCTGCTAATCTTGATATGTGACAGAAAAAGGAAATTCTTCTTTTACGCATTGTAGATATTATTGATTCACATTCACGATAGACAATGTTGTTAGGCAACAATCTCCACTGTCCATCAACTTGGTGTTTTTTATTAATAATTGTTCTAAGAATTCTTCTCTTAGTTTTCTGTAATTTGTCTGTTGTAGATTTTACATTTAATTTGAATAAAGTTTCACTAGCATAGGTTGCCTCTGGTTTAACTATGGAATTATAGTGTTTCAGCTTAGCGTTTATCGAAAGAGATTTTTTTTTTATAGGTTGGCCAGGTAAGTCTTTGTGCTTGTTTAAATTTAGTTGTTCTGTGTTCTATTGCTTCTTTTTCATTTGTGTTCCATGTTATTATTTCCCCAAGATATTTGAATTTCTGAACAATTTTAATCTCTTTATTACTGTTCAGCTGAATAACTGGTAAATCAACTTTAAAAGTTGGCATCATTTCTGTTTTTTCAAATGAAATTTGTAATCCCATTTTTTTAGCTATAATTTCTAGTTGTTCAATTTGAAATTTAGCCTCTTCTATTGTATTTGCAAGTAATGCTAAATCGTCCGCAAAAGCAAGGCAGTTGAGTTTAATATTTCTACCGATCTTGATAGTTGGTTGGCATTTCTTGTTCCATTCACGCATAACCTTCTCCAATGCACAATTAAATAACAATGGTGAAAGTCCGTCTCCTTGTCGAAGTCCAGTTCTTATAGTGAATGATTCTGATAATTCACCTCTAAATTTAACTTTTGCCTTCGTATTTTTAAAAGTCATATTAATGAGGTTAACAAGTTTTTGATGTAAGCCAAATTCTTTAAGGCTTTTTAATAATGAGTCACGATGAATACTGTCGTATGCTTTTTTAAAATCTACAAACGTGATGACCAGACCCTTACTTCGAACTCTTTGGTGCTTCATTATCCATTTTAAACTAATGATTTGATCTGGACAGCTTCTACCTGGTCGAAATCCTCCCTGATATTCTCCAAGTTCTTGGTCGAGTTGTTCTTGGATTCTTGTGTATATAATCTTGGATAAAATCTTGTATGTAATATCAAGTAAGGATATCCCCCGATAATTATTTGGATCGGAGCGATCACCTTTCTTGTGCAGCGGGTGGATTATCGCTGTATTCCATTCCTCAGGAAGCTTCTCCGTGTTCCAAATATCAATGATGTATTTATGTAGGTTTTGAATAGTCTGATCATTAGCATTCTTCCATATTTCTGCTACTATTTGATTCTCTCCTGCTGCTTTGTAGTTTTTAAGTGCATTAATTGCCGTTTTCACTTCATTGTAAACTGGTGGTATAATCTTTTGTAATGGAGTTTTATTTTTTGGGTTAGGATCAAATTCTAAATGTTCCACAGGATCCTCACAATTAAGTAACTCTTTAAAGTATTCTGCAAGAATGTTAGCATTATCCTGATTATTGTGTGCCATTTTACCATTTTTATTTCTTAACATAAGTGTGGGAGGGGTAAATTTAGATTGATATTGCTTGAATGTTTTGTAATAGTCTCTTGTTTTATGCTGATTGAATGTTTCTTCTATAGTGCTAAGCATTTCCTTTTGATAATTCCTTTTAATTGTCCTAATTTCTTTAGCTGTTTGTCTTCTGGCATTAATTAGTTCTTCTCGAGATTTTTCCGTTTTCCTCTGTTGATCATTTATCCATGCCTTGTGTCTTGCTTGAATTGCTTTGTCACATTCCTCGTTCCACCACGCATGTTTCTTTCTCCTTTTGATTGGGGCAATTTCTTCAGCTATGGTTTTAAGTTTGTTGATCATTGTCTCTAATTTGTCATTTAAAGGTGTTTTGGATCTCTCTAAATATATTTTATTATTTATTAAGTAACTGGGATCATAATTTCTCCTTGCTTTGAGATGATTATGTTTGTGTTTCCTTTTTGGTGTTAACTTGATTTTTATTTTTGAGATATAATGATCCGAGTCAATGTCTACCCCACGGAGGACTCTGACATTATAAATTTCTTTATGATAATCTTTATCCATGGCAACATGATCAATCTGAAACTCTCCCAATTTTACGTTAGGGCATTTCCATGTCATAAGTTTATGTGGTCGCCTCATGAATCTGGTGGTTTCCAAAACGAGTCTATGATCTGCACAAAGTTCAATTAATCTTTGGCCATTTTTGTTCGTTAATTTATGAGCTGGCCATTTTCCTACAACTGTGCGATACTTCTTTTCTCTGCCTATTTTAGCATTGAAATCTCCAAGTAAGATTTTTATATGCTCATCAGAGATCTTCGCTAATATGTAATCAAGTTCCTCCCGAAAGTTTTCAACTCCTTCTCTATCTTTATTGTTTTTGTCATTTGTTGGTGCATGGACATTTATTAAAGTATAAGTTTTATTCCCTAGTTTGTGTATTAATATAAGTTTGTGATATATATGTCTTTCATCACATTTTAGTCAGTAAAGTTTTTGATAGTAGTTGTACATCACAGCTCAAGTTAAAAATGAATCAGAGGCAACAGTTCAAAGCTCACTGCAGCTTCATCATTTGTTCCTTAGTTGCGTGAGCAAGGATTATATCACAGTAGTGTACTGTTGATCAAGCACAGGAGCTTCTGAGACAACAATGACTGGTTGCATATTTGATGGATTTATGAGGATCTTGTTTGATCGTGCATATTTGTTTGTTTCAAGTCAGAATTTATGTTTTGCACCGTGATAATTTGCTAATTTTACAAGGGCTGTATACTTGAAGGTCATCTGCATATAAATGGTAACTACATGATTTCAGTGTAGATGTCACTGATGTACAAGGAAAAAAGTAGAGTTCCCAAAACACCACCCTGCAGGGTGCCTACTTTCCTAGGTCGACATTATTAGCTGATGTCATGAGTTGTTACCCACTGCCAACAACCATTCAAATATGTAAAAAATGATTGAGAGTTAGAGAGTTAAACATGTAAGATTCCATTTTCCTAACTAATTGTAAGTCTACTGTGTCAAAAGCACTACTGAGGTCCAACAACATTAGTATGGTCACTTGCTATTCCATAGCAAGGCTGACGTCTTCTGTCACTTGAAGGAGAGCAAGTGCAGTAGTGTACCCTTTCTTAAAGCCTTCTCGTAAGGGGTAAATGAGAGAATGGTTTAAATAGTCTATTGCAATACTTGTTCATATGCAAATAGTTCCAAAGCTGTAGAAAGTGCTGGGAGATTAGAGACAGGATAATTTAGGATTTTGTGTAGCTTGCTCTTAAGTTTCAGCTAATTAATTAAATAGTTGCAGTGTTCATAACAATAAACCAGAACCATATCCCAACTGGACATACAAATTCTGACAACCTGTGCGAAAGCTATGACCTAATAGTAGAAAACAGAAGATGAGGGTTATTGTTTCTAGCCAAATGAATTTGTGATCAGCGCAGTATCTGCAAAACCCCTAATACGGATCTTCCTGTTCCCATTCACACCCGGCACCATCAAACCGCATTTGATGATTGTTTCACAATTCAGGCCATAAACATTTAACCCCAACTGCCCACCCTCCTGCCCTCATAGATTCCGAAGTTGGACATCAAGTGGTGCTTAGATCTAGTGAAGCACCTTGCCTTAACATTATGTAAACACACCTTTTTTTCCCTTTTTCCCATCTGTTTACTCCCCACTCCCTTTACTTCACACACCATCTACTTGTCAACAATGACCACTACCATTATTATTCTATCCTCTAATGACAAAGGTTGCAGCCAAACATTTTGGGCCCACGGCCTTCTTTTATATGCACTGTATCAGCGCATTCTTACACAGTACATTGCTGCTCTCCAGCTGTTTCCTAGATGTATATATCTTTCGCTTCTGCTAGGTTTCTTACCTCAGCATAGTAGATGAAGTTGGATTGTTCGGAAATGTAAATCAACTCGAGTACAAGGAAGCGAAATAATTCTTTATCTGAAGTATGGGAAACAGAAAAGAGAACCAAGTAAACAACAATATAAAACAGAATTAACCTCTCCCAGTACCATCCACTGTATCTCCTTCCCGCTTCGTAAGAGGGTATGTGAACTGAGTGACAAAGTCACGTCCCAATGATACAAGTTTAACATAAAACTGGATGTCTATGACTATGAGCACAATATCACATCTAATTCCAGGCATATTTCCTTTTCTCCATACAGTAAAAATACGAAACATATTAACGTAAGACACAGACATTCATATAAGGACTCATGAAATAAATTTCATTTTGGATCCGTATTGACAATTATGTTAGGCCTATATAAATTGAACAATTAGTATATTGATTTCACCTAGTCAATTATACATTTATTTACAATTCAAACATTCAAACATCTTAAAATTACAGGACATGTTTTGACTGCATTAGGCCATCTTCAGCTGTATAGAATTAACTTAAAATTAATATACTAAAAGTTACAAAACATGAATAAAATTCACACTCATATGACATATATTATTCATAAATTAAAAAGTACGTGTTGAATCATCATCATATGAAGAAGTTGCTAGATGTAATGTGATAGCTGGCAATTAATCATTTTGATCTACATTTGTAAATTTGTAATATTTTAAAAGTTTTTATATTAAGTGGAACAACAATTTTACTGAATCAATTGACATTTTAACATAAAACAAATTTTAAGGACAGAAGAAACTTTTAATTGCATCATCGTCATTTTACAAGAAATTGTTCTAATTTCATTACACTACATCTAGCGACTTCATCTCATAATGATTCAATATGTACTTTTTAATTTAATAAATACCATATATCGTATGAGTGTGAATTTTATCCATGTTTTGTAACTTTTAGTATATTAATTTTAAGTTAATTCTAGACAGCTGAAGATGCCTAATGCAGCCAAAACATGTCCTGTAGTTTTAATAAGATGCTTTTACAATTTTGAATTGTAAATAAATTTATAAGTATTGACTAGGTGGAACCAATATACTAATTTTTCAATTTATATAATATAAAGACTCACCACAATAATAGAGTTATTAGGTTCAGGTTCAGCATAATTCAAAGGACCGAGTTTAGCTTTCAAATCTTCCATAAGCTGTACAAAGGCTTCGTCAGCACTGAGACGAGCTTTCACTCCCGAGAAAGTACCGTCATCCTCCAGCACACCTGAAACATATATAAAGGAGACATGGGAATACAAGTAGTGACGGTAACATAATTACCAGTATACAGAAAAGAGTAAAGCAAAACATGATGACTTAAAAAGGAATTCATATACAGCTAAGTGGTGGCGATTGTTGTTGCAAGAGGAAGCACAATCAGGCAACCAACTTCCGCTGACAACGGACGAAAACATGGAAAAGAACCAACCCTTTGAAGAGTAAGGTAATCAGCAAAAGAAAAAGAAGGGCCTCAAAGGGCATGAAAATGACAGATTCCCAAGGCTTTGCAAACCTAATTCTGCTGTGGTCAGAAAGGAACAAGATTTAGCCAAGGAAGGTGGGATAGGACAGTTAAAAGTGATGAGCCTGATACAAGTAAGGGTAGACAATGTAAGACTCAGCTACTATCCTGAAACGGATTAGTATGATGAAAAGAATTCACATGATTTCTTTAACCCGAGAATAGTCGCTGTACTTATATTTCCATTACCACCACCACCACCACCACCACCACCACCACCACCAATGACACTGCAGCCTCCCTCTCACTACCTTCCTACCCCTCATCCCTCCACACAACACAACACTCACAAATAAGATTGAACTTACGAATTGTTGAGGATAGTAATTTGTGGGTCATCACGACCCACTGCAACAGTTTTCGTATGCATAAATTTTCCTTAGTTTAAATCTGTCTGAACATGTTCTGTGGGAGGAAAATCCAACAGATGGCCCCTAACAGCATTCTTTCGTCTTATGGATGTCATAGCTACAAATGCATTAGTTGCCTGTTCTTGGAATAACAAAAATAAGCATGTCATAAGGAGGCAGTTCCTGAAACAACTTGCCAAGGAACTGGCCATTCATTACATGAATCTCGTTTGCATCCTGGAAATTCTAGCCATAAGCTAAGATCAGAAATAATGCACATTCTGAAAGAAGAGTATCCAATTCCTGATGAACCTCAAACAGATGAGGGTGCCAAAAAACAAAAGAGATGTGCAGTGTGCCCCAAAACTGGGAACAAAAGTTACCAATCCTGTGCAATCTGCAAGAAGTGCATGTGCAGAAACCATGGGAAAACTGATGTGCCTAGACTCCTACAGTGCATGAAAATAAGAAGCTGTATTACTGTAAAATTGTCTTATCTCCATTTGTTTTTAAAAACATCACTTGATTTTGAAGTTCATTAAGTTTAGTTCATTTTCTCAGATTTCCAGTATAGAAAAGTTCACGTGTGGAAAACATTGAAAGTTTTAGTATGATGTCCATTTGAAAACAAACTTAAGTATTGTCTACATTACCCTAGAAAATATTCTAGTGTAATATTTTTTAGTTTTTTCAATATCTAGGTAAACATGCCGAACTTTTGAAACAAGTGTATTTTTTGTAATGATTTTTCAATAATAAATTTGATTATAAAGATGTAAATAAAGGTAATGTCATTCTCATATAACTAATAATAATAATACTTCATAAACAGAACTATAGCACTGTATTTGATACTTTCTTATGTTCTTTAACAAATTAAAATATGGACTGACAATAACTACATACATTTCTTCTTCTTCTTCCTTTATGACCACATAGGATCACTTTAGTCAGTCCGTCGTTCAGGTCTCTTTGAGGGGATTGTTCGGGCTTTGCGGTCCTCCCAGTACTTCTTCAGACGCTCCGATCTTCGTGCCCTTTCCTCAGTTGAAAATGTGCGTGTTGTTGGTTTGTTTTGTGCAAGGGTAAAATGGAAGTTTGTATATTTACAGAACAATATTTCAACTATCATTTTTCTAACGCTTTACTCCAGCGACTAAGATGGTATGGACAATGCGACGCATGGGAGATAACAGATTACCGAAACAAATGTATGATCTAAAACTTGAAGACAAAAGACCAAGAGGGCGACCAAGGTACAAGGTACAAGGACATGGTGAAGATTGACATTGAACAGCGAGGACATACTTTGGAAAGCATCGAAGAAGGAGAGAAGTTCAGAGACCGGAACTGGTGGAGAAGCCTCGTTCGCCGACACATCGCTTAAGATGAAACGATGTGGGATATGTATGTATGTATGTACGTATGTATGTATGTATGTATGTATGTATGTAAGGAAATATTTAACCCAGTCATTATTGTTATGGGCCAGCATACCATTTTCATCCTTCATTAGTTGAGCTGGGGATTTGTATTTTTGGAGTTGCTTTTTGTAGTAATCTCTCAATTGTGTTTAGTTTAATTCTTCTTAAATTAATTTCAGTGCATTCTCATGATGTTCTCTCTTCATTCTCCATAAGATTTGGGTGATTTCCTTTCTTTGTTGTACTATATATTGGAAGGATATTCCTGATTTTTGGGATTAGTATTGAACCGTATCCTGACGGCACATAAGAGACACTCAGATTATTATTTGCCATATTATATAATTTTCTTGAAATAAATTTCAGTCAGGCATGGTAAAAAGTAGTGGGTCGCAGGATAGCTGAGACCGGAAGTCCATGGAGACATCAAGTCGCTGGATATTGCGCGATACTTGCTCGGGACCGTGAGAAGGCTTAGCGTCACCAGAAGTTAGCACATCTCGGCACGTGTAGAAGATGTTGGCCAAGAGGCACATTCAGCCAATTAGAACGCGTGGGTGTGGCAAATGTGGAGTCTGGATCGCGTGGAATTAAAATCCCAGGTTAACCAACATGGACAATTGCATGAAGAACATATCGCTATAAAGGAATCGGTTCTGTTAGTTGACGGATTTCCACAGGTCGGAAAGTGAAATATAATCAGGAATATGCTATAGAAATAATCTGAGTAATTTTATATCATTTGGAGTGTGTGTTATGGTGTGTTATAATTAATATATAAGTCATTGTGAATGGCAAGCACGCTGATTGGCTGCTCTTTTAAACATGTGCGAATCCCATAGCTACAACGGCGTTAGCCAAGCTTCTCTAGAGTCCCAAGCTTTGGAGAGCATCACTCTGATTAAGTGAATCGCCGGAAGTGAACATGGTTCGGTATTGCTCTGATACTGGTGCGTAGATGTTGTCACGTGGATATATAACAGTGTATGGTTTTACGACCGAGAAACAGTGCCTTAGTCGTGAAGTTTACTGAATTAACTGGTGCAGTGCTAAATTGCCGATTTTATTATGGCGCAAAGTTTACATTCCGATATTCTTGTATATTAGAGATAGGAGGATTAGATTGACAAAATCATCCACTTTCCAAGTTAAACACTTGCTACGTTGAGAGTAAATTCAATTTAATTTTGGTCATTTAGAAAGTTAGTAACAGTTAGATTTCATGACGCATGGTATTTCAGAAGCTGACCTTTGTGGAGCTGTATCGCAACATTGAATGAGAAAGGAGTCTTCCAATGTAGGTTGGAAACTGTTTCGCACAATGATTTGTACGGGAATCGAACCTGGATTCATAATGGGAAAAGCTGACGAGATTGTAAGAAATATCAGAGGTTTTAATCCATGCTGATTTATGAAGTTGATTATGCAGGCCGATTGCATGCCTGATGAAGTGAAAAGAATGATGTGCAGTGAATATGTCCCTGCTATGGTATTCTGAGAAAATATTGAGAATCAGAATTGACGGGAAATTGATGCCAGGGCAGCAAGTCTGATGTGTGTGATAAATTATTGTAGCATGCTAATAAGAAGCACGATTGTATGTGAGTTTCCGTGCAGCTGAGGAAATATGAGATCGACTTACAGGTTTACTTATCAGCCTTGTTTACATAGACAGCATGAATGAGATGTTATTTCCGTGATACAATCTTGGCAAACACTAACCAAGCCTCAGTGCAGTGTTGAGTTCTAACATTTCTTTTCAGCCCACAGCAAAGCAGGAAATATGTGACGGATGAACACACTTTTGGGTGCGCAAATGCAGCAGAAGAATGCAATGTTGCCCATTGCTTTTCACATCTTTAATAAAGGATAATAATATGTTTTCTCTTACAGCATGGTGTTTTGTGCTATTACATGTTGTTTTGATATGTTGTTGTGTTGTTTAATGGGGAACAACCCGAGTACTGATTGAATATTGATTGTCAATCTAGTTTTCACTAGATCTTTTGGTGAACCGTGTTTCGCGTTGAGTCAGTGTAGTATGTAAGATTTCCCTTTCTTTATCCGATGTAAATATTTGAGATACTTTGCTTATTTTGTGTTCATTGTAAATATAGCATAGGGAAATGCCACTAGTATTTTCATAATTCATATCGTGTCCCACTGCGTCTTAATTTTCTTTTTATGTTAGCCTTTGCGACGACTCTCCAAAATTAAAAACCGTATCAATGTGATACTTAACATCGTGTTACTCCATGCGATTCAAATTTGTATTTGTATACGCATGTGTATCCTATTATAAATATGAACTTTGGACCATCATTTGAAGAATATTTTTAAAGCTCACAAGTATTCAATGTTGTGCTTGAACTTTCATTTTACCTTAAATTACTTGAATAATTAACGTTTAATGTCCAGTTCTTTTCAATTTGAGATAATGTTATCATTTTTTATAATTTGATTTTCTTGTTTTATGTTAGTATGATTCGGGGTTATTTTGTGAATAAACTCATCTTACCCCACATTATTGTTTCTCATTCCAGTTATACCTCCATTTTCCTGTCATTTACTTATAATTAAGTGAGAAACTTCGACTTTTAGACTTCCCCATCGACAAGCAACCCACTTATCTGCCCAAACCTTAGTCGGATGTTTATACAGGAATGGAGGCATCGTCCTAGAGGGTTGCTACCCCTGGGTACGGTACAGTATGTCATATTTGATGTATTTTCTCCACTGTTTTGTCACATTCATTGTTCCACCATTAATGCTTTCTATGGGATTTTAATGGGGCCAATTCTTCTGCAATTTGTTCAAGGTTGTTGACTAGGTCTTCAAAATTATCCATGATTTTTTTCGATTGCATTTTGGTAATTTTTATTCTTGATTAGCTCGGTAGAGTCAATTTTTCTTTTAAGTTCTCTACTTTCTTTCGGGGAGTTTAATTAATTTTAGTTTTGATGATGTAGTAATCTGAACCTGTGTCTATTCCTCAGAGGACTTTGACATTGTAAACATCCTTGTGGTATTGTCTGTCCATGAAGACGTCATAATCTAGTTGTCATTCTCCTTTAGTGCGGTCAGAGTGCATCCATGTTTTGAGCTTTTTGAGGTATCCTCTTGAAATATGTGCATTTTGAGATTAGGCTATGGTGTCTGCAGAGATCAATAAGTCTTTGCCCATATTTGTTTTCTTGTGGGCGGGCCATTTGCTGCTAATGTTGCGGTATCGTTTTTCTCTGCCTAGCTGCAAGTTGAAGCCTCCCAGTAATAGTTTCAAGTGGATTTGGGGATGTTTCTTCTTGCACACAACATTATGTTGATAAACCTGTTCACCTTAGCCAGATAATGTGTTCATATTTTGTACGTATTTCTATCCTTTTTACTTAGCTTCTTGTCTCTGATGTTTAATTGTGCCTTTTACATTATGTATAATCACTCAAAAAAGAATTAGCACATGGTATTGGAAGTTTCTGGCATTTAATACTTTATCACACATAATTTTTATTATAAAAATATAGTTCACCTCTCATGATGATACGAACCCTGTGGATACCCACAACAAACGTTCTATCTATAGGTTCAACTGTTCGAGAACAGTGCATCTGCGAGGAACCTCTGCAATAACATGCACTCATTATTTTTTTGAATGACTAAACATAACTCAGTTCTAGCTTTCAGTTAGAAATGTGTCAACACAATTCTCCTAAAGAGCATTCAAAGTGCTTAAAGGTAATAAAGTTATATAATTTAGCCACACTTTCAACTGTAAATACTATTGAACTCTCTTATGAACAGAACATAAAAATGACTGAAGAAATGGCAACAACATTTAGCAGATAAGAAATGGTTATGCGATAATATACAGTAACTAGAAAACAGAAATACTAATGTGCAATTAAAACTGACAGCAAAATAAATAATTATCAAATGCAGTACCTGAAATGTACCTGAGGCATGAACGGAGGCCATGAACTGTCAACAGTTCCAGTCCATGAAATAAGGACATGCAGACAGCAAAATCTGATTCAATATTACTGACCATATTGGAAGGCATTCCTGAAGGAGGATTCTTGCGGAAATTCTCTCGTGCAGTCAGTATCTGAAGCATATTAAAAATGTTCAAGACGGATTTTCCAGTACTATTATTACCTTATGAGCTAAGTAACAACAGTAGCACAGAAAACTTATATAATGATACATAAAAAGTGGAAAACAAACCCACATTATTTACATGGCAGTAAACAGATCTTTGTCTCACTACCAAAAACTGATGCCTGCTTGGCCAGATGATATAGATGTTGATTCCCATAGTGGCCTCCACGGTATGCACTAGTCATGCGCCTTGCTAGGGGTGCTAGGTACCAACTGACGAGCCCAACCTAGCACATGGGGGTGAAACGCTGGCAACCAGGAATGAATTAGCTGGAAAATTTATAATGTCCAATGACGGACCATTTATATTGGTATTATAAATTTACTCATTCGGGACAAATATTTCAGATTCCCTATGGGAATCAACATCTATATCATTTGTGACATAATGCGGAATAGAGTTCGCATGCGATTCCACGCTAATCCAGACACCATCCACGCACGACACTACGCGGTAGTCAACCTAAACATTTGAACTCCGATGTAATTGATGCAATTATGCTGACAATAATGATTCATCATTTAAATGACCAATTTTACAGTATTTACATGTCAATCTGGAGCAGCCAATGACACAAATATATATTAATATTATGTAACTAGCACATATCTAAGTGATGTTAGCTGGGCGGTCTGAGAAAATGGTAGAGCGGCGCACCCATTAAAAAGGTTCTAAGGAGAGCACTGAGTTCCTATTCACAGGCCACAGCCGATTCCTTCTACCCCCTTACCCAATTTCCTTCATCATCATTAGTTCCTCAACTCAAGTTGGAATCTGACTGTAAAAACATGCTATAAAATTTTTCCTCACCTCATTTCCAACCCCCTGTCAGGAAAATGAAACTAAGGGGTAGACATACCTGAAAAGAAAATTTTATGATTATACTTAAAAAAAATATACCATTAATTTTTCAGGTGTAATCTCTTATTTAATATTTTCTTTTCAGGTATTTTCTAAATGTATATTATCCTGAATGGCATGATATATATGATAGTAGGAAGGGAAAGGGCAAAATCCAGCGCCAGCGCATAGTCTACTTCTGTTGAATAGCACAAAGGGTTCTACTCAAGGCTTAATGCCTCCATCAGATGGATGAATCACCTTCAACAGTGTCATATGATCTCATTCCATGTGAACACTGCAGAGAGGTTAGGAACTGAATCCAGGCTTTACCAACAGGACTCAAGCCAGCTAACCATAGTGCCAGATCATATGTTATAGATGTGTGTGACATATTACATACCTTAAACTTGGTGATAGTGCTGACGGTGCCATATAATACTTTATTTTGTAGCAAACGACGCACATAGAAGTCCACAATCTGTAGGAAAAGAACATACTGGTATTGTACACTAACATGACAAATTAGATGATGAAGAACACAACGTATTTACTTGCATATATCTCACGCTTTTTTCACCATAATTAGAGTTCAAAATTGGGCTACATGATACATGCATAGAAATAGGACTTGATTAAAATCAATAAAGTACCACATTTTCATATACAATTTATTAGACTTTGAATTCAGAAAATCTGTTAGGAATGTACGAGTTTTTCGCGGATTTTTCGATGATACAGACCACTATCTGATCTGTAGTGAACTAAGTATCTCTAGGCCTAGGGTAGAGAAAGTGAAATCTGTCTGCAAACAAATAAGGGTAGAAAATCTCCAGGACGAGGAAATTAGACAGAAGTACATGGATATGATTAGTGAGAAGTTTCGAACAGTAGACAGTAAGCAGGTTCAAGATATAGAAAGTGAATGGGTGGCATACAGGGATGCTGTAGTAGAAACAGCAAGGGAATGCCTAGGAACAACTGTGTGTAAAGATGGGAAAAGGCAAACATGTTGTTGGAATGAAGAAGTGAGAGCAGCCTGTAAACGTAAAAAGAAGGCTTATCAGAAATGGCTCCAAACAAGGGCCGAGGCAGACAGGGATTGGTACGTAGATGAAAGAAACAGAGCGAAACAAATAGCTGTTGAATCCAAAAAGAAGTCATAGGAAGATTTTGGTAATAACCTGGAAAGGCTAGGTCAAACAGCAGGGAAACCTTTCTGGACAGTAATAAACAATCTTAAGAAGGGAGGGAAAAAGGAAATGAACAGTGTTTTGAGTAATTCAGGTGAACTCATAATAGATCCCAGGGAATCACTGGAGAGGTGGAGGGAATATTTTGAACATCTTCTCAATGTAAAAGGAAATCATCATGGTGGTGTTGCAAACAGCCAAGCTCATGGGGAGGAGGAAAATGATGTTAGTGAAATTATGCTTGAGGAAGTGGAAAGGATAGTAAATAAACTCCATTGTCATAAGGCAGCAGGAATAGATGAAATTAGACCTGAAATGGTGAAGTATAGTGGGAAGGTAGGGATGAAATGGCTTCATAGAGTAGTAAAATTAGCGTGGAGTGTTGGTAAGGTACCTTCAGATTGGACAAAAGCAGTAATTGCACCTATCTATAAGCAAGGGAACAGGAAGGATTGCAACAACTATCGAGGTATCTCATTGATTTTTTTTTTTTTGCTATTTGCTTCACGTCGCACCAACACAGATAGGTCTTATGGTGACGATGGGATAGGAAAGGTCTAGGAGTTGGAAGGAAGCGGCCGTGGCCTTAATTAAGGTACAGCCCCAGCATTTGCCTGGTGTGAAAATGGACAACCACGGAAAACCATCTTCAGGGCTGCCGACAGTGGGGCTCGAACCCACGATCTCCCGGATGCAAGCTCACAGCCGCGCGCCTCTACGCGCACGGCCAACTCGCCCGGTCATTGATTAGTATACCAGGCAAAGTATTCACTGGCATCTTGGAAGGGAGGGTGCGATCAGTCGTTGAGAGGAAGTTGGATGAAAACCAGTGTGCTTTCAGACCACAGATAGGCTGTCAGGATCAGACTTTCAGTATGCGCCAGGTAATTGAAAAATGCTACGAGAGGAATAGGCAGTTGTGTTTATGTTTCGTAGATCTAGAGAAAGCATATGACAGGGTACCGAGGGAAAAGATGTTCGCCATACTGGGGGACTATGGAATTAAAGGTAGATTATTAAAATCAATCAAAGGCATTTATGTTGACAATTGGGTTTCAGTGAGAATTGATGGT
Source organism: Anabrus simplex (assembly GCF_040414725.1). Classification (NCBI taxonomy): domain Eukaryota; kingdom Metazoa; phylum Arthropoda; class Insecta; order Orthoptera; family Tettigoniidae; genus Anabrus; species Anabrus simplex. The sequence continues at coordinate 48,954,399 of NC_090269.1, read as the reverse complement.
AGAATGAGTTCTTGGTTCAGGGTACTTACAGGAGTTAGACAAGGCTGTAATCTTTCACCCTTGCTGTTCATAGTTTACATGGATCATCTGCTGAAGGGTATAAAATGGCAGGGAGGGATTCAGTTAGGTGGAAATGTAGTACCGGTAAACAGTTTGGCCTATGCTGACGACTTGGTCTTAATGGCAGGACTGTGCCGAAAGCCTGCAGTCTAATATCTTGGAACTTGAAAATAGGTGCAATGAGTATGGTATGAAAATTAGCCTCTCGAAGACTAAACTGATGACAGTAGGTCAGAAATTCAACAGAATTGAATGTCAGATGGGTGATACAAAGCTAGAACAGGTCGATAATTTCAAGTATTTAGGTTGTATGTTCTCCCAGGATGGTAATATAGTAAGCGAGATTGAATCAAGGTGTAGTAAAGCTAATGCAGTGAGCTCGCAGTTGCGATCAGCGGTATTCTGTAAGAAGGAAGTCAGCTCCCAGACGAATCTATCTTTACATCGGTCTGTTTTCAGACCAACTCTGCTTTACGGGAGCGAAAGCTGGGTGGACTCTGGATATCTTATTCATAAGTTAGAAGTAACAGACATGAAAGTAGCAAGAATGATTGCTGGTACAAACAGGTGGGAACAATGGCAGGAGGGTACACGGAATGAGGAGATAAAGGCTAATTTAGGAATGAACTTGATGGATGAAGCTGTACGCATAAACCAGCTTCGGTGGTGGGGTCATGTGAGGTGAATGGAGGAGAATAATGGACTCTGTTATGGAGAGTAAGAGAAGTAAAGGGAGACCAAGACGACGATGGTTAGACTCGGTTTCTAACGATTTAAAGATAAGAGGTATAGAACTAAATGAGGCCACAATACTAGTTGCAAATCGAGGATTGTGGCGACGTTTAGTAAATTCTCAGAGGCTTGCAGACTGAACGCTGAAAGGCATAACAGTCTATAATGATAATGTATGTATGAAACATGTAGTTTAATATAACATATAACATGTACACATTCCCCTGCCCATCTTCCATTTTAATACCCAGAAGAATATCAGGCCTACTACCTATAATGGTCGCATCATAGATTATTATTCACCAGACTATCGTCCAGATATGGGGAGACTACTAGACTTTTAATTGTGTATAAGTATGCATGCCATAGAAAATATTGTCATAGCATTGATACTGGCTCCTAAACAACAACCTATGCAAGATAATGAGATCATTTTTCTCCTCTAGTTTCATAACAAAAATGACTGTGCATGATACACACAATGGTGAGAATGGTGAGATACATGCAAGTAAACACAGTACGATATGTTCCATATAAACTCCATGATACAATTATACAATTACTAAGCAGAGACTCCTATACAGAAGAATCAGCACTAAACTTTGTCTCTTTTCATCTCCGTCAGTAAACGATAAGGTAAATATGTCAATAAATATGAACTACATTGTTTTTTTGAGTCTCTACAGTAAATGTTTGAATGTAATCTGAACTAGACTGTTGTAACAGTGAAATTTTAAATTTTTAAAGATATCGCTGCATTTTCTTAGTGCTTACATAAGAATCACCTCCATCCGCTGTGTAGATTGGTACTCATCAAATGTTCCCTGCCACTGAGGGGTTAACTTGTAATGGAGCAAATAAAATTAAATAATGTCATCGAATAATAATAATAATAATAATAATAATAATAATAATAATAATAATAATAATAATAATAATAATAATAATAATAATAATAATAACAACAACAACAACAACACTGTACAACAATTAAAATGTTTTGGGCTGAAAAATAGCCTATTCTTACGTATTTCCACCTGGTGAATTCAAAAATCACCATGAAAATGACCGATCTCGCGTGCATTAATAGTCTCCATTCAGTTGGACGTTGCATAATTCTGGTCACCATCCCATACTGCATCATCCAGACTTCCGTCCAATGCATTTGCGATACCCGTCTTCAAGAAACTCTTCACAATAACGTCTGTCGACACTATAACCCATGCCCCCATAACCCAATCACACATGAGTTCAACTCATGGCCTCTTTATTTTGCCTGCTGGTGTCAACTCATGCTCCACCTCAGCCATCCATTCGGGGTACAATTTACGTTTGTTGTCCTTGAAGGGCTTGTTAACGGAAACATCTAAGGCAGGGATGGCGAACCTATGCCACGCGTGTCACTAGGTGACGCGCGAACACGATTTCGGTGGCACGCCACTTGAAGTTTTTATATACATCTTTTACTACAGACTTATCTTGTAGTCATATGGTGGCGTGCACCATCTTGGAGTAAATTACTACGGAAGTAGCGTTTACTAAAGAAGTCCATACTACAGAAGTAAATTAGTAGGGGAGTTATTTACTCCGGAAGTAACATCGGAGAGTTGAAGTACAATTTACTCTTAGTCACTACTATAGAAGTAGCGTTCGTTACTCGCGGAGTAGTGTTGTGTTTGTGTATCTTCTTTAAAGAAATCTAAATGGATAAGGTTATGTGCGCTAGGAAACGGGGAGAAACGTAAGCGAAAAAGATAAATGCTTGTTAAGAGATAATGACGATCTATGCAAAGGATATAGGGTGTAAGAAACACAACACAAAGATGGTGGATAAGAAAAGAAATTCATGGAAAGTCGTGACAGAAGAATTCAATGCTTTGAGTGACGGAAAACGCAGTGAAGAACAAGTTAATATTCTGTAGAAGGACTTGAAAGCGAAGGTGGAAGCAAAGCAAAAAGTCATGGACACGCGGGAAAAATTAAAACTGATGGTGGTTTCTTCATACAGATCGCCTACATCTACAGCGAAATTTTCCCGTTTTCACACCAGGCAAATGCTGGGTCTGTAGGCCCTACCTTAAGGCCGCTTCCCAATCCCTAGGTCTTTCCTGCCCTATCGTTGCCATAAGACCTATCTGTGCCGGTGCGACGTTAAGCAAATTGAAAAAAAAAAAAGAAGATAAATACCTCTTCCGATTTCTGAAAAGTTCACCGTTGTCACCGAGAGGGCAACAAATGGGAATATGCGCGCAGTCACAGTCAATTGCACCCACGATGTGTGGAAACCTGCCAACGTGAAGAATATCCTTTCATTTTCCGAACAGTCATCATAATTTGCAGACGTACCTCCCTCTTAGCCTCAACTAGTGCTTTAACCACGCGATGAAATATACGGCCAGCAGTTGTGCGGTAAACGTTAATTAGATCACCGGCAACTGTACTGAAATGCTAGGGTACGAAACACTCGCAGGGCACACAGCAACTGTAATTTGAGACATACAACAAAATTAAGACAAGAATTCAGCTGTAAGTGATCTCCAAGTAGATTTAGAAGGAAAGTAAAGTATTCCTTCCTAAGACCAAAAACGTTTCTGAAACTCGCCGTGTGCACATTACGCGGCTCTCGCCTTTTACGCGCTGTAGGCCTATGCACTATGACATTTCCCATAGTTTTCTGCCTCGAGATCGTCAATATAATCTAAGTAATCCATAAACAAGTTTGAAACGTCTTTCCTCTCATATACGGCACGATATTATCATTAGTCAACAAGTCTAAACGTAGCTTACTCCATGCACGACGTGAGAGTAAATTCTAACCTGTATTCGTGCGTTATTTACTTCTTTAGTAATATACTACAAGATGGTGCTCTTCACCATTTTACTCTTGTAGTAATTTAGTCCAGGAGTATCCGAAAGGACTAAAATACTTCGGAAGTAACTTACTCTCGTATGGAAGTCGCCGAATGCTGACTTCAAGAGTACTTTACTACAAAAGCAGAACTTGCTCTTGGTTGGTGCACGCCACCCCTAGTGTTTTACGTGAAAGAAATAAATATAGAAAATCTGGCTTTCAGTGAGTGAGTGAGTGAGTGAAGTTTGACTTGTGTGAAGTAGCCAGGAGTGGGTAATTATTCTTTGTGTATAACTGTGTATTGAATGTCGTTTGTATACGGATCTCACAAACATGTTTTCACTGTCGAAAAACAATAACAACATAAACTTAACAATGGTACTGACCGGATTCTTCTAAATAGTGGACAAGTGAATTTGGAGTGATAGAAAGAAGCACCAAAGCTTTGTGTTCCCTGTGTTCGAAAATAATTGTATCCCGGACATTTAATGTAAAGCACCATTTTAAGACGAATCATTCAAATGTTCGTTACATGCCAAATGAAGAAAGAAGAGAGCTCGTTTCACAAAAATCGAACAATACATCTTTCAGGCCAAGGAATTATATCAGTGCGGCTGTTTCCATCTGTCACACTGCACAGTACAGCATGGGAAACCGCTTTCTAACGGCGAGTTCTTGGAAGAGACTTTCTTATTGACGTCCGACACATTATTTGAAGACTTTCCTAACAAACAACAATTAATTAACAGAGTTAAAGAAATGTCAGGAGCAATTGAAAGCAACGATAGCTGTATTTGTCTAATTTCTTTGTTGAAATGTGGTGAGGGAGGAATTACTTACAGGGAAAGATATACTGAACGAAGTGAAGCAAAAACTCGTATTAAAAATGGGGTTTGACTTAAATAATATTGTGCTTGGGAAAACTGATACTGCCCCAAGTATGGTGGGTATTCATAATGGGTCTGAGATTTCTTAAAGAAAAATTTAAACACCCTATTTTACAGTTTCATGGTGTGTTACACCAGGAAGCCCTTTGTGCGAAAGAGGTATGCAGTCATGTGAAAGAGTACTCTCGGGGTAGCCAAAATTGTGAACTTCATACGTGCACGTGTTCTAAATAATCGCCAGTTCTCCAAAATTTACACGAATCTCACTAAGGCAGACTTCTAATGTACAATGATATTTTCTTGCTGAGTCGTGGGCAAGTACTCCAGAGGCTTGTCGAGCTCTTGGACGAAATTCACTTCTTCAAGATAGAAAATCAGGGAGAATTCCCAGAACATATGGACCCTATTTGGCTGTGTGTTTGAATGTTCCTCCGTGATTTTACAGCAGTACATAATTATATAAATAAGGAACTGCAAGGAAAGGGGCATACTACAGATAGATTGTTTGAGATCATAAAATCATTCCGGAGAAAACTTGAATTATTCGTCAGGGATTTTGAAACAAAGACATTTAAGTAATTCCCTTCACTTAAAGTACAAATCGAATTGATGTTAAATTTATCAGATCAATTAACTTTTGAAGAAACAAAAAGTATTTGTAAGAAGTATGTGAACGTCTCACAAAATTCAAAACGAATAGTTTCCAAGAGGTTTTCCCAATTTTGACATTTGGAGAAAACATTTCGTATTTTGATGGTTTTTCTTCCGATATCCTGATGTCAGTTCGGCTTCTGAACTCCTTTCTATTGTTGATCACATCTATCGTACGTCTTATTTCATCTGCATCTCTCTTGACCTGTTCATGAGTGACATTAAGGTAAAATTTTTAATGACCATTTATTTTAATTAATTATTATACACAATGTGTACAATCAAGTTTTTCACCACTCTGTCATTTCTGTGATTAGAGATTGAGGTCTGTTTACACATTCCACTAAATGGTATTTAGAGCATGGATTATTGCATTTCTTGCAGACGCAATCCGCCTTGGGTTCATGGAATGCCTCATTCTGGCAGATCCTTCCATGAAACCCGTGGACAGCGAATCGTGTATGTAGATGTGGAAGCTTGAAATTCGGTCCCTTCCAAATTTCTGACTTCATTGCATCAGTCTCCATTATTTCTTGGGGGTATCTCGTCGGCTTTTTTCCGTCTCTCCTCGATGATAGTTTTATATGCATGAGTTTCCGGTAGACAAAAATGTGCTTTATATCTTCCATGAAGAAGGTTTCCTGCACTATTTTATAGGCGTAGCTATTTCTTGAGAATTTTGATATTGAGAGAGCTGTGTTAATAAATCTCGCTTTGACGCTTTCTAGCTTCCTAAGGTTGTTTACCGACAAGTAAGGCCAAATTAATTGAATACCATATGTGGCAGTCGGCATAACTTCAATTCTGAATAGTTGATTGAATTTCAAGAAAGCAGTACATGGGTGAACAAATTCGTACAACCTGGTGAAGCATTGGCGAAAAATGAGTGTGCTGTTAATGGTGAATACTCTCTTCAGAAGCCAGAGAACTTAATACTTGAACAGTGGAACAGCCTGCCACAAAAGTTTTCGGCCATGAAGAGACTTGCTACCGCGCTACTTACTTTGCTCGGGTCATCGTACGCCTGCGAGCAGCTATTTTCTACAAATAACTTTGTGAAGTCAACAGTTATAATCAGTCTTGTTTCAGACCTAAGTGCTTCTTGTGTGCTGCTGAAGACAACACGTTATGAACCTAACATAAATAACATGGCTACTAAGATTCAGCAACAAGTTTCATGCTAAATTTTAGAACGATATTTCACTTAAAGTCCATTGGCAATATTAGTATTTTTATTGTTGTATCTAATAATATTCAATGACGAAGTGTGTTACACTAGGAGCTTATTATTCTCAAAACTTACGTATTTTTGATAAATTTGCAAAACAGACCACGGAATATGCAATAAAATGTATTTTCAGGATATAATAAATAAATAAATCAATCAATAAATGAATGAATACATTAATAACATACCATGGAGCATAACTGGGAATTAGGAAAGAAAGTGGGGGGGGAGGGAGATAGCCAGTCCTTAAAGGAAAATAACAAGTGGCACGGTAAACAGTTGAGAATAATAAACCAGACTTAAAATGGCACACTAGCTGGAAAAGGTTCGCCATCCCTGATCTAAGGGCTGTAGACAATGTGAGAGTCCACCAGGAATTACAACGAGATCAGTTTCCATTTCCTGAATGCGTTTGTTCGTGTCTTCCACAAAGTGTCTGCAGAAACTGTCCCACACTAGTTTTACTGGGCGTCGAAGCAGTGCCCCTGGTCATGGTCCCCACGCCGTACGGACCCGGTCCTGGACAAGAGCTGTATCCATCCATCCTTTCTCTTGAACCCGTATATGAATGCCTTTGGGAAACTTCGCTTAAGGCACTGTTTTCTTTTGAAAATAATGTATAGTGGCAATTTTCTTCCATCTGCGGTTACTGCTAGCGTGACAGTTCAACGGTTTTTCACATCCAGTTGTACGTACAAGCACACTAGATCCCCCCCACCTTGTTGACGGTGGTGTTGCATGGCATGTTAAACTTTATCAGAGTTTGATCTGCACTGCCAATTTGAGATAAGAGCTATTTGTTTTTCTTCTGCATTGCTATCACATTTGTGATAAAAATTCTTATAATGTTATTACAGTATTACCCCTCTTTTACACTTTTCAAGGGGCCAAGGAATACTGGTGTAAAAGGGGGGAAAGTGTAAATCGTGGGAAACAACTTGTACAGATATATATAAAAATGCTCTGGAAAAGGATGTAAATGTTACACAAATGCATACTATTAATTTATAGAGTATTTCAATCTCAATTGATTTACTGTACTTACCTCAAATAAAGGTCCATGTAAGTTAATTACTGTACTGTATTAACTGTTGACTAGGAACTGTGGGTGTGGCGAGGCATTGAGAGGTATGAAGGAGGATTTTGAGAGTTTGAGGGAGATAATTAGGATTCTCACAGAAGACAGGAATGAAGGTAGGCCTCCCTCAAACAATGTACAGGTTACAGCAGGTGTAAAAGAGGGATGGGAAGGAAAGGGAGGAACTGTAGAATGTTCTAATGGTCTAATGTTCTAAGGGAAAGGAGATTGCAGGCTAAGAGCTCTATTCAGGATCACAATTCAGGACAGGTGTCTGTGAGAAATCGGTACGAGCCACTCCTGGTAGAGCAATAGAGGGAAGATGAGGAACAGGGAACTGTTGCTGAGATGTGTGGAAGTAGGAGGAAGGGAAAAAGTAGGAAAGGGAAATGTAGAGTAGAGGATAGAAAAAGACAGTTGGAACAGGGTCATGGAGGGGGGAGAGAAAAGGGAGGAGGAAGTAGCTTCTGCCGCTATCAGGAAAGATAGGGCTGACCAGGAGGGGATCAAAGGAGGTGGGTAGGCTCTGGTCATGGAGGATTCCATTGCTAGACACGTGAGGAAAGTGTGTGGAGGAAAGGGAACCAGGGTAGAGTGTTATCCAGGAATTAGATTGAGGCAGATGCTGAGAAAAGTAGAAGAGAAGGAGGAGGGGAAGGAAAAGGTGGCAGTGTTTCACGTTGGTACCAACAACGTAAGGCAAGCTAATATCAGAACCAACATAGTTGGGGATGTGTGGGATAGAGTAAATGCAGCGGGTGAAGTTTACGAAAGCGGAAATTGTTATCAGTGGAATACAGTGTACGGGAGGGTGATTGGGGATTTAAATGAAAATATGGAGTGGGTGTGTGGGAAACGGGGAGTGAAATTCTAGACCATAATGGGTGGGTAGGAGATAGGGATCTGCGCTCAGATAGCCTTCACTTAAACTGCAGTGGTACGTATAAGTTAGGAAATTTCTTTAGAAGGGTAATAGGGAGGTACATTCAGGGAAATGGGGTTGTCTAGGGAGCGATGATGAGGGTACAGAGATCTGGAAGTCAAGTAGGGATGACATAAAAATGTTAAGTGTTGAACTGTAGAAGTATTGCAAAGAACGGAATAGAATTAAGTAATTTAATAGATATATATTTACCAGATAGTAATAGGAGTTGTATCATGGCTGAGAAATGATATAATGGATGCAGAAATTTCCTCACGGAACTGGAGTGTGTATCGTACAGATAGGATACGAATGGTGGGAGGGGAAGTATTCATTCTGGTGAAAGAAGAATTTGTAAGCTACAAAAAAGTTAATGATGAGAAACATGAAATTCTAGGTGTAAAGCTCATTTCTAAAGATAATAGGCATCTTGATGTCTTTGGAGTGTACAGACCGGGAAAGGGTAGTGCTGACATGGATTCAGAATTATTTGATAAGATAATGAGCTATGTGGGAAACGACATGGAATGGACTGTGATTGTAACGGGAAATCTTAATTTACCAAATGTCAATTGGGAAGGAAATGCAAACGACAGAAAGAATGACCAACAAATGGCAAATAAGTTAATATGGGAAGGACAGCTGATTCAGAAAGTGACGGAACCAAGTAGAGGGAAAAATATCCTGGACGTGGTGCTGATAAAACCAGATGAGCTCTGTAGAGAAACTGAAGTAATAGATGGTATTGGCGATCACAAAGCTGTTTTTGTAGTAGTTCAAAATAAATGTGATAGAAAGGAAGGTCTTAAAAGTAGGACTGTTAGGCAGTACCATATGGCTGATAAGCAGCCATGGGGCTGTTTTAAAAAAGTAATTATGATCGGTGGAAAACGGTAAATAAGAATGTAAACACGCTCCAGGATGGGTTTAAGAAATTGTTGAGGAATGTGAAAACAGGTTTTTACCTTTAAAGGTGGTAAGGAACGATAAAGACCCACCTTATTATATATATATTTTTTTTGCTAGTTGCTTTACGTGGCACCGACACAGATAGGTCTTATTGCGACGATGGGTGAGGAAAGGGCTAGGAGTGGGAAGGAAGCGGCTGTGGCCTTAATTACGGTACAGCCCCAGCATTTGCCTGGTGTGAAAATGGGAAACCACGGAAAAACATTTTCAGGGCTGCCGACAGTGGGGTTCGAACCTACTATCTCCCGAATACTGGATACTGGCCGCACTTAAGCGGCTGCAGCTATCGAGCTCGGTCACCTTATTATAATAGAGAAATAAAGATACTAAGAAGGAGGTGCAGACTGGAAAGAAATGAGTTAGAAATGGCTGTGGAAGTAAGGAGAAATTGAGGAACTTACTAGGAAATTAAATCTAGCAAAGAAGGCAGCTAAGGATAACATGATGGCAAGCATAATTGGCAGTCATACAAATTTTAGTGAAAAATGGAAGGGTATGTATAGATACTTTAAGGCACAAACAGGTTCCAAGAAGGACATTCCAGAAATAATTAATGAACAAGGAGAGTGTGTTTGTGAGGGTCTTCAAAAGGCAGAAGTATTCAGACAGCAGTATGTAAAGATTGTTGGTTGCAGAGGAGGTGACTAATGCTAAAGAAGTATTAAAATTTGCATATGATAACAATGACATTTACAATAAGATACAAAAGTTGAAAACTAGAAAAGCGACTAGAATTGATAAGATTTCTGGGGATATACTAAAGACAATGGGTTGGGATATAGTACCATATCTGAAATACTTATTTGATTATTGTTTGGTTGAAGGAGCTATACCAAATGAATGGAGAGTTGCTATAGTAGCCCCTGTGTATAAAGGAAGGGGGTGATAGACATAAAGCTGAAAATTACAGGCCAGTAAGTTTACATGCGCTGCATGTAAGCTTTGGGAAGGCATTCTTTCTGATTATATTAGACATATTTGCGAAATTAATAACCGGTTCGATAGAAGGCAGTTCAGTTTTAGGAAAGGTTATTCCACTGAAGCTCAACTTGTAGGATTCCAGTAAGATATAGCATATATCTTGGATTCAGGAGGTCAAATGGACTGTATCGCGATTGACCTGTCTAAAGCCTTTGATAGGGTGGATCATGGGAGACTACCGGCAAAAATGAGCGCAACTGGACTAGACAAAAGAGTGACTGAATGGGTTGCTATATTTCTAGAAAAAAGATCTCAGAGAATTAGAATAGGTGAAGCTTTATCTGACCCTGTAATAATTAAGAGGGAAATTCCTCAAAGCAGTATTATTGGACCTTTATGTATTCTTATATATATAAATGATTTGAGTAAAGGAGTGGAATCAGAGGTAAGGCTTTTTGCAGATGATGTTATTATCTACAGAGTAATAAATAAGTTACAAGATTGTGAGCAACTGCAAAATGTCCTCGATAATGTTGTGAGATGGACAGTAGACAATGTTATGATGATAAACAGTCAGCTTGTGAGTTTCACAAATAGGAAGTCCTCTGAATTTTAATTACTGCACTGATGGGGTGAAAGTTCCTTTTGGGGATCATTGTAAGTATCTGGGTGTTAATATAAGGAAAGATCTTCAATGGGGTAATCACATAAATGGCATTGTAAATAAAGGGCACAATTCTCTGTACATGGTTATGAGGGTGATTAGGGGTTGTAGCAAGGATGTAAAGGAAAGGGCTTATAAGTCTCTGGTAGAGTATGGTTCTAGTGTATGGGACCCTCACCAGGATTACTTGATTCAAGAACTGGAAAAAATCCAAAGAAAAGCAGCTCGATTTGTTCTGGGTGATTTCCGAAAAAAGAGTAGCGTTACAAAAATGTTGCAAAGTTTGGGCTGGGAAGAAGAGAAAGGAGACGAGCTGCTCGACTGAGTGGTATGTTGCAGGTTATAAATTTCATTTTTTGTCCATATTGAAGATCTACTTGTGATACAAATTGTTATAATTTTGTTAAATACCACCTATTCAATACAATAACTGTCAATGTCATTGAATCAGTTTGAGATGGTAGTCTGCTTCACAGCTTTCCAAGACTTTGCAATGAAGTGAAGCACATCCAGGATTGAAACTTTTAATGATGATGGATCCTTTCCAGCATAGGTGGTATTTAACAAAATTATAAGAATTTGTATCACAATGCGTTGTATGTTCCGAGCTGTCAGCGGAGAAATGGCGCTGAATGACATTAGTAGACGAATAAGTTTGAGGGGCGTCTTTAAAAGTAGGAAAGATCACAATATGAAGATAAAGTTGGAATTCAAGAGGAAAAATGGGGACAAATATTCATTTATTGGAAGGGGAGTTAGGGATTGGAATAACTTACCAAGGGAGATGTTCAATAAATTTCCAATGTCATTGAAATCATTTAAGGAAAGGCTAGGAAAACAACAGATAGGGAATCCGCCACCTGGGCGACTGCCCTAAATGCATATCAATATTGATTGACTGATACACTGCCTTTGTAATTCTGCTCATCCTTTGCCCAGGAGAAGGTTACCGGTAGGTGGTTAAGATTTTGTGTAATATATTCTTTTTTTTTTTACATTTTATGGCTGTGACACAATCGTTGACTGGACATTTTTCCCAACATCTTAATTTCTTCTCAGGGTATCCGATTGTCAATTAGAATCTGGAGATTTTACACTAGGTTTCACTTTATGTGAGGTCGAAGAGAATGGTGATCCACGGTAAACTTATCTGCGGTCGTTTGATATAGACATAATATCAATTAATTATTTCTCCTAACTAAGGTACCAACAACGTGAGAACTCAATATATTCAAATTGGGTAAACACCCATTCGTTAGATCGCATATCTTATCAACTAACTTATCAACTATGTCAAGATGAAAGAATTCATAACACACCAAATTATAGAAAAGCACAATAATAGTATTTATTGAATAAACAGATGCCCTATGAAAATGTAATCTGATTTGGGGTATTATTTTGTCTGGTATTATTTACAAGTAAAGTTCAGAGTCAGCGCTGGCTCATAGAAAAAGAAAATAAATATAACGTTAATTTATGTACATCAGTTCCATCATGAATTCAAAATCGGATACAAATATTTACAATTAATCACTGGATTCCTACGGTCCTCCTTGAAATCAAGTCCTTGAGACGACACCAATATCATTATGTTGTTAGGATTGCTCAGTTTCATTATAAACCTACGCTAAATAGATCTGAGTAGACGTACAGTTAATCTGAAGTGAATGTAAGACCAACAAATAGATCTAAGCTTGAAAATAATTCTGAATTATAACTTCGAATTATATATCTCAATTATATTTGAATTATGAATAATATTTAAATTATACGTTGCAAATCATAAATCTGAACTCATTTATTTGTTCTTTCTTCAATGTTGCGCATGGCTAACGATTTACGGACTAAGGCATTTCCCCCTAGTGCCTGTTAAATCTGGCTCCTAGCCTATCATTTCCCTAACCATTACTCATTGAAAGAATGTAAATTCCAACAAACTCCGTTTCAGGATAAATTAGCTATCTATCTAACTTCAACATAAGTTTTTGGTTGACATACACACGTATTTGAGGCTCAATATGCCCTCTCTCTGTTATATTCCATAACACTTCTCGTTTAGGCAAGTTACTGAATTCTTATGCGCAGTCGTAATGTAAATAATACGTATTTGTACATGGGAATATATCACCGCATTTATGGGTATCCTGAATGCATTTGGTCAAGATCATCATCATAAAACATATGATAATATTCTCGTAATTGGAACAAAGCATCTACAATTGACATATAATCCCGTCATAAATTCAATTCTACTTCAATGAATTCCATCCATACCTTGGTTTAGCTCATCTCCGCGGTGTGGTCAATTTCACGTACCTGTATCCTTTCACATAATTCCTTCCCTATAATAAGTGTGGCATGGCATATCCTAAGCTGCAGGCACTCCGTGGCCTCTACGTAATACATTAAGAAATCTTCGCATTTCATATACAACAACATACTTCGTCGAGTTACCACTATTGTAACCATATTTCCACATCCACTTAACATCTTAACTATCATAGCCTCCATAACAACATGTCGCGATTATCTTCACTTTACGATGTCAAAATGCCACAATTCCTTTCTCATAAACGCGTTTCAATATCGCTATTTATCATAACCCTAAAGCTGAGTTCAATGCACTTATTGCGAAGCAAAGAGTACGTAATTCTATGCATTCATTACCACCGCGCATACCAACGTGAAGTAGACATATAGCATAACAAATATGAATTCATTGCAATTCCACAATGTGTCATTACTATCAGCTGTTATTAAAGACACTTCTTTCCACTTGTAGTTTCTCACAAGTTATTCTGACCAAAATGCGGTGATGGATATATATAACATACAAGAATCTTATTCTACACTGCTTAATCGTATTACTATGGACTTAAATATCTCACACATCACTTTCATTATTCACTTGCACTTTAAATTCCACGGTTTCTATAACCAACTTATCGGCACATACCAAAAGCACCTGTGTACGCGAACCAAAAACTATGTAATTAAATTAATGTAAATGACTTAGCTCGCTTATCGTTACATCTGGTCCAGCCATTCTGCCTCCACTCGGATGTAGTTGGCTCTGCGGTCAGGTCATGGGTTGGTCGCCTGGTAGGTCCTCGGCCTCCTCATCATGGGTTGGTCAACTGGTTTCCCAGTGCCTTCCTCATCATGGGTTGGTGGTCTGGTTTCACATTGCCTTCCTCATCATGTGTTAGTGGTCTGGTTTCCCATTGCCTTCCTCATCGTGGGTTGGTCTTCCGGTAAGGATGTACTGCTCCCCCAGCTCGGTCCATCATGCGTATTTAGCAAGCCATCATCATGCTACTTCTGTTAGCAACAAAAATGCAGATTTCAGAGCAGTAAATCGCCATGGTATGTTCCATTCGACGATAATAATTCCTCAATTAATATTTCCTTTGCTGCTCTCAGAGGTGGATTTAATTTCGTCGGGTTTAAGTTCTGCGTATATATATCTATATCGGCTGCTTCCCGCAAATGTCGAAAAAATTGTTCTTCTTCTCTTGAAACTAAATTCAGATAGTCTTCTTCCCGTATGAGAATCTTTCTCCTAGGTTTCACTTGCTTCTTCCTTGTGGAATGTAGCTCAGTTACTGTCGAGATCCTCCCACGCGTATTTCGTCGTATCTTGCCTATTTTATATTTTTTTAAATCGGCTTTCTTTTGTCGGCTGGTGAATTACGTCATTTCTTTACTACGACGATCCCTTTTTCTCAAGTACTTCTACTAAATTTTTTCGTCTTCTTCAAATTACTTAGTGCGTTCGCCAATTGCGTCTTCACCCTCCGATGAAAATTTTTAAGATGGAGTGTTTTAACAATCCGTTGTCTTCTATTTTTTTTTTTTCATAAAAAAATTCATTTGACAGTCCACTGTCCGTAGTGCCTTCAATATATGACCGTTCCGTGACGTGTATGGCCTTCATATAATATCGCATTAGATATCTATTCCTTGCATCTTATAGATCAGACGGGCCATACCTTAACTCGGCGCCATTTTGAAAGCTGTCTACGAGATGTAAATGGGCATATGGCCTTCATTGGATCACTCTAGCCGAGTTTATACAAAGAATTTTTCAGTTTCCTGTCAGCCCAGTACTTCTTCATTCTCTCTGATCTTATCCTCCTTTCTTCATCGGAAATCACCCTTCCTATTGTCTGTTTGTTGATTCTGATTTGCAGTCTGGTTTGTTTGTCTGTGAGTTTCTTGATTTTGTAGGTTTTGTTTCTTAGGTCTTCCACTGTAATTTGTAGTTCATCCATATCTTCCTTGATTTCTGTAATCCACTTAATGTTGCACTTACTATTCCATAATTTTTCTATTATTCTCCTGATGATCCTGTTCTCTGGTGTCCTGATTAGATGTCCAAAAAATGAAATGCGTTTCTTTCTGATTGAGCTCATTACTGGTTCTATTTCCTTGTAGACTGTTTCATTAGAAGCAGTGGCGGCTCGTGAAAAAATCGTCCTACGTACTACAAAAAACAAGCTAAATACGCTGTTTTAAATCTGCATATTGCCATTATGAACAACGCATACTTCAAACTTTGTACTACTACTACTACTACTACTACTACTACTAATAATAATAATAATAATAATAATAATAATAATAATAAAACAACTTTTCTCACAATTTATAACTCAGAACAAACAAAAACAACATTAATTTGGAAGCAGATGAATTCTTCGACAACTGTCTACGAGATAAATAATTCATTGGAGAAATATTGTTTTTACTAACCTAATGGCGCAACTTACATCAGTGCAAATAGAATCGTGGGAATATAGATCCCCACTAAGAACACTAATTTAATTTCACTTTATATACACTGCAGTGGATAAATAATTTGATAAATCTTCGTATAAACTTTAGCACTAACACAATGACAGAAAAAACACGCACCAGTAATATAACTGCGAGATTAAAAACCGCAGAAAGCAACTGAAAGAGCTGCCAACTGATTCATTGAGACCTCCCCTATTACCAGAGTAAATGTCCGGCTCCATGGCTAAATGGTTAGCGCGCTGGCCTTTGGTCACAGGGATCCTGGGTTCGATTCCTGGCAGGGCCTGGAATTTTAACCATCATTGGGTGTGCGTGTTGTCGTCATCATCATTTCATCCTCATCACGACTCGCAGGTGCCTACGGGCGTCAAATCAAAAGATCTGCATCTGGCGAGTCGAACATGTCCTCGGATACTTCCGGCACTAAAAGCCATACGCTATTTCATTTCACCAGAGTAAATTACATTGTAATGCGGGATAACATTTAGGGTCAGTCAAAGATTCTTTGACTCACCTACGAATTCCTTATTTTTGACACAAAAGGAAGATGGATATTTTAATAAGCATGTGTGAGATAGATTGCCTCCACTTACGCTTTACTTTCGAACCCAGACGATGCTACTCTCTAGTGGCAGATTCGCTTACCACGTTCAACATAAGCACGGCCGACTGGATCCCTCGCTGCGCTCCGGGTAGCAGGAGACATCGAATAATTCTACCCCCTTGCGGGAGAGGAAGTAACTATAAACGGGATCAGTGAAAGTTGATCCCGGTTTACAGTATACTCCGCCGGCTAGGGGGAGTGTTGCAAGCTTGGCTGTGCCTGCGTATTGCTTCCTTCAGGCTACAGGCAAGGGCTCACTTCACATGAGCACGAGCCTTGTTCCCCGGGAGAACGGCGCTAGGTGTTCGACAGATCTCGTCCTGATTTGCACAAAACACAAATTCATATCGTACTCAAAACAACGAAAAGGCACCAGGATAATTGTACCGTACATAAATAATATTCCTTACAGTTCCAAGCTACGTGCTGGAGCCCGGTAGCACGTACTGACCGGCCGCCACTGATTAGAAGCTACTCTCCAGTGTCCATCTTTTTGGTATGATTTGTTGATGCATGTTTTAATGATTCTTCTCTCTATCTTGAGTATTTTGTCTATTTGCGCAGTTTTAGTTGTTTTGAAGATGGCTTCGCTTGCGTATGTTATTTCTGGTTGAATGACTGTTTTGTAATGTTTTAATTTTGTTGCTATTGACAGGCCCTTTTTGCTGTAGGTATTCTTGGTGATATATTGTGCTCTGGTCAGTTTATTTATTCTGTTATGCCATGCTGGCTTTTCATTGAGGTTATATGTTATTATTTCTCCCAGATATTTAAAATTTTCTACAATTTTGATTTCTTGGTTTCCTATGGCAATTTTGTTTATGAGTGGTGGGTCAGTAAACATGATTACTGTCTTTTCAAAAGATATTCCAAGACCAATTTTCTGTGCTATTTCCTGTAGTGATATAACTTATTGTCTGGTTTCCTGAATATTGTTGGACAAGAGAGCAAGGTCATCAGCAAAACCTACGCAATTTAAACTTATGTTGTCTTTGGGTCTTCCAATTCGGATGTTCTTTGGGTTACCATTCCCAAATTATATATTCCAAGGCACAGTTGAACAGCAGTGGTAACAAGCGATCTCCTTGTCTTAAGTCTGTTTTTATGATGAATGGCTCAGAGAATTCTCCTCTGAACTTGACTTTTGATTTAGTGTTGGTTAAGGTGAGTTCAATCAATTTTGATTAATTTTGGATGGAGCCCAAAATTTCTTAATATTTTCAACATTGAAGGTCTATGGATACAGTCGTAAGCTTTTTTAAAGTCCACGAAGGTTATTGCAAGAGGTTTGTTTTGCTTCTTGTAATATGCTATGCCTAATTTTAAAGTGATGATTTGTTCTGCACAGTTTCTCCAAGGTCTGAAGCCTCCTTGGTATTCACCTAATTCTTCCTCTAGTTGCTCTCTGATCCTCCTGTATAGGATTCTGGAGAAAATCTTGTATGTGCAGTAATTATCTGGATTGCTTTTATCTCCTTTTTTGTGGAGTGGGTGGATTATGGCTGTGGTCCAATGGTCGGGGAACTTTTGTTATCCAGATTTTTGTTAGGGCCATGTGTAAGGATGTTCGAACTGTATCACTGGCATATTTCCACATTTCTGCGAAAACTTGGTCTTCTCCGCATGCCTTATAATTTTTCCTTTTGAGTGCTGTTTCCACCTCTTGGATTGTTGGGGGATTTATGAGTTCAGGCGGAGTTTTGATGGGCGTGCCTGTATTGATTGCTAAGAGTTCCTGGGGTTCTTCACAATTCAAAAGTTTA
The DNA here is from genome assembly GCF_040414725.1 of Anabrus simplex. Lineage (NCBI taxonomy): Eukaryota > Metazoa > Arthropoda > Insecta > Orthoptera > Tettigoniidae > Anabrus > Anabrus simplex. Next base: position 48,936,266 of record NC_090269.1, on the reverse strand, counting down.
ATGAATGCTTTTGCCATGATTTCAGCATTTTCCTTGTTATTATGTGTCGTTTTTCCATCCTCACTTTTCAGCATTAATGTGGGAGGGGCAAATTTTTGTACTTGTCTTCCAAACATTTTGTAAAAGTCTCTGGAATTGGTTTTGTGGTAGTTTTCTTCTATTGAGTTGATTAGATCTTTCTGTGATTGTCTCTTGGTTTGCCTGATAATTTGTGTGAACTTTTTCCTGATATTATTGAGGTTGGTTGCACTTTCTTCTGTTTTGTGTGTTTGAAATTTTAACCATGCCCGATGTCTTTCTTCATGAATTTTGTCACATTCTGAGGTCCACCAGGCATGTCTTTTACGTATGTTCAATGGGGCTAAATTTTCTGCTTGTAGCCTGAGAATTGGAACCAGTTCTTCTAAGTTATCTGTCAGTTTTATGTCCTGTGTGACTTCTCTATATTTATCATTCTTAATTAATTGGTGTGGATCAAAGTTCCTCTTTCGTTTACTGCATTTTGGTTTCTTTTTTAGTGGTGTGAACTTAATTTTGATTTTGACTATGTAATGATCTGAACCTATATCTACTCCTCTTAATACTTTAACATTGTAGATTTCTCTGTGGAAGGTTTTGTCCATAAATACGTGTTCCAGCTGCCATTCCCCTTTTTCCAATCAGGATGTTTCCAAGTTTTAAGTTTGTTGGGCCTCCTTTTGAAGTAGGTGGACTTTGAGATTAGTTTGTGTTCTCTGCAGAGTTCAACAAGTCTTTGACCATTCTTATTTGTATGTTTATGTGGAGCCCATTTCCCAATGATATCTTGGCATTTCTTTTCTCTTCCGAGTTGGGCATTGAAGTCCCCTAACAGGATCTTAACGTTGTTAATATTTATTTGGTTTACAGTTTGGTCAAGGAGATCCCAAGACTTTTCCACTTCTTTCCTAGTCTTTGTTAGAAAATTATTTTCATTAGTAGGGGCATGGGCATTTATGATGGTATAAAGTTTGTTGGATGATTTTAAACTCGAAGTTGCAATTCTAGGTGAGATGGCTTGAAAATCGATTATTGAATCTATTATTTTCACATTGACTATAAACCCAGTTCCAAATTGGGGGCATTGTTTCATAACCCTTAGTCCAGGTTTCCCATTGTAAATTCTGTAGCCTTGAGATTCGAATGGTTCGTCTGTAGTATTTCTCATCTCCTGGAGTCCTGCTACTAAAATTTTCTGTTTATCTAATTCGTCCGTCAAGTTCTTTAGTTTTCTTGCTTTAAGTAGAGGATTAATATTATAAGTTGCAATGTAGTTGATCTGATCTTGTTTGATACTGTTCTTATGTGCTGGCATAGGAATGGGTGATTGCCAACGCTCCGACTCGTTGATGTCCTCAAGGTGGCTACCCACTGAATCCGATGTAGTCTTCACCTGCTTTCTTGGACAGGACGGTGGAATTTTTTTCCTACGAGACCTTTCCATGGTTGACTTTCGAAGGTAGTTAACCTTTGGTGGAGCAAGCTCCGATTTACAACTATACGGTTGTTAACCGCAGAGGGACAACCCCAGATGTTCAGGGTTCTGGGTTGGGATTTCCTCCTAACCCAATGAGGTATGGTTTTCCTGCCAATACTTAGGTGGCTGATTGCAGTGGTTTCTCACTGGGCGATGGAGTCGCCACGTCCCTACGCCAAGAATATATTCTTTTAATATACAGTAGTTACCTTCTTAGAATGGCTATAGAATTATTTAAGACGCAATATTTTCTCTGAATGAAACAATTTAATTGCTACTATTGTACCTGTATTTACAACTTTAACACAAATTAATTCCAGATGGAAAACTACACAATCACTGCTTCCTACCAAAATAGTCCAGAATCTATCTCTGTTTACACCTCTTATTTTTTATGACCTCTATTTGCTTTTCAAGCTCATAAAGGTTATGAAAATTATTTTCACCCCCCCCCCCCCCCCCCCCCCCCCCTTACAGATGACAGATACCCGCGTAAAACATCCACTGCTGCACTTGCATCAGCACTGGTAGGCATCACTTCACTGTCTTCCTCTGCTTCATCATTGTCACTGGTGGGAGACTCGGCTGCTGTTTGCTCAGTAACCAACTCCTCCACACTTTTTTCCTCTTCAGTGATCACAGAATCATCTACCTAAAGAAAATCTTCAGCAGTGCCGTCTGACTGCATCATTTACCATACATCAGGTAGCATTCCTCCTCCTTTCAAGAAACAATTTGAGATGGTAGTCTGCTTCACGGCTTTCCAAGACTTTGCAATGAAGTGAAGCACATCCAGGATTGAAACTTTAAATGATGATGGATCCTTTCCAGCATCCATAAGGAATAAAATTTTGCTGCACCAGGTTCTTCCTATAAAGTTACTTAAAGGAGTAAATAACCCCTAAATCCATACGTTGTAGCTTGCTTGAGCAGGCAGAAATTCTAACTGCACATTCCTCAAATTAACATCCATGGGATGTGCAGGACAACGGTCGATGAAAAGAAGGATCTTCCTATTTTGCGCATCCATTTTTTAATCCAGAGCAATTAACTGCTGACGGAAAAGATCTGAGGTCATCCAAGCTTTATGGTTGTCATCGTAGGCAGTAGGTAATGATCGCACATTCTTGAAACAGTGAGGCTTTTTAGATTTCCCTATCACATAGGGGTGGAGCTTCTCCAAGCCCTCAGCATTGGCTTCCAACATCACTGTGAGCCTCATCTTGCTGTGTTTCCCACCATGGCATTTATCTCCTTTGAATGCCAAAGTACTGCTGAGCAACACACTGAAAAACAGTCCAATTTCATCTAGGTTAAAAATGTTCCTGGGCTCGTAAGCCTTGGTAGGCTCCTTAAATCTTCTCTCGATCCATTCTTCCACAGTTTCATCCCTAACTGCATTAGATTCCCCACAAACAGTTTTATAGGTTAGGTTATACCGTTTCTTAAATCGGTCGATCCAGCCATTGGACGCGCTGAAATTTTCAATGCCAAGAATGTTTGCCACTTTAAGCGCCCCTTCCCTTAAGAGCACACCATCAACTGGAAAGTCTGCGGCTCTTGAAGTTTCAAACCAACTTGTTACAATTTTTTCCATTTTCTCGTATTTTGCAGTATGACGCATACATCCTTTTCTTGGAGTTTGACCCACATTTTGAAGCACTTGACCTAATGCTTCTTCTGTTTTTCACAATTATATTCAGCATGGATACAGGAAGCTGCAATTCGCGTGCCAATGAAACACATGTTCCGCGGTACGAATCAACCTTTTCTGATATTCGAACGTCCTCATCCATAGTGAAAGTTTTTCTTTCCTTCTTTTTTTTCCATTATTAGCAGGAAAACAATAAAGCAATAACAAAGAAGGATTAACAAATACACAGGACAGGAAAGGAACATCGTGGCAATTCACTCTGACTGCTTGACTCACATAACAAGAACAAAAAAACGTAACAAATAACAAAAATACAGTAAATGTGACGAATCAGCGAAATAAATTTAACAACTCCAACAACAAACTCAAATGTAAAACAATAAATAACGAACTCGGGCAAGACAAACACTGAATCACTTGATAACGCCTCCTTCTTGTAGCTTATACTGTACTTATCAAAAAGCAAACACCTGATTTTCTTCTTCTTCTTCTTCCTCTTCTCCTCCTTCTTCTCCTCCTCCTCCTCCTCCTCCTCCTTTACGGTTTTCTTAATGCAACTCGTCGGATTTCTTCTTCTTCTTGAAAAATTAATGGGCACTTTATCATGGTCGGATTTGAAAATAAGGTTTGGGACATTGTGGAAAACACCTGATATCAAAGAATGCGCTGCGTTGGTTAAGCGGAAGTTCAATACTAAGAGTTCTAAGAGTTATTATAGACCATGGTTGTTTGATTTGGTCGTCATGCCATGATTATTGAAAGCATTCTAGGTTAGCTGCGACGCCATTTTACCTTTTTTTTTTTTTTTTCCTCTCGAAGCATAACATGTCTCATACGTAACTTTGAGGATTTTAAAACATTGTGAGCATAGGAAATCTCAGGGGACCAAGAAAAAATGTTGTAAAAGACAGGAAAACGTAAAAGCCGGGAACGTAAATGCGGGGTAATACTGTAAATACCACCTATTCAATACATAATAAGCTAATGAGGACTTACATCTTTATTAAACTGTTAATATGGTACATGTTTCGCTCCTTTTTGTAAGCATCATCAGCCAATTATCATTTACTCAGGGTTTGATAAGATCGTGAACATATTCTATTGAGCTAAAATATGCTTTGTAAGCACGAGTGACAAATCTTATAATATTTTGCAAATCTTATACAATAAAAATTATGTCTTTATGTTAAAACACATTTCTCTAAAATCTTAGTGTTAACATTATCCTTTAATTTATTGACAAAACTCATCTGTTGAACATCCTATTTAAAATCATTTTAAAAAGCCTTTTGAGATCTGGCTAATTGTATTGATTCAGTATTACTTGACTTGTGTAATTGTTATTGAACCTTCCTTAACTATATTAACAATTTTATGCAGGTGATAATTGCCTATATTATGAACACATATCTTGTTCTCGATGTTACTGGAGTAACACTTGTACAAAATGTATTGGCATTAATCCTATGTTGTCAATACGTCAGTATTGTTACTGAACGAACTTGTTGGTAAAATGAAAACATTCTAATGCGAAGGAGAATTTGAATGAACACTGTATGTTACCAAACTGAGCTTGTTGATATATCTGTAATAAAAATTAAAAATATGTTTAAGGCTTTGATTACAATTCTGTATAAGCTTCATATTGAAAGCATACCTGTCAACTTTACAAAACCAAAAATCAGGAGATTTTGATACGAAAATCAGGAAAAATCAGGAGAAATCAGGAGATACAATTGGTCAAAACTGCTTACGGTATTCCACATGTCTTGCGCAATACAGTACTATGATACCGGTATATTTATAACACTTATTTTCTCAAAGCCCGACTGTTGCTATACGAGGCTACAAGGCTAAAACATACACATCTCTATTCCCTCACAGGAAGTATGTGAGCGAGATGATCGGTCTCTGATAAGCCTACCGAAAATAGTATGATCTCATGATCCACATGTGTGAATCAGTCATGCACTTAGATGCCATTACTTAGCAAATGCATAGATTAAAATATTACATCAAGCACCCGCATGATTATGCGAAGCGCAATGCTATTTGGATCAAATAACTAGCTGATGTACCCAGGCTTCGCTATGGAATTCTCAGAAAAACTGTCCTTATAGTTGTCCGAAATGAAGTCAACATAAATCATTACAATGACGCCAGTATGAATGTCGCGATTAAAAGCAATGCTATCATATGAAATATTCGTCAAAATTAAAACAGCACATTTTCTCACTTTTAGCGAAAAGTACTATGGTGTCGATCTAACAGTTCATAGTTTCAGAGCTGGAATGACCAGGTTGCAGACAGCCAGAACACCCCTGTGTAATTATTCCGTTTGAGTGTGCATTCCAATCACTGCCTCAAAGTAGGGATCGAATAGCTGGAATACTATGATGATCCAGTGTGTTACATACCAGTAGTATCAGAAAATTTATGAACCAGAGGAATGGTATGCTAAAGAAGAGAGAGATCTAACTCCCCACTCCCCAGCTATCTCCCGCCAATATTCAGACAGGCTGTTATACTCGATATGCAGCAGTAATCCCATCTATCGGAGATAAATGACAGCAGAATACACAAAGCACATCACAACAATGGAGGCCTTCACATTAGTTTTCTTCCGAATCTGTGATATTAGAGCATCTTATGTAAAAGCGAGTCGTCCTTTCCTTCATGACTCCCATTTGTGTTATTATTCAAGCGAACCTTCCTTCATGACATTTTTCTCATTCTTACAATCATCAAAATTTAATCACCATCACCACCAATATTATTATAGTCAGTACGATAAAACTGAATAAGACATAAATAATCAGAAATTGTATTCTCTATAACTTTTGTTATGTAGTAACTTTTCAATATGACCAGTAAGATAGGTTATTAAAAATTGAATTTTGGCACCTTCCCCTAAACTACCATTTCAAGCAGAGTGAATAAAATTATTTATAGCGGAGACTGTAGTTCCTTATTCCCCGACTTTACATAAAATTCTGTTCACCCATTTTCTCATACCTCGACGCTGATATGGACTTAGCAAAAAAAAATAATTCAAATACATGAATATCTCTTACCACAGCCGGTATGGTAAAAATGTATACGACATAAATGATAGGAAATTGAATAATATATAACTTCAGTCATGTAGTATTTATTGATAGGGCCAATAATAATATAAATATTTGAGAATAAAATTTTAGGCCTTCCCCTAAACTACCATTTTACTCAGCATGAATAAAATTATTTATGGCCTAGATTGGAGCGACTTATTCCCCGACGTTATATACGAATTTTCATTAAATTATCTTCAGCCGTTTTCTCGTGATGTGCGTGCATACATACATACATACAAGACAGAAATCACGGAAAATTAAAACGTGCATTTCCCCTTGTTACAGTACTATGGTTACGACCAGTATGGAGATATCATTCCTTTTAAATTCTGAGCAATGTACAGACTATACTCTTATTTTATTTATACTGAGATAAATTAAAATTCAAAATTGTCTCCAGATGGCTCCTAAAATCTCTAGAAAAGTCACTAGTCGTTATCATTGAAATTCTGTCACTAAATTACTAAGTCAGACTCAATATCTAGCAACTAGTCTCTAGAATTGACCAAAGAGAATGGAATCGACTATACTGATGTGAACGAACACGAACATAGCACGCGAGAACGAGAGATTGACGATCGATATACGCGTCGCAATACACAGGTTTCAATAAACATTGCACATTCGCGCACATTTCTCACATTAATAAACGTCGACATTTCGTTTGAAAGTGGCCATTGAGCGAAGGCATTCCGGCCACTGGCATAAAAAAGCTGAAATTGCAGGATTTGAAAACAAATGTTTTCAGTTCACCGAAAAATAGGCTAAAATCGGGAGAAAAAAATAGAATAATCGGGAGGAGGGAAGAACTGTCGAAAATCGGGAGTCTCCTCCCTAAATCGGGAAAGTTGGCAGGTATGTCGAAAGAACTGTCATTTACCCTTCCTGTTGCTGCGTTATTGTCCACTGTTACTCACAACCTCTTGAGAACTACTTGTTGTTCCGTTCTCGCTCCTTGTATTGTATGAGTGACTGTGGATGAGTTTGCGTTTTGGTGAGGAGTGGGAAGGAGAAGTGAAAATAGGCAGTGCATTGATAGCTACAGTAGATTGTGGAGGGGACTGCCTAGGAGAAGTAAGGGGAGGAGTTAGTTTGTTTGTGTCAATAAGCTAACTTTTGTCAGATTAAAATGATTATAGAATTTATTTATATCAGATTTAAGCATTTGTATTAATTTTGGTAATTGTACTAAGAGGGGGGTTCTTTAGTTCAAATTCATCATTTAGGTTTTTATTCTTGTTGTATTGCTGATCTAAATGAATGTATATATTTTCCAATTCCGTAATTTCTTTTCTTTTTTTTTTTTTTTTTTATAACTCTTCTTAAAATTCTTAAATCCCTTTCAACAGTTGTAAAAGAGTGTCCAGTTTCTTGCACTTGTGCGCCCCCTGCAGAATGTTTCTTGTGTTTCGCTGCATGTACATGTTCCAAATATCTTATCATAAAGCTCCGGCCAGTTTGGCCAACATACGAACAATTGCACTCTGCACACACAAGCCTATAGATTCCAGATGCTTGATACTTATTGCTATTTTATTGTAATTAAAAAAAAAAAAAATTGGTTTGTGTTTTGGGTTTTGAAAGCAATGTTAATATCTTGTTTTTTGATGGTATTAGTGACTTGGCATATAGCTGGGTTAGTAAATGTAAAAGTTGCAACCTTGGATTTCTTGCTTTTATTTGGTATGAGATTTCTGGCCAACTGGAATTAGAATCACATGGCGATGAAAATCTATGATTCTGCCGCTGAAATCACTTGGCATTCTTTCACAGAGAGATGTTCGCCTTTGCAGACATTACCCTATTCATTGTCAGTGCCTTCAATCTCCGTCTTCAAGGAACTATGCCCAGGGGCCATGGCATGAACTTTGTAGGAATGAATGGCATTTCCCATGTATTGTTACCAAATGTACGAAAGATCATATTATCTTTTGTGTCATGAATGTATGAATCATAACCCGGCTCACTTTCAGATCCTATAATCTCTAGTTCGCGCACTTTGAAATATAGCATCTCGTACGAGGAAACAAACCCATCATTTTGCAACTCTGTAATGTAATGAAGCAACTCATCTTCCAGTTCAGAAATCTTACCAGTTTTTGGCCCTCTGAATGCCTTACGTGTTCGGTTGGTGGTTTCTAATGCAGCTTTCTGTTTATGCCTGTAGCGAACATTAAACTCAGTCGCAATGAATTCTCGACCGGCAGCCTTGTTACCATGTTCTTCACCATATTTTATCATTTTTGAGTTTAAACCCAGGCATATAACTCCCATGTTTCTCCATTACTTAAAGATCGACCTACACAAGAAAACTTAACTGAGAAACAACAATGAAACGTGAAAACAGAATACTGGTACTTGTCGACAATACAACAGATGGACGATACCTAATACCGTGATCACTTGACTGCTTGGACAGGGAAACACTCATAGTTCACGTGAACAGCTCTGCTGGATGGGTAGCGATAAACATACTGACAAAGATGGAAGAGTGACAGGGATGGTTGAGTGTGATTGATTGGCTACGACTATGGCACTGTGGCAGGGTTTTCCGAGTTAGGTATTTTTGTTACAACAGCTAGCCTCAAGCATTCTGCAGGTAGAAAGAAATGCAGCTTCTTCTTGTACTGTCACATACAAAGTACCGTAAAAGCTATTGGTACAGTCCCGTCCATAGAATACCCAAACTTTATTTCGTGAATGTACCGTATGTTTCTATGACTTCAGAATTTAATGCGAGTTATGTGGAGGGATTTTTTCCCCCCTGCAATTTCAAATGTTAAAAATGGTGTGCGAGATATATCGAGTTATATGTGAGCAATATGGTAGTACACTTCAAATAGCAAGAAGAGCACCTACAGGACCACATACTACCTCGTTGACTCCCCGAGCAATATGAATCAATGCTTTTTATCTGCGCTACTCACAAAAAGTGATGTAATGATTAAACATTAGAATGAAATAAATTATCAATAAAGGGATGTAAAAAAAAAAAAGACATACAGTCCAACAGCAGAAAGCATAATTAATTCTGAACTTCAATTAAATAAATAAAAAAATGTTTCAATGGAGACTCAAACCAGTGCACTACTGAGTCAGAATCTTGATAATTATGCAAATAAATAAAAAATGTTTCAATGGAGACTCAAACCAGTGCGCTACTGAGTCAAAATCTTGATCATTATGCTATGACAATGCTTATCTGAATGTTGGCTTATATGATGGCTTAAACTGGTGTTTGAAAATTGAAATTATGACATCTCAAAAATAAAAATATCTTCTTCCTAGTGTTATTCCTGCACTGTGGCAACAGTTAAGCAGTACCATTACTGTGACAGATATCTGTTTTCAGAAATAGCAAAATTATGTTGTTCTATGAAGAACGCCAATACCAAGAAACCACAAGTACATTCTGTACAACTCTACCTATGTCAGAAAATAATTTGACTCAACAAATACAATTATTATATTCCAGCTCTGTAGTGTTGGGTTAGCGTGCCTGCCTTAAAAAATTGCTATATAGCTAAGGAGGAAGAAGTAATCACAGATCTTATCTTTCGTACATTGAACTAAAATTTAAATTTCCCAATAGATCGTGATTTTGTACCCATCTACGATAACCTCGGGAAAGCTTGACAAAATCAGTGCCCGCCACACTAAACACTCCCCTTGTAAACAAAATTCTCATAATAGACATAAAAAATAATCTTAAGAGGGTTGTCCTACATCATCTTCTATATCTTAACCCATAAAATTCAGTCCTTTTAACTATTTTTCTCTCTACAACTTAACAATGTAGGGCGTAAAAATTTACTGCCTCCAAAAACAGTTCTCGTAACATTGCCGTTCTCAGTCAATTGAAGAGAAAAACATAAATACGGTACTGTATTTCTGGATTCCTAGGCTTCTACAGAGTGATTGAAGAGATTACTTACCGCCATGTACTTATCTCGCACTTCCTTATGATATCCCTGGATCTTGGCAACAATGGTGTCAACTTTTCGATGATGTGTGTACTGTGCAGTGTCCAGAGACTGTTCATTACGCATCTCCAGGTGAGATATATGCAAGTTTTCTATCACCTGCAACAGATGAGCAGTATCAATAATGTGAAAGCCTTCTGTTTTCAGAAACAGCAAAACTATGTTGTTCCATGAAGAACGCCGATACCAAGAAACCACAAGTACATTCTGTACAACTCTACCTATGTCAGAAAATACTTTGACTCAACAAATACAATATTATTATATTTCAGCTCTGTAGTGTTGGGTTAGCGTGCCTGCATTAAAAATTGCTATACAGCTAAGGAGGAAGAAGTAATCATAAATCCTATCTTTCTTACATTGAACATTTTTGTAATAAAATCTGTGGACATATGATAAATTGAACATTTCAATAAAATGAGTGGAGATAGAATCAGTTGGAGTTTTTCCAGTGGACATTCAATTACTAGACATTTATGTAGTGTTGACATTTCAAAAGTGGACATTTCTGTAATATGGATATTTTGCATTGGACATTTCTACCTCCAATCTCACATACTGGTTTTAATAAACAAGTTCTTTCCTCATCTAACCCAGTTTTCCTAGTTCCCAATAAGCTTGTCTCTGCTTCTCAGCTTGGTCATGAGGGAAGATGTTAACTTAAAAATGGTGTGTTGCTGCTATGCAACTACCATCCCTTTAGTAATGAAAAATGAAAATGAAAAGGGCTTATGAAGAGATACGCCATTAATGCAAAATTAGCAGAGTAGAAAGATGTAGAAATTGTCTCGCCTTCTTGTGCTTTCCTGCTTGTTCTTGTCTCTTTTATCTGCTGTTCCCTCTTCCCACATCGACCTGAGCACTCAGTAACGAAGCCTTCATAGAGAATTATCTTGTAAAAAGGGTAGGAGCTGATAAAACATGAGAAGGAAAAAGAAAAAAAAAAAAAGAGGAATACAGGACAAGTACAAAGGAACACAATAGTTTACTTTTAGAAAATGAAATATAAGTCTGTAAGACAACAGATAAAAACAGAAAGGAGGATGTGAGCACCCTACTGACTTTTGTGAGAAGAAATGAAGAAAGTGAAGAACCTAGCACTGACAATGCAATGCCAGACTCAGCTACAAGTTTCATAATTGCCATCTAATACTCCAAACTTGAGAGTATCTGGAGCAGAGTTTTAAAAGATAACATAAAAAATAGTGGGGTAAATATGAAACTGAAACACAGAATAGTATTCTGAAAGGGTAGAATTCAAGACATGGCATTAGATATATTTGCAAATGTAATAGAATACCTATTGATGAAAGACCTTTAGACATGAGTTATGACAAGAAGATGTCCAGTACAAATAAGTGGAAACAATGCTAAGCATAGCCCACAACCCTATGCTCACCAATAATGTCTAATTTTATTATGTATTTGCACATATTAGTACTTTATTATTGTTTATTTGCAAAGCAAAGTAACCTCCATACAGGCCATGAAGGCTCTAGAAGATGTGGAAGGTAAAGGCTTCCACTATCCGTAACCTCAGCACTCGATGGGGTAGAGTGGTTAGCTCTACATCCGGACGCCTTTGACCCGAGGAATTAACAGTACTCATTAGTTGTGTAGGCTGAGTGAATCTCAGGGCTATGTGCACCTCCAGAAGTGGAAATCTTGTTTCTTACATGTTTGACTTCCTGAAGGGGAATCCGATCCACATCCTTCTGGGTGAACTGAGCACGCCTTTACTGCCTCGGCCAGGCAGCCCCTCTATCGTTGTTTATTGTATACATAAAGGAAACAAGAATCATGTGTGTTTGTTTAGTAATTACTTAAAAATGTACTTTGTAGCCCTAGTTGAACTGCTAAGCAGCCACTCATGCTAAAATGCACTCAAGTCCTGCTTTACAATATGTCTTCAGATTAATAACTTACCTTCTGCACTGCTAGCATATCATTACCAGGAGTTGCAGAGAGTGCTAAAACTCTGAACTCTCTGTTGAATGGGATCAAAGCCTTCATCACTTGGCAGTAGGCGTGATTGCCAATAGCTTTATGAGCCTCATCAAATACCACACATTTAATTTGTTCCGGAGGGCATATTCCACGAGAAAGGTCATTAGTTACAACCTGTGGTGTCAAGAAGAACATACGTCGCTCACGCCATGCCACTTCTCGATCAGCGGGCGACATAGCACCTGTTAAGAAAGAAAACCACTATTAGTTACGATACAGATTCTTCAAACAAATAAATTAAAAGAGAAGCAACCATCAGGTTTCTGTCTACAATTATGTATATATAATTATCTTTAAAACTGGTCCTAATACCTAAGTAAAATTGATGCTCTGCACCTACCATATCTGTAGTGATGAATGATATTCAAAGGGACTGATGGAGGGAGATCCCATCAATGTGAAATTAGCAGAGTAAAAAGATTGAGGAACAACTAGAAAGGTCGACAAAAATGTAATCGTGCACATGCTAAGTGACTGTCCCATCATCTTTATAAATGAATGCATTCTTTCTGTAATCATTTATTATTTGAGATGATGTTGTAACACCATCTTATATATCCACCGAATATGAAAATACTTTCTTTTGTGTATATACACATCTACTCTTTCGTCCCGCTTAGCTGTGGTACACTGTGATAGTTGAAATGCATGAGTAGCTAGCTGGTTTATAACCACCCCTACCAAAGCAGTGCAAAAGAGGGGGGCTACTTCTCGTGTGGAGCTGTAGTGTGATGTCCTTTCACTCATGAATCTTGTGCCTGCTCGGAGAGCCCACAATTTGTGCAGGCCCTTTCTAGAGACAGAGTTTTTTTGTCATTCACGGCTGCTGTAGACAAACTGATCAACCAACTGTATTGACATGAAAATGAATAAACTCGTATTTCCATGTTACGTAGTCTAAGCAGGCACACTGTACTGAAAAGTCACCTTTCAGCTTTTCTCTTTCTCCTGTCTTCTCCTCGAGCTATTTCTGTAATGCCAAGTAATAACAGACATGATTCTTTCTGAGAGCAAGAATGGAATATTTACGCATACCTTAACCTTGAGGTTGAAAATACGTTGCACATCAGTAAGAACTACGATTAGATCAGTTACGTATAACTCAGAAAAACATTACATGTAATACACTGCTATTTCATCGAGACTTGTAAAACCTAGGCTTAATTCAGAACTACATATAACTAGGTTACACATGAACCAGATTTAACTGTATAATCAATACTGGTTCAGAGGAACGAATACAGTGAAACCTCATTAGTGCGTTCCTCATTAACACGTTTTTCCTGCTTAACACGTTAATTCAAAGTCCTGATTCTCATCGTATTAAATCTATATAAAAATACCTCACTTACCACGTCACAAATTTTCACTATTACCGCTTAGTAAGATCACATTTTTCCTAGCCCTGAAAATGTTATTTGTCATCCCTTGTGAAACAAACGTGATTTCCAACTTAGGTAAGATCCATCGCCACAGTTGCGTGATTACAGAAAAAGGCCTTAAATTCCTGAACTTCACAGGATAAGTTGCATGTTCTGGGAGCAAGCCATTAGCCTCAGGAATGTTCAGTTTTGCCTGCTAGTTAGCAGAAAAATTGCTGAATAACACAGTGAGTATCTTTGTGCTTGTATTTTGCATTTCATTCAGAAGTTAGAAATTTATTTTGTGTTGAGTGGTACAGTGTGTAGGGAATATTTGTTGCATGATACGGTAGCCTATATCTGGATTAGGAACATAATCGTGTGAAATTGACTAGCGTGGTGCATATTTGTTTGCGATAGCCTAGTTATGGGATATGGAAAAAGTCGTGAAATTCCTTACTAATGAAAACAGAATTAAAATCTTTCAGAAAGTGGACTGGATGACTAGCATTTTCATCCTTAAGGGTGCAGAAGTCACGAATGTTGAACTCGCACCTTCGAGTTTCGACTCAATCACTCGACTTGGTCAAAGTTTTTCAAAATGGAAGTCAAAAATCATTCCTCCTGATTCCTGCCGGTCGCACATGGTTGAGTGCAACCTCCAATTCATTGTCTAAGAGTGTGACGAGAAAATAATGTTTAATAACCCACTGCTCTGAAATAAAAGGTTTCTACTAACGTTTGTTTTAGAGAGAGTGTGATCTGCAATAATACTTGGATATTTTTATTGGACCCCCGTGCATATGTTTTCATATTTATTGTTTGGTATTTTTCACAACTTTCAGTGCATTTGTTATTTCATAAATCCCAACACAAAAGGTTTCCATATTTGTTCTCTCATGTTTTTAACACCTTTTAATATTTTAATCTCGTCTTTAGAAATGGTAAATATAGTTTTCACCTTACCTGCAGATACCGGTACACAACGTAAAATGCCCTTGTATCAGAAAAAATCGTATCTAGTGTTTCCATATACCTGATGGATAGTTTTCATTCGTATATTCAGTAGTACGTTTTCCCGCTTAACATGTTCATTTTTGTTGTCCCCTGCAGAAACGTCTTAACGAGGTTTTACTGATAACACTCCTAGTTGTTACATGCAGTACACTCACTGGGGACATACCTGTTGGATTGTTACTTTTTTACTCAGGAATAATAATAATAATAATAATAATAATAATAATAATAATAATAATAATAATAATAATAATAATAATAATAATAATGATGATGATGATGATAATAATAATAGTTTTGAGTATCACTAATTACTTTACAGTTTTCAGGGACACTCGGGAACATTTATTAATGCTGATGGGTCAGCGAACTATATTTTGCATTCCTCGTATATGGGAAGTTGACTAAAAAAAAAGGATTATGAATGAACTCTTTCAACTGGAATAGACAAGTGCTCATACAGAGAGCATTTCTCTACAACATTAATATTAATTTGCAGTCTTCTCTATCCAATTCCTTAACTCTTTCCGGTCTAACTGCAAGCATAGCTCGCAGCAGCAGAAATTACGCTCAAGCCGCACTGCGGGCATAGCCCTAGTAAGGTTGGCAACTCACTAAAAATCGAGAACGAGCTATGCACGCAGTCTGGTGGTTACATCGTGTTTCATATATTAGTTACGAAAGTACTTAAGCAAATAGCAGTGTTATATATCTAAGTCAGAGAATTTACGATATTTTCGATCAACATGCAGCAGTAGATGTTGTCACTCAGTGAGCTCTAAGACATGGCTTCTCGCGGCAAACATGTGCTTGACGAAAGTGATATTTTCGATATTTTATGATATGTTATAAGTTTATGCGCAAATGAACATATTATTGACATATAAATTCGAAACAACTTCTTACATTCCATTGTGATTGGAGTTCGTTTTACGGCCTAGCAGAGGTTCTCGCGTATTTCAAATTTGCGTGAATATGTAATATTGTCTACATATTAGTAAAGTTGTCTGTTTAGAAGACTGTATTTTCTCTTTCTCAGAAGTCTTTTGTCGTAAATGGAACAATATTTTTACATTTGAGTAACTTTTGACAAAATTTATCAATTAAAATAAAATTTCATAACAGCTCCCATTTTCATTGTAATTATTACTATTATTATTATTGAAAAATTATTATTTTTATATCGTACTCATTGTTGTTGTTGTTTTATAATTGCAATGCACATTTTATATCATCAAAATAGAGTAAATATAACAGCATATCAGAAAAATGTACTTGCTTAGTTATCCGTCAGACCTTTTTCCATTCGCAAAACATGGTACAATATATAAACAATTTTAAAATCTCAAGTTGACATAATACAAACAGCGTTTTTCCAAACTAGATGCTCAAACAAGCATAAAGAAAAAAGAATCATGCAAATATCTCCCACAGGTACAGATATATAATGTTTTAAATATCCTTAAAAATGCCCAGTCCGGAATGTTTGTTAGGGATATTAAGGCCCAGACTGGAATGGGTTAAAGGCAGTGAAATCTACTGACATGGCTCTCTCACGTGTAAGCACTACTGTGCAGCAGCACCACCACCACTCACGCCACGGAAAATTGCTGCACTGACACTCGCCTGCTGGCCAGTAAAATGCGTGCCATATCCGTGTATTAGTCAGAGACAAACAACAGTCATAGAAAGTTGTTTCTGGTGAAACTAAGGAATTAAAACCTTTCCTAGCATCAAAGGAGGTGTTCAAAGCAACATCCCTCAGATTTCAAACCTCCTAAACATGTTTGCAGATACTCTGTGAATATCACCCTGCAAGATGTTTGACATACAGTAACTTGTTGATGGTTATGAATTTCATGTTTTTGGTCCGTATTGAACAGAGAATAATATATAAGTAATAATAATAACGTAAACGTTTCCACCTTTTCAATACTATAATATATTCACAAAATTACAAATTATACGGTACTAGTTTCTACTTATATATTATACAGTAACTTGCCAAATGTTTTGCTGTAGTTATTTTTGCGTGTGTATTGTTGGTGTACACTTTTCCTTTCAAGGCAATAATATCAGGGTTTAAACTTAGAGATTTAGCAGGCCAGTTAATTACACGTTCCTTGTAAATATCTCTTCTTTACTGCCGTGGATCTCTTAGCAGTATGTTCTAATGGACACATCACTTTTAAAGTAATACTGTACTAAAAACACCTATACAGAAACTACACTGCCAGAATTAAAACCAGAGTGGTGGCAACGTTCCTAAACTCTTGCTGAAGTCTCAAAAGTCAATATGGAGACTACATTTATCAGTCTCGCATATAGAAGATTACATCAATTGCTCAATTGCCTGTCTGAGGCTGCAGATAACTTTTCCACTGCGGCTGCACATGATGAGGTCAGCATACGATTAGCTTTGCAACTACTTAGCATGCCTTAAAAATTTTAAATGATCCCGTACCAGTCAACTATCATCAGGATTTAATTCCATAACCTTAAACATGGAGGCGAGTGTATAACTAACTACAGCATTGATCCAGAGATTTTATGCTTTATTCAAGATTTCTTCATCAAAAGGCTTCCTATGAGAGATTATTTCTGAACAAGAGGTACAGTTTTACCCTGACAGAAGAGCAACAGTAATGCACAGTGCACTCAAAATGGAGACAATTAATTTAGTTAAACTAGAAATATTAAAATATTTCACCACGACACAAAAAAAAATCACTACTTGAGATGTAAAATTTCTTTTATAATGTGTGAAAACCATGTTCTAGCATAACTATTCAAACAAACAAACAAACAAACAAACAAACAAATTAAATTAACAGTAAAAGAAAAAATACAAGATGAACTAATTTTTTCCAGTTTTAATCTTTAATAATACAGACCTGTCATTTCAGCAGTATCACTTTTGGGAATGCCCATGATATTGTAGCAAGAGTCAATTTGTTGGTGCACAAGAGGCTTAGTAGGTGCAAGGAACATTATCTTACACTGAGGGTACCACCGGTAAAAGTTATACATAACAACAGCAGCAATAAATGTCTTTCCCAGACCTGAAAGCAACGATCAAAAGTTTCAGTCCAATACAAAAATAGTCATTCACAAAAACAACTTTTACAGTAAAAATGAAAATAGGCATTTAAAAATAGAAATAAAAAAAGCTTTTAATGAATAAAATGGTGAACTGATTACCAGATCAACCATAAAGCTTAAAAACAAACCGCAATTCTTTCAAAATCTACAATAATTTGAATCGCTTTTTTAACTTGTGAAAATTTAGATTTTTTAATTCCACCTTTACAATACTGTAATTGTCTTCATTAAAAAGACTACATTAAATTAATGTTATTTAATGTAAATTAAATTAATGTAATTTAATGTAGTCTTTTTAATAAAGACAATTACATTATTGTAAAGGTGGAATTATAAAATCTAAATTTTCACAAGTTGATACTTTGATAATACGGGCTCTAATATGAAATTTATAATCGCTCTTTTAAAACAGAGTTTAATGAATGAAGATAGTTCCCTAAAAATGAATAACTGTATTCATAACCATAAACAAGGTACAAACCAACATACATACTGTTACACACAAATACAATTCTATATCAAAAGGAATATTTCACATAGGGATCAAATTATACAACAAACTACCACAGGACATCAAATTTGCCATCAAAATAAAAAGATTTGAAAGATTATTAATGGAATATCTGGCATACCATTGTTTTTATTCTGTGGAGGAATATCTAAATAGGTCATAAAGTATAAAGGGTTATTCTAAATGATTGTCGGGGTTACAAATTCATAACTCACAGTGCAACTGATGTAGGAACATTAATCTTGTTTTACAGTATTGTGTACTGTAACTCATAAAGTTATTTTGACATACATTACAAATGCTCGATAGTGCACCTTGTGTCACTCTACACACATCTACTCGATAGTCCATCTCTTCCCACACACGAGTCAACATGGCAACGATGATGCTTTCGAAGGCGGCTTGGATGCGCTGCTTCACTTTCTGAATATCCACCGGTAGAGGAGGAACAAGTACCTGATCTTTAACATATCCCCACAGGAAGAAATCGCATGGTGTAAGATCTGGTGAACGTGGTGGAAAGGGTAAGAGCATCAGATCACCTTCCGTTCCGCATCCCATCTATCATTGTGGAAGTTCTTGGTTTAATAATGCTCTAACCTCCCTGTGGAAATGAGGTGGTGCACCATCCTGTTGCAGCATGTAATCATCCCTGTCGTCACTCAACTGGGGTAACAGCCATTCTGTGAGCATGTGCAGGTAAGTCAGCCCTGTAACTGTCTGTTCATTGAAGAATAATGGGCCATAGACCTTTCACCTTAGAAGAGTCTTGCACATGTTCCACATAACAATGGGGGTTCGTTGCACCCCAAATGCAAACGTTTTGTTTGTTTACCTTTCCACTTACATGAAAAGTAGCTTCGTCACTGAAAACTACTGTCAAGAAAACCATCATCTTCTTCAGTCCGTTTCTGCAGTGCCATGAAAAAGTTGAAATGTAGGGCTTTGTTATTAGCTCTTAGATGGTGGTGGTGGTGATTACTGTTTTAAGAGGAAGTACAACTAGGCAACCATCCTCTATATAACACTAATCAGAGGGAAAATGGAAGGGTTCTGACACTTCGAAAAATGAAGATATCGGCCAAAGTAAGACAAGGGCCACGAAGGGCGTGAAAGTGATAGACTCCCTAGCCCTCGCAAACCTAATAGCGTCGGGGTCGGAAAGAACAAGAGTTGACCAAGGGAGGTCGGATAGGATAGATGAATGTGAGGAGCCTGGCACAAGTAAGTGGAAGCAATGTCAGGACTCAGCTAAGGGCCCCGTGGTCGCCAACCCACGCTCCATAGTTCAGAGCCCCTGAGGCCCCTTGTAGTTGCCTCTTACGACAGGCAGGGGATACCGTGGGTGTTATTGTACCACCCCCACCCACAGGGGGATTAGCTCTTAGAGCTTGACGCAATTGTAGGCAATATGGCTTTACCTTTAGGTGCCTTCGTAACACACGCCATACTGTGGTTTGAGGAACTTTGCAGTTCCCCGCTACATCTCGTAGTTGATTTCTTAGGACTACGGAGATAAACGCCCCTAATCCAATTCACATCCGCTTCTGAAACAGCGGGACGCCAACTGCTTTTCCCTTTGCACGAACAACCTGTATCCACAAATTGTGCATACCACCTGCGAATAGAGTTGTCGGAAGGAGGCTCCTTCCCATATTTTGTCTCAAAATGGCACTGGACTCTGGTAACGGATCGGTGTTGATGAAATTCAAGAGTACAAAAAGCTTTCTCCTTATCGCTAACCGCCATTTTGTTCAACACTGCTATTACTGCCATCTGGTGGTAACTTATGTACTACAATTGATGTAAAACAAAACTTTGAGAGTTTGTCTAACCGTTACTGCAACAATAAAAATGGTACGTTTTCCACGTTTAAAAGAAAAAATTAACACGAAACCTCGACAATCATTTAGAATTACCCTGTATTAAGTGCTGTAAGTAAAAGGTTAGAAAATAAAATGTACAGAGCGATTTGTTATAGAGAATGATTTATTTGTTCATAATGATTAATTTGTTGTACATAACAATTTATTTGTTTTATTTCATATTGCTTTTAAAATGTATCCAATATAAAAATGTACTTTGTATACATGTACTTATTTTGATGAAGAATAAATATAATATACTGTGCTAATACCAGAAAATGTTATGCTCATTTAACGTTAATAACCCTAACTAACATAGCCAACGTGTAATGTGGCGAATTGTCACACAGAGACAGACAGAGCTACTTTCTGTGCAATTGCCACGTTCTGAATAAATTAAGTGTCTGGGTAGTGTAATTAAATTTATGCATCATTACGTTTACTTGAATCTAATCTGTAACATAAGATTTCATGATTCATAAAATTATTTGCTGTTTATTTACTTGCTAATTCAAGTAAACTATTTCACATGTAAGATGAATTTATGCAATATTCTCCCAAATACCTGAAAATTCTTAGTATAGACATTTCCTTTCCCTCAAATCCTGTAGTTTTATTCATTTCTTGTTGGAGGAAACTCCCCAAAACTTTATGATGAAGCACCTTTAGGTTGAATTTGTCCATTCCCATTATCAGTTTCTGCTTTGCCTCGTTTCCCCTGGAGAACGTAACATTGGTTACCAAGGTATGTTCCAATAATTTTCCACCGCGGAACAACACGTTGCACAGCTGTACGGCTTATGCTACACGTTGCAACTGCCAGTTCACCACATTTGGCAACATTAAATAATGGGCTGCCAACACACACTTCTCTCTCGAAGAAAGCATGCACCTCGTAATTAAAGTCCTTTCATTACCTACACGTCAACAATGTGTCGTTAACTACATATTTGCCTTTAATGCTCACCCACGAAACCGTTTAAAATACCACACAAATGCTAGCTCACTGAATACCACAGTCTCTGTCCAAGAGCATACAACGCAATGATTCTTAGTGGTCACCATGAATGATGCCACGTATTGAAGCTTGTGTGCATTCCACCTGACTGTCAAATTACAGGCTAGTTACTTTAATATTCTTGGAAAAGAAACAACAGCAATAAATTCAGTTCAGTTGCCTAAGCTTCTATGAATATAGTATGCAAGCCTACAGAAGAATCTAGCCTCAAGCCTGATGCAGGTATATCTCTCTTCATGTTCCAATATGAATAAAAAAATCATATGTACTTTTCACTATTTGGGTTTGAAACTTAGCAAGCTTGTACTGTTTTAAAATTAACACCAAAATTGAAGGAAAATGTATGAGAGTTTGAATTAATAAGAATCACCAATATAATACTGCACTGGTAAACGTAACAGAGGAGGTAAAAGCATTTCGTAAAATGTGGATTCATTAAGAAACTAACACTTTCACAATTCCAAGTACGGGGATAGATAACGCCAGAATTGTAAGAGTAATAGAAGTTAAATAATAAATAATGGGTTGCCAGCAGACACTTCTCTCTTGAAGAAAGCATGCACCTCGTAAATTAAGTCCCTTCATTACCTACACTTCAACAATGTGTCGTTAACTACACATTTGTTTTTAATGCCCACCCACGAAACCGTTCAAAATTCCACAAAATGTTCATCAGTCAGTTATGCAAATAATTAACAAAACTTGATGAAAAAACACAAGTTTCTACACTGAAGATTATTAACTAAAATAATACATTAAAACATGACACATTTCCTAAGATCTGATAGCGGTAATGAGTTTTACATATATTTTGTTCAAACTTACCAGTAGGCAGACTAACAAGGGTGTTCTTAAATAGAGCATTTTTCACTATATTGAACTGGTAATCTCTCAAGGGAAAGTTGGTTGGATAAATCCATGTCCCTCCGGCTGCCAAATCAAATCCATCAGCATCTAGCCCAATACCAGGTGCTACCTCAGAAGCCTTGGGGGATAGAGGAGGATTAACCTCCCCCACTTCTCCCTCCTCCTCCGTCTCCAACTGTAACGGATGTTCCGATGCTCTGTGGAATAACACCATTGTTTATATAATTATATGACTAATGAACTAGAATCACAGATTAGGCTTTTTGAGGATGATATCATACCGTATAGAGTAATACAAATGTCCAAGATTGTCAGCAACTCCAATAAGAACTCAACAATGTTCTGAAATGGACAGCAGACAATGGTATGATGGTAAATGGGTGAAAAGTCAGATTATAAGTAAGTTTCACCAAGAGGAAAAGTTCTCTCAGTTTTTTTAATTACTCCGTTGATGGAAGTACTTACGAGTTAATATAAGGAAAGATCTTCATTGGGGTAATCACATTAATGGGACAGTAGAGGAAGGTTACAGATCTCTTCATACGGTTATGAGGGTATTTAGCAGCTATAGTATGGATGCTAGGGGGCTTTACGTCGCACCGACTCAGATAGGTCTTATGGCGACGATGGGATGGGAAAGGCCTAGGAGTTGGAAGGAAGCGGCCGTGGCCTTAATTAAGGTACAGCCCCAGCATTTGCCTGGTGTGAAAATGGGAAACCACGGAAAACCATCTTCAGGGCTGCCGATAGTGGGATTCGAACCTACTATCTCCCGGATGCAAGCTCACAGCATAGTATGGATGTGAAGGGAGGGAATATATCACTGGTAAGACCCAAATTAAGAGTTTGGTTCCACTGTATGGGACCCTCACATGGATTATTTCACCTTCAAAGACCACTGGACTGAGCCAGGATCGAACCTGCCAAGTTGGGGTCAGAAGGCCAGCGTCTCAATCTTATCAGACACTCATCCCGGCTCAAGTCTTAAAAAACCAAGTCTATAGGACTGAATACGTCAGATGAATGTACCTTCAAAGATTATTTCACTAAATTCTTAACAAATAAATAAAATGAATGGCCTCAGCTACTGTGAGCAGGCATTTTGATTTTACACTATGTATGCTACATGAATGTCAATAGTAAAGTTCCGCTTTACTCTAACAGATGGCACAGAAACTGATCTTTGTTGGGCAATCTGTGGCAGAGTTCTAATTAATTTTGTTGGGTAAACACCAAAAGTGCCACTGGAAATTTATTCCAAGCCAACAACATGTGACATGGAGTGAAGAATAGGTATTTTTTTCTCCCTTCAAAAATCTGACTACTACTGCTGGGTTTGAACGCATGATCTTCAGATCTAAAGGCTGATGCTCCACTACTAATCCACAGAGGGATAAAGTCATATTTAAAAATAGGAATTACCCCTATTATAGGATAAACACAGTGACCAGTCGCTATGTTTATCCCATTACGTTTCTATTCATATTCCAATCTTTCTTTATATAATGGGACTAATGTTAAGTGATTAAAAAATATATTAACACAATTTATAAACACATGAAATGTCTGACTTCAGAGAGGTTTACAGTGAAAATATTTTTCTTAAATACAAAAGAATGTTTATTTTCTACCTAAGAAACACTTAGAACTTTCTGTATGATCTAACATGATTCATTTCAAAAGAGCCAGAAACTTTTGACCAGAAAATTATTGCTTTGATTGACTGACTGATTGCATGTGGCCTCTGGAGAGGCCTGGCACAGGTATTTCTATTTGACGCCTATGGTCGACATGCATGTGTGGGTGTGTGGTGGTGGTGGTGATGATGAAGAAGATGATGATGACGAGGTAGGGAGAGGGTGAAACCCAGTGTTGGCCTACTCCTGTCGAATAACACCAAGGGGTCTGCTGTAAGCTTAATGTCGCCATCCGAAGGTTGAATCTCTATCAACTGTGTCATATGCCCTCACTCCATATGAATATTGCAGAGAGGTTAGAAATTAAGCCCAGCCTTTTGGCGAGCAATCCAGTGATTAGAACTTGTATACCACAAACGGCACTCGAAGCAGCTAACAACGGTAATCAGACTTAACACCTTAACGATCATGCCCACGAGGTAGGCTATTGCACTGATACTGGTTAAATTCTGGGGCTAGGAACATCTTACACCTTAGTTTATAAACTCTATTAAGCAACTGCAATGTTGAAGGGAAAGTTAAGTCAAAGATAAAAATGAACAAAGGCCAATAGAAGACAACAAAGGCAAAATATGTTCATTAACATAACTGTTCTTACTTTTAAAAATAGTTTTTCCTTCATTACTGTTTTTAATGATTTTATAATTAAAGTAAGTTATCTTGAATGCCATCACCAATGTCTGGCTGAAACTTACTGGCACTCATGAACGAAAATCTGCAACCTAGTCAAATAAATATTAATATTTATTCCACCTGTTCAATACATAAAAAAGATAATGAATTAAATAAAATTATATTATGGGCATCTTCAGCCTTAATCTCAAACTGAAAGTTGATTAATCAGGTACCTGATTGTAATTAACTTACATATGAATGTGAAGGAAATGTTGGAAATGTGCGAAATGGTTGACAATAGTTATGAAATTCTTAATATCAGGCCTTAATAAAGTCTAAAATACAAATGTTCATAAAATTATACACTTTCTTGAATGTAGATAAGAAATTCTTGAAATGAGGCCTTAATGAAGTTTAAAATACAAGTAGTCGTGAGTTTATACACTAGAGGAAACTTTTGGATCTTAAACATTGAATGACACTATAATAATCACATCAAGATGGGTTTATAATAAATGTGAAGTGATGAAACTGTAGTTTTCTAGAAGCATGAGAGAAGAAGAGTGCTTGAAGGTAAGTTGCTGTGTTAAATGTTAGCAGGAAGGAACGGCTGTAGTCTCTTGTGTAGAGTCGTAAGGGAAGTTTGGATTGAAGTCTGTAACAATAGATTTACGTGTTAAAGAATGAATTTGAATGAAAGGAGAGTTTAAAAAGAAATCGAAGTGTGTAAAACCACATACCACTTTATTAACGTTGAAATTGGTTGACGTAAGGAAGATTCGGAGAGAAAACGTTGTGTGTAATCTCTTTTATTTTCAATTGTAATAGTAATAAATAGTTGCTATGGTAGCGTTGAAATGACTGATATTTAAGTTACTAGTGTTATAGATGATGTGAGATTAATGGACGAGAGGGTTGATGTGGTGTGCTAAATTTATATGTTAATGGCCGTGGTGGGTAACGGGAAAAAGAGTTCAATTCTTAGAACAATATAAAGAGAAACGATATCATCAGTATCAAGTGGAATTCAAATATAAGTTAGAACCAGTCTATAGTCTATCTTTTGTGAGGAGAAAGATTAGCCTTCCTCTTGAAATACGATGCGGGAGCGAGGGAAAGTGTGACAGTAAACATCCAAAATTATAAAGTTCAATAAGGACTCAGTTAATTTTGCTAAAAGGTGTTCTGTAAAGGGTTGATGGTATAAAAAATCAAATTGTAGCATTAATAGTTTGGTGAAGCAAAGAATTTTTTTTTTTATAAAGGTAAGTTTAGTCCTTTCAGAGTACGTAAGAGTGAGGAAGAGAGTTTGATGGTAAGAAGTTTTTTTTCTCTTTTTTTTTTCTTTTTGCAGGGCAGGAGTTGTGTTATTTGAAATTAATGGGGGCTTGGAAGTTAATAATTTAATATTATTAGGATCTAATGTTGATTTAAATTTAGTGATTGCAGTAATTTTGGTAAAATTTCGTATAATGGATTTTTTACTTCAACTATGTTATTGAGGTTAAGATTTTTGTTCTAGTATTGGACTAAAAATATATAGAATATTTTCAAATTCATTCATTAATTTTCCTTTATTTTTTTTTAAATAGAAATTTTGGTTAGAAGTCCGCAAAAAGGAGGAGAATTTAGTATTAAAAGTATGAGATTATAGAGTTAATCAGTAGTTGTTACTTGTGCTTCTGGTATTATAACGGTGCGATGATATGGGAGGTGGATGTGGTGGAGGTGGGGGGTTAGGAGGGATGTTAAGTTTATGTGTTGGTAGTGGTTGAGTTGTGGCTATGGGTAGGGCAGAAGTTGTGTTTTTTGAAATTAATGGGGACCGATATTAAGAATTTCATAACTATTGTACACCATTTCACTCACACATTTCCAACATTTCCTTCACATTCATATGTAAGTTAATTACAATCAGGTACCTGATTAATCAACTTTCAGTTTGAGATTAAGGCTGAAGATACCCATAATTAAAGGGAGAAACATGTCCCTATAATTTTATTTAATTCATTATCTATTTTATGTATTGAACAGGTGGAATAAATAAACTTTAATATTTATTTGACTTCATTGTACATTTCAATACGGACCTAAACATGAGAATTATAACATGTAACCTACAACCTGTTTTCCAGTCAGTGATCGGGTCAGGAATGGAATGAATTAAGCCCCCATCTTGCGGCGAGGATAAGAATTGTAATATAGATGTTGATTCCCAGCGTCTTGGTAGGTGTGCCAGGTACCAACTGATGAGCCCAACCTAGGACACGAGGGCGAAACACTGGCAACCAGGAATGAGTTAGCTGGAAAATTTATAATGTCCAATAACGAACCATTTATATTGGTATGATAAGAACTGTGCCAGCTGCCGAGGCCTGTCGCACTCCTCAGGGGCAATGATTAATGACCGACAGATGAAATGAAGTGATAGTGGAGAGTGTTGCTGGAATGAAAGACAGGGAAAACCGGAGTACCCGGAGAAAAATCTGTCCCGCCTCCACTTTGTTCAGCACAAATCTCACATGGAGTGACCGGGATTTGAACCAAGGAACCCAGCAGTGAGAGGGCAGCGCGTTGCCGCCTGAGCCACGGAGGCTCACTGGCACTCATGCACATATAAAAATAAACATAGGATAATTATACAGAAACATTATTGAATAAAAATTCAGTGTTCATTTAGCTCCGTCTCTAGATCAGTTGTAGAGCATCGGCCTCTTGATCTCAAGATTGTGAGTTCAAACCCAGTAGAATTAGTCAGATTTTTTTGAAGGGCAGGAAAAGAAGTCCATTCGACACTCCATGTCGAATAATGTCAGTACATTAAAGATTACTGGTGACACATTTAGTTTACACAACAAAATAAAAATTCAGTTATATATCGCCCAAGGAGGATAAACGGAAAGTCAAAATTGACCTGCAGACAGCTTTTGTTGTGTTAAATCGATATGTCTGCAAAGTAGTAGTAGTAGTAGTAGTAGTAGTAGTAGTAGTTTTTGCAGGGGAAAATCTTTTAAAGACACCACTCTGTGTGGGAGTTGGATTTCCACGAACTAAAAACCCCTGCCCTCTTCACTCATTCCATTCTGGAACTGCTTGTCGGCATGACATAAGAATGGAGGGATGTATATTATTTTCTTCCTTTCTCTTCTTTTTCCTTCATCCCCATAATGCTTGTCGCCATTGCCTTTACTGTGTTCCAGGCAAACGGGCTCTCTAACATAATCTGAACCAGATTCCCTGGCGTGAGTCGTCGGCCCAAGTTGTTGGCAGGCTTTCTTTCGTTCTTCTTCCCACCGAACACAGTAGAAAAAAGTGTGTTCTACTGTATCCCCTTCAGAACAGTACCGACAACCATCTTCCTGCGTCTTTCCCATCTTCATGGCGTATACGCCGAATCTTCCATGTCCTGTCAGGATCTGCGACAGATAGTAATCTACCTGCCGATGTCTACATTTAAGCCAGTCTCCTATGTCGGGTATTAGCTTTTTTGTCCATTGGCCAACATCGGTTGTGCCATCCCATCGGTCTTGCCAGTCTAGTAAGAGTTGGTTCCTCAAGGCTTTCTTTTCTTCAGCAGATATAGTCGCACCTCTTTCATGACAAAGTTTTCTCTCTACAACGAGGAGGTCAATGGGAATACTGGCAGCTACAACTTGTAAAGCTGCTGTCGAAACAGTTCGATATGCACAGGAAACTCTGAGCAGCATTTTCCTCTGAACTCTTTCCATAGCACTTCGGTGAATCTTCCTCCTGAGAGCATTGTGCCAGATAGGTGCAGCATAAAGTAAAATGGAATATTCTGCAGAGCACATAATCTGTCTCTTAACTGTTCTTGGTCCCTCGATGTTAGGCATAAGTCTGGCTAATGCCGATGCCTTCTTCTCTGCCTTTTGGGTTACTGCCTTCACATGTGCACCAAATGTGCAATTCCTGTCAATAAGAACCCCAAGGTATCGTACAGACTTCCCTGGGATAATCACTGTATCATTTAATAAGAAACGGATATTTTTCCAATTCCTGGAACCTTTCAAAATTACAGCCTCAGTCTTATGTGGAGCCAATCTCAATTTATTATTTACCATCCAAAGGTTAACTCGTCTTAGTGATTCATTTACTCAGAAGGTCAGTTCTTCTACATTCTCTATTACCACTATTGCAAGGTCATCTGCATAACCAATAGATGTTGTCCCTTTTGTCAGCTGCAGGCGTAAGACACCATCATATAGAATGTTCCACAAGGTGGGTCCTAGGACAGATCCCTGTGGAATGCCAGCACTCATTTCAAGGTCTTCTAAATCATGAAGTCGTATTCTTCGTCCTTTGAAGTACTTAACAATTATTTGTTGTAGATACCGAGAAATGTTCATCCTACGAAGTTCCCTCAAAATAATGCTCCAAGAAGCAGTGTTAAAAGCATTTTTGACATCTAGCGTTATCAAGGCAGCCCATTTCTCACTGCTTTCTGCCTGTATCTGAATCACCCTCTCAATAGCTTGAGTTGTGGTTCTACCCTTTCTAAATCCAAACTGGTTCGAAGAAAGTCCTCCCTGTTGTTCAAGTTCTTTCTCCAGTCTAGTTTTAATCAATCCTTCGTAAAGTTTGCTCAAGGTGTTTAATAAGCAAAGTGGCCTGTACGCTGATGGATCTAATGATAGTTTCCCTGCCTTCAATAACAGCACTAGCTTGGCTACTTTCCACTCATCGGAGAATTCACGCTTTTTTAATAAATCATTGAAGACTGATAAGATCCAATCAGGTGCCACCTCAACTGCATACTTGATGGCTTCTGGTGGGATTCCATCTACACCTGGTGCCTTACCAGTCTTCATATTGCATGCTACCTCTTGTAACTCAACCACAGTAAACGGTTCTGCAACACAAAAATCTGATTTCGTTTCAAGTCTGTCATTAGTACATGGGAACAACTCCATTACTATGGCTTTCATTCTATCAGCTGGGACCTGAACTGGTACCCTGTTGATTATTCGACCGATCACTATCTTATATCCCGCCCCCCAGATATCACTGTCTAGATCTTCGCATAGCTTTTGCCAGAGATTTCTCTTAGAATCCTTTATTAGCTTCATTAGTTGCCTCTTTGATGCCTTATAGTCAGCTTCTAACTGTATTAAGTTGACCTGGCTGATTTTTTTCCTAGATCTTGTAAGAATTCGTCTCTTGCGATTGCAGTCTTTCCTTTGCATGTCTATTTCATTGTTCCACCAGTAAGGGACTCGTGTTTTATACTTTGTTGAACCCCTCAATTGGCTGGTCCTACAAGCATCTTTGAGAACAGCAGTTACATCTTTTAGAGTATGTTGCACTGTATCTACAGTTTGTGACATCCACTCGATTGCAATTTTAAAAGTTTCCCAATTATAGTTCCACACCGTTTTCGTGATATCATTAAGCTTCTTCGATCCCTTAACTTGAAAATAAATAAAACGATGGTCACTGAGAGATTCATCTTCCATAACTTCCCAGTCAACAATGAATGATGCTATACCCTGCGTTGAGCAGGTGACGTCTATGAAAGACTGAGTTCCCTCTGGAAAAAGTTGGTAAGATTCCAGTGTTATGAACCACCAAGTCTAGGGTCGCTATCCATTCTGCCCAATATTCTCCCCTACGATCTGCAGTTGGTGCCCCCCACAGAGGTGACTTGACATTTAGGTCTCCGAGAATGATAGATTCGATACCTGACCCCATACAGTCCTGAACTATTACATCTACTTCAGCTTTGAAAATATCAAACGGGATGTTAGGAGAGATATAACAACAATAAATCTGATATTGCTGAAGTTGAATACACAAATATCCTTCTTCTGCCCTTATGCTTAGCACCTCCATTTAAAAAATATGCAGCGGCTACATCACATCTTTTGTCCATGAACCAACCACCTTCAGCTACTCGCCTTCTGTTTGGCTCGCTAACAAGCACTAAGTCTACTTTCTTTTCCAAGGCTGTCGCATACATAATGTCATGACTGTCGGATTTCCTCATGAGATTCGCCTGTAGTATGTCCATTATTGGTCGTTTAAATTCAACTTCCTTGCCTCTAATATTAGCTTCCTGTAAGAAGGGCATTTCATTTGATCTGAGCGG